>NC_084468.1:2465000-3088750 GCF_027409185.1 Cynocephalus volans | reverse complement strand
CACTTTCGTCAGCTCGGGCTGTCATAACAAAACCCCACAGCCTGGGGGCTTAAACAACAGACAGGCGTGTCCACCGTTCTGGAGGCTGGAAGGTCTGAGACCAAGGTCTGGGCAGACTCTCTGGCAAGGGTCTTGTTTGTCTTGGCTTTCCAACAGCCGCATTTGTCATCACAGGGCAGAGATAGAGCAAGAGCTGTCTGGCGTGTCTTTTTATAAGGACACTAATCCTGTCAGATTGGGGACCCCCCATCACAACTTCATTTAACTTTCATTGCCTCCATAAAGGCCCTGTCTCCAAATACAGCCACACTGGGGGTTACAGCCTCCTCACAGGAACTGGGGAGGAGCACACATTCAGTCCAGCAACTACAAAGAGTGGGTTTTACTCTGAGAAAAAGCTTCTAATGCGTAATGACGCTTCTAATCCCCCACCCCACCACTCCACTCCCACCAGGAGGATGAGGGGATGTCCTGTCTTCACCCTTGTCACCGGTGGATGAGTGGGGACCACCACTGAGCCTTGGAACCCCAGGCAGCCCTCACGGTGGGCTTGCAGGCTGAACTCACAAGACTCAGGTGCTCCAGGAGCTCTAGCTAATGTTACCCAGGAACTGGCAGGGCCTCCAGGCACCCAGCAGAAGCGAGCGCAGATCCCGTGTGCAGCCGGGACCGCCTCCGCGTGGCACTCACGCTCACGGCTGTGTGCGGCCCCTCGAGCCCACTTCATCCCAGACTTCAAAGAATCCCCACAAATAAAATTTCGACTCTATGAGGGCCTCATGATCAAAAACACCTAAACATGCCAGGGAAAAGGCCCTCTGAGCTAGAATCGGCAGGAGGAAGAAAACACAGACAGCGAAGTAGACCCTCCGGGACGTCAGATAATGGCGTTATTGACATGGAGGACAAGAAACTCGGGGCTGGCCTGTTAGCTCGGTTAGTTAGAGCACGTCCTGGAACCCCGAGGTCAAGGGTTCCGTTCCCTATGCCGGCCAGCTGCCAAAAAAAAAAAAAAAAAACTAAAACACCAAAAAATTTGACCACCTCCCCCCATGACCCTGCCAAAAAAAAAAAAAAAAAAACCTCCTAGAATGAAAATATTTGCAGTCAATGACAGCAAAGTAGACACAGCGGAGGCGAGAATGGGCAATGCTGAAGGTGCCTGAGGACGTTGTCCCCAACGCAGCCCAGTGAGGCAGAGGCCGAAGGCCTGGTGTGCATGTGTCTACTTCGACCCCAGAAAGAGGGAGGGGACAATGTGGAGCAAAATCTGAAAAGATGGTGGCTGGGCACACGTCTGTGGGATTGTGTTGAGAGAATCTACAAATAAAGCATCGGAGCTATTAAGTAAGTTCAGCAGGTTTGCTGGACACAAACCATAACACGAACAGCAGTTGTGTCGCTACATAACAACAACAAACAATTCAAAAATGGAATTTTTAAGAAGATACTGTATTAGTTAGGGATCTCCAGAGAAGCAGAGCCAACAGAATGTGTGTGTGCACAGAGAGAGGGAGAGAGAGAGTGAGCGTAGGGACTGCCTCTCACGATTGCGGAGTCTGGGCAAGTATAAAATCTGCAGGGAAGCGGGCAGGCTGGAGACTCAGGAAAGAGCTACAGTTTGAGTCCCGAGGCCGTTTGCTGGCAGAATCCCAAGTCCCCTGGGGAGGTCAGACCGTTCCGTGCAGTCCTTCAGCCGTTGGAGGAGGCCCACCCGCAGCATGGGGAGTCACCTGCTGTACTCTAAGTCCTCCGACTTAAATGTTAATCTCGTCCAAAAAACACCCTCACTGAAACATCCTGATCAAGTATCTAAAAACCACGACCCGACCAAGTGGACACATAAAATTAGCCATCACCGGTGCCATTTACAGTGGCATGGACAAAATACACGCAAGACATGCAGAGAAAAAATACGAAACTTGATTGTTCGTCATTAAAGGAGACCTAAACAAATAGAGAGATCAAACAGGAATTTTTTAAAAAACAATTAAGTATATGGATTGGAAGACTCAATAATATAAAAATATTAATTTTTCCTCAGAATGATCTGTAGAGTCAATGTAATGCCTGTCACAATCCCGTGTGTGCGTGCGTGTGTGTGCAGAATTTGACAATCTGGTTCTAAAATTTCCATAGAATTACAGAACCAGGAACAGCCTCAATCCTCCTGAAGAAGAAAAAGGTAGAAGAATCTCCCCTAGCAGACCTCATGATCTACTTTAAAGCTGTAGTAAAGCAGACAGCGAGTTATCGGTCACAGGTAACATGTGCACAGATGGGAACAGGGCCTTGCCCATGTGCTGAAGGCAGGCAGATCAGCGGAGATGGGACAGACATTTAAAATCAGTTTGTGTGGGGAAAATGGAGACAGAATGGTCAGGTCCCCTCACCTCATATCTGTCTGAGCATGACTCAGCATGTCTGTTGTAAATACATAATGTAAGAGTGGCATGACTGTGCATGTGCACACATGTGTTCCTCGGTCATCTGACTCTGGTATAAAAGACAATGACTCTGATCCACTGGGGGGCTGAGCTTGCGTATGAATAAAGCCTGTCAACCTTGCCAATAGCTCCCAGAGTCTTTTTCCAACTATCCAGCTCGTGACCTGCACAGGACAGGTTTGAAGGGTCTGCAACCCAGCCTGACAATTGACATAGTCAGCAGGATTCCAAGCAGGTAAGGGAGCCATTAGCCTCTTGGCAGGGGAGGAAATGTGGCCACCCTTGAGTGTGTGGTACCTGGTGGCCACTTTCCTGTTGACCGGGGGCTGCAGTTGCTCACTGTACTGTGAGCCAACATGGGCCAGGCACTTCACGATGTGGCATGGCTTTGAGATTTGAAACAGAAGGCAGACATGTTGGAAGCACGGGTGCATGCTCTGGAGGCTGGACAGCAACAGGTCACTCCTGCTTTTGACACCAGGGACAATGATGAACCCAATGGTGAGTTGGGGGAACCTGTACATTTCCTGGCACGACCTGTTGTTCATCAGAAAATGAAGTATGGACAGCCTATGCGACCAGGTGGACAACCAGTAGGCAAACCACAAGTGACCCAGTTCACTACTTATATCCCATACACCCAGGCCGAGTTGGTTGATTGGGGAAACAGTTTCAACAGAAACAGGGAGAACCCCTGGCTGCCTGGCTCCTATGGTTGTGGGACCTAGGGGTGGATGGCGGGATGTGCTCTGGTGAAGAGGTGGAAAAATTAGCCTCCATTACCACGCACCCATCCCTATGGCAGCAGCTACAGAACAGCCACAGACATGCACAGGGACAGGGTAAACACCCTATGATGGAATGGGTGAAAGCAGCTGTCCAGACTGTGTCGATGAATGCTGGAGAACTGCCCAAAACTGTGAGTACATGGCAAATGTATGCTGAGCTGGCTCAAATAATTCAGGAGCTGGGGATGCAACAGTCCGTGTTTAATGTGAACACCCGTGGTCCACATGATGAATGTTTACAGGTGGCAAGTGCTGCAAAATGCTCCGTCAATGCTCTTTGGGTCACTGATGGCCATACTGGCCCCATATGTTGGTCATCCTGTACATGAGGTGACAACCATGACGGCCAGCCTAGGTGAAGCAGAGGGGAGGAGACAAGAAAAGGGGGCACGAAAGGGGGTGAAGACCAAGGCCCGAAGAAATGCTCAGGATGTCATCCCAGAGGGACCGAGCGAGACCAGCTGTGCACAGATGTGGCTTGACTTGCTCACAGCAGGGTTTGATAGGGAGAAAACTGACCAGCAGCCAAACCCAGTCCTGTTTACCTTGTGGCAACAATTGTGCCCTGAACAATTTCACCAAACCTCCAGAAGAAACAGATGGCGAGCTACGCCCAGTGAATCTAAAAGACTTTTTGGCTACTTCTGCGGAGGCAGATGGGCTGCTCCATTTTGATTAGGGAACAGGCTGAGGTACTCACCTTTTGGGGGCAGGTGAGGACCAGAGGCCTATGTTAAACTGGCAATACATTGGTCAGAGACAAATGTGCCGCGTGTATTGGCACTGGTGGATATGGTGCAGAATGTATCCTGACACATGGCTACTCAGATAAGTTTCCAGGGGCCACAGTTCATATAGATGGCCATGGAGGACATACTATTAAAGTCAAAGCTGTGTCATTGCCATTGGGCATGGATGATTGCCACCACCACCCCCACCATGTATATACTGTGTATGTGTCCCCAGTAGCTGAATACATCTTGGGTATACATGTACTTTATGGGTTACACCTGCAAACAACATTTGGAGAATTCTGGATGCAAATATGGACAGTAAAGCCTGTGTTACAGGGATATGCTAAACATGACCCACAGGCGTTACCCAAGCCAAGACGTGTAGTCAACGTGAAGCAGTATTGCCTACCAGGAGCACGTGCGGAGATAGGTGCCACTATATTGGAGGTAGAGAAAGTGGGTGTTATTTGTCCAGTGCATAGCCCATTTAATGCCCCATATGGCCAGTGAAAAAACCTGATGGTACCTGGAGGATGACTGTGGATTATCGAGAACTGAACAAAGTAATGCCTATATGATATCTTACTAACCTCTGATTCTCTTGCAGATTTAACCCAGGCGGCCCCAACACTGTTAGGTCATTCGGAGCAATGTGGGTGGGCCGTGAACACAGCCAAAGTGCAAGGACCTGGGCTGTCAGTCAAATTCTTGGGAGTGGTCTGGTCAGGTAAGACGCAAGTCATCCCAGAAGCTGTTATAGACGCAATAAAGCATACCCTCAGCCCACAACAGTAGCTCAGCTGCAGGCTATTTGAGACTTCTGGGGTATTGGAGGGCTTTTGTGCCCCATGTGGCCCAAATGGCCCACCTGCTGTATGCTCTAACAAGGAAAGGAGCCCCTTGGGATTGGACTGAGGAAGTAGAATGGGCTTGCTGGGCTACACGGAGGGCAATACAGCACGTACAAGCCTTACAAGTGGCTGATTCCACCCGGCCTTTTGAACTAGATGTGCATATAACCCAAGAAGGGTCAGGATGGTGTCTGCGGCAAAGGCAGGACCGATTCCATACACCTATAGGATTTTGATCCCAGCTCTAGAGGGGCACTGAAATGTGTTACTCGCTGATAGAGAAACAACTAGCAGCTGTGTATTCTGCCCTGACGGCCACTGAGGCTATAACAGGAACTGCCAAGGTCCTAGTAAGGATGACATACCCCATACTGGGTTTGTTGAGCACATGGGCAACTGCCCCCAAAACAGATGTAACTCAAACTCCCACTCTGTCCAAATGGAGAGTGTATATAGAACAAAGGAGCACTGTATCTACAAGCCCTCTATCAAATGAACTACAAACTGTACTAAGACCAGTAGAAGTAGTGGAGGAGACCTTGACATAACCCCTACCCCTGGAGGTAGAGGTCACACCATCCCATGAGGGACAGAGACCTATCGTGGAGCAAGCCTGGTATACAGATGGCTCCAGCATGGGCCCCTCAGCATCATGGACGGCCCTTGCTGTCCGGCCCTTAACAGATACCACATGGTATGAAAATGGCACAGAGAAAAGCCGTCAATGGGCTGAATTGAGGCAGTATGGATGGTGATTAAAAATGAGCCTGGGCCATTGACTACACGTACAGACCGTTGGGCTGTGTATAAAGGTCTTACCCTTTGGGTATCTACCTAGAAATGCCGACGGTGGATGGTAGGCCACCAACCCCTGTGGGGACAAGCCATGTGGCAAGAGTTATGGGAATGAGGACATGAGAAGGAAATGACTCTTTTCCATGTCACAGGACCCTTCCCCTTAGCCAGTCCAGGAAATGATGAAGCTGATGCCTTGGCTAAGGTAAGATGGCTGGAGAGAGCCCCAGCTACTGATGTAGCCCAGTGGTTACATCGACAAATGCAGCATGCTGGCAGCAAAACCATGAGGATGGTGGGTCAGAGATGGGCCCTGCCTATAAAATGGGAAGATGTAGTGAACGCCTGTCACATTTGCCCGATATGCGCCTATGAAAGTCCACATCCCCTATGGGTGCCGCTTACTGATAGGAAAATAACTCAAGGAAGGGTGCCCCTTACTCAATGGCAGGTGGATTTTGTGGGACCACTCCCCACATCAGAGAATTTCGGGTATATTTTCACAGCTGTAGATATGGCTATAGGACTTCTGTTTGTGTGGCCCTGCAAGGCCCCAGACCAGGTACATACTATTAAGGCATTGACTAGCCTTATGGCCATGTACGGCCAACCCCTGGTCACAGAAAGTGATAAGGAACCTGAAAGAAAGTGAGCCGAGATGCCGGGTACCATTCAAGCTTTATTAAAGAAAGAAATCTGCTGGGCTGTGCTCAGAGTGGCACAAGGCCCAGGGCTGCCCTGGAAAGGGGACAGCACCAGGTGTGGGGTTGGTAGAGCTTATACTGGTATGTTGGCGCCAAGAGCTGGGTATACCATCAAGGAGGGGCATTATGTTAATGTGGATCTGGGTGGAGAAGTGCGTCCTTGCAGAAGCAAAAGGGGTTTCTGTTTAAGTCAGGAGGCTTCTCATAAAAGGAAGGGGGGAGGGGAGGGGAGGAGGTGGGCGGTGCCATTTTGTACTTGGGCTTGTCTAAAGTGGCGCTGGTGATGTTGCAGATCTATTAGAACCCACTTTACTAGACAGGAAGTACAGAAGTGGTCTTCACAACTGTCAATACAATAGAAATTACATGTACCATATCACCCCCAGGCAGCGGGAATGATTGAACAGTACGATGGTCTTCTGAAAAGGGGATTTAGGCTACCCACCAGCGCCCTATCCCTGAAGGGGTAGACATGACATTTATGGCCAATAGTTGGAACCCTAAATGAGAAACATCATAAGGGCAGACCATCTTCTAGTGTAGGCTCTATCACATAGGGTAGCTGCACCTATTCAATTACAAGTTACTACTAGGGATGATCTCCAGTATATGGTAAGAATGGAAATATCCTCTTACCAGCCCTAACCTGTTTACAGCAGGCAGTACAGTGGAAATGGCCTTGGAAAATAGAAGCCCCCCATATACACTGGTTAGGCCTAATTGAGCCTTTGGGGAAAGGACTGGAAGAAGACTTGCAAGTCTCACCTTGGGTGAAAAGTACCTGGCCTCCCTGAGTAAACGTAACATGGCCTGGAACAGGTAAACACTCTATTTTATTTTTTTAAAGATGACCAGTAAGGGGATCTTAACCCTTGACTTGGTGTTGTCAGCACCACGCTCTCCCAAGTGAGCAACCAGCCATCCCTATATAGGGATCCAAACCTGTGGCTTTGGTGTTATCAGCACCGCACTCTCCCAAGTGAGCCACGGGCTGGCCCCTAAACACTCTATTTTAAAGGGCACACTGTACTATCATTGTGGCCAATCATGAGTTGCCCTATACTGTTACATGTAGAACCCACAGATCCAGCAGTGTTAGTGGATAATGTATGGTATCATAAACCAGGTAGGACACCTATTCCTGCAACCATCCTTTCTCAGGACGGTAAACTGGCATGCATTCTACTAGAGGGGTGAGAACTCCCTCTATTGGTACCAGTAACTCTTCTGTCTTTTCACCCATAGACTTGTGGCTGCTAACACCATAGTCAACTGGGCACATATATATGTTCATGTGGCCAATGTGTCTGCTTGCTAGATATGCACCGAGTTTCCCACCATGTGGCTTCAAGATTCCCATGGAAAATCACCCCAATGACAACTGATATATATTCCTGACTATCATCATAATGTTACTCAGGCCTTACAACAATTAACAAGTGAAATTCATAATGTTCAAAAATAGACAGGGGACCCCCTCCAGGAATGGTGGACCAATATGCCTTCTTCATGGAGGTGGACATTGGCCATTCTGGGAGGGAGAGCCTGTGTCCTAGCAGCATGTTGCTGCAGCCTATATTGCTGCTGTGGTTTATGGATGCAAGGGTCAGCTATTCTCATTAAGGGAACATCAGAGAAGACTCTGGATGCATAGATTGTATGGCCAGAGACCCTGAAGGGGTAGAGTGTGAGGAAAATGGAGACAGAATGGTCAGGTTCCCTCACCTCATATCCGGCGGAGCATGACTCAGCATGTCTGTTGTAAATACATTATGTACGAGTGGTATAACTACGCATGTGCACCCAGGGGTTCCTTGGTTATCTGACTCTAGTATAAAAGACAACAGCTCTAGGGCCGGCCCATGGCTCACTCGGGAGAGTGCAGTGCTGATAACACCAAAGCTGTGGGTTCTGATCCTATATAGGGATGGCCGGTTCACTCACTGGCTGAGCGTGGTGCGGACAACACCATGCCGAGGGATGCGATCCCCTTACCGATCAAAAAAAAATTTTTTTTTAAATAAATAAAAGACAACAGCTCTGATCCACTGGTGGGCTGAGCTCACATCCAAATAAAGTATGTCAATCTTGCCAACATCTCCCAGAATCGTTTTCCAACTACCTCACTCATGACCTGCACAGGATGGGGTTGAAGGGTTTGTGACCCAGCCTGACAGTTTGGGGGAAAGAAAAAATAAAGAAAGAAAATAAAATTAGTTTGGAGAATTGATTATCCATAGAGGAAAAAATATTAATTAGACTCCTGCTTTGCAGTGTCCACAGAAATCAATGCTGGGAAAAAATAATTAATAAATAAAAATCAATAGCTGGTGGATTAAAGACTTAAATATGAAAGATAATCCGTAGGTGTTTTGGAAAGTCATATAAGAAAAACTCTTATAAACTCAGGGTAGGGAAACATTTCTTAAGCAAAACACAGGGAACACAAACCATAAAGAAAAAGAGGAAGTCACTGGTCCACATTAAATTTAGTACTTCCTTCTGTTCATCAGACACCAAATCAAAAATGAAAAACAAGCCATACCTGGGAGAAGATGTTAGCAGCACAGGTAAGTGGCAAAGACACATTTAGGAACTATATAAAGAACTCGTACCTATTCACTAAGGAGAAGACCAAAGAAAGACACTTTAAAAATGGATAAAATATTTGAACAGTGCTTCACAAAAAAAGGAAGTTCAGATGGCAAATAAGGGCTGGCCGGTTCTCAGTGGGTCGGAGCGCAATGTTGATAACGCCAAGGTCCAGGGTTTGGATCCCTCTACCAGCCAGCCACCAAAAAAAAAAAATGTTAAATAAACATAAGCAAAGATGCAGAACCTCATTAGCACTCAAGGAAATGCAAATTAAAACCACAGCAAATTCTACTTCACTTTTACTAGATTGTCAAAAATGTTAAAATCTGACAAAGCCAAGTGCTGGAGAGGATGTGGAACAGGAGCTCCTTTTACTGTCCACAGCTGGGCGTGGACACTGGAGCCAGCACTTTAGAAAATCATTCAGCAGCATCAGGCAAAGCCGCAGTGGTGCAACCACAGACAAGGTAGTTCTACTTCTGGGTATTGTCAGTAAATAACTGCTTGCTATGCAGGTGCCAGAAGATGACTTTTTAAATGTTCACAGCAGTGTTTTTTCAAAGCGCGGTGCAGTCCTGCCATGGAACACTATGCAGCAATGACAATGAATGGCCGACGGCTGCTCACACCAACCAGGTGCGTCATCCACACACAAGGCTGAGCAGGACAGCAAGTCACTGAAGAGTTCCAGGATGTGATTCCATGGATGCAACATGCAAAACCAGACTAAGCTGCATGTATGTAGGGGTGCTACACGGGTGGTAAGACTGTGGCCTAAAGGCAGGAAATGATTGCCACACGTCAGGTGAGTGGTTCCAAACGGGAAGGGAGGAGAGCTGCAGAGAGGAAACCCAGGAAGCTTCTAGGGTGGGGACGATGGCTTGTCACCCTGGAGGTTCCCATTACCACTCCTGAGTGTCTGTAACTTACTTCATGACAGTAAAATGAAACCAATGTTTACAACGACTCTCTCTCTGCCCAGTGACTGGGAGTCCAGGTCCAGAGGGGCAGATGACCAGTGGGGCAACCGCGGTCCAGGTGGGAGTTTCCAGGAGACCGGAAGCACAAGGGCTGAGAGTCACCTTGAAGGCCCCTGATCCAGCCCAGAGCCATGGACAGCAAGGCAGCACCCACGATGCCTCAGGAAACATGGCCCGGACACCGTCTGGCCCGGACACCTCCCCGGACCAGAAGAGCTCTCAGCAGCTCCGGATCAGTCCCCTCCCTCTGGCACCTTCTTTTAGGAGAACTGAAGGAGGGTATTATCTCGGTTATCCGTGGTTGTGGAATACTAGCGTTATCAGTCGTGTACTATTTTCATCACCCCACAGAGGGGACTTGCAGAGACCTATTGATGATTTGTTACAGGACTTCAGATTTGAGAGTTTTGTCTTGAGCCCTGGACCCCATGTAGAACACCATTCTGTGCCTCTCACACACATCTGAACCCCACCCAGGGTGTTCAACTGGATTTTGCATTTATCAAACTCCTCCATGAATGGCATAGTCTTCCTGGTAAGACCAGGCATCAGAGGTGTTAAAATGACACCTACTGGATGCTGCAAACCTCAAAGCTGAGTTGGAATCTGCAGAAAGCTTCTAAGATAGCACTGCTGATTTATGGTGTTTGCTCGGGTGGATAGATGGGTGGGTGACAGATGGGTGGTCCATGATCTGGTGGGAAGGTGGGTTGGTGAGTAGGTATATAAATGGATGGACAGGAGCTTTATGAGCATGTAGATGAGTAGTTAGTAGTGGATGATGGGTGAAGGGGTCAATGGGAAGGTAGGTGGAAGTGCAGGAGGATAACCCAGGGTGGGTGAGTGGATGGAGGGAGGTAAGCAGGCATGTGTATGGATAGATAGTTGGGTAAGGGGACAATGTGCGGGTTTGTCAAGGGGTTGGTAGGTAGGTTGAGAGCTGGAAGGGTGGATGAGATGTTAGACAGGTGGGTGGATGGGTGGGTGGATGAGTATTGGGATATATGGGAAGAAAAATGTTAAGTTAGGTTTGTGGGAGGATGGATGAGTGAGGAGGCGGATGTAGAGATGGAAGCTGGATGGATGGAGGATGCAGGATGCTGGATGGCTGGAGGGTGGATGTTAGATGGTGGATGGCTGAAGGGTGGACGGTGGATGCTGGCGGACTGTGGGGTGGGAGGTGGATGGATGGATGACTGGACGACTGGAGGGTGGAGGGTGGATGGATGGATGGATGACTGGACAACTGGAAGGTGGAGGGTGGATGGATAGATGACTGGAGGGTGGAAGCTGGATGGCTGGACAACTGGACAACTGGAGGGTGGATGCTGGATGGATGGATGACTGGACAACTGGAGGGTGGAGGGTGCATGGATGGATGGGTGGAGTGTGGATGCTGGATGGCTGGACGACTGGAGGGTGGATGTTGGATGACTGGACGACTGGAGGCTGGAGGGTGGATGGATGGATGACTGGAGGGTGGATGCTGGATGGATGGATGACTGGAGGGTAGATGCTGGATGGGTAGATGACTGGAGGGTGGATGTTGGATGGATGGATGACTGGACGACTGGAGGGTGGATGCTGGATGGATGGATGACTGGACAACTGGAGGGTGGAGGGTGCATGGATGGATGGGTGGAGTGTGGATGCTGGATGGCTGGACGACTGGAGGGTGGATGTTGGATGACTGGACGACTGGAGGGTGGATGCTGGATGGATGGATGACTGGAGGGTGGAAGATGGATGGCTGGACAACTGGACGACTGGAGGGTGGATGCTGGATGGATGGATGACTGGACAACTGGAGGGTGGATGCTGGATGGATGGATGACTGGACAACTGGAGGGTGGAGGGTGCATGGATGGATGGGTGGAGTGTGGATGCTGGATGGCTGGACAACTGGAGGGTGGATGTTGGATGGATGGATGACTGGACGACTGGAGGGTGGATGCTGGATGACTGGATGACTGGAGGCTGGAGGGTGGATGGATGGATGACTGGAGGGTGGATGCTGGATGAGTGGACGACTGGAGGGTGGATGGGTGGATGGATGGACGACTGGACGACTGGAGGGTGGATGCTGGATGACTGGACGACTGGAGGGTGGATGCTGGATGACTGGACGGCTGGAGGGTGGATGCTGGATGACTGGACGACTGGAGGGTGGATGCTGGATGACTGGTTGGCTGAATGGTGGATGGATGGCTGGATGCTGGATGCTGGATGGCTGGATGGCTGGTTGGTAGATGATTGGATGGTGGATGGCTGGATGGGTGGGAGGGTGGGTGGGTGTGTGGGTAAGTGGGTTGGGGGTTGATGGGTGGGTGGCTAAAGAATAAGTAAGTTTCCAGTTTAGAAGACAGAGATTTCTCAAAAGTCCTGGGTTCTACAAACTTGCTTTCTAACTTGCCCCTCTCTGGGCTCAGTTTCCCCATCTGCTCCATGCGTGTGAAGGACTGGATGGATGAGCTGTGGACGGCACTGGATTAGCTGTTCCTGCTCCCGTCCTCGAGCCATGCCTGGGTGCCTGGGCATCAAACTCCAGGACACTTGGGCCTGCCATTTGGGGCCAGAGGCAGCAGCCTCTGGCCAGACCTGTCCTCCTGGGACGAGCTCGGGCAGGGAGAGCACACTGTGCCTGTGGCACTGCCATGAGGACCCTTCCATTGCTTGTTTTCTACTCCACTGGTTAAGGAAAGGGACTCGTAAAACGACAGCGCGTCACTGGGCCTCGCCTCTGGCCAGCTCTGACTTATCCCCTGACATTTCCTGAGAGCCAGCTAACCTTTCCTGCCACAAATAGACTGATGCGGGTCTCTCAAGGCAGTTCAGCCTTAACAGGGTCCTGTCTCAGGGGAGCTGAGGACCCAGGAGACACAGCAAAGGGAGCAAAGGGAGCAAAAGGGATCATGTTAACAATCAGGCAGAGAACAGCCTGTTCCATGGGACCCCAGAGCACAGGGGGGACCCCTGGGAAAACCACAAGAAAACAGGCTTCCTGACATTGGGACCCATGACTGCAGGAGGTGGTGAGCACCTTGTCCATGGAGGTGTGCAAGCCAAAGCTATGCAGCCACCTGGCAGAGACCCAGGGGCCACAAAGTCTGCAAACCCCCACCCCTTCATGCCCCAGCCCCGAGCTTCTGTGAATCTGACACTCTTACAGGATTCTGGGATCTTTCTGATTGAAAACCAGCAGCCGCTGTCTTGTCAAGAGGTGAGACAACGTTAGCTGCGCTGGTCAGGGAGGGCACCCTGGAGGAGGTGACATCTCAGCCCACACCTGCATGAGGGGAGCCAGTCCAGCAAAGAGCTGGGGGAGGCAGAAAACAGCATTCGCAAAGGCCTCAAGGCAGGACGAGTTGGTAAATTCCAGGAAGGGCTGGGGAGGTAAAGCCGTGAGCGGCAGGAGAGGCACCTGGCGTGGGCCACAGCTCATCAGCCACGTCCTGAGCACAAGGGAGGGTCCTGGGCAGGCCTCAGGGAGGACAGACTAGGCCGGCACAGCAGCTCCTTCTAACCGCCTCACCTCCCTCGGCCAGCCCTGAGGACCCTCTGGCTGTGAGTTTGGGGCAGGGGGAGCTGAGTCTGTCCAGACACTCCTTCAGACCCAACAGCCCCAGAGTCATGGGCTCTGGCCGGCTCTCCAGCACATGCCCAGCTGAGCAGGGATTCTGCCAGGGCAGGGCGGGGCTGCCATCCAGCTGCTGGGGGTTTACATGGGAGGGACCTCTCCAGACCGAGTCCTCCAGCCCAGCCTCCTCAGAAATCATGTCCCTCTGCCGGTCTCCTGTGGCTACATCGCACTGAGGGAAAAGAGGGGTGTCCTCTCAGGGGCCCCTAAGACCTCAGCAGGTGTGTGCAGGTCTGAAGCAGAGCATCCTGGGTATGCAGGCCCCCCAGGGCCTCCAGGGGCTGCTCTGGGGTCCACCATTTAACAGCAGAGCCTCATCCAGGCTCACCCTGGGGGATCCGGGTGGGCCCACCCTGTAGGACCCAGCATCTCTTCACCTGCACAGTGAGGACAGGGCCCCTGGAGCCTGTAACAAGGGCACCAGCTAGGGAGCAGCCAGGATGTGAGAATCCACAGGGCCAAGGACGAGGGGACGGAGCCAGCACAAGGCTCTGGGGGGCTCTGGGGACCAGGCGGGTGGGGAGTGGGCAGCAACACCCATCTGCTTCCAGCACAGCAGCCAGCCTGGCCCCTACCTCTCTCCGGGTGGAAATATCAGTGTGCCGGGGACCAGGAGCTGCAGGTGAAACCTGCACTGACCCTGCAGCCCAAGCCAGAGAGCTCTTGAGAAGGCGCCCCTGCTGAGACTACAGACATGGCCCCAGACGCCCGCTTACGCACTTGGGCGCCTCTGCCTTCCCTCCCGGCTGTAAATCCAGAATTAGTCATGGGCACTGCTGTGGAGACATGGGAGTGAGTCAGGCCTGAGTCCTCCCCACTGCCCCAGGCTCAGCCTTGGTACAAGAGACTCAGCCCTGGAAGGCCCGGCAAGCAGACAGCCATGCATCTGTGCCTCACGTGGGCAGGGAGAGAGCCTTGGGTTACAAGTGAGGAAATCAAGTCATCTCAGCAGCCCAGGATCCCAAGGCCAGGACAGGACAGAACTCAGGCTGGAAGACAGGTCCCATCCAAAGCCTCACACCAACTCACAACCTGCTGCCCACATCTATGTCCCCAAGGATGGTAGGGACTGCCACCAAGAAGGGACTCAGGGGTTTACTGAGGGAATGAGTGAGTGAATGAATGAATGAGTGAGTCAGTGAATGAATTAATGAATGAGTGAATGAGTGAATGAATGAATGAACAGAATGAAGGGACAGAGCCCAGGGCTGTGAACTGCTGTCCTTGTGGCTGCCCAGCCCAGTAGCTCTTTGCCAAATCCAATCTATGTTTGCTTCCCCCAAGCACAGACTTCAAACCTAGAAGGGGGTCTTGGGCCTCCTGACCCAGGCCCCTCATTTTACCAATGGGGAAACTGAGGCCCAGAGTCCCACAGCACTGCTGTGATGCCCAACTTCCTCTCACTGCCATGGCCACAGGGCCACCACCAGCCGCCCAGGGCCCTGCCCTCTGCCCTCCCCCAACCCCTGGGTCCCCTGGCCTTCAGGTCAAGCCTCTTTGCCCATATCAGGCCGCTTGACGTCAAAAGAGGATTCTGGAACACTCAGAACTGAACACAGAGAGGTACACACCTTTCTGATGGTGGGAGGTCAGGCAGAGCCATAGGACTCCCCAGCAAGTGTGACGTAGCAGCCAGGCTGGCCCTGTCCATGTCCACTCAATATCAGGACAGGAGACAGCCCAGGATGGGTCCTTAGGAGGCCATGTCTCCTCTCACCCTGGGCACAGCTGTAAAACGACAGGGTGGGACCAGAGCCCCCCCCCCGCCAGACCCCAGCCTCCACTGCAAGGCAGGAGCCAGTCCCCTGGGTCAGGCCAGGGCCCACCAAGACCCCTCATGATTTGGGGTCCCTCAGCTCCTGGAGCGATCTCGGCACCCCTTTGTCCTTCCTGGTGGCCTTCCTCACCAGGCCCGCTCTGCTGACTCCTGCCATGGAAAAGCTGCACCACACTGAGCCACCTCTCAGAGCAGCCCACCCTCAGGGCAGTCTCCGCCTGCCTGCCTCTCAACAACCCCGCCCCACACGCTGCCCACCTCCTGTCACCACCCATGTTATCCACATCACCCAGCGCTGCCCGCCTCTTCTTGCCCACTCCAAAGCTCAAGGCCAGGCTCAGACCCCCTTCCCCAGGAGGCCCCACTGAGGACGCCCCTCACCTCCCCTCTTTGCACTTCTACACAAGCGTTCTCTGCCCCCAGCCTGCCGTGAGCCCCGCGCCAGGCCTGGGCCTTTTCCTCCTCCTGCTCTTCCCTCCCCGCCTTCTCCTTGGCTGCAGCGCTGCTCTGCCCACCAGGGCTGCACCCATTCTTGCCGAGTTCCCCACTTGTCCCTCTTTGGATCCGAGAGAGCAGCTCCTGCCCTGGAGCCAGTTAGGGGAGGAGTGCCATCTGTCCCCACAGAGAAGGCCCGCCCGAGGACAGGAGCTCTGGGCCCTGGGCACACAGATGTAAACAGCCCACCTCCCACCTCGGCCACCTGCCTCCCACCCAAACTGTGCAGGGGCACTCGCTGGGTCAGAGTCACGAAGCCACATGTCCCACGGGATAGCTCAGGTGGTCCCAGGGCCGGGATCTGGCAGCCCCTCCTCCTTGCACAGACACAGCCCCTTCCCTCAGGCCTGCACTCTCTGACCCAGGCGGGCTGGGTACCAGGCACAGCCAGGGACATGTGTGGAGTGGGGAGGCCACTGCCATCTCCAGGGGAGAACCAGGGACATGTAGGCTTCCAGGGGAAGGGCCAGTGAGCCACGGTGGAGGGAGGGGCTGCACTGGATTCAGGAGCATGGGCCAGGCCCGGCTCGGCCACCATGGAGGAACCGCTGCCCTTCTCTGAGCTCCAGGTCCCTCTCTGAAATAGACACTGGCATCTCTTCTTGGGAGTGTTGGGCTGGCTGGCCCAGGCCATGGACCTCGACAGGCTTTGAAGGCTGTGAAGGGCCAGGCAGGGCCGTTCATCATGAGGCCGACCTCCCTGGTGGGTGCAGTGTACATGTGCTGTCCAAGCAGGCCGGGATGGGGACCCCCTCCCACAAGCCCTGCCTCCCTGTGGTTTCCCTGACAGACTTAGAGGCAGCGTCACAGAAATGTGTAAGAGACTCAAGGGGCTGGCTGGTGCTGACAGTGCTTGGCAGGGGCCACCCTGGCCTGGGGCAGTGGTGGATCAGCCGGCTGCACCCACCAAGAGCCACGTGTGGTGTGCAGGGCAGGGGCTCAGGGTTCCAGGGACCCAGGTTCCAGTCCTGGATCCCCCCACCTACACTCTTCCAAGCTGCATTGTTTTTTCTTCTGATTTTAAAGGAAATTAAAACATTTCTGTGACCCTTAAGTCTCGTGGACCCTGGCACTGAGCCTCCTGTGCCTGACGGAGACATCAGCCCTGGTAAAGTTGGCTTTGGGATTCCAGCTACCTGCCTCCTTGCCTTATTTCCCTGTGGGTTCAGGCCTCAAAACAGAAGAGTAAGTTGTTTATTGGGCCCCCCAGAAATCCTAGCAACTACCATTCTCACTGTCTTATCCCTTTTACAGCACTCACCACCCCCTGAAAAGGGTGGTGTTCATCAAGTGCTTCCCTCTGCCATGGACAGCCCACAGTGCAGTGTCCACGGCTCTCCTGAAGAAATGCTCAGCACAGCAGTTCTGTAAATGACCGTCGGAAGGATGGAGATGGATAGATGAATGCTGGGTGGGTTGACAATGGATGGGTGGATGGTGGATGGATGGGTGGAGGTGGATGGATGGGTGGATAGGTGGGTGGGTAGGTGGATGGAGGTGGATGGATGGGTGGATGGATGGATGGGTGGATGGGTGGATGGGTGGGTGGATGGAGGATAGATGGATGGATGGCGGGTGGATGGAGGTGGATGGATGGGTGGATGGATGGAAGGATGGATGGATGGATGGGTGGATGGGTGGATGGATGGAAGGATGGATGGATGGATGGGTGGATGGGTGGATGGGTGTGTGGATGGGTGGGTGGATGGATGGATGGATGGATGGATGGCGGGTGGATGGAGGTGGATGGATGGATGGATGGATGGATGGATGGATGGATGGATGGATGGATGGATGGATGGATGGATGGGTGGATGGGTAGGTGGATGGGTGGATGGGTAGGTGGATGGGTGGATGGATGGATGGATGGATGGGTGGATGGGTAGGTGGATGGGTGAATGGGTGGATGGATAGAAGTGCATGGATGGATAGATGGATGGATGGATGGATGGTGAGTGGATGGAGTTGGATGGATGGGTGGATGGATGGGTGGATGGATGGATGGATGGATGGATGGATGGATGGATGGATGGATGGATGGATGGATGGATGGATGGATGGGTAGGTGGATGGGTGGATGGGTAGGTGGATGGGTGGATGGGTAGGTGGATGGGTGGATGGGTGGATGGGTGAATGGGTGGATGGATAGATGGATGGATGGTGGGTGGATGGAGGTGGATGGATGGATAGATGGATGGATGGTGGGTGGATGGAGGTGGATGGGTGGATGGGTGGGTGGATGGGTGGATGGATGGGTGAATAGGTGGGTGGATGGGTGAATAGGTGGGTGGATGGGTGGGTGGAGGTGGGTGGATGGGTGAGTGGAGGTGGGTGGATGGGTGAGTGGGTGGGTGGGTGGAGGTGGGTGGGTGGATGGGTGAGTGGGTGGGTGGGTGAGTGGGTATGGAGGTGGTTGGGTGGATGGGTGGAGGTGGTGGGTGGATGGGTGGAGGTGGTGGGTGGACGAGTACATGATGGGGTTAATGACTGGATCATAGAGTAAAGCCCCACCACAAGAGTGGCACAGCACCATGCTTTGTGCTCTGTTCTGCCATGAAAAAGGGGTTCCCACCCAGGCTCCCATGGGCTCAGACTGCAGCGCCCCCAAATAGACCAGGGGCACAGGGATTGTGTCGCTTAACTCTGCATTCAAGAACCTGGCCAACACTGAATGATTCACAGGGAGCCAGCACACACCCTGAAAGAAGGATCAAGGACAGGTCTCATTGCCCATGTTTCTAGGAGGCTAGGACCCTGGCCTGGTAGCCCCACCCACTCAGGACTTGCAGATGTTCAGAGTCAGGCTTGCTGGTGATAAGCCCAGGCAGGTATCACCAACACTGGCCGTGGGCTGCACAGGTCAGCCTGCCAGACTCAATTCTTGCATCACCAGCACCAGGCCAAGCACAGAGGAGTGGGCTGAGTGCTGCCAGGGGACAGCCCAGGCATCAGAGAAATTGAGACACTCTTAGGCCAGCTCCCACCCAACCAGCCCCCCAGCAGTCCATCCTCTCTCTCTACCTCCAGCTGCTCTGACTGCTGCAACCTAGCCAGGAGTGGGGCTCCCCCCAGTCTCCTCCTGCATGACCTTCACAGGGCTTATCCCCTGCTGGCACCTCCCATTCTAAGGGGAAATGCAGGGGCCAAGGGACTCGGGCAGGGCTGCACTTCCACACTTCCCTGTCACCATTTACACAGTCATCCGTGAACTCTGGCCAGTTCCACATCTTCCCAGCATTAACATCTCCCCTGGGAAGCCAAGGAGAGTTCAGTGCCTCCCCCTGGTGTTCCCAGACCCTCTCATGTCCCTCTGGGCTGCCAAACTGTCAGCCTGTGAGTGGAGCTAGCATCCTCCTGTGGAGCCCAGCTCAGTGCTTGAATGAAATTACCCAAGAAAGCTGGAGACTCACACCGTGACTGAAGTGCTCCTGGATTGCTGCCTCGGTCCAGAAGGACTAGGAAGAGAAGGGGCCAGCCGAGGGCACATGCACTTGTCCCCAGACATGTGCAGAGCCAAGGTGGGTCCAATCTCTTTGCCTTCACAATAACAATGTAAATAGAGTGATAGAGACGGAGCAAGTGCCCCTAAATGTGCACCCCGCCCTCTCCTTCCAGAGGCCAGAAAGTGACATGAATTATTTTGCCACAAGGAACAGCCCGTTGCCTCAACAGCCTTCCCTCCACTTGGCATTCAGAAATAGCAAGCCAGCCCTTCTGAGCTACAGGAACTCACAGGATGTGTCACCATGGCTCTGCCCCAACATGTGCCACTGGTGTGAAGCTTTGCCCGGGAGGCTGTCATTTGCACCCCAGGATGCCGGGGTCAGAGCTGCTGAGTCTGCGGTCAGTGCTGCAGAGGGCACAGATGCCTGCTGGGGCCGAGTGGTGGGCACATCTGGAGTCTGCTGCCATCCACCTGCCTTCCGTGAAGGAGCCCACGGACGAAGCCAACCCAGGGGTGGGAAGGTCGTCAGGATCAGGAAGGACTCACGTGTGCTGAAACCCCAGCAAACGAGTGGGCAAAGGCCATGAGGGAGGTTCTCACACACGAAAGCCTGATGATAAGAAATACCGCAAAAGACTCTGCAAAACCACCACCTTGCCCAGAGGCTATCGCCACCTTACACAAAAAGTACTGCTGCAGGGCATCCGCCCCGTCTAGGACTGGCACCTCCTCCCTGTTGATCCTGGTAGCCAAGGATGATGACCTGAAAACAACTACGTGATCCTCCTTGTTTTTCCCTAAAACCTCTGCCTTCCTTTACCTCCCTGAATACGCACATAGTTTACATGGCACATGCATTCCCACTGCAGTGCCCTGTTCCCGAATGTTTTCTTTTGGCGTCTGTCTCTCTTTGTTATTTAGGTTGACAAGGGAGTCTCAGGCGCCCTCTCTGCACTCAAGGTGGAGGGAGCAGTGGACTGTCCACCAGGCCCCCAGACTACCACCCTTCTCCTTTTGCTGGCAGAGAACTTGAGGCTCAGGGGCTCAGGAGCTAGGACCCAGCCACCGCTGGGAGGGGAATGGCCATGCCCCCTCCCGGCATCCCCACCTGGGCCCACAGGTGAGTTCACCCGTTGTTGTCCTAGGAGGGAGAACTGACCCATCAGACTGCACCCATCGATGCACACAGCTCTCAGGGCCACCCCTGCAGATGGCTGTCCTCAACACACACAGTCTGGGCTGCTGTCCACCTGCTGGGTGGCAGGTAAGCCCAGGTAAGCCCTGGCTGCCCAGCAATTCCAGTACCTGGAGGGAAGATTCCACATGGGCAGGCCATGTTACCACTGAGCCCATCTGTGGTGGGGTTTCACTCCATGCTGAGTCCACCCTCATCAGTAATAAAACTACTATTTGTTCTCCATCTATTCACCTTCTGTGTTTCATTTCTAATCAGTCCAAATACAGTGCAGGGAGGGAAGTGATTTTCCTCCTAAAACCCCCTCGCCAGTGAAGGCAGAGGAGAGCCTGACTCCAGAGCATGTGCTCTTTCCCCCACACCCCTCCAGCTGGACTTCAGTGGCTTGTCATGGACAGACTGGCCACTGTGACTCAGGTAATCTGAGAAATGCCATGGCAGGGATCTGAGCCAGGCAGCCCCAGGCTCACCTGACACTTCCAGCTGTGTGACCTTGAGCAAATACCTTGACCCTCTGAAGAACAGTGGTCATATAATACTTTGCAAGATTATGATGAATATTAGCAGTAATGTATCCACCATGGTTTGGTTTGGCTGTACATAACAGAGCAGTTCCAACAAAAGAGCCATAAACAAGATCAAAGAGTCTTTCTTTCATAAGTAAAAATCTGGAGACGAGCAATCCAGGGTGGTGAGGCAGCTGCACAATGTCCTCAGGGACCTGACACCTGCAGTCCTGCTCCTGCTCATCCTCAGCACATGGTGTCCACCCTCAAAGCCACTCCATGGCCCAAGACGGCTGCTGGAGCTCCAGCCATCAGGACCACAGGACAAGCAGAAGAAAGATGGAAAAGCCCAAGGGCAAAAAAGGGCCCCTCGCAGGAGGCCCAGCTGAGTCAGCTGCTTTCTAAGCAATCTTCCCGGAAGTCTCACATGAAACTTCTGCTTTTAACTCATTAACTTAGTCACTTGGTTCCACTTGGCTGTTAGAGAGGGAGGCTGGGAAATGTTGCCCTGTATTGTGGCCAGCTACATGCCCAGCTGAAAACCAGGGTTCCGATCCCACGGAGGAAGGAAGAACGTGGTGCTTGTACGAGGCAGACCCACAATAAACAGGAGCAGCCGCTGTGGCCGACGTCATGAGCATCCCCACAAACAGCCTTGGCACAGCCTCGCTCGGAAGTCTGTGGGGCTCACATCACACCAGCCTCCCTCCAGTGTCCAGCCCAGGTGGGGTCCTCCCTGCACCACAGCCCAGGGCCGGGGGGCCAAGGGTACAACAACCACCTCCAGAGAGAAATAACTGACAGGCCAGCCTGCTCCGAGCAGCCCAGGGCAAAGGACTGACCTGCAGAGGCAGGTGTCAGCTCAGCCAGAGGACAGTCTTGGCAGCTGCTGGGGGGGTGGGAAGAGCTCACCTGGGAGGGCACCCACCGGCCCTCTCTGAGGAAACCCTGAGAGGGCTGAGGGGAGGTGGGGCAGCCGCCGCTCCCCCAGCAGGAGACAGGCTCCACAGAGGACCACACTCTCGCAGAGAGACCTGAGCGCAGCATCTTCCCAAATTGCTGCCCTTCCTGGCCCCAAAGTGGAAGCAGGCTCTGGGCTGGGGGCAGGACTGGAGATCTTTCTTCTGCTGACTCTGCACCAGGGACTTGTCTTTCTCTCGTTCTAGTACCTGAGTTGTGTCCCACTGACTTCACTGCATTGACAGAGGAGGAGCCCCTGTCCTGACACAGCTGTCTTTTTACTTGGTTATTTAAAGTCACCTGAAATGTCTGTTAGACATTGAAGACACCTCAATTTCAGACCTCTGGCCTCCAGAAATATAAGAGAATAAATGTCTGTTGTTTGTAGCCACCCAGTACCCAGTTTGGGGTACTTTGTCCTGGCAGCCCTAGAAAATTAGTACAATACTCAAGGGAAGAAAGTGCAAGCTGAGGATTTTATATCCACACCCAGCTCAGCTGTCCTCAAGTGCAAAGGCTGCACGACAGTCATGAACATGCGAGAGCTGAGGAAGTGTGGTGCGCAGGAGTGTTTTTGGAGGGATTACCATCGGCCTCTGTATCTGTGGGCTCCGCATCTGAAGATTCAACCAACTGCACATCAAAAACATTCAAAAAATAAATAACAATATAACAATAAAAAATAATGCAAATAAAAGCAATGTAGTATAACAACTATCTACATAACGTTTACGTTGTATTAGGTATTGTTAGTAATCTGAAGAGGATTCAAAGTCTAGGGAGGATTGCACAGACCACGTGCAAATGCCCGTGCTGTGCCATTTCAAATAAGGGACTCGAGGATTCATAGAGGTCGGTGTCCACAGGATCCTGGAACCAATCCCCCGCAGATATCGAGGGACAACTGTAGAATGAGCTCAACCCTCCAAAGTACGACAGAGAGAACTTTGGCAGAGGATTGGCAGAGAGCATCAAATGTGATCTACTGCAGACCCCAAAAATGGTCTAAAGCAGAAATGCAAAGAGTGCAATAGACAGCGAATGCAAGTGTTGCAGGGTCCGACGGCGTAGCAGTCAGTGGTGAGGCTCGAACCACGGGAGGGATGGGGAGTGGGAGGGGAGCGCGGTCGGCCCCGCTGCCCACTTTGTAACGGCCGGAAGCCACGGGATGATGGACCTGACAAGCGAAGGTGGAGAGGACAGCCTGTCCAGCAGCACGGAGGCAAACACCGCGGAGAACACTGCCGACCAAAGCGGCTGATGCAGAGGGGGCTGGGGGCTCAGAAGATGCCAGCTGGACCTCAGCCCTGACATGCAGGCCACTGCCCCAAGCACTGGTGGGGTGAACTTGAGAGCTTCCCAAGAACTTCCTTAGGGAGTGAGACAAACGTCCAGAAAACCAGCTGGACAAGCACAGCCATGGACAGAGCCTGCACCAGCCCGTTCCGATGCCACCTGAGGCCCTGATTCCAGCCCAGAGACATCCCTTCCCCCATTTTAACCCTGGGCTCTGCCTGGCGCCAATACCTCCCTTACAGAAAGTAATGTCCCAGCAGTGGGGGACCCATGGGAACCAAACGGGCTGGGGCCTCTCTCATATAGCACCCCAAACCCTCTCACACCTCCAGGACCCCCATCATGGAAGGACCTCAACAAACTCAGGGTGTCTCTGCCCCAAACCGGAGCAGGGCCAAGGGTCACCCCCACCTGCAGACTGCGCTTTCCCAGGCCAGGGTTTGATAACCCCAGCACAGCCATGGTCCCCCCACCCCCACGCACCCTCAGGATTTGACTGAGCAGAGACGGTGAAGGAACCCAGGGGCACACTCATCGTGGCAGGTCTCAGGCCCTGGGGGATGGCGCCTGGGGGATGAGACACAAGGCCTGCACCCGGAGAGCCCAGACGGTAGACTGGCCCCGTTGTGGGAAATTAGAGCAGGACAAGATCGGGCAGAGGAAACCTAGGTGTTTGGGAGTAGGACAGCCAGTACGGCCGGTCCCCTGAGGACACAGGCATGCACGGCCACAAAACAAGACAGACAGACAGGGAACTCCGCCCCCACGTAGGACACCATCCGGTTGGACCAATGAGCTCCCACCAGCTGAAGTGCCAATCAACAGAGACTGCCAGGGCTCAACTAATGACCAAATGACATGAATCCAGCTGGGAGGACTTAAGCCCTCGGGAATGAACCTGTCGGGGCTCTTCGGCCACGCTGTCACTTGGCCTGCTCCGTCCTCTCTGGAGTGTTCTTTCTCTATCACTAAGTAAACTGGCCTTTGCTTTTCACCTCTGGCGTGTCTCATCCAATTCCTTGTTCGAGACACCGAGAACCCGGACTTAGCTGGTGGAACCTGCCGTCTTCCCATAACATCCTGGTGCTTTGGCTGGGAAACCAAAAGGGAACTGCTTTCCTGTTTCTACTTCCCTGTCACATCCTCTTTCTGCCTCCTCCGTCCACGCCTCTGACCACTCTCTGAGCCGCAACTGGCCGGGATGGCGCCCAGCGCACTGGGCTCGGCTCTGGCATGGGCAGGTGAGACAGGTGGGTCTGCCCTCTCCCCGCCGGCGTCCTCCTCCCACTGCCCCCTCCGCCACCCATGCCTTCCGGGCTGCAGAGGTTATCTCTCCTAGGGAAATGTTACCCTTCCAAACCACGTTACACGTTTCCTCCCTGATGATTGCGATCATTGCCGACTGCCCTGTTGCGTTTGTGATCCGCTTCAGGCTCTGCTGGCTGAGCTTTGGTTTCAGAGCCATATGGCACAGGCGGAGAGTCCCCCCTGACAATTTCTACACACCCCGTGTCTGTGGTGGTGGGGTGCTGCCCACCAGTTTTCATGAGGCACATCTGGGGGTCGGTAGACCACGGGGCATCTGGTGTGCAATTGGGTGGTTCCTCCTGGTTCCAAATGGTGCCTCGATGGAGGGTCTCACAGCTGAGCAGGTCCAGGTGGACTTCATAACTCTGGGTCTTAGTGAGGAGAAAGCCACGTACTTTTCTGAAAAGTGGAAGCAGAAAGCCTCCACCCTTGCTTGATGGGTCGTAGGTCTGACTAACCAGCTTATAGATATGGGATGGAAACGTGCAGTGAAGTCTGGGAGCAGTGAATCAGAGCCCTTTAATTTAGCTGCAGTTTCTCCTGTATTTTGAATTTCAGTGTCATCTTTAACCCCTATATTCATCAGAATGACAATAATGACATGTTTTATGTTCTGTTCTTGTGAAGAGGAAAAGGGTTTTCACACCTAGCCCTTCCTTTGGGGCTTATTTGAGGTTATTCTGAACTATCATGGGGAAGAGCCTGCCTTCCCTTCTATCTTGTTTTTGGTTTGTCCATTTCTTTACTTTGGCAAGGGGAAGTTTGATTAATATGCATTGGCGATCCTCTGAATAAAAAGCTTGAGAAATCATCAAAATGGTGTCAACACAGCCTGGCTCTCAGTTGCTTAGCAATAGAGGATACGTTAATGGAGGTGGCACCAATTATACATAAATACACAACTTACCAAATCACATACCTGAGTAGAATCCAAGTTGAGGAACAGGACCATTTAAAGTGGAACTAGTGTCCACTGAGGTAACTAGTAACAATGTAATTGCATTATGAAATGACTTATGAAAGCCAATGATTTATCATCTGTCAACTTTAAAATCACAGTTGCATGAAGTGGAAATAATAAATAAGCAAAGTATCTTTTTGTTTGCTTGTTTGTTTTTTAAAAGATGACCAGTAAGGGGATCTCAACCCTTGACCTGGTGTTGTCAGCACCACACCCTCCCAAGTGAGCTAACCGGCCATCCCTATATAGGGATCCGAACCCATGGCCTTGGTGTTATCAGCACCGCACTCTCCTAGTGAGCCAAGGGCCAGCCCCTAAGCTAAGCATCTTTGTATATTCCATGCTCAAAGCCCATCAGGATGGCTTGACCACGTAGTTTCTCATCACAGTCATGACAAAAGTATTTCCAAAAGATTATGATGTGTTTGTGAAATGAATTCTGCTATTTTGTAGAGGGCTTCCTTGGCACTTTGGGATATCATGAGTAATGGGGTGCAGCGTGTTCTAGCAGTGGAAGCTGACAGCAAGGGCTGTCACGGCCTTTCTTGTTGTGAAAGTATGAGGTTAAATATGCTGCCTAGTGCTGTCCCCTAATGAACAACTCCATGGTTTTAAAAGCAGGGAAGCAGCAGTCCTGGGAAACATCAGAGTAAAGATTGCAGAGTTTCAGGCCAACGGCAAAGCTTAAAATCTTCTCCTGTAAATCACTTAGGCAAAATACAGGTGGGATCTTAATTAGGGTAAAATCCATTAGTGATGATTAGGAAAGGATATAACCGTGCCATCTGGAGTGCATTAGAACTGGCGTGGAGTGTGCAGCTGATCCCTGTTCCCCTGCAGCTCCCCCGTCCCTGGATGAGTGCTCCCACAGGTACCTCCCTCACAGGTGGTGGGTGCTCCATTTGGCCTTGCTCTCACCTTGGGATCCCAGGTGCAAAAGGTTAATGAAAAAAAAACAGGTTTGATGCATTAGTCCATTCCTGTTGCTTATAACAAAATACTTGCAATTGTGTAATTAATAAAGAAAATAACATTTATTGCTTACAGTTTCTGAGGCTGGGAAGTCCAAAGTCCATCTGGTGGTGGTGACAATGACCCAGGGGTCTCACATTGCAAGATGGTGGAAACAGAGAGAGCGGAGAGAGTGACAGACAGACTCTTCTCTACTTTTAAAGCCCTCAGAACCACGCCCCTGACCACCATTTTTAATCCATTCACTACTGCACCGTCCTACAATCCAATCACCTCTTCAAGGCTCCAACTTTCAGTTACCATAATAGGATTTCCCACCCTCTTAACAGTCCAACGGGAGGCTAGGTTTCTAATACATAAAACTTGGGGGACATAATTCAATCCTCAATGAGTTTTGGGGGGACATAATTCAATCCACTACATTCCAGCCCTGGCCCCCCCAAACTCATGTCTTCTCACATGCAAACACATTCATTTCATCCCCAGGGTCTTAACTTGTTTCAACTCAAAAATCCAAAGTTCAAAGTCCCATCTGTGAAATTCAAAACAAGTATCTGCTTCCAAGATACAATGGTGGGACAAACATGGGGTACATATTCCCATTCCAAAAGAGAGAAATAGTCCAAAAGAAAGGGGTAATAGGTCTCAAATAAGTCCAAAACCCAGCAGGGCAGGCATTCAGTCTCAAAGCTGGTGAATCATGTACCTTGACTCCATGTTCAACGTCCTCTGCACCCTGCTATGGGAGTTGGGTCCCCAAGTCCTTCAGCAGCTCCGCTCCTATGGCTTTCCTGGTCTCAGGCCACACTATAGCTCTCCCAGGCTGGTGTTCCACTCTGGTTGCTCCACAGGTCTGGGGTCTCCATGGTGGTCGCGCTCTCATGGCTCCACTAGACATGGCGCTGTTGGGGTTTCTCTGCTGCAACTCCAACTCCATGATTCCACTTGGCATTGCTCTAGCGGAAGTTGTCTGCGGTGACTCTGCACCTGTGACAGATCTCTTCCTGGGCCCCCAGACTTTTCCATACATCCTCTGAAATTGGGGTGGAGGCTCCCAAGCCTCCACAGCTCCAGCATTCTGAGAGCCTGCAGACCTAACACCACGTGGATGCTGCCAAGGCTTCCAGCTTATATTTTCCAAAGCTGCACATCCAGCCACACCCAGAGCCAATTTACCCACAGCTGGAGCAGCCAAAGCAGCTGGGGTGCTGGTGCTGGAAGAAGCTTCCCAAGGTGGTCCTGAGCAGTGAGCCTGTGGAGGGCTCCTCAGGCCTGTTCTCCAAGACCGTTTTGTCTCCCTTGACCTCTGCGCCTGAAATGGAAGAGTTGGCCCCAGAGGCTTCTGCAATGTCTTCAGGGCCCATTTCCCCTTCTCTTGATAATCCCATACTTTTGTGTTCATCTTCTTAACACCAATGAATTTTTCTTCTGAAAATGCTCTCTGCTTCTCTACCACTTGTCCAGGCTACAAATTTTCTAAATTTTTATGCTCTGATTAACTTTTAAATTCTGGCTTTATGTCATGCCTTTGCCAACATAACTCAGTATAGGCTGTTACAAGTAGCCATGCAGCTTCCTTAATACTTTGCTGCTTAGAATTTTCTTCAGCCAAATACTCTGGTTCACATTCCTAAGTCCCAACTTCCAGAGTCCTAGGGCATGGACACAATGCAGTGAAGCTCCTTTCCAATTCATAGCAAGGGTGATCTTTGCCCCAGTTTCCAATAAACTCCTCTTTATTTCTGTCTGAGAACTTCTTAGAATGGTCTTTACTGTCCGTATTTCTATCAGCATTCTGCTCGCCACCAAATAAGTCTCTAAGACATTCCAAACTTTCCCTCATTTTTTTATCTTCTTCTGAGTCCTCCAAAGTCCTCCAACCTTTCCTCAACACCCAGTTCCAAAGCCATTTCCACATTTTCCAGTATCTGTTATAAGCAACACCCCACTCTGGTACCAGTTTTCTGTATTAGTCCATTCCTGTTGCTTATAACAAAATACTTGGAACTGGGTAATTTATAAAGAAAATGACATTTATTGCTTACAGTTTCTGAGACTGAGAAGTCCAAAGTCCATCTGGTGATGGTGACAGTGACCCAGGGGTCTCACACTGCAAGATGGTGGAAGCAGAGAAAGCAGAAAGAGAGACAGACTCTCCTCTCCTTTTAAAGCCCTTAGCATCACACCCCTGACCACCATTTTTAATCCATTCACTACTGCAGGGTCCTACAATCCAATCACCTCTTCAAGGCTCCACCTTTCAATTCCCATAATAGGATTTCCCACCCTCTTAACAGTCACTGTGGGGTTGTTTCTAATACATAAAACTTGGGGGACACAATTCAAGCTTCAATGAGTTTGGGGGGGACATAATTTAATCCACTACAATTAAATACACAATTACCCTGTAAACTCCTCGTTAAGGGAACTGCCACCACCTGTCTCCCAGAAAATTATATTTGTTTGGTAGACTTTTTTGATTTCAACTCATCCCACAGTCTGGACTGTTATACTTGTGGAACAGCATGTTATCAATGGGATATTAATTGCATTCCCTTCTTCCTACTTGGAGGGACAGATCTTGCTTCCCACCTTCACTTCAGGGCCCAGCACAAGTTAACCTGCTCCCATGTTGGTTTGGACTAATCCACTGTAAGGAGCCAATAGCAAGCACTGTTATGTTAAGTTGCTTTTATAAAGCACAGGATCAAGAGTAAGGAGCCAAAGTCAGTCCTAGGGGAAGGCAAAGGAAAAGGCCCCAGGGCCAATCACAGGGCCTACACTGAGTTATGGCAGCAAAGGCATGACATAAAGCCAGGTTTGACCCAGACAATCTGAAGACAAAATGCTTGATCTCTTTTTGTAATGAGGCCTGGCCTCCATATAAACCTGGGGACCAAGAGCTGTGGCCTGTAAACGGGAGCACAAATTACAACGCGATCTACCAACTAGATCTGTTCTGCAGGAGGGTGTCAGGTTACAGCAATAGCTACGCTAATTGTCTGGTTAGGGCCATTGTCAGAATCCTGCCAACATGGGCCGGCCCATGGCTCACTCGGGAGAGTGCGGTGCTGATAACACCAAGGCCCCGGGTTCGGATTCCATATACGGATGGCCGGTTCGCTCACTGGCTGAGCGTGGTGCTGACAACACCAAGTCAAGGGTTAAGATCTCCTTACCGGTCATCTTTAAAAAAAAAAAAAAAAAAAAAGAATCCTGCCAACATAACCAATAGTCTTGCTAAGTGACTACGCCATTTGTATGGTTTGGGCTGCGGTTAGGGCCCACAGACCCTTCAAATCTGTTGTACAGACCGGGTCACCAGACCCCTCACAGGTCCATCCTCTAGGTCATTGGGAAAGATCCTGGGAGCCACTGGCAGATGACACAAGCTCAGTCTTTAGTCCTCAGCTTCCTTGGCAGTGGCAGCAGTGGCCCCTCTGGGGGGGTCCTGGGGGTGGGGGACCCTGTGGATCAGAGCCACTTGTCCTTTATACTTAAGTCCATAACCCAGGACACCTGGATGCACATGTGCAATTACGTTAGACAATAACCAAGGAACATGTGGGCGCACGTGCATATTTACATCAAATGCTCGTCAAGATTCTGAACATCTAAGGGGCCCTGACCATTTTCCTTCACTTTCCCTACAGGAGGCAAGGGAAATGGTCAGAAGTTCCTTATGTCCAGGCCTTCATGGCTCTGCATGAGGACCCCTCATTATGCGACAAAATTTCAAAGCCACAACAAGTCCCAGATCTAACTGACCCCGCTTCGACATCCACCTGTCTCTCAGGGAGGAAACAGACCCCTCCATGAGTCCAGCGTCTACCATCTGTGCCCGTGCAGCTCCTCCTGAGTCCTTCCCGTACAAGAAGTGGCACTCTGTACCCTGCTTTGTCCTGGGAAGTGGCAAATGCTAAAGGCACCATTAGGGTTCAAGATCTCTTTGTGATAACAGATATACAGTATTGTAAAGAAAAATTGGGAAAATATTCAGAGGACTCTGATAAATTTGCAGACAGGTTCCAGACCCTGTCCTTGGCTTTTGACCTCTCCTGAGGGGACGTCCAGTTCACACCTATAGAAATAGACCACATCCTAGATGCGGCACGAAAAGAAGCAGATGAAGTCTCTGCTAGAAACCCTCAGGGAAACTGTCCAGGAGGAGACACTGTCCCCATGACCTACCCAGACTGGGATTACAACACCACAGAGGGAATGACCAGGAGGGCAAAGTTCTCGGAAGCCCTGCTAGGAGGCATGAGAAAGGAACACAAACTCCTGTAAATTATGATAAGTTGAGGGGAATCATCCGGGAAAGGACGGAAACCCTGCGTCCTTCTCTGATAGATTAGAAGAAGGATTTGGGAGGTTCACCGATTTGGATCCAGCCTCACCCGAAGGCCGAGCCCTGATAGGACATAAGTCACTCGGCCCCTGATATTAGACGTGAGACTCAGTACAGACTTCATGGCACTTAACAACGGTGATCTTGAGGAGGGAAGGAACAACAACAGGCCAAAATTATGGCTGTCACAATTGGCAAAGCCCTTGTGACCAGAGGCCATCCAAGGATATACCTAAAGGCCAAACAGAAAAGGCCACAGGTTTCTGCCTCAAGTGCAGAAAGACTGGACACTGGGCTAAGGAATGTATCCAATCATGCCACCTTTGCCAGCATTCTAAAGATGAGCCCTGGCCCTGGAGATATGACTGCCCACGCTCCCGAAGCGGGGACGGCCCCCAAAAGCTCTAGTGCCAGGAAGGACAGGCAGGAGACTGTCATCCTCGCCCCTGTCCAGGAACATCGTTATAGCCATGGAGGAACCCCGGGGACTCTGGATGTCATGGGTGAGCGAACTCGCTTCTTTCTAGATACGGGGGCACCTTGCTCTGTCCTTGTACCTTTGCAGGGAAACGCTCCTCACGACGCGCAGTTGTTATGGGTGTGCAGGGAGAAAACCAGATCGGCTACTTCACCGCTGCCTCGACCTGCCGTGTAGACGGGAATTTCTGAGGGTCTCTAGCTGCCCTCCCCCTCTCTGGGGATGGGATGCCCTGGCAAAGCCGGGGACCGTTGTGCAGTTGAGACTCAGGCGTAGATACACAAGCTGGTCCTCTTGCCTGGAGCACTGGACAATGTTCCTTTCGAAGAAACGTGACGGCACTGCTTGCTCCAGGCTGGCCCAGCTGCCTTAAAGCCGTGGAGCTACTGCTCTATCGGTGGAAGAGGCTGCAAAAATAACTATGGGACGGCCTCTGGAGGTGCTGACCCTCATCAGGTTCAGTCAGTCCTTGAAGTAAAGGGACATTTATGCATGATGGGGGAGGGATGGACCAAGCATCAGGCAGTTGTCTGATTGATAACCCTGGGGTGACTGTAAAGACCTGCAGTCTATGAAACCCAGTCTCTCTCATGCTGACCGACTCCTCTGCCATCCGTTCTTGAACACATACTGTGTCCCAAATCCATGCAAGCAGCTGGACTTAAAAGACCTGCCCTCACTAAACCCAGGAGACAATCGGTTTACCGAGCAGCGGCCACGCTCTCCATGGGGAGAAAAGAGCACGCGGTGCGGCAGTGAGAGAAGCTCAAGTTACAGAGGCTCAGCCCCTGACTCCGGGGACCTCGGCACAAAAGGCTTTAATTATTCCCCTCACCCGAGCCCTGACCTTGGGAAAAGGACAAGGACTGAATATCTACACGGATTCCTTGTACTTCACGCCCACGCAGCTGTCTGGAAAGAGAGAGGATGACTAACCACCAAACCATCTCCCATCAAACACGGGCCTGAGATTTCACAGCTCTCAGAAGCAGGTAACCTAAAGGGAACCGAAGGAAGGAGCTGCTGCGCATTGCAGAGGGCAGCCAAGGGAAAATCCTCCCATAGCGAGAGGAAATCAAAGGGCCGACAGACAGGCTGAACTGGCAGCAGGACGAGCTCTAAACACACCGCCCTGTCCTCTTTCCCTTGAAAGGGGAAACGATGACCCCACAGTGTGCCCAAGTGCAAGAGCAGAAGGACCAGACTGGAGGCGCCACAAATGAGCGTCACGGTGGGTGGTAAAAGGCAGACTCTTGCTCCCACGGGCAATCCAGTGGAAGGCGATCAAGGCTCTACACGGTGCCTTTCGTTTGGGTAGAGAGGCAACCTGGGCCATGGTCACTCGTCTGTCTACAGGCTGGGGTTTGGCACAGACAGTTAAACAGGTTTGAGGGCCTGTCCTCTGTGCACCTACAGCAGCTCAGGACCGAGGGTGCCTCCACTGTTGCAGCCAGGCCAGTGGAGGGGTTCATGTCCAGGGGAAGACTGGCAAGTTGACTTTACCCATATGCCTCCATACAGGGGATGTAAATATCTGCTGGTTTTCATAGACACTTTTTCTGGATGGATAGAAGCTTTTAAGATTAAATTTGTGAACCCAGCCAAAAACAAAGATCATTCTGTATCAAATGAGGTTAATTTAACATGGATTAAAGAAAAAAGAAATTAGAAAAATTGGCTAACATTGAAGGCAAATTATGTATAAGTTTTTCTAAAAATTGAGTATTAATATTAAAAGTACTCTGATGCAAGGTTAGCGTTTGCTCTCCTACATTGGAACAGCCAGATTTCCTGAAGGCACTTAATTGCTCTTAATAGAAAATTTTTTTTTTTTTATCTTTTCGGTAGCTGGCCTAGGAAATGTATTCCATGTTTCATCAGGACAATTTCTTGTGCTCTCGGTCTTTGAAATCCTTTGTCGCTTTGGTTTTATTTTATAATGATTTATGATCCTGTTTGATTAGGTGTTTCAAACCTTTGTTTGACAAACTTCCCAAAACCAAATGCTAAAAATTAAGTCTTTTTGACTTGAAGTAACTTTGAGATGTTGCAAGGGCCCTGGAACTTCTCAAAGGATCTATAAAAGAGATATCAAAACTAACTGGACTTGTCTATTAAATGGGAAGCATTGTCAAAACATGAAGTGTTGTTTGACTTTTTTTGAGTTATATAGACACATTGAAATGTGTTGTAAAATTGTGTGAGGCTCTTAGAGGTCTGTGTCTTGATGTAGATGCTATCAGTCATAATCTTGGTTCAACTATAATTTTAAAATGTTATGTCTTCAAAAATTTCATGGAAAAAATCCTGACAGGTACAGGTTCCTGACAAACTTTGAGTTCATTCCATTGGACTGAAGTTCCAAAAATTCTAATGAAGAAACTGATGGGTGTGTGAAATTGCTATCCAAGGACAAAAGAGTTTAAACTATTTACGAGTATTCAAAAGGAAACAATAGTACACCTGCTATTGGATTCTAGCCCTGTCTTTTAATCTGTTAGTGGAGCTTGGACCTTCCCGGCTACAGCAGTTCCACATCACAATGATCACGCAACGAGGATGTCAACCCTTGGAACCGCCACTGGCCCCTACCGCACACTGCACGGGCTCACCCACTAACATACCTTGAACTGACCACCACCATGTGCCTCTAATGCTGCTCTCCTACTTAGACCAGGTAGGGCGAGAGTTTCATGATCCCCAGTAGGCAGGGCCAACACCCCTTTGCAGTGAAGAAGCAACTATGGAAGACGGACCATCGTCCTTCTATAACCCATAAAGATTTATGGAGATCATGTCTCTCAGGGAAAATGTTGTGGGAAATTAGAGGACAAGAGCAGGAAGAGGAAACCTGGGTGTTTGGGAATAGGACAGCCAGTACGGCCGGTCCCCTGAGGACACAGGCATGCAGGGCCACAGGAAATAAGGAAAGACGGGGAGCTCTGTCCCACGTAGGACACCATTTGATTGGACCAATGAGCTCCCACAAGCTATGGTGCCAACCAGAGACTACACCCAGGGCTCGACCAGTGACCAAATGACACAAATCCAGCTGGGAGGACTTAAACCCCAGGGAATGTACCTGTCGGTGCTCTTGAGCCGCAGTATTGCTCGGGCCACCCCGTCCTGTCTGGAGTGTTCTTTCTCTCTCACTAAATAAACCATGCTTTGCTTTTCACCTCTGGCGTGTCTTGTCCAGTTCTTTGTTCGAAACACCAAGAACCTGGATTTAGCTGGTGAGACCTGCAGTTTCCCACCGTAGCCCCAGGAAGCAGCAGGAAGACATGGGCCCGTGGGGTCCCCCACTTGCTGCCACAGCAGCTGATCAGGTCACCTTTGACAACAAACTCTGGCACCCAAGGGAGATCTGGATCCAGGTTTGCCTCTCCCTTGGGATTTGTGCTCTGCCTGGATGTCCACGTCCACTTGACCTTCTCTGAGCGGCCCCCACCGGGAAGAGCGAAGCGCAGGTGGAGCAGGAGGGAGGCGGGGGCGGTGGCCTCGCCCCGGGCTGTGGGGCTGTGAAGGCCCAGGAGTGTGCGTGCTCAGCAGCGGGTGCTGCCAGAAGCTTGACCGCCAGCCTCCCGGGACAAAACAGCCCCGGTGTGTAGTGGTGTGTAGTGCTTGCCACTTGCTGCGTGTGGAGCCTCCCCTCAGGGGCGAGGTGACGTCACTCAGTGTGGAGTTGGGAAGAGACACGTGATCTGCTGTCACTGTGGAACTGAGCTTTGAATTTCAGTTTGAAAACTTTGTAATAAGTTAGAAGACAAAAACATAACTCCCTCAGGGCCGGCTGTGGCTCGCTTGGGAGAGTGTGCTCGCTTGCTGACAGCACCAAGTCAAGGATTGAGATCCCCTTGCCGGTCATCTTTTGTAAAAAAAAAAAAAAAAAAAAAAAAAAACCTTAACTCCCTCTACAGAAACGTCTCTATCATTGCTTCATACCCCACCCTCCCTGGCCCCCAGGCACCTCCTCCCAGAACCAGCCCCTCACTGCAAGGGAGGCAGAGGATTGTCTTCCTGGTACCAGGAAGAGAACATGGGCCATGAGCCACGAGAACCCAAGGCTTCTAGGGGCGGCGGGAGGTAGGGGGCCGACCCCCAGATGAACTCAGATGTGGACCCAGAACAAAAAATCTGCACCCACAGCAGGACAGCAGGACAGCCTCCATCGGCAGTCCCAGGCCTGGGCCAAACCACTTCTCTCTGGCCAGTCCACAGACCCTTCCTTCTCTCTAGTTCAGGGCAAGAGCAGACCCTCATCCACTGGGAAGAGTCCCTCAGTGCTACCCTGTGGCCCCCACCCTGCCCGGGGGCTGCATGTTCCTGGCTCCAGTCACTCCCTGACCCGGAGCGACTCTGGCTGGCCTCCACACCTGCGGAGACCCACCTACCACCTGACTCCCGCTTATTTTCAAGCACTTACCACATGTTTGCAGCCAAGATAGTATTCCAGGTGAGCAGAGAGGTTAAGCCACCTGCCCCAGATGCACAGCCAGGATGCATGGCAGCGAGGACCTGAGCCCACAACTGTCAGGCTCTAAGCCACTCTGATGCCTTCTCAACAAAGGAGACACAAATCCCAACTAAGTAGCCAGTGCTTAGGAGACCAGGGGACAGAGATCCCCCACGAAGGGGATTCAAATCTCAGACTTGCCACTGCCCAGCCTCAGGGTCCTGGGACAGCCACGGGCACCTTTCTGAAGCTAGCTCCTTCATCCTCACAAGAGAGCTTGATGGCACCGGCCTCTGAGTGTGCTGTGAGCCCAGGGGGCGAATGTGGGGGCTGGGTGACTCTTGCCACACCCCGAATCCTGCCCCACCCCTCCAACCACGGAGGCAGCTCACAGCCTCCTCCTGCAGCCTGTAGGGAAATGGAAGGAAGGCCCTGAGGCCTCATTAAGGTAATTTTCTTTCCAATTAGATGCATAATATATCCTAAGAGATCCCCAGAGGCTAGGCCTTCGTAAGCCGGTTGATGAATCGGTGTCTTGCTGGACAGGCTTGGGAGGGTTCCAGGATCTGAGCTGCAGATTCCAGATAAGCTCGGGTGGGCCAGGGGTCTGGAGTCACAGACGGGTGGTCCCGTGGTCCAGGTGCGTGCTCCCACACGTTCATGAGAAACCCCCAGGCCTGGGGGGTAGCAGTTCCAGGCTTTGCCTCTGCCCGGACCCCTTTTTTTCATCTGCAAAATGGGGAGAAAATATCTTTCCTTCTTAACTCTTGAAGGGTTGGGAAGACAAAACGTAAAAATGATCTGGGCAGGTAGAATCTCCCTGCACACATGAAGTCTCTGGGGTTCAAACCTCTGAGCCACGGTGCTGGCCTGGCCACTGCCGTGGACACGTCGCCTCCAGGCTCTGTCCACCCAGCTGCCCCGACCCCCGTCCCCACCCCCGTGGAGCCCAGCCCCATCCCCGACGCCGAGACAATCCCGAGAGCCGCAGCTCCTGCAGGCCCCGCGGCCCTCCCCAGGGTTGCCCAGCGCCGCCCTGTCGCACTGTCCTCATTCGGGGCTGGACGACTGCGGTGCGGCCTCCCCTGCGTCGTGGGGTGGCTTGCAGCGCCCCGACCTCCCGCCACTCGCCGTCGGTAGCGCTAGTTGTGAAAACCAACTTATACCCAGACGTTGCCGAGACCGCCCGTCACAACCAAGGACCGGGTCTCGACTGTCGCGTTGCCGCCTCTCCCTTCTTGCCCACACCGGGCCCCCTGCACGGCGACACTGGGTAGGGGCTGGGCATGCCCCGGGGAGGGGCCCAGAGTGCCGCGCGGACGCGGGGACTCGGCTTGTTAGGGGGTCGGCAACGGGACGCCGGAGACGGGGGCGCGTCGTGGGGGACAGGCTTCCTCAGCGCGCGGTCCTGGGCCGGGACAGCTGGCGCCTTCCGGTGAGGGTCCCAGCTGTGTCACAGCGTGGAGCCGCGGGAGGGGACGCGGCGGCGCGGGCAGCGAGGGAGGGCGGTCCCCAGACCCACACGCCGCCTGACACCGCTCCTTTGGGGACCAAGCCATATTCAAGCCATACAGGAGTTTGAGTCCCACGCGGGACTCCACGACTCAGAGCCCAACAGGCCTCCACGAACCCAGGACAGGGGTGGGGACCTCAGGGAGGCTCCGCGGGAGGGCGGGGACAGGGGCGGGGACCGCACGGGGGGGCGGGACAGGGGCGGGGACCGCACGGGAGGGCGGGACAGGGGCGGGGACCGCACGGGAGGGCGGGACAGGGGCGGGGACCGCACGGGGGGGCGGGACAGGGGCGGGGACCGCACGGGAGGGCGGGACAGGGGCGGGGACCGCACGGGAGGGCGGGACAGGGGCGGGGACCGCACGGGGGGGCGGGGACAGGGGCGGGGACCGCACGGGAGAGCGGGACAGGGGCGGGGACCGCACGGGAGGGCGGGACAGGGGCGGGGACCGCGGGGGGGCGGGGACAGGGGCGGGGACCGCGGGGGGGCGGGGACAGGGGCGGGGACCGCACGGGAGGGCCGGGACAGGGGCGGGGACCGCACGGGAGGGCGGGGACGGGGGCGGGACAGGGGCGGGGACCGCGGGGGGGCGGGGACAGGGGCGGGGACCGCACGGGAGGGCCGGGACAGGGGCGGGGACCGCACGGGAGGGCGGGGACGGGGGCGGGACAGGGGCGGGGACCGCGGGGGGGCGGGGACAGGGGCGGGGACCGCACGGGAGGGCCGGGACAGGGGCGGGGACCGCACGGGAGAGCGGGACAGGGGCGGGGACCGCACGGGAGGGCGGGACAGGGGCGGGGACCGTACGGGAGGGCGGGGACAGGGGCGGGGACCGCACGGCCCCGGGCTGGGCCTCTCTTTACCGTCGAGAGCACAAACTCACGGAAACAAAACTGGGCGTGACAGTGGATATTTATTTAAAACGAGAAAAGATGGGAGAGCGCGGTGCTGATCAAACGAGTAAGAAATTAAGACCAATTAAGCTTTGAAAATGCCACAAACGTCCCCCTCTGCCCCTCCCTCCCAGCTGCTCCGCAAACGTCACAGAAGGTGAAAATATAATAAAGGAAAACATAAGAAATCAGCACATACATCTCACAAACGCCACAGACGTGCGACATGCAGAGAACAAGGCCACGTGTGTGCGGAAGCGCAGCCGGCCCGTCGCCCTCGCACTTGTCCCTGCAGGTCGAACGGAAATGTCCTCCCTCCGGCTGGTCGATGAGTTTCTTCAGAAAGCGCCGCGCCCGCGTTGCGGAGCCGCCGAGGGTGTCGCCCAGGGTGTCGCCGAGGGTGTCGCGTGCTGAACGACAGGGTCTGCAGACGCCCGTCTGCGACAGGAGGCGGCGCCGGGGCGTTTGCAGCCGTGCGCGGCGCGTGTCCCGCAGAAGGCCCGAGACTGTCACCTCCGCGCGGTCTGAGCCCGGGCCCGGGATTCGTGCCTTGAGTCCCACCCGCCACCCACGAGCTTACAGGCTGCAGGGTGCTCGCCTCCCACGTACACTCTCAGCCCGCACCTTCAGGTCGCGACGTCGCGGGGAGGACGGTGCCTGGGTCTCACTATTAAGGTGACCGAGAGAGGTCAAGGCCCTGGAAAGGAAAATTGAGTGTCACAGCTCCCCCAGCCAGCACAGGTGCGACCACCCCTCCGCCGGCTCCCCAGGAGGAAGCACCGGGGTCGGTCAGGAGCAGAAAGAAGCGACAGGAAGGCCCAGGCCAGAGCCTTTATTGGGGTTTCTGTGGGAGTGGAGAGTCTGGTCATTCTGGGCTCTGGGGCTGTCCCTAGCTGTCTGGGGCCTGGCCCTGGGTTCATTTAGGGCAGGGGACACGAAAGCCGGCTTGTGGGTCAGACAAGGAGGGGGTTCAGAATGTGGGTTCCGGATGGCAAGAGCGTCACCGCCCTGGCCATTAGTTAGGCCTGCAACTAATAGATGCCACAGGGACAAATACTAAATCTGAGAAACACACAGTCAGAGCCAGGAAGGAGCCCCCAGGAGGCCTGGCGGTGGGGGGAGCGTGAACTTGGGGTGTTTGTTCCTGCATCTTCTCCCTCCCCAGGAGTAAATAGTTTTTTCTCCACCAAACACCACAAGTACTCTCAGGTACCCAGTGAGCGTCTGCACGTTCACCCAGCACAAGACACAAATCGTGTGACCATCTCAGTGATGCAGAGAGCACCCCATGCACCTCGATTCCCCTGTTTGGGGGCAGCCGGCCGGTTCCCCGCTCTCGGTGTGATCGGCTAGCCAGCTGTGCTAACCAGCCCCTCAATTCCTGTTGAGAACAAGCCTTCCCGTCTGGGAAGAGAAGGGTACATCGCTCACCTGATAAAAGCTACCAGAAACCGTGAGCAGTAATCACAGCTAATGGGAAAACGTGGGAAGCTTTCCTTCTGGGGCTGGCAAGGAAGCGCGAGGCCCATCGGCGCACTGCTGTCAATGCCCGCCTGGCTGCGGCACACAGCACAGCAAGTCGGGTACAGTTTGTGAAGAAAGAAACAAAACCGTCTGTGTTCGCAGATGATACGGTCGTGTGTGCAGGAGTCTGAAGAATCTGCAGAGAAATGCGGAGAATCCATAAGGAGTCTAGCAAAGCTGTTGGATCCAAAATCCGCGTGCAAGATTCAATTTGATTTCTATATATTAGCAACAACGTTGGAAAGATAAAATTTCGTTGAAAAATATTTTTATAATAATATAAAAAACATCAAGAATCTAGGAATAATTTACAAGGTCACTATAAGGAAAACTATAAACTGTCATTAACAGACATTAAAGATGGTCTAAATAAATGGAAATATGTTCATGTATTAGAAGACACACTGCAGATTCTCTCCAAGTTAATTATTTCCAAATCGATTTATACAACCAAAGAAATTTCCAAATCCTAACCAAGTTTTTGTGAAATTTAAGATACTTATTCTGAAATGTATATGGAGATACAAATTCAAGTCGATGAATATTGATGGAGCAGCTGAGCACAGTCCGGGGCTGCTGCTTTGCACGTGGGCGGCCTCAGTGCCACCAACAGAGACGCTGCCTGTGCAGTTTAAGTTCTCGCAGGAGAGATGCACACGAATGGGAGACGGAATCAATAAGCCAAGTACCCTGCGGGGCAGAAGGTGATAAATACTTTGAGTACAGCGGGGTGAGGGGCACCAGGACTTCTGGTAGCAGGGAAGGGGCAGATGCAGAATTAGCAGGATGGCGAGGGCGGGCTTCATCCAAGGTGATGTTAGCAAGACACAAGAGCAGCTAAAATGTCTCCAAGGGACAAAAGGTGGGAAGACATGCGATACCAGGTCTCAGGGCACGTCACAGACCTTTCATAATCAGACAGCATGGGGCTGGCATAGGGAAGGTTAGTGAGTAAGTAGAACAGGATATAAAGACCGCAGAAACAGACCTCGTCTATGTGGACACTTATTTATGACTTTCGGTGGCTGGCTGGTCTGGAGATCCAAACCCTTACCTTGGTCTTACAAGGCTGTGCTCTAACCAACTCAGCTAACCAGCCAACCCAAAGGTACAATTTTGTTTTGGAGTTTTTTAGGTTTTTTTGTTTGTTTGTTTGTTTTTTGGTGGCTGGCCGGTAAGGGGATCCGAGCCTTTGACCTTAGTGTAATTGACACCGTGCTCCAACTGAGCCAACTAGCCAGCGGGACACCTGATTTATCACAAAGCTGGCATGGCCCAGCTGTAGGGAAGATTGGACTCTTCAATAAGTGGTCCTGGAACAAGAGGCTATTCTTATGAAGGGAAAAAGTGAAACATATTCCTACCTAAAACCGTCCTCAAAAATCAATCCCAGGAGGACTAAGGACTCAAACATGCAAGGCAAGGCCATAAAGCATTTAGAAGATAACACAGAAGAATATGTTCATGACCTGTTGTTGTCATCTCAGTACATGCATGTACTGTATAACAGTCTCATCAGAATAGTGGCCACCTGTACCTGAAGTCCATGATCTTGAAGTAGGGAAGGATTTCTTAATAGAGACACAAAAAGCACACACATTTTAAGGAAAATGTTGACAATTTCAAGTGCACTGAAATGTCTGTACATCGAAAGGAATCATTAAAAGTGAAAAACAAGCCATGAGACAGGAGAAGATGTTTGCAACTGACAAGCAGGAGTACTTAGAATATACAAGGAACTTTGATGAATCGGTAGGAAAAGGCAGGAACTGACAGAAAAGTGGGTGAAAGAACTTGACGGGGAACCTCACAGATGAGGAAATTCAAATGGCTGGTACAGGTGAAAAAGTGCTCACCTGCATTAATAGTGGATTTGGAAGTCAGCAATTGCGAATTAACCCTACAGCAAGGTGCTTCTGCAGAACACCAGGTGGTGATAACTCGGACATCAGCTGCCCTGCACTCTGCCTGTGCACTCTGCCTGTGGCACTCATCCACTTGGGGAAACAGCCCTGACCTCTCTCTCTGTCAAGACTGAAGAAATGCGAATTATCAGATCTGTACCTCCATGGCCAGGTAAATACTCCAAAGAGACACGAGCACGTGTACACCTGTTCTTAGCATCATTGTCGACAGTTGCCAAAAGTCAGAAATAAGCCCAATGCCCACCCTAAGTAGAGTAGGTAGATGAGTGCGGTGTGTTCACACAGGGGACACCACACGGCATTAGCACACACCAACCAGAGCTGCGCGGAACACAGGTGAGTCTCACAGGTGCAGCACTGATGGGCAGGAGAGGGCACAAAGAACACGTGTGGCGTGATGCCATTTGTATGGAGTTCAGACCTAGCCACGTTGTTTAGGGTGTAAAGTCGTGCAACTAGGAAGTGCTGGAGTGAGCAGGACTGAGGCCACGTTGGGACCTAAAGCTGCATGGGCTGTGAGCAAATTCTAAAGGGACGCAGTTTTCTCGGCACGTATTTCTCAGAGTTCTCTCCTTTTCCATGGTTATTTGACATTTTGAACCTTGGTTATGGAGCGAGATGACATTATTTACATGAATGTAAAACTGTTTTCCAGCCAACCCAAAGCTGCAGACTTGCATGTACTACCCAGTCCCCAAAACAATAGCAAGGTTGGGAGTAGAAACCAGACAGAGACTTGGTGAGAAATTGCACCCAGCTCCTTGCAGGGAGCCCCTGAAGGTTGCATCCCCCTCCCTCCTGCTTTTCATTTCCCACGTTCCATTCCCTTGGCCCCCTCTTTAGAAACCCCTCCGTGTGGGGCCGGCCCATGGCTCACTAGGGAGAGCGTGGTGCTGACAACACTAAGTCAAGGGTTAAGATCCCCTTACCGGTCATCTTTTTTTTAAAAAAAAAAAAAAAAAAGTCTGTGAACCAGAGTCTTTGAGATGCTTTAGTCTGGCCGTTCTCCTCCAGGTTTACCAAAGAGATGGGTCAGCCCAACATCTGTCCGCAGGTCACCGGTGTTCCTGAGTAAAAGCTGACTTCCGTTTTCATCAACACTTGACTTTTGGGTGGTTTTTATTGGAAAGGCGCCAGGCAGCCAGACCTGAGCTCTGTAAGAAAAGGAAATGATTACAATGAAAATTAGAATAGTGATTACCACTAAGGGGAAGGAAGGGGCTGGGATTTGGAGGGAGTCCCTGGGGTGCCAATAACGTTTGCAGCTTAACCTGGGTGCTGGTTAGACAGGCACACGCCCTGTAACTACTTACCAAACCATACATACGTGTCCACGTGCTCTTCTCCGCTTGTGTCACATTTCACAGTAAATGTTTTTCAGTCTGTTGGGCTGGTGGAATAGAGGAATGTCAGCAAAATGGCACTGGGGCCTCCATCTTGTTGGACCCGCCCCTGGGACTTTCCCACCCAACCAGAAGGTCACCTTCCAAGAGATCTCCTGCCATCAGAGCAACAGCTCAGGGCCACGTCACATCGGGGAAAACAGAACCTATGCAGGAAGCTGAGACTTATTACACAGCTATGACCATGTATGGGCTGCTGGTCAACAGCGGCCCACCCTTATAAAAACCCCACCTGCCTTTGCCCGGGCGCGACTTCCCAGCCTCACTCCCTTGCGGGGCTGTGGAACCTTGCCGGGGAGCGCCCCCATTAAAGCCTACCCTAAATTTACCTAAAGCCTACCCTAAAGCCTACCCTAAAGCCTACCCTGCCTGGCTCCTGGTTTTCTTTGCTCCAGGTCTGAGACTAAAACCTTCAAGATTCAAACCTAACACAGTCATGGATGTGTTCCGTGCTAGAGCAGCTCTCCTTTGGGTCAGCGGCTAAGCCACCCATACAGTCCCCATGGGCTCATCCTGGGTGGCCTGGCCTGGCTGGGGACTGCAGAGTCCATTCAACCCTTGCTGAATGCACGAATGACTCAAGATTTCACCGAGACAGAGGGGTGAGCCTTGGGCAGGACAGTGGCTCTCTAACAGTCCCTGGAAGGCTCCTGCCTGCTAGCCCTTCCCAGGCCCACGTCACCAGTTCTTCCGGTGAGAATCCAACCTTCCACACAGGTCACTCTGTGACCCAGCAAGAGGCCCCTGGATGGGTCCCCTGACGATCCTGACGTCTCTCACTCAGCTGTGGTCTTCATTTTTTCCAAAACTCTTCACTTTGTTGATGTTCAGATGTAGAAATAGCCACTCTGCAGCTCTGAGCATGAGGTGCCAGGCCTTCTGGGACCCCAACAAGCCGGAGTTCCCCCAGTATTATCCACAGAGACCCCTGCAGACTCCTCCAAGGCTCTCCAGGCTCAGGCCTCTTGGCAGAGGGTCTTCACCCATTCTCAGGTCTCTGACACATCTGGAGGGTGCCTGCCCAGTCCCCAGCCAGATGTCCAGCCACGTCCCTGCCTGGGGACTTGTGCTGTGCACAAGAGGTAAGGGGACAGGGCACACAGGATGAAGGGGGTCTCTCATGGATGCTGCACCCCATTGCACCTCAGCATTTGTAGCTCTCTAATTCTTGCCCCAAACTGTGAGTCAACCTTCCTAATATACTAGATTAAAGTTACCTTAGTTATCTTTCAGGCTCAAGTCTTTCATCAGAATCGTATCTGCATTAGAAAGAAGCACTCCAGTGCTGTCAAGGTGATAACCAGCTCTCCAGCCTAGCCCAACTGTGTTCAGGGCATTCCTCCTAGGTGACCCGTAGATGACCTTGGAGCAGTCCTGGGCGGACGGCCTCTCCCTTGAGAGATGAGGAAAGAAGCTGGGAGACTCTGGACTCAAGATCACAGCCCACCAGTGAGTAGAGACCCACTCCTCTGACACCTGGTCTAGGATCCACGTTTGGGGGAGCCCTGAAACTTGGCTGTGGAGGGATTATAAGGGAGGAGTGTTAGGGAGACGGACGCCGTCTTTGAGGGACAAGGAGGTGTCTGCTTCCAGTCAGAGCCAGGTCAAGGGAACATTCCGCCAAGGGCTTGGGAGGTGGGGTACTGCTCATGGCTGGCCCTGGTTTCAGGAGGGCACAGTGGGAGGGTTTGGGGAATTAGCAGTGGGGAGGAAGGGGTCACAGAGGGGCAAGGGGTGGCTTGGGGGACTGGAGCCTGCCATATGAAGTTGGGGGAGCATAACGAGATTAGCCCCAGGGCCTGCAAAGGCAGGTCGTGGTGGGAAGTGCCGAGGGCCATGGCTTTTGCCCAGGGGCTCCCCTAACTCAGTGGAGGAGGCCTGCTGAGGGTGGTCTTACTCCAATGACCGTCCTGGGGTCCCCTGGGGTCAGGCTGAAGCAGCCTCTGCTGGGACCACACCCTTGCTCAGCTCTCCCCACCTGCTCTGTCCCCACCATGCGCCTTGCTCAGAGCACTGCCTCCATAAATCACCTCCGTGTGCCTGACCCAAGACAGAGGGACTGGCTGGGGGATGGGCGAAAGCGATGGGTGTCCACGTGAGCCCCCGTTGCCTCCACCTGCGACTGGCTTGGCAGTCCCCGCGTGGTCCTGCTGTGGCATTCGACAGCGCCCTCCTCAAAGCCTCCTCATCCCTGGCCCGCAGCTCAATCCCTCGCTGGTTCTCTTCCTCTTGCTCTGGCTGCTGCCTCAGTTTCCCTTGCCAGTACCTTCTCCCTGCGCTCCCTGCACCCTCCCTGGGTGGCCTCGTGGACAACGTGGCTCCCGTCTCTCCATCTCCTCCACCGCTCTTCCTCTGAGCGCGGATCTACTTAGCTAAATGTCCCAGGGAGCTCCCACCTAAAATGTATAGCCCTGGATTCTCCATCTTCCTCCCGACCCTGCTCTTCCCCTAGGATCGCTGGCTCTGGAGATGGCCCCACCCACCATCTGGTCCCCTGGAGTAGAAACCTGGGCATCAGTCTGGACTTTGGTGACCAAGTCTGTCCCTTCTACCTTCATGTAGCCTCTCCATCCTCACCACTTCAGCCTCTCTGTCTTGTCCAGGTCCCCGTCACCTCCGACTTGGCTGACAGCACCTGTGCTCTCACTGGTCTCTGTGCCTTCCCTGGGACGGGTCTCCTACGTAAGTCTGACCTGGCCACCTCTTGCCCAGGACCCTCCATGGCTCTCCATTGTCTTTGGGCGGAATCTTTCCAGCAGCGGTCACAGCCCTCATGAACTGAAGCCGGCCTCGTTTCTTTCTCCATGTCCTTGCACCAGGCTCCACCACACACCTGCTGCAGTCCCCCAGCGCTCACCTGTTCATGCTGCCCCTGCCTCTGCCTGATGAGAATAGCAATACACACTCCAAATTCAAGGACAAAATAAATTACTCTTTGCAGTAGGATGGAAACTAGAACCAGTTTCATCCATCCCAGTCAATTGACAATCACATTGTGTGCTTCTAGAAGCCCGCCAGTCAGTGACAGCCCACCCTAGCAAAACAGGCCCACGTGGCATGCACCCTTCAACACGCGAACGCAGCCAGCCCCTGAGCCTCTCGCTGCTGTGAGTCAGCCGACCCCGGACACCGGCCATGCTCCCCAAGAGGAGCAATTCATTTAGCTCGGAGAGATGGGCCTACTGCCAGCTCTCCTTTGCCCTAGCAAGCGACTGAGTTGGCCTACGTGTGGCCTCTTCCTTCAACATGCATGGCTCGCTCTCCATCCTCAGGAGGTCGAGGGTGCCCCTCTGGGCCCCCCCACCGGTGCATTTGCCTCTGTTTACGCACCTTCTCCCTCACCACGTACAAAGACCGGTCCTTTCCAGCTCAGAGTCCTCAGCACCCAGTGTGGGCCGGACATGGTGGCTGCTGGGGGCCTTGCTGAGCTCAGCTGAGAAAGAAAGTTGGCCGTTGCTGCAAGTCAATGTCTGGCCCTGGAGGATGCACCCCAGTGAGCCAGGCACCCCTACCAACTGCATTAACTCGTGCATTTTTTTTAAAAGATTGTTTTGAAATATGTAATGCATACAGAGGAGTGTGTAAAATGTGTTCACCCAATTTGGAGAACAATGACAGAACCCACACCTGGGCACCCATCACCCAGGTGGAGAAACAGAACATGGATAACACGTGAGAAGATGCTCTGTGTCTATCCCATCCCACCCTCCCCTCTTCCTCCAGCCCAGGTGCCCACTATTCTAACTTTTAATCATCCCCTTGCCTTTCTCTACAGTTTCATCAACTATCTATGCATCCCCATATATGCTTAGTTCTGGAAAACCAAGCAGTGTAAGGAAAGGACCTTGTACCAGCATAAAGTGAAGGGTCCTGGGAAACAGCTCTGGTTCCTGTCTCCCTTTCATTTCCCTGTGAGTTTATAAGAGTCTTTTCTGGAGGCACCAGGGGCCAAGGAAAAAACAGAGCTCATCAGAGCTGGACATTTGCAGGCTCCGGTGAGGACCACGTAGCAGACAGCCAATAGGAATGTGCTCGTGGGGGGAGGGGCTAATCTGGACTGTCTCCTTCTGAGCCCACCAAGATCTACCTGTAGCTCTCAGGAGTGGGGTTGGCGGGCAACACTTAGGTGGGGCAAAATGGGTGACCTCTGCAGTTCCAGGCATCAGGAGGAGGATAAAAGAACTGGAATTGGGGAGCACATGGAGGGGATAAGTGCAGGTGCGAACTTGGGCCAAGCTCACCTGGGCATTCTGTCTTGAGGTTTAAAAATATGGAATAATGGCAATGATGGCACTTGATTGTCTCTTGAGTCACCTCCCATCATCTCATCCTCACTTAGCCTTCCTCTTGGGGACTCCTTTTACCCTTCTCCCCCATACAACCCATACTGGACCTTGTACTTATATCCTTGCTTTCCTCTTCCATGGTTTATTTTCTTATTTTGGTGGAGCACATGAGTGTCTGAAATGTCTTTATTGAGATACTCTCATTAAGTACACAGTTATTTTATTGATAGTTTGGCTGGGTATAGAATTCTAGATTGGAGGTCATTTTCCCTCCAAATGTTCAAGTTATTGTTCTGTGGTCTTACTTCACCGTTGCTATTGTGAAGTCTGAAGATGCCTTATACCCTTTCCATTTATTTATGTCTCTCTTTAAAAGCTTGTAAAACCTTTTTTGCCTACAGTGTTCTGAATTTTCACACTAACGTGCCTTGGTGTGGGTCTACTTATATTCATTGCGAGAGTTCCTTGGCAGTCCTTTGAACCTGGCAATTCATGTCCTTGGGGGCTGGATATTTGTTTTAAATTATTTCTTTCATAGTTTATTACTCCCATTTCCTCTGCCCTTTTTTTCTGAAACTCCTGTTAATCAAATAATAGGTCTCCTGAACTGGAAATCTAATTTTTTTCTTATTTATTCTTTTTTATTTACCATCTCTTCATTGCATCAAGCCACTTTCTCAGAGACTTCCTCAATTATCTTCCTAGCATTCTATTTGGTTTTTTGTTTCTGCTATCATATTTTTGGGTTCCCATAGCTCTTTTTGTTTTCCAAACTATATATTGTTTTCTTACATAATATATATAACATTATACATTATATATAACTCTATAATCGTGTGTGTGTATATTCCATGGACCTAATAGCTTTTCCTATCTCTGTGAGAATAATGATAGTCATTTTTCCCCTTTTCCCTGAATGATTTTGTTTTCTTCTAGTTGCTTTTTTGTTGTTGTCTATTTGTTCAATTTCTCTCTCTTTTCCATTAGGAGCTTTCCTTAGATTTTTAGGAATTCTTAGCTGAGTGTTGGTGATAAGCAGTGGGAGATTCCAAAAGGTAACTGGAAGCTCTGCATACTCTCGTGTACGATGGTCATCCTGGATTAGCTCTTCAGTCATTCAGTCTGAGAAAAAGACTGGCTGGCTGTCCACGACACTCATTATGCCGTCCACTCGGTAAACAGCTGGATCACTTCCTAGCCTCCCTAGTGGTCAGGTGTGGCCGTGTGACTGGTTCAGGCAGTCGGATGTGAGCAGAAGTAATAGGCCTGTGTGAGGAGCTGCCCGAAATTGCCATTACAAGATGGCGCTGATTTCCGGTGGAGGGCAGGGCTGCTCGGTAACACGCCTGGGCCGATTAGGCAGCCACCAATAAGGTAGGAGCACGTCCTAGGCGAGGAGCAGTCTCTATATAAAGGGCGCGGGTTCCCTCGCTCGGGGTCTCCATTTTTGGCAAGCTTATGCTCTCCCTCTCAAGATGCATTAAAGCTGATCTGCAGAAGGATCCTTTGTGTGCCGCGTCGTTCTTGCTGGCGAGACGGTAGCGCGGGACAGGCCTGTCCACCTCCATCTGGCACATCCTCAATGCTCTGTCCCCTTCTGTCTGTGGGAAGCAATCTTGGAAACTCTGTGTTGAAGACAAGACAGCCTGGATCCTGGACTCACTGCCTGGAGGACACTGATGCTGATCAGGAACACCTGCCTTTGAGACTTGAACAAGAGGAAAAAGTAAACATCTGTCCTCTTGGGGCCATTATGCATTTGTGGGTCTGTTACAGTAGTTAGACTAACCTAACTAATAAATAGAATAAGTGCATTGAATATTAACAGCCAGACAGCTGGGAACTTGTGCTTCTGGTTAAGATGGAGTAACAGAGACTTAATTTATCTTCTTGCCTGAAACAACGAAGCAGCTGGGTGGGCCCGTGGCTCACTCAGGAGAGTGCAGTGCTGGTAACACCAAGGCCACGAGTTCGGATCCCATACAGGGATGGCCGGTTGGTTCAATGGGTGAGCGTGGTGCTGACAACACCAAATCAGGGGTTAAGATCCCCTTACCGGTCATCTTTAAAAAAAAAAACAATGAAGCAGCTGGACAAAATAAACGAAACAATGGCTCTTAAGATACTGGACATCAAGCAGCAAAGGACAGTAAATCATCTTGATTCCAGGCACCTTAAACCTTTTCTGGAATAACACAGGATACAACTTAAAAGGAAATAAAGAAATATTGTCTCCTAAGATGCCCAGGCTTTCCCCACCCCCTTCCTTTGTTCTCATTGTCCCTCCACTTGGAATGCCCTCCCTTCCCAGGTGCAATCCCACCCACCCCTGGAGGCCTTTTCAGGTCATTCTTATGAGGGGGGCTCATCCTGACTCTTCTGTGAGCCCCAACACACGTTGTTGGTGCTTCTACTAGACCCGACATGGGGGCACAGTCTGCGTCTCTCCTTTCCTGTTTCCCAGCCTCCAGGGCACTGCCCAGCTCACTGGTCCAGCCCCTGACAGGTAGTCTATGCCGAATTCTGCTCATGGATTTACCGAAGTATAGCAGGGTGGGTAGAAAGGAGACAGTCATCCAAATATCTGTCTTAATTTAGGATCTTTAAGATGGAGGGCACCCCTTCAATGATTAGGACGCGCAAGATGGAAATAAATATTTTATTACTTCCAGGCACAGGGCACGCCCAGAGGCCCCACATACACTTGCTCACACATGCACTCGCACGTGCACTCGCACACGTGTCCTGGGCAGACCTGCGGGTTAACACCTTCACTGGGTTCAGGGCGTTAAGCAAACAGGTTTCCCACAGGGAGTTTTAACTGGTGGGTCTAAAGCAAGCACGGGGCCACGCTGTGACTTAGAGACAGTCACTGCGGCACATCTGCACAGTCCATGCGGGGTGTGAGAGTCAGCGGGGCCAGACAAGTAGGTTGTGCGCAGCTGTCCCATAGGGAGGCGGCCTCCGGGAGGAAGGTGCACAGGGCAGATGTCCGGATCTGGATCCGCCACGTCGAGGAGCAGGTGTACACCTAAAACTCTGCCAGGGGTGACTGAGCCCGGCTTCTGGTGTGAAGAAGACCGGCTCACGTTCAAAACGGGAGAGAGGCAACGTGCACTTGTATGAATTAGCCACACCTCTAACACGAAGAGCGCCGGGAGGGGGTCCGCGACTCCGTCAGGTGAGGGGTGGGCTGGGCTTGGGCCGCCCCAGGTCTCCCTCCAACCCCGCCGCAGCCCACTGCAGCCAAGCCAGCCAGCGCAGCTGCGCCGGGCCGAGGCCGCGGCGGGGTCGCCTAGGAAACGCCCACGGGCCCGCGCATGGCTTCCCGGGCCTTGTAGTCCGCCGGCGGCCTCGCCTCTGCCGATCGCGCCGGGAGTGACTACAACTCCCAGGGGGCCGCGCGGAGGGGCGGGGGCTGGCGGCGGGCCGTGGGCGGGGCTTAGCGGCGGGCTCTGCTGTGCGCGGGGCTCGCGGCCCAGAGGAAGATGGCGTCTCCGAGGGTCGCGCCGCCGCCGCAGGTGCTGCTGCTGCTGATGCTGCTGCTGCTGCTCGGGCCCCGGCCGGCGGCGGGCCACGGCGGCAAGTACTCGCGGGAGAAGAACGAGCCCGAGCCGGCCCCGAAGCGCGAGCTCGTGGATGAGTTCCGCATGGAGAAGCTGAACCAACTGTGGGAGAAGGCCCAGCGGGTGCGCGGGGGCCGGGGGGCGGCCGGAGGGGTCCGGGGGGCGGCGGGACGCGGGCCCGGGGGCGGCCGGAGGGGTCCGGGGGGCGCGGGCCCGGGGGCGGCCCACAAGTCCTGTCTTCCGTGCAGCCCCTTTCGCGTGTCAGGTGGGGCACCCCGACCCCCCTGCAGCAAGAAAGGGACCCAGACGCGGCGGTGACTTGCGGAGACCTCGGTGCAGGCTCCCGAGGGCTGCCGTGCCGCTTAGGGCAGCGAAGGCCGAGACCCCCGAAGGTTTAGCGTGACCGGACCCAGCTGGCCGGGCACACGGGCCTGCGCTCTGCTGCACTGAGTCCCTTCTCCAGAGTTAGGGCAGAGCCAGGCTAGGTGTCAGGTCCCCTGCGTCCCGGTCTTCGCCTTTCTCTCACCTTTGTGTGCTTATATGGAGAAGAAAAGCAGGTGATGTGGGGCACAAAGACATGATCAGGAACAGCAGAAATCCCAGGGGCGGCTGGTTAATTTGGGTGACGGGTATGGGGAGGTTGGAGGAGATGGGATCAGTTTAGAACACATGGAACACAGGACTTGGGCAATGCCGAAGTCAGAGTCAGCAGATGATACAGTATGACCTTCACTCTAGAGGGAAAAGGGCGTCGTCCCCTAGGTCCCTCAACCAGTGGGGGCTGAATTAGGACTGCCATTGTTAATGGGTCTGTGACCTGGGCTAGCCCCTGTCATTAACATAACAGTTACTCCATTTGTGAGGCTTGGGTTTGTGTTTAGTGACATGGCTATTTATGAACCACGACCCATGCTCCGGGCCTCTGTATCATCTGTGAAAAAGAGATGGTGAGATTAGATTCTCTGTTAAGCATTCCAGTTTTCAGCATTCCTGAGTCTTTGAGAAGGAATGTAAATAGTTTGCAAAATAAGAACTGAGTTTTGAAGAGCAGAAAGGAGAAACCTCGGCAGGGGAGAAGGAGGTGGGGGAGGGACAGTTGGAGGGAAGACTGCGGGGGCAACAGTGCTGCAGGCCCTGATCGCCCTTCTGGGTCTGGCTTTGTGGCCGTCAGTCCCTGCTGTGTCAAGCCTGATGGGGCTTTCCAGGGAAGCCCCATACTGTGTAGTTCCAGGCAGACGAGGCCACACTCTTGTCCTGCGAAGAGGCAGGGAGACTTCCTGGAGAAAGGGGCTCTGGAGGGGCTGGGACACAGCTAGGCTTGGATGTGGTGAGAGCCTCCAAGAGGCTGGAGTGCAGGGCCTTGCCCGCCGCTGTCCTCCAGTGCCCACTGTGATGGGTGCCCCAAGCCTGTGTTGACTGGGTGGGGTTTCCCACAGGATGAGTCTGGTCTGACTGAATTGGGTGTTGTGTTGGGGAACACTATGCACTCTAGCGCCCAAGAACCTGAGCGGCTCCCTTTGCCTTCGGGAGCTGGCCCTGCTGGGCGCCTTCCCAGGCCTGCCATCTGCGTCTGTCAGCCTGAGCGGTTTCCTCTGACCTCCTCTGCTGGCTCACCTGCCCTCATGATGCACCTGCACAGTCCCCGCATCCTCACGTGCTCAGTGCACACCTGACCTGTTTCAGTGTCAGGTCCTGGCCCTCCTGAATCTCCACTGTCTGCTAGTAACTGCTGGGGTGACCGCTCCCCTTGGACCGAGGCCTTGGGCTGGATACCTTTCCAGTCCCTTCTAGGCCTGAAGTTCTACAATCATATGTGTGAGTCTTCTGCTGAACAGAATGTGCAGTGCTTCCAGGGTGGGGTTATGTTTTAGGATATTTCGCATGTCTTCAGCACTTCAGAGAGCCTAGTGTTTTGGTAGGCAGACCAGTTGGGTAACACGCTGACTCGATTTACCTTCTAGACAGTGGAAGTAGAGATGGTGGTGGGAGCTGTGTCCCAGATGTGGGGGCAGGTGTTCACCTGGGTCAGGTGAATACTGATCTTACAGGGAAGCTTTTCATAGCACACCTTGTAAACCAATGTTCTCAGCCATTTGTAACCATTACCTACCAGCCAGGAAGGTTTTGTTCTTTCCTATATAATTTGCTTTATGAGAACATTTTGTTTTCTAAATGTGAAATTCTGTCATAGCATATAATATTATATAGTGATTGTATATTCGGTAAGAGAAAGAGTCCAGTGAAGCTATTTGCCTCGTCCATTCTTTCCAACCCACCTTTTATGGCCTTGGTGTGGGGGGGGTGATACCTATTCTGAGACTTGGTGTCACAGTGGGGTACAGGGGTGGGGATGGGGGTGGCCTCTGGCCTCTGAGAAGACACTAACTCACCTCTTGTCTGGTGAGACTGGATCAGGGGATTATTGGTTCATTCCATCCTAGCATCTTAAATTTTGTCTTTCTGTGAAATTACCCAGCTCCTGTTTCGTACTTGCATAGACGAACTGTGTAGTAAGAACGAGGGTCACTGCCCCACCTTACGACATTGTGGCATGTCCGGTGTGTCGCAAGACTTCTGAGCAGCTGTGGGAGCCGAGGGCTGTCTTTGGAGCCTGGAGGGTCTGGGGAGCTGTGTGGGCTTCTCAAAGGGTGCCGCTGTGGGCACCCACGTGCTCGTGGAGATCTGCTGGTGGCTTCTGTCCCTCTTTAGAGTTGCCATGTATTGTGGAGATACCAAGAGGAGCCATCTCGAGCGGGCCCGCAGGTGCTACTTCAGTGCCCATGGAAGTGCCCTTGTTACCCTTGACCTGGGAGAAGCCGCTCTGGGAGCTCAGAGTCCTCATCAGTGGCTTCTTCCTTCTGGCACAAAAGATGTGAGACGTGTCCTCAGAGGTCAGGCATGCGGTCGTGGGTAGTGGAGCTCGCCTGACGTCTGCAGAGCTCCACGACCTCAGACACCTCGTCCCTGTCTCTGCATGTTTCCATTTCCTTGTTCTCTGTGCTCTGGGAAGGGCACTACAGGCTCTTGCTTCTCCAGAGACTCAGAAAAGAACACCCAGGGGACTGGGCCATGGCCTTTTTACCTCCACAGGGCACCTAGAACTTTCCAGGGAAGCCCCATCCTGTGTAGTTCCAGGCAGACGAGGCCACACTCTTGTCCTGGGAGCTCAGGTGGAAAGAGCTCGGTCACAGTCACTTGGCTGGAAGGGACCATGCAGCATGTCTCACTGAATGCAGGCAGGAGGGGCATGGCATACCAGCTAGCCACGGCAGGTTGCTGCTGCAGGCCACTGGTCAGGCAGGGGTGCCGTGCAGTCTGATGTGGACACTTTGGTCCATACCTGGAGGCCAGGTGTGCTGGCCTCTTTGGTAGTTCTCTGGCTCTTGCTGGTGCCAGCCTGTACACCACCCTGGCCAGAGTGCAGAGCCTCAGCCTGGGAGACAGCGGCCTGGATGGATGCCAGTGACATTCAGCTCTGTATTATGGGCCTGGGTTTCCTGGGAGGACTCTGAGAAGGCAGCAGCTGGGTTGTTGGGAAGAGCACTCCACAAGCATGTGGACGCTGCTCAGTGGGTCAGGAAGAGTGGGTGCTAAGGGTCAGGAGGGGCACTGGGTCCTCAGCGGGGTGACGGTCAGCTTGCAGCCAAGCAGCCCCAGAGAGAGAGTTTGTGCTCACCCCTGGGGTCTTCAGGAGCCAGAAGTCTGAAAAGGCCAGCGCAGTTGTGTTCAGGCTCTGGCAGGTGTGTGTTTCAGAGGAACACCTTCTTCCCAGTGTATGCACATTTGCCTGTCTCGTAGTTACTGATGATTTACTTTACCACTTAATATTTGTCAGAGGCCTTTTTGCATTTGGTTTCCATTAACTAGTTCTTCTAACTTGATGCATTAATATTCATAGTTGACTCTTGAACTACACAGGTCCACTTACACACAGATTTTTTTTTTTTTTTTTTTTTAAAGATTACCGGTAAGGGGATCTTAACCCTTAACTTGGTGGTGTCAGCACCACGCTCTCCCAGGTGAGCTAACTGGCCATCCCTATATGGGATCCAAACCCATGGCCTTGGTGTTATCAGCACCGCACTCTCCCGAGTGAGCCACGGGCCAGCCCAACACACAGATTTTTTTCAATGCATGCAATACTGTAAATGCATTTTCTGTTCTTTATAATAGTTTTCTTAAACGTTTTCTTTAGTTTACTTTACTGTAAGAATATAGGGTATATAATACATATAACATACAAAACACATGTTAATTGACTTTATGTTACCAGTAAGTCTTCCAGTCCACGGTAGACTATCAGTAGTTGAGTTTTTGGGGAGTCAAAAGTTATATATAGATTTTTGACTCCCTGGGGCCAGGGCGGGGGGTGTTGGCACTCCTAACACCGCGGTGTTCAAGGGTCAGCTGGTAACTTAAAAAGATGAAAAAAGTATCCCGAAAGTGGGTGTTTCGTGGTGTTTGCAGGTGACTCCCTGCCCTCCTCTGTGAGTGAGGTGGTGGCTGCTGGCGGGCACCCTCAGCCCTGAGCTCATAGGTAGCAGCCGGTTGCGACTTATTTTGTGAGGTGTATGGCATGGGATTCAAGCCCTTGGGGCTCCCGATTTTGCTGCTCATGGGGCACTTCTGGCTTCACTCATTTTATTCTCCGAGGGTCCTGGGGAGACAGGTGGAGAAGGAATCAAAGGACCACATGGTCAAGGGCTAGTGAAGACCACAGGTTGCAGGTGACAGCGCCTGTACTTGAGCTGGGAGGAAGGACCACGGAACGGGTTTGTCCACCAGCCTGAGGTCTTCAAATCTGCCCTCCAGTGGAGGAGCTAGCTAGTAGTCCAAGAACATGTGAACATGCAGCAGTGACCCTAACCCTGTCCTCTCCTCATCTCCCAGTCACCACTTTGTCTTAGGTCAGGTGTTGGGCTGGTCGTCCCATGGTCCTCTGTTCTCTTTGGCAGCTCCGCCTTTCCCCTGTGAAGCTGGCCGAGCTCCATGCTGATCTGAAGATACAAGAAAGGGACGAACTCAACTGGAAGAAACTGAAGGCTGAAGGCTTAGACGAAGACGGGGTGAAGGAGGCAAGACTTGCACACAGTCTCAGCGGTACCTTTTGCTTTAATATGGACAGAAGCAGCCACCCAGCCTCAGTGGTACTGGCTTCTTCTGACTCGGTAGCTCTTGGCCACAATGAGGGAGGGGCCATTGGGTGCAGCCTGCTCAGTGGCTTGCTCCGAGGACAGATGTGCCTTGGCTCCTGTGCTGTTTGTGGGGGTGGGGGGCAGTGCCAGGGAGGGGGCCTGGGCACGTGGACACACAGGCAGCCAAGGCCCTGGAGCTGTGTGGCCGAGGAAGGGGCTGGGGGACGGCATCCAGAATAGGAAGCAGGTATGTCCCCAGCACATGGACAGTACGGGGGTGGATTTCAGATGTTAGGAAAACAACTTTCTGACAGACAGAGTGGACTGTGGGTTTCAAGAAGAGGAGGAACAGGCATCTTCCCCTGAGACTAGTGTTCAAAAGGCATCTGTGTTCTCAGGGCCAAGAGGCATTTGCAAGACAGGTTGTGATGGTTCCTTCTGGGCCCCGCTTTTCTGCCGTCCTCGTGTCACAATCACTTTGGCCGCAAGGCACTTGCAGGAAGGGAGCAGGCCCGGGTGTGCTGCGTGGCCGGCTGGGACCAGCGCTACTTCAGGAGGTCACGGACACTGTGCAGCTCTCCTGACATCCCATGCAGAAGTGCTGGGGGCGCGGTCATAACAGCCTGGCTCTTTGCTGCCCGGGGTGTGACTGTGGGCACCAGTACCCCTGTCCCGTGATGTGGGCACGCGCGGGATTCATCTCCTCATCCTGTCTCAGGGGACTGGTCATAGACCACGTGGGATGCTCCCCACAGGGGCGGCTGGAGTGTTGGGGGTGTTTGTGACTGCAGGCGGTGCCATTGCCATCCAGAGCAGGGTCCCAAGCCCCCGCAGCGCCTGAGTCCACACCATCACTCGCTTCCTTGCACTGAGTTGCCATTTAGAGTCCCTCGCTTAGGCCTGATGCTGTGACACCTTCTCCTCAAGACTGAGGCACCGGCTGTTGGCTCCAGCCTCCAGGCCGTGTTTCCTGCACACCAAACCTGTGCACAGCGTCGTCCCCGTCCGTGCTGGGCCTGGCGCTTGGTGCCTGCTCCTGTGTCATGAGCTGCCAGGGCGGCTCCTGTAAAGCGGGGCTGCGGCAGGGAGGGCTGCATGGGCAGATCTCATCTCTCAAGGAATTACTGAGATGTGACCTCTAGAGCCGTCCTGTGCTGCACAGGCAGTGCACCCTGGGGACAAGTTCTCCCAGCTGCACTAGTAACTTTTTATCAGAAGCTGCCAACTCTCATGTTTCTCCCTTAGAGGATGTTTTTCTTAAAATAAAAATATGTTTTGGGCCTTCAAAGGCTTCCCCCAGCCACGACCTGTACTCTCAGAGAACTGTCATCTGTTCTGTGCTCACTGGAGTTGCCCTGCATCAGGAGCTGGGCTTGCAAAATTTGTTCTTGAAAACCTGTGCACCTGGTCTGTGAAGGTGATCCCGTTGGTCAGTGACTTATCAGTGACTTAGGTTAGCTGCATCTGGCCTCGGGCCACTTGTGCCTTAAGAGGCGCCATGTGATGCAGGATGTGTTTGCGGTGGGAGAGTGGGAAGCGATTGGGTCCCGGGGTGTCCTGGGAGGTGCTGGGGACCTGCCTCCCCGAGCTTGTTCATAGTTCCCACCAGACCTTGAGTGCTTACCCAGAAGACGGGAGAAAGGAGTCTCCCAGATGGTGGGAAGCAGCCCTGTCCCACTCGAGTAGCCTGACTTTCTTTCAAAGGAAACCGTACTAGATACTATTAAATACCCGCCTTCTCTCCTAGTCATCCTGGCCAAGTACGGTCTGGATGGGAAGAAGGACGCTCAGCTGCTGAGTGGCAACTCCCTCGGGGACGGCGCCCAAGATGACAGGCTGGAGGACCCCAGGCTGGAGAAGTTGTGGCACAAGGTAGCCTCGTTTTTTCCATCAATCCTGACATTTGTCCTGCTGCGTAGGGACCTGCTGTTTCTGTCACTTTACAAAGCCATCAGCCTCTGCGCTGCATGGGAGCCTGTTAATTTGGGGGAAGTCTCATGAAAACGGTGGTTTCTTACTGAAACCGTTAGCACTTGACCTACGATCCTTTTCTTTTTTCTGTGAGTGTGCTCAGCTTTCCTGTTTAGAATATTCCTTGCTCTCTCAAGAAAGGAATTCTGCTTGGCTCTGGCTATTAGGTCTGCAGGTATGCAGAATGTGCCTAGTAGTATGCAGTAAATTGCACAGGATCACACTGTAGCGTGGGCCCAATTTTCACTTTGTATCTAATACTTAGCTGTGAGGGTTCGGCCCTGTGGACTTGCTTCTGTGACTAGGAGAGATGCCGGGTGTGTCCTGGGGGCAGGCTCACCATGGTGTCTAGGAAGGGTGGCAGTGCTGGGCTTGCCCCAGCTTTTTTGTGAGGTGCAAACCTCAGAGTGCGGGGTCTGGCGTGGCTGGGTCAGCTCACAGTGGGTGTTCACTTGCTTCAGCTCCTGGTCCAGAACAGTGTGTCTAGATCACGATTTGGGGTCAAGAATTGGAATTCTTGTGGCAGCCCATTGTCCCTGGTCAGGAGGCATGGAACAGGCAGAGGGGTGAAGAGAGAGGGAGGACTGCTGGAGTGGTCTCCTGTGCAGCTGCTCCAGACCCAGCCCAGGACCTGTGTTATCCACCTGTTACCTGGGAGGCAGGTGGGATGACAGGTGACTAGCCCAAGGTCCCTCCTAGGAAGACAGCCTTAGGAGAGTTGGGCAGATGTGGGGGCCACTGGGGCACTGCCCCATCCTCCTCAGGGTCCTTCCACCCCCAACATCTAGGCATATTTGTAGTCGTCTCCCGCCAGGCCCGGGCACATCCAGGAGCAGGGATGGTGCCTATCAGCAGCTCTCCGCCACAGTTCAGGTTCTGTTTTCTTACTCTGCATGACCCTAGTAGAGGGTCATAGGGTCGTAAAGGCCAAGAGCTAGGCCTGAGCACCTTACACAGAAGCAAGACCTGCCTGACCTCTGAGGGAACAGTCAGCTGATGGGCACCCCAGGGCCTTGGGCATGGACAGGGTTTCACAGCCCCAGGGGAGCCACAAGGGCGTGGACTGTTGACACGGCTGCAAGGGGTGTTCATTTGCAGTCCTCCTGTCTCTCTCTTAGGCAAAGACCTCTGGGAAGTTCTCGAGCGAAGAATTGGACAAGCTCTGGCGGGAATTTTTGCACCACAAAGAGAAAGTTCATGAGTACAATGTCTTGCTGGACACTCTGAGCAGAACTGAAGGTGCTCCCTGCCTCTGGGTCAAGCCTCGTGCGCCCGGGGTCGCCCTTCTCCATTGGCTGCCCTGGTTCCAGAATGCTCTGGCCAGTGACAGCTGGGGCGGGGGAGGGAAGCATACAAAGCCCTTTTCTCAGGTTTCCACCCAATTTTGTGGTGGGAATTTCACTGTTCAGGGAGGGGTGTTTATAGTAATTGCACAGATGTGTTTGGTCAGAGGAGACATTCTTTAGTCATCACCAGCTGCTGTGACCTTCTCTGCTGGTTCCGTCATTTTGGACTCGAGACCCTCCCCAAATATTTTCCTACCCTGAGAAAGAGCAAACTGGAGGCTGGAGACTGAACAGAATTGGGGGACGGGGAACAGGGCCTTTGGGGGCTGCCTGGAACCCAGCCGACTTCCAGGGTGCCAGATGCACTGCCGTTCACCTCTGCAGAGTGGCCTTGGATACGCATGTTCTAGGGTCTTGTGTTTGGAGGGAAGTGACAGTATCTGCTGTCTATAAGCTGCAGGCGGGAAGGGCTTGGGGCTGCCTTGGCTACTGCGGGTCCCCCAGCACCAGACCCTCACAGGAGGTCTTCATCAGTCATTCTGCTTCCATTTCCACAGAAATTCATGAGAACGTCATCAGTCCCTCTGACCTGAGCCAAGTTAAGGGCGAGGTCCTGCACAGCAAACACGCCGAGCTAAAGGACAAGCTGCGGAGTATCAACCAGGGCCTGGACCGCCTGCGGAAAGTCAGCCACCAGGGTTACGGCCCGGAGACGGGTGAGCCCCATGCCTGCACCCCACCCCTGTCCTGCTCTGCCCTGGGCTGCCGACTCCTGAGGGTAGGGCTGTCTCTGGTTGCTTGTTTGGTGTCGTGGCGGGTGCATGGCCCCGTCAAGGGTGGAGACTCTTGTCGCACGCACTCCTTGCTGGGGTTAGAGAAGGGCTGACCAGGACCTGCCTCTAGGAACTGCCCCATGAGCATTTCTCTTTGCCTGCCCTTGACAGCCCTGTTACCTGACGCTCGCTTGGGGGAGGTGACAGCAGTGGTCCAGGCTGGCAGGCCCCTTACAGCCCACCTCCCGCTCAAGCACACATGAGGCCCTTCTCTCTTTGGTGGCCAGGGGCAGCTTCATTTTCAGTCTCATATGCCCCTGGCCGGCCCCCCGGCCCGTACAGCATTCAGGATGCCCACACTGCAGGAGCAGGCGGCCCATCTTAGCAGCTTACACCTAAGTTTCTTCCTCGTTCACGCCATACATCCACACTGGGCTGGACTGCCTCGGCTCTGTTTCTTTTCCCTCCAGGACCTAGACCCATGAGCCTGATGCAGGACTTACGAGACGTGCATCAGGCTGTCCTTCTACCCAGCTCTGATGACCCATTCATTCATTTATCCTCCAAATGTCGATCAGACTCTGACTTTGTGCCACGTCTTTTTGTACACTCGGGGATGCAGCAGCCAACAGGACAAAATTCCTGCCCTCGCGTTGTGTAGACACCACAGCTGGCTTCTGTCCCCTAGCCCCAGGCAGAACCATCTCATCCTCTCTGGGACTGTGCCCAGGAGGCCTTGCAAGAGGCAATGCTCTGGCATGGCTGTCAGGTGTGCCACTCTTCAGCTCTGCCTCTACCACGCATGTGCCCTGGGGCGAGACTATTGCCCTGTCTCTGCCTGGGCTCACTCGGCCTGCATGGTGGTGACTGTTAGGCCACATCGTAGGCCCATTGTGAGGACTTGCCGAGTTACTGTGCTAATCAAAGGCAAGCCTGGCTGTGTTCAGTGCAGGAAATGGTAACTCTGACTGCTGCCCCCTATGTAGACCTCTCTACCTCCTTTGGACCATCTCCTGCCAGTCTGCCTAGTCCTTCCAGCAACCCCTCAAAAGCCTGGGGTCCTCCAGGTCCCAGGCAGGTAGGGTCAGTGGAGAAGAGGGAGCAGGAGCCGCTGTGTGGGGCTCACAGGCCGGGCAGCTGCGGGCCGCTTGCCCTGGTTTCCTCCCGGCGGGGCAGGAGATGGGGGACCCAGCTGGGCGTCGTTCACCACGTCCACACTGAGTGCCAGTGGGGTCAAGGAGCTGTCGCTGCTTGCTTTGCCTTGCTGAGGAGCTAGAAGAAAGAAAGGTAGCTGGCTTGAGCCTCACTCTGGACCTGTAGGTAAACGGACAGTCCCTAACCAAGTGCCTGAGTAACTGCACACCCAGCTCCCCACTCCTGCGGGTCTTGCCTTCATTAGAGGCACCCAGGAGCATGCCTGTCACACAGCTCCGGGCCACAGTTGAGGCCAACTGTTTTTGGACACAGAGAAGTGGTCACTTGGACGGAGCAGGCAGTGACAGCTTCACCGAGGCCATGTTTCATCCTGGCCCTGCGAGCTGCCTGCTGTAACCGCACGGGCATGTGCACCCTCACGCTCCCACACATGTGCTCGTGCTGACATGTTCATGCGAGCTGGGCAGGCCGTGCGGCCCAGTGGTGTCAGCATGCATGCCACCGTGTGGACAACTGAGCCCACTTTTGCTCTTCTACAGAGTTCGAAGAACCCAGAGTGATCGATCTGTGGGACCTGGCCAAGTCGGCCAACTTCACTGAGAAGGAGCTGGAGTCATTTCGGGTAAGGACGAGGCAGTGTCTACACGTTGTTAGGCAGCCATCCTTCCCTTTGAACGCTGACGACGGGGCAGAGGTGCTTTTGCTACTTCTCTTTTCATCACACACTGGACAGGTTGTTAGTTTTGTGCACACCCTTTTCTGTCTTGCCCTCTGCATCCCCTGCCCATCTCCGGGCCCCTCTAGCATACTAGCTGTCAGCCATGTGGCCCTCATCCACAGGCGCCTCCTAAGTGGGGCTGTGGCCTTGACATCTGCTCGACAGTGTCCTTGGGTGAATGGCGCCTGGCATCGTGGGTTCTGCTCAGCCTTGAGTGCTGCATGGGAGGAGGGGGCTGTGGGAAGCCAATGGGTTAAGGAGGAGAGACAGTAGGCTCCATGGTTGGGCTGTGGTCCTGGAGGGAAGGGGCTTTGGGTTCTTCGATTATTCATAATGTTTGAGTGTCACCTCACTGTGGGTTCTGTCCTGACAGCTGTGCATGGGCAGTGCATCACGTGAAGTGTCAAGGATCAGGAAGTTCACAGCCCCACGGGCATGGGGGCACTAAGGGTGACTGGGGTGGTTTGGAAGTGTTGCCACATCTGAGACAGGAGCCCAGGGAGGGGAGGAGCTTGCTTTGGGGAAGGGGCTGGGCCCTGGGGTGTCTGGGCCTGTGGAATTCCAGATCATTCTAACGCGTAGCTGGAGGTACCTGGGATGGGTGGGGCCAGAGGATGCTGCCGAGCTCTCGTGTGGGAAGAGACTGGTGGGGGGACAGTAGCAGTGGGAGCAGGGAGACCTGTGAGAGACGTGAGGCTTGTGGGAGAGGTCCCTGTGCAGGGCATCTATCCTGAGCGGAGCAGACGTGGTCCCACCCTCCTGGAGCCTAGCGCTTTCATAGCCCTGGGAAGGGTCCTTAGCCCACACAGGGAGAAGGGTCAGGGCTTCCCTCTGGGGCTGGGGACCCTCAGCTGAGAGCAGCACATTCGTAGGGATGGGAAGGGGACCCAGGGGCTGGACGGAGCTGGGAGCCGGTCTGCCTCCCGGGCTGAGCCTGTGTCACCAGCAAGACCTGTCCCTGCGCCAGAGAAGAGGGCCTCCCTGGGCATCCTCATGGAGTAAAGCTGAAGTTCTATCAGGGGCCCTCAAATGGCATTAACAGCATGTTGGAGGGAAATTAAGTGGTTTAAACGTTATTCTAGGAGGAACTTAAGCACTTTGAAGCCAAAATCGAAAAGCACAACCACTATCAGAAGCAGCTGGAGATTTCGCATCAGAAGCTGAGGCACGTGGAGAGCGTGGGCGACCGCGAGCACGTCAGCCGGAGCAAGGAGAAGTACGCCGTGCTGGAGGAGAAGACCAAGGAGCTGGGCTACAAGGTGGGGGCCGCACCCCGGCCTCCCGGTTCTGCCCGCTCAGGCTGTGCTGGGTTCTGGGCTGTGGGGGAACCACAGGCTCATCCCACAAGGAAGCTGTTGCCATGGGCACGGCTTAGGGCTCCGTCTGACCTGGCTCCGCACGTGGCACTGGCAGCTCCAGTCTGTGAAGCTCCCTGTCACAGCTGAGCCTGATGACCACACGTGCAGGACAGCTAAGACTGAGCTGTACCACGGGAGCCCCTCGGGCATGCAGTCTGGTCTCCTGACCCCCGGAGCTGGGAGCACGAGTCCTAGGAGGGCCACTGCTCCAACCTCTGTCATGGCCAAGGTGGGGCTTGGCCTAGGTGTCCCACAGGCACGCTGGGTGCATCACTTGAGGTGAACCCACAAGTTGGTGACTCCAGCCCTTGAAAGGCACAGGAGCCTTTTCCATGGAACGGCCTCTGGGGAGGTGAGGTGAGGAGAGGCAGGAACAGCGCAGGGGGCTGCTGACAAGCCAGCGAGGCCAGTCATGCCAGTGCACAGAAAATTCCGGAAACGGGAGAAATGGCTGGAAATGGTTGCTTCTGGAGGGGACTGGGGGCCAGGTGGGAGGGAGCCTCTCCTGTGCTTTTGGAATTTGGAACTACAGGGATGCATTACCTAATCAAAAATAGATGAAACCTAGAAGGTAAAATACAGCAGAAGGACCTGGGGAAGGGCCGTGTGGATCTGCGCCTGTGTTTAGCAGGGCGGAGTGCAACCAGCAGCCTGAAATCAGTGCCATGATGTGGGGCTTGACACTGAAGTCCTTGTGACAGGCAGAGGTGGGATGTAAGTGTGGTCCTGCCCTCACCTGACCCTGGGAGCAGGGTGCGCTGTTCCTAAGATGTCTGCGTAGCATTGGGTCTGAGGCCCTGGGACAGTTGGGGACAGAGGTCAGAGGACGCCAGGGTTCTGAGCCTGGTGGCCTAGATGAGGGACCTTCAGCAGGTGCCTGACCCTTCACCCCAGGCTTCCATGTGTAAAAGGGAGGCAGTGCCAGCCGGGCAGGGTTTTGTGAGAATTTGGGGAATGGCTGCAGAGCGAGCCTGGCCCAGGCCTGGCCAGCACAGCAGAGCCCACTGGTTCTTGGTGTTAGTGCTGTTCCCACCTCCCCTGTAGGCTCCCTGTCTGGCCTGTGAGGAGACAGGTGCCTTCCCCAGCTGCTGCATGTCAGAGTTTTTCAGTCACTGCTTTTAAAAATAACGATATGGGCAGATAACACAGAGAAAACATCCATTTTCCCTTCCAGCGTGATCAGCTTCTAGCTGTTGTTAATACACTTTGGCGGATGTTTTCTAGTTAGTATGGAGCTGCTCCTGTGGTTTATTCCTGATGCCATCTGGGTGATGTGTAATTGTAGAGTAAGATAAACAGCGCTCAGAAGTTCTCGTGTTTAGAGTGCGCATCTCCTGACCCGGAGCAGCGATCTAATCAAAGCAGTTGATGCAGTGTTGCCCCCGGCTGACAGGCTGTTTTCCATCCGCAGGTAAAGAAGCATCTGCAGGATCTGTCCAGCAGGGTCTCGCGAGCTCGGCACAATGAGCTGTAAAGGCATTGGCCGGGCAGAGGAGGGCTGCCTGGGCCTGGTGATTCTCCTACAGGCCAAGGGTTGGGCAGCAGCATTTACGTGGACAGACGCGTGATGAAAATGGCCGGGACTGGTCACGTGTTGGGCAGGAAGCATTCTTTAAATGACTGTCTCGATGCTGCCATGCCCCACGGAGGACTCAGTGGTGGTTATGTCTTGGATCTGTGTCGTCCCGTCTCTGGTTGACGGGCTTCTTTTCTCACACAAACGTGGCAGTGACCACCCCATTGAGGACCTTGATATCCAGCTGCCGGTCAGGCCTGACGGCCCCATGTTATGACAACATGGTTTGCATCAAAATCTTGTACACCTTTCCCTGGAAATACTATGTACAAAGTCCATAAAAATACATGCAGTATTGAAACCATCGGTTGCTGACTGGTGCCTCGGTTGTTCTGGCGGCTCTGGCTGGAGCCAGCACACGGGGTGAGGTGAGGTGAGGTGATCCATGTTAATTCGTCTGCTGGCCTGAGCCCCTCCCTGGTGGCTCCTTGTCCTCTCCTCTCCTCTGTCCCCCCTAACCCCATGGCTTGCAGTGACTCCCTTTACAGTGGAGCAGCCTGGCCTGGCTTAAAACTAAGATCTGTTTAGAGTGGAGGGTACAGCTGGGGTAGAGACAGGAGAGGGGTGAGAGCACGTCCTGGTGGAGGGCCCGGGGCTGTGGCCTGGGGGTGGTGCCCTTTTCCTCCCCCCTCTGCAGCTCGGGGGGCTCAGGAAGACCCTGATGGGCTTGCAGGGCCCCCGTGTCCAGTGTGAGTGCCCAGTCTCTCACCAAGAGGCCTTTCTCTGACTCTCCAGCTGACTTGAGGGTCCCAAGTTTGAGCCTGGAAGAGGCTTGGCCAGGCGTGTTCTGGTAGTCCCTGGGTCTCAGCCTGAATGTTGAGATCTGCCAAGCACAAGTTTCCAGTTAGCCTTGGTTTATGAGAAAGATCAAGGCTGAAGGCACCACGCTGGGGGTTTGCATGGGGGGTTGGAGGTAGCCACGCACAGCGTGGGTGGCCTGTTCCTGGACGGGCCATTGGGTAAGGAGTGGCCTCACCCCTGTGGCTCCAACGTCACCCCCTCTGTCTCTCCCCTTGGTACATGGTTGCCTCCACATGGCATCTGCCACTGACCAGGCTGGTTGGGGTGTGGCCCTCCCAGGCAGGGCTGGGGTGACTGTCCATTCATGGGTGCAGGGTCTGAGACCAGAGCAGTGCTGGTCTACCAGGGTCCCTATGCTGCTCTTGTCAGGGCTCTGAGCTCCAAGCCACAGCCTGGGTACCCACCAAGTGCCCTGTGTGCAGAGCACAGTCCTGTCCAGTGGGGTACAAGGCCTAGGCTGAGGCTGGATGCAGAAGACACTTGGCTCAGTGTCCATCTGAGGATCTGACAACAGAGGGAACCCGTGGCCTTCAGATGTGGGCAAGAGAACAGATGCCCTTCTCTGAGGTTTGCTCATGGGCAGCGGCAGGTGGCAGCACCCTGAGCCCAGGGCCTGTGGCTGCATTCGTTTTTTTAGCTTCTAAATTGTTGCATTGAAGTAAAACATGCATTTTGTAAAGGTACACAAAATGTGCACACAGCTCAGCGAGTCGTCCCAAAGCGGATAGTGTGGAACCACCGCCTAGTCCAGAAGTAGACAGCGCCAGCCCCCCAGCCCGGCCCCCGGCCCCTTCCCCACAGCTCCCCTCTCTCCTGCCTGTAACAGCAGGCCGGGCTCCCTGTCTGAACTTCATGGAGAGGAGATAATACAGCGTGTGTACCTGTGTGTAGGGGCTTCTCGTACTCAGTGCTCATGAGACTCAGCAGTGTTGTCTGCAGCGCACACGCTCTTGCCACTGCTCTGTGGTGTCCCATGTGTGCGCACAGCATGCTTCGTTTCTGAATTCGTTTTATTTTGATGGGTGTTTGAGTTGTTTCCACACTGGAGTAAGGACACCCGTTGGAAATAGCTGTGGTGAGCACTCGTGTGTGCATGTGTGTGTACTGGAAGATCCTGTGGTGTGCGTTTGTTCAGATCTAGTGGATGATTCCAGACAGTTTTCCAGAGTGGCTGTACTAGTTTTTGCTTCTGCCCACAGGGGGCACGAGAACGCTAGCTGATTGCAAACTTGGTGCTCCGTCATTTAGTTATGGACGTTCTGCCTGGTGTTTGGTGGTATCTGATTGTGCACTAGAGTTTGTTGTGTAGTAGGTCATTTTGTGTGGGAGAGGGAACGAGGTGTGGAGGGGAACACGTGCACACACAGCCCCCGGGGCAAGTGTGGAGCGCAGCGGGTGTGGACGGTGGTGCATACGATGGGCAATTCCTTCCTTCGCCCAGCGGCCCCTCTTTCTCGCTTCTGCCATCCTGGGTTACTTTCGCCCGTTCTTGGATTTCACGTAGAAGGAATTAGGCACTGTGGATTTGCATGCGTGTCTAGTTTCTGTCACTTGGCATCTGGGGTTCGTCCAGGCCATGGCATGTGTCAGTGGTTGGTTCCTTATTGCTGAAGGGCGACCACCCTGTGAATGTACCGCAGTCTGTTTATCCAGCCACCTCCGGATGAGCATTCGGGTTTCCAGTTTTGGTTGCAGTCAAGGTCCATTGTTCCTTTGTATTCCCACGCTGTTTGTCACATAGACTCCCCCGCCCCCAACAAACTGACTCGGTGCCTTTGTCAAAAGAGAAAGGACTGTACAGGTCTGGGTCTGTTTCTTTTTGTCCTTATGCTGTTGCTGCGCAGACTTGACTATGATGGCTTTACAATAAACCTTGAAATCAGGTAGTGAGCATTTCCAAGTTCTTCTTTTCAGAGATTCTTTTGGCTGTTTAGGTCCTTTGCATTTACATACTCGCAGAATCAGCTTCTCAATTTCCACCAAAAAAACAAAAACCTGGGCCGGCCCCGTGGCACACTCGGGAGAGTGCGGCGCTGGGAGTGCAGCGGTGCTCCTGCCGCGGGTTCGGATCCTATGTAGGGATGGCCGGTGCGCTCACTGGCTGAGTGCGGTGCGGACAACACCAAGCCAAGGGTTGCAATCCCCTTACTGGTCACTCCACCGGTCACAACAAAGACAAAAAAAAAAGAAAACCTGCTAGAATTTTGATAGCAATTACCTTGAATACATTTTTAATACATTTTTTAATACCTTGGATACACTTTAAATACACTTTTTAATACCTTGAATACACCTTGAGGCGAATTCGCATTCTGAAAATACTGAGTCTTCCGAGCTTTGAAGGCCGTGCACAGCTCCAGTTGTGCAATGTTACATCTTTGATCTCTCAGCAGTGGGCTGGAGTTTCTGTGCACAAGTCTTGCATGTTTCTCATTAGATTTATTCTTGGTTATTAGATGTGTTGTGCCATTGCGAATAGTGCGTTTTCAATTCACGTGTTAGCTCTAGCGACCTTATAGACTCGTGGGGTCTTCTGCGTGCTTCCTCCGTCGTCGGTCAGCGTCAGTGGTTCCACTTTTCCTTTCCGATCTCTGAGCCTCGCATCTCTCACCGCACTGGGGGGGGGGGGACCGCACTGAACAGCCATGGTGAGAGTCGCACACCCTTGCGTTACTCCCAGTCCTAGGGAAATGCATCTGCTCTTTCACGTTAAGTAAGCATAACGTTAGCCATAGGGTTTTACTGATGCATTTGTCAGACTGAAAAGATTCCCTTCTGTCCTAGGGTTCTGAGAGTTTTTTCACAAATGGCTGTCGAATGTTTTCAAGTACTTTTTGTGCATCTATTGAGATGATCATAAAAATTTGCTTCTTTATTCAGTTACTGTGGAGAGTTAAACTGACTTTTATGTGCCAAGTCACCTTGCGTTCCTGGGTAAAAATCCTATTTGGCCGTGGCATTTTGTCCTTTTTTCGTACAGTTGGGTTCAGTTTGCTGGCACTTGCTTACACGCTTCTGCATGCATGCTCCTAAGAGATGCTGGTCTGTGATTTTCGTCATTTTGTTGTAGGAGGTCTCTGTCGTGTTTGGGTATTGGCATTAAATTGGCCTCCTAAAACAAGTTCTGCCATAGCTTGTATAGTACTGGCATTATTTCTTACATAAATACAGAACTTAGGGGTGAAGCCATCCAGGCCTGGCATTTTCTTTGTGCTATGATTTTTTATTAAGAGCTCAATTTTTAAATATAGATTTGAGGTTGTTTAGATTTTCTATTTTTTTCTATGTCTTTTTTTTTTTTTTTTTTTTTTCTGGTGGCTGGCCAGTACAGGGATTCAAACCCTTGAACTTGGTGTTATCAACATCACACTCTAACCAACTGAGCTAACTGGCCCAGCCCTTCTGTGTCTTTTATTTTTTTATTTATTTGTTTGTTTTTCTTTACTTTTTTTGTTTGTTTGTTTTTGGTGTTTTATGTGTTATTTTTGTAAAGATATATTTGCCAAAGAATTTCTTCATAGTTACCAAAATAATTTGCATAAAGTTGTTCCTAATGTTCCCCTTTTCTTAATGTCTGTAGTCTGTACAGGGATATTCCTCTTTTTTATTCCTGATGCTGGCAATTTGTGGTTTTTCTTTTTTCCCCTGCATCATTCTAGCTAAAGTTTTATCAATTTTATAGATTTTTTGTTCCGCAAAAACCAGCATTGGGGTTCATTGATTTTTCTCAAATGTTTGTTTTCTTTTTCACTGACTTCTGCTCTTTTTGTTCTTTAAAATTTTTTCTTTTACTTCATTTGTGCTTAATTTGCTCTCCTCGTCCTAGGTTCTTGGGGAAGAAGCTTAGATCATTGATTAAGAATATGAAAGAACGGAAGAACGCGGTTCACAAGCTTGATGTACATACGCCCAGCTGAGAAAACACCTTCTCAAGCACACATGGAGCATTTGAAAAATTGACTGAAAAAAGCAAATGTCAGTAATTTTCAAAAGATAGTAGTACATAGATAGATCTGTAACAGATAAATGTATAAACAATACAGATCATACTCTTTGGCCACAGTGCAATTAAGGAGGAAATCAGTAACAACAACAAAATAAACAATTAAAATAAGTACATTCGGAAACCTAAAAATACACATGGGTCAAAATCCTATTCAAAATTAGAAAATATTTTGAGCAGAATGGTATTGAAAATATCACCCACCAAAACTTGGGGGAAATGTGGTAAGTGGGATACTTTGAGGGAAATTTATAACCTTGGATATTTGCTTTAAGAAAGAACAAAAGGATTTCCAATTCCAGTAATAAACACTGAAACTAAATATACCACAGAAAATATTAAACATCTCCCTGAAGGCAGTGGAAGTCTGACGGCCCGTGAAGGTACAAAGACAAAGGGACCGCAGAGCCCAGAAGGTCATCGCGATGCAGGGCACCGAGGGCTTTGCCAGTCCGAGCTTACATGGGCTCACATCCAGACGGGCCTGTCAGCGCTGGGGACAGATGTCAGGCTCCACGCTGGCCTCAGGTGGGGAGTCTAAAGGAAACACTTCTGCATAGGAAGCTGGAACCCCAAGAGTTGCGTTCTTAGGGCGAGTCAGTACCAGACCCCTCACGCTCCCCCCGGGCACTGAATGGAGCAGGGGAGTGGGGGAAAGTCCCATTCCTGGTGTCACAGGAACAGAAACCCTCAAGCCACACACCTGGTCTGAGGCGGCCCGGGACTGGCAGTGCTGCGCAGATGGCAGCAGTTCGCATAAACAGCCCTCTCTGGAAGAACTGTCTGTATCCCAGTTCTCAAATAAACCCAAAACAGTTCTTCACGAACACTGAGTGGCTTGCACTGGAGAACAACCAAGCACAGAAGACAGCAAGGCCCCGTGACTGAGAGGGCCTGGCAGGGACAGTGGCTGACAGACTGGCAAGGACTTCAGGCGTTGGAATGACCAGTGACAGGCGGTGGGAGAGCCACTCTGTTCCTTACAGAAATAAAAGACTCAGATATCTTCAAGAACTGGGAACAGTGGAATTACCTGGCAGATCCGAAGAACAAATAGCACCTATAGGTTCCAGAGGAAAGAAATAGAAACCTCTGGATTGAGGAAAGAGCGTCTTTTCCATAAATGGAGCTGGAGCAGCTTGTTGTGTTTGGGGGGAAATTAAACTTACCTCGCACCTTATATAAAAAGTTTAAACTTTTACTTACACAAAAATGAATTCAAGACGGATCATAGACCTAAATGTGAGAACTAAAATTATAAAGCTCCTAGAAGAAAACAGGAGAATATCTATTTTATCAGAGGATAGGTGGAGGTTTCATTTTTTTTTATGTTTTTAATCACAGAATCCAGATAGAGCAGAGATTTCTTAAACAGGCCACAAAAAGAATCATGAGAGAAAAATCTAATTATAAAAGAAAAACAAAAATTGGATTTCATCAAATTTACAGATTTCTGCTCATCAAAAGATACCATAGAGACAGTAAAATAGCAAACCGGAGAATGAGAAAATATTCACAATGCGTATGTCTGAGAAAAAACTCATACCTGGACTATATAAAGAATTCTGCAAACTCGTTTTTTAAACGGCCTTCACTAAAGAAAATAGCCAGCATCATTAGTCATCAGGGAAATGGAAATGATTACAATGAGTCACCACTACACACCCATTAGGATGGCTAAAAAGACAGACCCACCCCAAGGGTGGGTGCAGAGGTAGCTACTGCACTGTCTTAGGTTGCTGGTGCAGGATGCAAAATGGTGAAACCAGCTGGAAAACTATTTGGCACTTTCTTTTTAAAATTAAGCATTTTCCTACCCTATAACCTGGCAGTTCCATTACCACGCTTGTCCTCGAGAGAAATAAATGCAGATGTCGACAGAAGCAGTCAGCAACTTTATCCATAATAGCCCCAACCTGGAAATAACTGGATGGCACTGTGGTATGTTTGTGTACTGGGACAGGAGCAAGTGGGGAAAAAAGAGTGAACTGTTAATACACATGTCAAATCTCAACACTATGCTGAGCAAAAGAAGCTACATATCAGACCAAATTAATCTGCTGTGACAGAAGTCAACAGGAGAGTTCCCTCAGGTACTGACTGGGGAGAGCAGGAGGGACTTTCTGGGGATGAGAAACGTTCTGCATCTTGACTTCAGTGGTGGTCACGTGCTTTGTGCGTGTGCAGACATTTAGCAGGCTGTGCACCTAAGATTTGTGTATTTTTCTGTTTGTAAACTATAAGGAAATCCTCAGATAAGGGTGCGTCTATGAAACTAGAGTAGGATGTCATTAGGAATGCTGAGGACAGAAGAAGGGCTCTTGAAAATTAAATGTATGGTAGCAGAATGAAACGCTCCAAGACTGGAAGGTGAAAGGGAGGAAATCACACAGAGTGCACTGCAGAAACAGATGGAAAAATAAAAGGGAAAAAATATAAAAATATAAAGGACAATCCAGGTGGTCCAACAATTGGAGTAATAGGATGTCAGAAGAGATCAGAGAAAATGACTAGTGAAATCAATTGATTCAAGAAAGTTTTTCATAACTGAGGAGGAATGCAAGGCCATAAGATAACAGGTGAAAATAATAATCGTAAAAATTAAAAGCGATGGCAGCGAAGAAAAGATTCCCAAATAATACAAAGAGAAGGGAAGACTAGATCTCATGGACAGAGTTAAGTATCTGTGATACTATGATATATGTACATTGGTTTTCGTCTACAATTTCTGGCTCCCCAAGGCTCTAATCTGCCTTTCCGTCTTGGAACTGGCCATAAAGAAATTCTCTAACCTACCTTGTCTGACTGTAGGTCACAGACCCCCATCCCAGAAGGGGTCCTGCCACATGCGCAGGTGGAAGGAATGCTGCACAGAGAGCCCGAGAAGAACCTGAGCAGACAGGCCTCGCTGGGCTTCCCCACCCAGGCTGCCAGGCTGTTAGGGTTAGATCAGACCCTTTTTGTCCAAGCACACGTCCACACGGCTGTCCATGCTTGAATCATGCCTACGTCATGAAGCTTCCACAACCCAAGAGCACAGGGTTTGGGGAGCTTCTGGATAGCTGAACACCTGGAGGTTTCTGGAGGGTGGTGCACCTGGGGAGGGCCTGGAAGTTCCACACCCCTTCCCTATACCTCGCCCCGGGCATCTCTTCACCAGTATCCTTTGTAATAAACCAGCAAATGTATTTCCCTGAGTTCTGTGAGCTGCTCAGCAAATCAGTCGAACCCGAGGAGGGTGTTGTTGGGACCCTGATTTACAGCTGTTCCAGCTGTAAATTCCAGGGGCCAGACCTGTGACTGGCGTCTGAAGTGCGGCAGTCTTGGGGACTGAGCCCTCAACCTGTGGGATCTGATGCTGTCTCAAGGTAGAGAGTGTCAGAATAGATTGAATTCAAGGACACCCCGCTGGTGTCTGCTGAAGAGCTGGTTGCGTGGTTTGTGGGGAAACACTCCACACACTTGGCTGCAGAAGTCTTCCATGTCGATTGCTGCTGGGAGAGTACGGTAAGACACTTGCTTTGTGTTTTTCCCACTCAGCATCAGAATGGCACTGGGCTGCACAAACCGAGAGGCACGGTCGCCAGAGCGATGGCTTCAACATTTTGGAGGAAAACAGCTTCCAACCTAGAATGCTATACCCAGCTAGAATGTGGGTTTTTTCCTAAGCATGGAAGATCTCACATTTACCCCCCATGCCACTCTTCAGCTGCCTCTGGAGGAAGTGCTCCTTCAAATGAAAGAGCAAATGGAGAAAGAAGGCAGGACTCTTGAAAAAGGGATCCCGCCACCGAGAGGGGGGTTGGGAGCTCCCTGCCTTTTGCTGTAAAGAGGCTCCCGGCTGGAGCAGGTCAGAACTTCCAGGAGAGACTCCGCAAGACAGAATGAACTGGCAGCCTAACATGTTGTTGCGTTTGAGAGGAGATGTCTGCAGTTCGGGGAGCGCTGACCCAGTGTCAACACGAGAACATGGAGAACAGCTTTCCCAGGAAGACTGAGGCTGGGGGAGGAAGGGGACGGTGCGTGCGCTGCCGGCCACGGGCAGGATCGCAGAGCACGGGCAGTGGGGCCGCAGGGATGGCAGGTCACTGTGTGCGATGATGGGGTGGAGGGCGGGCTGTGAGTGACAGCAATGCTTGTGATCTGCGGTGGGAAGTCAGTCGGAGGGGCTGGAACTGAGGGACCATGGAGCCTCTGAACACACGTGTTCACGCGGTGACAGTGAGGGCTGCGGGTGGGGTGCCTTCTGTGACAAACCTTGGAGAACTATTTGGCTCTTTAAATCATGTGGAATACACCACCAATAACACATTTTATAAATCAGTTATTGTGTCTTGATAAGCAATGCACCAGAAAATAAAACAGGCAAAAGATGTGGACAGGTCATTCCAAGGAAAGTCTGGATAGCCAGGGAGTGTTTGCATGTAGCTTCTGCACAGGAAAATGTGCCATCGTGGTGGGTGTAAAACAGCATCTTGCAGCTTTCTTTTCACCTCACTAGTAATTGAGATGAAAGTCACATCTACCTAATCTTTGGACTCTCCTGCACTCTGCTGCTGTGCATCTAGCGGTTCCTAGGCTGAGAACCTGACTTGCCCTCGTCTGTTAGGACAGTTCCCAGGGCCCTTGCATCCAAGCAGGGACGTGTGTCCTGCCCCCTGGATGGCCCAGGGCTGACCCCTGCCTCCCCAGCAGCCACATCCCCTGTATGCCTCGTCAGCTTGTGTAGGGCTGGTGGGGCAACGAGGGCTGGTGTTCCGGGACCGCCAACCTGAGGGACCCCAGCCAAGGACCATAGGCAGGCTCTCCAGGACTCACTGGACCCCTGGTGGGCTCCTTGGGGAGCTGGGAGGGAAGGAGGGATTGGAAGATAGAAGAAAGGGAGCGATGTGGGTGGACCACGGTTGGAGCCCCCACCGTGCAGAGCCCACCCCAGTGCTTGCTCATGCCGCAGAGACTGGGGCCATGACAGGAAGCCCACCACCACTGGAACTGTCCCATCAGCTTACTGAGTCACAGAAGCACCACATGACTCAGAGGAAGCGCCCACGTGGCGCCAACCAGATCCACCAGGGGGAGGCAGCGACACCAGCCCAGCCCTGAGCCCTGCCCGCTGTCAAGGCTGGGATCCCGACCAGGGGCAGAAGCCACACAAGAAACAGACCTCAGGCCTTCAGGAAAACACTATGCGCTGTTAAAAACGGAACAGTAACAACATAAACTAGGTACATGACTGACTAATGGGTCCCAAGAAGCCAGTGGTCAGGTCAATTCCTGGCCTCTCGGCAACGCTGGCAGCTGACAGGTGGACAGTCCTTCCCACCCTGGCTGGCCGAGGTTCCCGTTCCAAGTCAGCAGCGGGTGGCACAGAGATGGCACTGCAGGGAGGTGGCAAGGGGGGCACCAGAAGACCTGGCTGGCAGTCTCAGAAGGAGGGCCAGGCGTGGCGGTGTGGGGCACAGCTCCTTCTGCTGCAGGGGCTGCACTGCCTCAGTTTGGGGACATGCTCTTTGCTGGGATATGGCTGTCATTGTGTGGCCGCCTCTGCCAGGGATGGGGAGGGCAGTTTGCATCCCAGGCCTCAGAAACTGTTCACCCCCAGGTGGCCCGCAGCCTGAGATGCGGTGTCAGGTCCCGGACGCTGCCCGACTCCTGGAATCAGACCCCTCTCAGCGCCTGAGATCCAGAATGGCTTGTCCAGATCAAGGGAAGGGTCAGCACTGGGCACCAGTGAGGCGGGAGGCCGGGCAGGGAGAGGGGAGCCCTGCAAGTGGCTCCACGCTGGAATGTGCCGGTGTGGGCCCTGGAACCTTCCACCCACCCCCACAGGGCACGGAGACCAGCCCCACCCTCCCCTGCAGCTGGGAAGTCAAGAATCTCAGACTTGAACCCAGACCACCGGAGGACAGAGCAGAGATGTCTGTAGAGAGGCCAGGGCTCCCTCGTGACAGCAGCCATGGCTGACAGAAGGGGGTGGCGTGCCTGGCCACATTGTGTGGGTGTCTGCCAGCCCCGGCCTGGCGCTGTGGCCTCACGGTGACGGCCCCTTCCTCCGCTGCTCCAGCTCGGGCAGCCTCTCCTCCCGGGTCTGTGCGTGCCGGGTCCCCACCCTGTGCGCCGTCTCGGTGGCCGCAATGTCAATCTGTGCGTAGCGGGAGGTGCCGGCCCCTGAAAGCAGCGGGTGGTAAGTGGCAGCACCTGCCAGGGGTGCGAGAGCCGGTCCCTGCTGTGTGACAGAGGCCAGGGCCCTGCGACGCCTCCCACTGCGCCCCGACTCACACCAGTCACCCAGAGAGGACCTGGACCACATGCTCTTGGAGGTGCTCGCATGGGGGTATGGGTTGGGGTGACACCCTCAAGGGACGTGGCCTAGCCGAGGACAGTCTCGCTTGCCTATCAGGAAGAAGGGCTCCCTGGCCAGGGGCTGAGGTAGGTGTCAAGGCCCCGGGCTGGGGGTCCCAGCTGTCCTGCCGGGCCTCCTGGGCACCCACCTCGGACCCCCGCGCTGGCCTCCGGGAGCTCCAGGCCCGTGTAGTGCAGCTGCTTTTTGGAGGAGGGGCTGACAGGGATGTTCATGTAGGTGGGTGCCTCGCCAAGTGTCCTCTCCGGCCCCGGGGACCCTGTGGGGAGAGGGGCTGTGAGTCCCCCCTCCTCCCACCCTCCACCTCTCCTGGGGTGTGGAGGCCCCCAACTCCCCTACTTTCCTGGGCTGTCCGTCTTTGGCCCAGCACTGCCCCGTCCTGAGACCCCACCCCCCGCCCCCGTCTAGCACCGGCAGTGCCTCTGGAAAGAGTTGTGTCCTCCAGCTGTGCACACCTCCGCTCTCTGCCATCAGGGCCACTCTCAGCTGCCTGTCCCCCATGCGCCCTCCCAAGGTCCACTCTTCTGTTTGTCTCTGTGACCCTCATCCAGTCTCCCCCGCTGTCCCTCTGGCCACCCCCCTCAGCTCAGCTCCTCCTCTCCTGCTCTGTCCCTCTCCCTAGCCCTCCCCCTCTCTGTCTTGCTGGGTCATCCCAGGAGCAGCACCCAGAGTCCCAGGCCCCCACGGCCCAGTCCCCACCTCCAGGTCTCATGTCTCAGGTCACAGACAGCACTTGCGCTGGCCTCCAGGAGCCTCAGAGCCAGGACCTGGTCTCCAATGAGGAGGTGCTGGACCCTCGTCCCCACCATACTCTGATGTGGCTCTGGGCCAGACAACAAGGGAGGCAGGGAAAAGACCCCACCCCGCCCCACCCAAGGACCCGGAGCAGGCGGTCACAATGTGAGCCGCAGTGAGCAGTGCAGTGCCAAGGGGCCGGGGCAGGGGCCAGAGGCGGCTCCACTGGGAGCTGACCTGGGAGTCAGGGGCAGAAGGGGAGGCTTCTGCTGGACATAGGGTGACCACCATCCTAATTTGCTAGTGCTCAAGCCAGGTGCTGTAGACTGGATGCCCCAACCTCACTGAGGCTTAGCCCCACTGTGACTGTTAAGAGGGTGGGAAATCCTATTACGGTAATTAAAGGTGGAGCCTTGAAGAGGTGATTGGATTGTAGGACCCTGCAGTAGTGAATGGGTTAAAAATGGTGGTCAGGGGCGTGGTTCTGAGGGCTTTAAAAGGAGTGAATGAGGTGGTTAGTCTCTGTCTCTGCTCCACCATCTTGCAATGTGAGACCCCTGGGTGCCTGTCGCCACCACCAGCTGTATTACTTGGACTTTGGACTTCCCAGCCTCAGAAACTGTAAGCAAGAAATTTCATCTTCTCTATAAATCACCCAGTTTCTGGTTATTTTGTTATAAGCAACAGACAGGGAGAGTCCCAGTCCCACCAGGATGAGTCGGTCCGCCTCGGGGCCCTCTGGAGACCCGCCCTCCAGGGGCACGGGGAAGGGGCGCTCTGGACTCTGGGCCCGCAGGGCGGTGGCGAGGCCTCGGGCCCACGGCCGCAGAGCTGGGCTGGCCTTGTGCGGCAGCTCGCAGAGCACCGTGCCCTGGCCAAGCAGAGACGGTGGAGCGTGCTCAATCCCAGAAAGTCTCTGCTCCGAGATGAGGGATTTCTGTAGATCTGCTGCCTTTGTAGTAAACAGAACCCATCACAGGAACAGTAAACCTCCCACGAGGCCCAGCAGCTGGGCAGAGGGAGAGCCGGTGCCGGCCTGCGCCCCCACGGGCTTCCTGCCAGGGCTCGGCGCCCCGTCCTGGCTGGTGCCCTGGGCCTCCCAGGCAGCGAGGAATGACGGGGCCGCGCCGTGTCGCATGGGCTCTGCGCATCCGTCCATACAGCCTGGACCAGGCCCGGGCAGACCCTGGCACACAGAGGGGTCAGACAAGACCTCTCCGAGTGACGGGATGACAGGCAGAGGTGGTGGGGGAGGCACCTGGGCCAGCGAGGACAGGGGAGTCACAGCAGGCCGCCTGGAGAAGGGGCACGGCTGGGGAGGAGAATGAAGGGACAGGAGGTGCAGAGCTCATCGGACCTTGTGTTAGGGCTGGTCCTGTTTCCCAAGGTCATCTGGATGGGGGGGTGGAAGCAGGAGGGAGGGACGGAAGGTTCTGGAGAGCCCAGCATCCCCGCTTCGCACACGGGGGCTCTGAGCAGCGCAGGGCAGGAGGGGTGCCGTGTCCAGAACGTGCTTCTCGCCCTCCTCTGGCTGAGACCCTCACTGTCCTGCACCTGGCTCTCCTGTCCCCAAGGGGACTCAGCTGCTGGTTGGGAAGGGGCTGGCTCATCACTACAGCCACCTGCCCCCCTCACCCCTCACCCTTCGCCCCTCACCCCTCACCCCCGCCACCTCTCGTCTCCTTTACTGTCACGTTCATTTTGTTTTAGCTTCTTGGAAGCATCGTTTCAAGCTGCCTCAAATACTGGGACAGAGCAGAGAACCTGTCCTCCCAGCTCAGGTCACATGGAGCAGCCCCGGGCCTGTCACAGTCCAACTCGTGTCTGTCCGCAGCCTGACCCAGGGCAGGCCTCACAAGAGCAAAGCCACGCATCCCCCTCCAGTGCCCACCTCCCGAGCCCCCAACCCCAGTGGAAAGAATCACATCCTCAGGTACCTCCTGGGCTGTCCCCGCCCACCCCATCTTGTCCCCTCTTGGGGATGGCATCGACACCCTGGATGGTGGCCCCACCCAGACCCAGCATCCAAGCCGGGAACCCCAACCCAGGAACCCGTCCTGTGGCTGCTGTGCCAACCATGCTGGACTTGCCAGGCCCGGCTCCCAACAGGCACCACCAGCCTCTGAAGGTGGCAGCAGGAATCGGGCTCAGCCCAAGGCGGCCCCTCCTCCACAGAGAAAATAGGGCACAGAGCTGGCCCGACCCCCAGCCCACCTGCCAAGGGCAGCCTGCCTGGCCTCCAGCCTCCCCAGCCACCAATGCCTGTCCCACGCTGAGTGCCCCGGGCACCTGCACGCCCTCCTTCCATGGGCCTTCTCCTCTCCCCAGGGCAGCTGCCACCCCTGCCCCGGCACTACCTCTCTGTCCTCCTCCCAGACTGGGGGTTCCAGACCACTGCCCTGGCCCGGCCTGGCCCACCCCTGCATTCTCCCAGGCAAGCTCGCCCACATTCAGCCATGCTGCACAGAGCCACTCACCTGTCCTTGGCCCACTGCCCATCCCACCTCGCCCACCTGGGCCAGGACTCACCCCACTGTCCACTGTCACCCCACCCCCGGCCCTCCACCCCCAGCACCCCACCTCCCACTAATCCCCCAGCACCCTGTTGTCCCATCACCCCGCTGTGCACTGCTCACTGTCATCCTGCTGTCCCATCTCACCCCACTGTCCCCTCCCTGCCTGTATGGGTCAGACTTTCTGGCTATCACTGTGCCCACGCTCTTGGGCCAGGTGCCTACCTGAATGTGTCCTCACAGATCCAGGGGGTAAGGCAGCTGCTCCCTAGACAGAGAGAGCACGTGTCAGTGTGTCCATCCGACGTCAATCACATCCTGCCCCCTGGGCCTGAAAACCAGGATGGTAACCCTGAGAGTGACACAAGGCATGGTGTCCTGGGCCACCTCAGGGGAGACCAGCCTGGGATCCCCGACTCCTCCTCCAGGGCCCTTTGGCCCACTGCCCTGACCGCCCAGCCTGGAGCAGCTCCACGTCACGGCCCATGGGACATGCTGAAGGCCTCAGGGTATGGCACAGGGGTGCTGTGAGCCAGGTCGGCAAACTAGGCCAAGTCACCCCGATTATTTTTGTTAGCAGGGTGTTGCTGGAACACAGCCACGCCCGCACATGTGCACTGTCCAGGCTGAGCCACTGAGACAGCATGAGTGGCCCACAGGGCCCAGTATCTCCTCCTCGGCCTTTCGGTGCATGGCGTGACCTGCTCTAAGCCACTTGTGGGGAGGACCCTGCAGGTGAGATGAGCACAGTCACCCCAAACTGCAGAGTGACTCCCCTTTGCCTGGCCCTGAAACAGGCAGCACCTTAGTGGAGGTGCAGGTAGACTGGGCGGGGGGAGCCTGGGACAGGTCTGCAGGCAGGTGGGGGAGGGAGGGACAGTGGCCACTGCTGCTGAGCTGGCCTAGGACTGGAAACATCCCAAGCCCCCCGAGGAGAAGACCCCGCCCAGGTCCCCGACCCTGGGGCAGGTGACTGGAAAGAGCCCAGCATCCCCAGCACCTAGCACGTCTGAGGGGCCGCCTGGCAGGGGGCTTCCTGGGGGGGCTGGGAGGCTGGAAACAGGGCTCAGCACCGGACACTGGTCCAGGCCAGACTGGAGGGCAGATGGTCACATGGCGGGGCTGGGACCCCAGACAAAGACGCCCTGAGCAAGCCAGCTGGTCTAACCTCATCACCATCATAGCGAAGCCCCATGCAGGCAGACTTGGGGACCTGGGAAGGGCATGTGGCAGCCCCCAGGACAAGGGGCTGATACCCCAGAGCCCATGGTAAACACAGGCCTCTGCGCACGCCTCTAATGCAGGAGCAGCCCCTCAGGAGCCCCGTGACCATGCGGGGGCTGATCCTAGCAGCTCGGTGGCCCCCACAGATGGCACCTGCTCAGGAAGGCCATCCCTGCAGGTGCTGGGTCACACCAACGCTGGGGGAGGCAGAGCACAACAAGGTGACCTCACTCCCCACCCCTGGGCAGGAGCAGCACGTGGCCCCGGGCAGGCAAGGACACGGGACCAGTGTCTGCCCTGTCTGCTTGCCCCTGGCCCTGAGGAGAAGCCCCCACCCCACTCGGGGAGGAGGAGCCGAGACTGGTGACCCTGGGCTGCCCAGCAGGCAGTGGGCGGAGGCTTCGGGTGCCCAGAGCCCACCCATGAGTGCCCCAGAAAAAGGAGTGAAGGCAGATGACCTGGCCACGTCCCCACAGGGAAAGGTGTCCTGGGGGGAACACCATGGGGTCCCCAGGGGAGACTGAGGCACACTTGCTGGGGGAGCCGGGCCCTCCTCCTCCCAAGTCAACCCATCACACAAGAAGCCACGGCCCCAGCAGCCCCCAGCACTGGGAGCTGCAGCCTGATTTCTCTTGCAGCGAGGCTGACTGGGCTGCCATGAGTGGAGGTGACAGCAGCAGAGATCACAGTGGCGGCTCCACTAATGCGCATCTATTGAGCACCTACATACACTGTCCCATCAGACTCCCCAGTGCAGCCCAGCAAGGTCGGGTGCACTGGGCCATCCAGCCGGTGGGAGGTAGATGTGCCCCAAGCTCAATTCCCAACACCGGCCCCCCACAATGCAGCAGTTTGCAGGACCCGACCCAGAGCACCCCCCAGACTCGGTCCCCATGGGGTGGCAGGCAAGCATGGAGACAGGCAGGGTAGGGTGGGGCACCCCGCACGAGACGTGCAGGGGCGACAGGGATGGCGGCTCCAGGCTCAGAGCCAGCACCCTCACTGGCCCGCCCAGGAGGCAGCACGTCCACCCTCACCTGGACGCAGGGATCTCTGAGCCTGCGGGGCCACCGAGGACCTCACTGTGGTCTCCAGTGATCACACAGGAACATGCCACGTGCACGCACACACGTGCGCACACGTGGGCCCGTGCGCTGTCCGAGCAGTCTCCTCCACACCTCCATGGCACTCAGGCCGCGGCCTACAAGACCAACGAGGCCTCAGGCTGCTCTGTGACCTGCAGGCCCAGGGGCCAGGCCTCAGGGGTTTCAGACCCAGTCAAGGGCTAGTGAGGAGGGCGGGCAGGGAGGCAGAGGGGCCCAGCCACACGGAAAAGGACAAGGCGGTAAGAAAAGAGTTTTATTTCCAGTCTCAGCGCATATTACAAACAGTGTCAGATTTTTAAAATGTAAAAGAGCGACCCGGGCAGCCAACAGTGAAGGTGCAAAGCAGGACAGCCGCGAGGAGCCGTGCGCCCCAGGTCAGGGCTGGCTGAGACGCGTCAGGCTGCGCCAGGCACAGACAGCGGGCAGTGTGGGGAGCCGGAGCCTCCGCGTGCCCGTGGGCCGGGGGCCCTGACCTCTCCCTCTGGTCCTGACCGCCAGCTTCGTGGTCCCAGCACGGAGGGTGCAGGAGTGCCGGGTGGGGGCTTTTAGGGACCCTCCCGCGAGCTGACCCTCGGAGCCCAGGTCAAGTGGAAGACGAAGCGGAGCGCTCTGAGCGGCTGCCCCCCAGCCCCCCGCACCGCATCGAGCCCCCCGGGCACAGGAGAAGGCTGGTGGGCAGCGTGGAAGGGTCCAGACCACAGAGGCACGGACCCCGCAAGTCACGGAGCCTCCTGAGCTTCAGTTCCCCAGAGGACCGGGCTGCGCCCCGCTGGGGTGCTGGGGGAAGAGGCACGGGGTAACTACATAAAGCTGGTCACACGCACGGACCAGGGAGCCTGGTCTCTGGCTGGGGTTCACGGAGCTCGGGGTGTCGGGAGCTGCTGCTGCGGAGGCCTGAATTTTCAGCGGTGCGTGATTGCGCAGTGAGGAGGTGACCGGGAACGCGATGGAGGAATCGGTCCCCCACCAGGCGGTCAGTGGGGCAGGAGGAGGATGGGCCCAGCACCCAGGCCAGCCCCGGCCAGTGGCGGTGTCCAGCCCTCAGTACCCAGCACAGGGCGCGAGCGGACGGGGCGCAGCACCCACCCAAGCCCCAGGGCTTGGGCCTCGGGGCTCTGCTGACCGGACCCACCTGGCCAGAGCCCCCACCTTCCAGAGCACGCCTCCCCCTGCCCCCTCCACTGGCGGCCCCACCGCTGGGGTTGTGGCCCCCGCCCACCAAGCCCTCCCCGCCGGCTGGGCGGCTTCTGGAACCCAGTGCAAAAAGCACCCTCTCTGCAAGGAGGCCGGTGCCGCCTCTCCCATCCAGAGGGGCCTGGGCTGAGGCTCTCAGGGAGCAGGGTTTACCTTGAGTCCTCCACAGACTGGACATGTTGAAAAGAAAGCTGGAGGTGGCCCAGCGTGGGGGCTGCCGGCCTCCCAGGGCTCGCCGGGGGCTGGGCTGGGCAGCGCTGCCTCGCTGCCTGGGGCCTCTGTTGCCTGTCCCCGCCGTCTTGCGCCCAGCCAGCCAGAGGGACACCCGGCGGACGTCTGGCCGCCCAGGTCCCCAGCAGCACCGTCGTCGGGACCACCCTGGGGGGCCGAGCGCAGGCTGCGGGGCGTGTCATAGTGGTGTCGCAGAGAGGTGGGCACCTGGTACTCCGCTGCACCGGGCGGGCAGGTGCACAGGCTGGGCTCGGGTGCCCCAGCCAGGGGTGGCAGGCTCTGCAGCGAGCCGAAGTCATCGCCGGCCCGCCACACGTCCAGGCTGCTGCCCGCGTAGGACGATAAGCTGCCCGAGCAGGAGGAGCGGCTGCCCGTGGCGATGCCGCTGTCGGAGGAGCTCTGGCGACCGACCTCCCGCAGCTGCCGCGGCCGCAGCGACGTGGGGGGCAGCCTGGAGGCGCCCAGAGTGGCATCCCTGGGGGCCTGGGCAGCCGCCAGGCCCGGCCCCTCCTGGGACGTGCTGGCCGAGGACGAGGACTGCTCTGGCCACGCGGTGAGCCGGCTGCCAGCGCTGATGTCCGAGTGGCTGGCTTCTGAGGACGAGCTGGACAGGCTGCGGTCATCCCCTGAGACGAGAGTGGGGAGCTGAGGCCGCTGCGGGGCTGGGGGGCTGTGGAGAGCGCGGGTGGAGCTGCGTCCAGTGCCCTCAGGGGCACTCTCCAGTCTCTTCAACATCCTGGGACAGCTCCCGCCACCTCCCCAGCCCCCGCACCTGGAGGCTGGAGCAGAAGCTCCTCTCCCCTCACCCGGTCCTGAGCCCACTCCTATCTTTCAATCTCCAGCTCCCTCTAGAACTTTGCCCCACCCCTCTGTCCCCTCTGTCCCTCCTTGACCCCCATCCCTGTCCCTGATTTCCCCCCCAGCAGGGGGTCTTCCTAAAATACGATTTGAGCACACCCCTCTTCTTGCTTCCAGCCCGTTCTAGGGCCCTGCGGCCTGGCCTCTGGGCTCCTCCTCCCCCCAGGCGTCTGGCCATCCTGACCACCTTCCAGCTGTGGCTCTGGCTCTCAGCCATGCCTGGAACAGCCATCCTGCCTTCCCTGGGGACTTCCCAGGCCCTTCCAGCATGGACATGAAGCCCTGGGTACACCCACAGCTACTGACTCACCCACCTGGCCCACACCACGTTCTGCCGTCACTGCCTCGGTCCTGGTCTCCCCTCCCCCATAGATCCTAAGCCCCCTGAGGACATGAACCCCTGTCTTGTCACCTGCCAGGCCCTGCCCCCTCTCGCTTGGAGCCCATGGGAAAACCAGTCTCTGCTTTCTCATCTCTCAGCGCTCGCCTGGCCTGCCCTCTGGGGCTCCAGAGAAACCAGCTATGAGCTGCACCCAACAAGGTAAGACCTCAAATATACTTGAGACCCCCTGCTTCTCTGGGGAGGGCCTTCAAGGGAGGGGAGAAGGCCTCTGTCCCCTCTGTGTGCCCCACAGGACAGGCAGCAGCCAGAATTACAGACAGAACCAGCAGAGCTCCCACGCTCTGGTCTGGGAAGACCCCAGAGCAGCCCACCCACCAAGCTGGCCACACTCACAAGAGCTGCAGCAGCCCCTCGCTGGGTGGCCAGCCCCTCCCGTCCATCTTCCCACAAAGAGCAGCCAAGACAGAGTCACCAGCCCTGGGGAGGGGCCTCGGCTCCTGGGCAGCAGCTCCCCCTGCCCCTGAGCCCTTCTGTCTGAGCACAGCCAGGAAAACGGAGGCACAGGAGGCCACAGGCCTTGCCCGGGCCACACAGCTGGTGAGAGGGAAAGAAGTCAAACCCAGCTCTCATGACCAGCACCACGCTTCCTGTCAGGGCTTCGGGTCAGAGTTTAGGACATGTTTGTGGAATTGTGAGTGAGGGAATGAAAGAATGAACAGGAGAGCAATGAATGAATGAATGAACGGGAGGGGAATGAATGAAGGAAAGAAGGAACAAGAGCAGAATGAATGAGTCGACAGGTGAGGAACAATGAATGAATGCGCCAACAGAAGAGGAATGAATGAATGAAGGCAGAGTCGACAGGAGAGGAAGAATGAATGAATGAGTCGACAGGAGACGAATGAATGAAGGAATGAGTCGACAGGAGAGGAAGAATGAATGAATGAGTCGACAGGAGAGGAATGAATGAATGAGTGAGTGAACGGCATGGAGTCTGCAGCCCCCACGCGGCGCGGATCACTGCCAGCCCCTCTGCTGGGCGCTGGCTGAGAGCGAGGCGGACAGCCCGGGTGGCCCTGCCCTACCTCCGCTGCCCGGCCGGCCCGCATGTGAGAGGAGGCTGAGCCGCTTCTCCAGCTGCAGGGCTTCCAGGGCCTCCTGGGCCACTCGCTCCTCCAAAGTCGAGGGCCCCCCGGGGCTCGGGTCTGTGGCAGAGGAGAGAGAATGAGGAGGTGGCCCACACCTCCAGCCCCCCAGCCCACACACTGTCCTGGGTGTCCTGGTGAGTCCAGCGCCATCAGGACCACACACACCCTGGTCCGGCCCCAATGCAGTGGTCACGTGAGTGGTGCCCCAGCTGCTCCCCACAGATCAGCCCTCATCTGCCCAGCTTGGGTCCCTACACCCATAAACAAGTCCCCCGTCTGTCCAGTCACCAGGACCCCAAGCCAGCAGACTCCCTTCCTCTCACCACCAAGTTTATGGACTGTCCATCTCCCAAATGACCGTCCCTGCCACCCACCCCGGCTTATACGCCAACTTCTTGCAGGTCTCCCCTGCCACCCAAATGAAGTGCCACCCTGACCCCACTGTGCCCTGCTGCACCCTGGCCCTTGGATGGAGCCTCAGCTGTCACCTGAGGCTCAGAGCACACAGCCCGCTGACCCTCGGGCCCCCGCCCAGTCCCTCCCTCATGACTGCTCTCCAGAGAGCACTAGCACCACCCTCTCTGGTCATCACCCATGCGTCCCATGAGCTGGGTGGCAGGACACCTCCTCATCCCACCCAGGCTGGGTGGGGGACCTTCGGCAGCTCCTCAGCACCTGCGGTCCTGAGCCCTAACTTTTGTGAATTGTGTCTTTCTCCTCTCAGCAGCAGCCCTGGAGGGCAGGAAGCTCACCCTGCTGTCCCCGTGCCCAGCCATGCTGGCTTGTCCTGGGCACTCAGCTGAGAGCCTATTCAGCCCCAAACACTGCCCTGGCCCTTCCACATTCCCTGCACACACAGCCACGGCCACGTGGAGAGCCACAGGCCCCACCCACTAATGCACAACGACCCCTCCAGCTCAGAGCAGCCTCCTCTGGGCAGCCTGGGGCAGGGTTGGCACCCGACTGCCATCAGCTCCCAAGGGGTGTGTGGCTGGCAAGGCCTGTGCCAAGCAGCTGGCTGCCGCCCAGGACTCCTGCAGGAGTGGGACCCAGAGCAAGGCAGTGGGACCCACTCTCCCTAGAATCTGGCAGCAGGGGTGTTGTGACAAGTTCCTATCAAATCCTGCAGCACACAGAGGACTAGAAAGCACAGCCTGTAGCTGGGGGCACCTGGAGCAGAGCCCCATGGGCAGAGCAGGGCAGAACCAAGCCGCCCAGAGCTAGTCTCATGGCTGCACAGTCCAAGCTCCAGAAAAACAGACCCACAGCTGGTGCCGCCGGTCTCAAGAGAGAACAGTAGTGTCCTTCCTCCTCCCCAGGTGGGTCCGTGTCCAGGCAGCCTATTGTCCTACTGCTGACACCTGCAGGCCACACAGTGCGTGTCCACATCCTTGAGCACATGGCCACCACATCAGGGCCTCAGACCAGGGCAGAGAGAGCTCACGGTGCTGGGACCCAGACACACACTGGAAGGGCCTCAAGGAGCAGCCCCCCAATCCACTACTCTGGCCACCCTGGGGCACTGCCCAGGTGAGCCAGGGGCAGCGCTGCCCGGGACAGGGATCAGGCAGCACAGTCTCTCTTCCTGTCTCCTCTCCATCTGTGCCTGGGAGGAGGGGAAAGGCGACGACAGTCACAGCCGTGCAACTCAGGCCCATCCCCCTCCTGACCCAGCCACGGGCCGCACAACCCACCAAACGGGACAGCTTCCCCAGGCGCTCTCGCAGACACCCTGCCACGTGAGCAGACGGCAGGCCCACTCCCGGCTACAGACCTAGCAGCGGCAGGCGTGGCCCAGGGTCCAGGCTGGAAACAAGCACAGTGACAGCGGCGGCACCCCGACCTCAGCCCTGTGAGCACTCATCTCAGGCCCTCTGGTGACACCAGGCTCAGGACGTAGGACACACCCTCCTGACCATACCCATCTGGTAGCTGCAGGGGCAGCAGGACACTGAAGGATGCCCAGCCTCACCCCTCACCCCCAAGCCTCTCGCCCCGCCTGCAATGTGGGGGTGCAGCAGCAGCGCACCCGGTCGAGGCAGGGGCCAGGATGGGGACATGCACAAGAGGACACCCAAAAGCCCAGAACTCGAGGCTGCTGCCCAGCAGAGGCCACATCTCAGGAGCCCCCAGCAATCACAGGGCTTCAATGTGACCCAGGCCAAGCACAGACAATGGAGTCCACCAGCCCCCAGACCCTTCCAGAGTCCAGCCCTCAGGGGCTGGGACCCACGACTCCTGGCCAGAGGCTGACTAGCTCAGTGCCCTGCTCAGCTGGCGCATCAGGGTGACCTGAGGCCCCCACACCTGGAGGGTGACCCTGACGGCAGTAGGCTTTAAGAGTTCCCAGCTGGTTCCGAGGAGGATGGTCTGTGCAATGGGTCTGTCACTTCTTGTCAGCCCAGCCACCCACCAGCCCCGCCTGGGACAGCCAGCTTGCCCCCTGCTGTGGGGCCCATCAGGTCGCCGGACAGCTCTGCCCCCAGGCTGAGCCTCCCTGAGGCGTCCTCTGTCTAGTGCTATGCCCCATCACCCCCTCCTCGCCCAGGAACCCCTACAGGAAGCAGGAGAGAGCACCCCACCCTCCATGAGTCTCCCGCTCCCCAGGCCGGGGCCCTGGTCCTGGGCTCTCCGGGGGCTGCTGGATGAGTCCTGCCTCCACCCCAGCTCTGCACAGCAGGGCGGAGCTGTGGGTGGACCATGCCCGGGGGAAACACACTGTCCTCGCCCTACATGCCCCCGCCGCACACACGCACACTGTCCACGCTGTGTCCTCACCGTGCACATGCACACTGTCCACGCCATGCACGCGCACACTGTCCTCGTCGTGCACACGCACACTGTCCACGCCATGCACACGCACACTGTCCTCGTCATGCACACGCACACTGTCCACGCCATGCACATGCACACTGTCCTCGTCGTGCACACGCACACTGTCCACGCCACGCACACTGTCCACGCCACGCACACGCACACTGTCCTCGTCGTGCACACACACACTGTCCACGCTGTGTTCTCACCGTGCACATGCACACTGTCCACACCATGCACACTGTCCACGCCACGCACACTGCCCACGCCATGCACACGCACACTGTCCTCGTCGTGCACACACACACTGTCCACGCTGTGTCCTCACCGTGCACATGCACACTGTCCACACCATGCACACTGTCCACGCCACGCACACTGCCCACGCCATGCACACGCACACTGTCCACGCTGTGTCCTCACCGTGCACATGCACACTGTCCACGCCACGCACACTGTCCACGCCACGCACACTCACACTGTCCTCGTCGTGCACACACACACTGTCCACGCTGTCCTCACCGTGCACATGCACACTGCCCACACCATGCACACTATCCACGCCACGCACACTGTCCACGCCATGCACACGCACACTGTCCTCGTCGTGCACACGCACACTGTCCACGCTGTGTCCTCACCGTGCACATGCACACTGTCCACGCCACGCACACGCACACTGTCCTCACCATGTCCTCACCATGCACATGCACACTGTCCTCGCCGCGCACAAGCACACTGTCCACGCCACGCACACTGTCCTCGCCGCACACACGCACACTGTCCTCGCCATGCACACACACTCTCGGGCTGCAAGGCAGGAAGACGCCAGCAGAGGGTGCCGCCGCACCGTCCAGCAGCGCTGGGCAGCTGGCAGGACCCGGCCACAGGAGCTGCCTCCCTCCTCCCTGTAACCGTCCCACCTGTGCCTGTGCCGGGGGCGGGCAGCGGGGGTTGAGAGCTGCAGCTGCGAGAGGAAGGCCCATGTGCCCTCTGTGGGACGGCCTTGCTGGCCTTGCTGCCAGCCCAGGCTGGGTGCGATGGGAGGAGGTGGTAGATGTGAGCTCACTGACCGCCCCTGGTGTGGCCACAGGCCTTGGTCTCCCACCTGGACCATGGGACAAGCACTGCGGCAAGGGCAGCATCAGAGACAGCCCATACGCGGCGCCCAGCGCATGACCTACCAGAACCTAAGACAGCCCAGCCCTGCTCTGGGCCCACAGTGACTGGGAAATGTGGCCCTCTGAGGTCCAGAACATCCCTGGCCAAGCACTCCTGAAGAATGGTGGCCTGGCCACAGCCAGGGAAGCAGGGCAGGGACAAGAGGAGACACACTCAGCACAGCCTTGGTACCCACCCCAGATGCGTTCTGAGACCCACATGCCAGGCAGCCTCACAAGGTGGCTTCTGGCCTGGACACCAGGCTCCCAGGGAGCCAGTCCTGGCCCCCGCCGCAGAGTCAGGCCAGCTGCCAATGCACCAGCAACCTCAGGCCAGGCCCTCCCTGCTCCAGATCTGGGAGACGGGGGTGGCTCAGAAGGTCTCCAAGATCATGGGCCTCTTACTGCCCAGACAGGTGCAGCTATGGCTAAGCTGTCCCCACCAGAAGACTTCAGGCCCTGAGCATCCCAACAGATTAGACCCTGCATAGGAAGCGCCTGCAGGTGTGAGCTCAGTCCCAAGACACGCTGACAGTCCCCCTCAGAAGCCCCAGGGTGCCCTGGCAGTGAGCTGTTCGCAGCTGCAGCCCCAGGCCCCACAGGGCTCTGGTCTCCAGACTGCCCCCTCCCTGTCTGGCCTGATCCAACCACGCTCCCACACGCACCTGGGAGAACCGGCCTCAGCCCAAAGGGGCCCTTGGTCGGGGAGACGCCCCGCACGATGCAGTCAAACAAGAAGCTGATCTGCTCCCCCTCAGCCGAGGACAGGAAGAAGACTCCAGCCCCTGCAGACGGAAGACAGAGACATGGGTCAGCTGGGCCCCAGCATGGGGTGGGGGAACCCCTGCAGAGTGGGCAGGGTGCTGTGAGGTGGCGGAACACAGGAGAACTGAGCAAACTCCGGTTTGCACGACCGGAGTCACTCAGCCATTGGAGCCGTGTCCCCAAAGCTCCTGGACTTCGTCTCTTCTCACACTAACAAGCCCCACTGCATTGTTCAAACACACACAGCTTAGGCCGGCCTGTGGCTCACTCGGGAGAGTGCGGTGCTGATAACACCAAGGCCACAGGTTCGGATCCCTATAGAAGGATGGCCAGTTGGCTCACTTGGGAGAGGCTCGTGCTGACAACACCAAGACAAATGTTAAGATCCCCTTACCAGTCATCTTTTTAAAAAAAAAACAAAACCACACACAGCTTGTCAAGGCGGCTGGCCCAGGCCACCTCGTCAGGCTGACCTCTCCCCCTCCACCCCATCCCCCGCCTGGAGCAACGTGAGCCCCAGGTGCTGGGGTTGAGCACAGCCCCTTGTGCAGAGCCTGGGGAACTGATAAGGTGGCTTCTGCAGAAAGCCAGCCCAGCGCTCTGTCCTCAGCCACGCTGTGTGCAGGAACACAGTGGTCCTGCATCTGGGGCACCAGAAGCACGGTCCTGGAGTTCTCCCCCTGGCAGAGGACTATGCACCCACCTGTGCACCCACCCTCCAGGGCTTAACTGGGGACCAAAGGTGGACACACAGACTCTGCTCCACTAACAGGCAGCTGTGTGATGAGTCTTCGCCCGCCCTCCAAGTCTTGATTTCCTCAACAGCCCCAGGGGACCAGCAACCCCAACCCCACAGGGCTGTTCTGAGCTAGGATGACAAGCTAGGAAGCTCCAGAGCCACATCCAGTCCCCACGGCACATAAGGGGACAGAAGCTGGGCTGCCAGGTGCTGGGTTCTTGCCCCAGGACAGGTACCACGTGACCTCAGCCGCTCTAGGTGACCCCAACCTCACTACCTGAAGGGCTCTTGTGTGGGTTACTTAGGAATGTTTGTAAACCACGTGTCACAGTGACCACCCCTCAAACAACGGGGCTGCCCCTCGTGGCCAGAGCGGTCTCCCCACCTTACAGTTATCCTCCTTCTTGATTGGCTTTTGGGTGAGGAAACAAGCTCACAGCGTAAAGACACACCCTGAGGTCGCGCAGCGTGTCCCCAGGCAGCCCCACCCCTGCTCCCCACTGGGCGGAAAAAAGGAGCCCGGTGAATCAGGCCAGGGCCACTTGGGCAGGGGGACGGGGCAGGCGCCTGGGTCCCGTCCACACGGGGAGCAGCCCAGCGTGGTGAGTCAGCAGCGCCGGCCGCCCTCCCGCTGGGCCCGAGCCCCGGCCAAGGTGAATGAAATCCCTCGGCCTCCGGCTGAATGGGGACGCCAGGCTGGCCGCGCCCGCCGCCGACACGGGTCCCATGGGGCTGGACGCTCAGCCTGGCGTCACCGCCCAAGAATCCCTCCCTGTTCTGGAGCCTCTGCCCGTTGCCCAAAGAAAGGCACGCTCCCGGGGGAGGCGCGGCGCCAGCACGGGCGGGACGGGGCGGGCACGGGGACTCGCATTCGAGCCTCAGCCGCCCGGTCACGCTCCGCCGGCACGGAATGCAGGACGGTGGATTCCAGGACCCGGGCCAGCCCCGGCACGTGGCGAGGCAGTGAGCCCCAGCACCCGGCGGCTGTCGGTTCATTCCCTGTAACGCCCCCAGCCAGACGACATGACAGCCCATCCCGCTTCAGAGGCAGGACACTCGAGGCCCAGAGAGGGCAAGCCACTTGTCCCTGATCACACAGCCCAGAAGCGGATGCCAGCCCAGGCCACCAGGCCCACCTGGGCTCTTCCTGGCACCACAGAGCTTCCGGTCGTGCTCTGGGCCAGGGGCTGCTAGTGACCAGGAGCAGAGGTGGGGCGTGGAGCGGGGGCTGGCACCACCTCCACACCCAGCAGGAGGGCACCCGAGAGGCTCAGAAAGGCCCCGGTGGATGGGCCCGTGTGAGGCTGGAGGGGCTGCCAAGAGCTGCACCCGGGACCTTGGCTGCAGGGGAGGGGCGGGAGGTGCAGGCCCGCCGTGTGGCCGCTGTCTGCGGGCCGGCTCCCTCGCGGCCACTCCCCATGCCCGATGCCACCCCACCCGTGTGAAAGGCTCAGCCGGCTGGGCCCCAGCTCTCACAAAAGGCCGGCCTCTAATCCTGAGCTTACGGACAGCTGGCAGAGGCCGAGGGACAACCAGTCCCCCGACTATAAAAAACCACATTACCGCAGGGAGTGGAGCCGGCCCTGCATTCCACCGGGGCGGCGGCGGAGCCTCAGGCTCCCGGGGAGACGCGGTGGCCGGGCGAGGCCTGGGCCTGCAGCTGACCGCCAGCCCCTGGCCCCGACCAGCTCCCCGACAGGCCACCCCATTTTGCCAGTGGAGCCGACTCCGGGGGCCCTGGAAAAGGACGCCCATCTCCAAGGGCCAGTCTGCAGGCCTCAGACAGCCTCTCCCCAGGGTATGCCCCACCCCTGCCCTGCAAGCCCCCACCCCATCTACCCGCCAGGCCATTGGGAACGCCCAAAGTCCCCAAGCACGCCGGCCACCCAACACACCTCCACCTGCAGGCGGCCGTCCCTGCCCTCCGCCACCTTGACTGCTCAAGACTCGGGCACCTTTTGGATGCCTTTCCTGACCCTGACCCCAACCTCCATCCAGGAAGCCAACAGTTCGCTCCGTGATGTTTTCACAGGATGCCTCACCCAGGCCAGACCCCCGAGGGGCTGTACTCCATGTGTCCCCTGTCCCAGCCGCCAGGCCCGAGCACACTGCGAGCAGAAGCCATGTCTCAGTGGTCAGGGCCCCCAGTGTCTGAGCCAGCACTCGGCTGTGGACAGAAAGATGTGTTTGTGGAGGCTGCCAGCCTGGTCCCCTCCCCAGGGAAGCACTCCCGGCACCTCTGGTTTGTTCTGGGGAGGGGAGAAAGAGCCTGCCCGGCTGTGCCAGGGGACACAGGTGTGGCTGCTTCTCTTGCTCCTGGCCTGCCCCTGAAGGCTGCCACTCCTCCAGAGGCAGGTCCGTTCCCCTCCCCTGGAATCCGGGCCAGCCTGTGACCTGCTCTGGCTGATATCAAGTGGCAGAGGGGACGCTCTTCCAGTGGGTTGACACCTAAGGGGCTTCCGCGTTTGCCCTCCTGGAGCCAGCTGCCGTGATGGGACCCCTGCGAACCCACTGGCAAATGAGGCCCCGGGGGACCCAAGCATCCCAGCCACCAGCCGGCACCAGGACACCAGTCAGATGCCACCGTCGAGTGACTCTGGCCAACAGCTCATGGAGCAGCCACAAGTCGTCCCTTGAGCCCTACCCAGACCTTTGACCACAGAATTGAAAGCCACACCATTTGGGGGTGTTTGTTCCGCAGCAGCAAATAAGACAAGGAAAATGAGGAAAAGGTGAGAGAACTCTGCACAGAGCTGAGCACAGAGCCAGCTGCCTGCCCGGGCTGACGGGTACCCTGCCTGCTAGACAGAGGCTGGGGTTGCAGGCAAAGCTCACCCACATCATAAATACAATTACTTCCCAGGAATAGTCTCTCCCATGAAAAAGCAGGTGCATCCAACTCCAAGACTCACCAGCCGCCAGAAAGAAACCACTCTCCAGGCTGACCTGCAACAGTCCCGACTAGATCTGGGCTGACGTCTCTGCATGAAGTCAGTCTTGAAATAATCTCCAGGGCGCCGATCACTGCCACCTGATCTTACTAAGTGTTCGGTATCCCAGCTCCTCAGAAAACAAAGTGATGCGTCACCCTTTGCAGACAAAAATCACACACTAGAAGTCTTGTCGGGGACAGCGTCTGAAATCATCTGGAGGACTTTCATGCTGAGAAGGTTCTAGAAAGCTTCCATCCAGACAGCACTGCCTGGCCTTGAAGTCAGCCCTGCTAACCAAGCCCCTAGGGACATTATTTTGCACAAAGTTTCCTAATAGAGTAAAATGTCAACTAATTGAAATTTCGTTTTTCTGTGCCCTTATTTTGTTAGAAAGAAGCAAAGTTCAACGGAACAAGTTCGTATCTGATATGCAGCTAAATTTCATCCGACCACGTCACACTCACTCCGAGGATTATCATCAAAACAAAGCGGGAAAAAACCCAAGACCAAAACACCAACAGAAGACAGCAGGCGTTGGGCGGGTGTGGACAAGCTGGAAGCCGTGTGACCTGCTGCTGGGGTGGTGACGTGGTGCGACTGCCACGGAAAACAGCGTGGTGGCCCCACAGCAGGCTCTGTGACAGGGACGCAAGGTCCCCATGGCACAGGTGAGGAAACTGAGGCTCAGAGGGATTGAGAGAGGTCTAAGGAACGTGCGAATAAGTGACATTTTATCACTGAAATCCTGACGCGAACAAGATTTTCTCGTATGTCCAGGAACCTCCCTTTAGAGGGGTAAGATGTGGCTCACTGTCCAGGTGGTCCCCAACGAGGCCACACAGCACGTCTCAAAGGGCAGGGGACGCCATGCCTGCCCCTCAAGCTGCTTTTCTGCTCGGAAGGAAACTCCAGAGCAAAACCGCCCCCAAGAGGAAACTGCTGACAGCTGGCGGGTGTCGGGATCAGCCAGCAGCTGCTCCTGCGCCGGGGACGCTGCCTGCTGCCCCCTCTGCCCAAGAGGGGGCTTTTGTTCCTCGAGAGGAGGAGGAAGGGCTGGTCTCCGTGCCAGCGCACAGCACACCAGGGACAGGCCACTCGGGAGGAGGGGGCAGCAGCCATGGCCCCTTCTCAGACCCCAGGGACATTCTCGGTGCAGCCATGTAGATGGGTAGCAGCAAGGCCTGGACATGTCATCGTCACTGCAGAGGACAGCCTCCCCACCCCAATCTGGGAACACCCAGAGTGGCCGACAGACCACGCTGTGCCTCAGTTTCCTCATCTGTGAGATGGCCATGGCAGCACACGACTCATGGGGTGGGGTGAGGGTGACGAGCTAGCACAAGCGAGCCCCTGGGTCATCCTGGGGGGCTGTGTCTCTGCCCAACGTGCCCCAGCCTGAGCCCCCACCCTGCAGCCCGCTGGCTCCAGTCACCTCCCCAGACACTGGCGGTGCCAGACCCATCCTGCGTGTAGATGCTGCTGAGTGCGCTGCAAAGGGAGAGCAACCCCACCCAGAGCAAGACCCAGCGGAGACCTGAGAGTGGGGCACGGAACAGACGCACAGTGTCAGGGACGAGGCGGACGCACCACAGTCCATAAACGTCACTCGATGCGCCGCCAGTCGCGGGGGACAGGGCCTTTGTTTAGGGTGCTCCTGCCTGGGGCACGTGTCCCACCTACATCCCCTCCCCCCATAGGCAAAGCACAAGAAGGGGGCCTGTCACCAGGGCAATGGCTCCGCAAGAACGAATTGCCCTCGCCCCGGCCCCCAGGACCCTCACCTTGGCAGGGAGACCCCCTCCTCCCCGCCCCAGGCTCACCCTCCCCCCGTCGACCACCACCTTGTTAACATTCCTGGAACCCGCCGGGTCCTCCCCCACAGCGGCTGCTTGGGCTGGCCTTACCGTCGGTCAGCTACGGCCAGAAGCCTCCCACGGCCCTCCCGCCTCAGCCCCATCTGTCCCCTGGGCCAAAACACGCCCCTGCTCAAGCACCTTCAATGGCTCCCTGCTACTCTGGTGCCGTTTACTGGGCTCTTTGCAACCAGGCACTGCTTCCTCCTTCCCCACCTCGCCCCCTGCCACCCCCCCAACAGGATCCTGCACACGCCCTGCAGGTCACCCATCCGATCCGTGCGTGACGTGTGTCTGGAGCACCCTTTTCTTTTTCCTCTTCCCCTCCATAGCCTGTGACAGCTGGGCTAACTCCTGTTCACTCGGCAGAAGCCCCACTCAGGTTCCCCTTCCCCACAGAGCTTCCCCGACGCCCCCAGGCTGGGGTCTGTGCCCCTCCCCAGCTCCCCTCGCGCCCACTGAGGGCTGTAAACGCCTCGTTCCATCTCACACAGGCCCTGAGTCATCCCAGCCCCACTGCGGGCTCCCCGGCTCTGATCCCTGCACCCCAGTGCCTGGTGAGGGGAAGCCGGGGGACACACCCCTCCTGCCCCCCAGCTTCCCGGGGTCAGAGACCAGAGCGCCAGCCAGCTCTGTCCAGGCCACCCAGCAAGTCTAAAGTCCAAAGGAGGCACCAGGGGGCTTCTCTGAACTGAAGAGATGCCGAGCGTTTTGCATGTAACAAGAGTCTCCTGGTCTGGGGTTTTCCTTCTTTACTCACTTAAAAAAAAAAATCAAAATCATTGAAAAACGCTCCTGTGCCCCAAGAGGCTGGAGGACGTGGGTCCTGGCCTGGACCCAGCAGGAGAGAGAGGGGAGAACCAGAGAGCGGAAGAGAAGCCGCCGGTGCGTGCGGCCCAGCACCTGGGGGCAGGGGGCTCTCAGGGTCACAGGGATGGGGGCTGGGGATGGGGGCTGAGGTGGAGCGTGCGCCAGCGGAGATGCAAAGTCCCAGGCTGCCCCGGGAGGGGCTGGCCCCTTTGGGGAGAGGAGAATCTTGGGGTAGTCCTGACAGCCACCGATGCTGTCCCGGTGGCAGGGCCTGGGGTCCCCGGGCAGCCTTCTGGTCCCCTTTCTCCTGAGTTTCCACACCCCCGTCCCTGTGGAGACCCACGAAAATGTGCACTTTGATTTTGCGTGTCAAGATCACACATGGGCATGGGTATCAAATTGTATCCCTGTAACATGCCACCAAAGGGGCCACAAACCCCTCAAGTGGCTGTGATCCTGAGCAACGTGGTGCTCGGGGCCTGGGTTCAATGCTGAGGAACAAAGAGAAATCAGTCCCTCACCCCAGTCCTTTACAACCTTACCCTGACTCCCCCACAGAACTCATCCCGGGGACTCCTCTGGGGAGGGGGCTCCGCTGATCAGCCAGCATCAGGGTGGGCGTGGGGGTGTCCCCGAAGGGGGGTCACCATGTGCCTCTGATGAGACGCGGGCATCAGCTGGTTCCACCCACTCTGTGCCACCCGCTGAGGTCTCTGCCCCAAGGATGTTCTTCTGAGGAATGGCCGGGCTCACACGGACTGGAGATGTGGGGACGGGACTTCCTCCCTGGTCCTGTCCCCCAGAAGCTCCCATTCATCTTCATGCCCAGCTCAGGCGTCCCCCAGCCCCAGAGCCTTCCCTTCTCGACTGCAGGCCGTGCACCCCTCCCAGGCCCACGCTCTCTGTGCCCGTGGCTCAGCCTGTCAGGGCAGGGGTCCTCAGTGTCTCCCTCCACCACCCACGTGTGCCCCTGTGTGGGCCCGGCCTCCACACATAGGCCCGTGACCAGCAGAGGGACAGAGAATGCGGCCACACAGAGGGGGCCCAGGCTCCCTGACACCCACCACGCTTCTCTCCGCCTGTCAGTGGGTGGCTGTGCACTTGGGGTCCAGAGACAAAGCATCCACCATGAGGCACGAAAACCAGCCGAGCCCCTTCACCCAGCCAGGACCTGAGGGGTCTGTGCAAAACCACGCAGGCCATGCTGCCCTGACCCCGCCCCCATGTCCACCAGGGCAACAACCCTACCCCCACGCCCACCAGGACACCGACCCACTATCTCCACCAGGACGCCACCCTGCTCCCACGTCCACCAGGACACTGGCCCCGCCCCCAGGCCCACCAGGGCACCCCTGCTGCCCAGTCATGCCAAATGTTGGGGGGGTCAAAGGGGGGCTGAAGAGCAGCGTTTGAGATCAGGGTCACACTCTCTGCTCACTGGAGAGCTGGCGGGGGCAGGTGCCAAGAGGTGGCTCTAGAGGCCCAGGGGCCAGGCGACCCCCTGTCCCCAGGGAGGGAGAGAATGCTGATTGTACACACCCAGGCCTTCCAGGGCCTTCCAGTGACTCCACCCAGCTATCTGTCCTCAAATGAAATGTGACCAAGCCCACAGCCTCATCATGACCCATATTCTAGAACCTTCACAGTCCCAGCCACTGTCATAGGCTGAGTGGTGGCCTCTAAAAGATATGTTCACATCCCAGAATCTGTGAAAAAGGGTCTTTGGAGAAGTAATTAAGTTAATGGTCTGGAGATGATATCATCTTGGATCAGCCAGGTGGGTCCTAAATCCAGTGACAGTGTCCTCATGAGACAGGGACTGGAGCAACACAGCAACAAGCCAAGGTGCACCTGGAGCCACCAGGGGCTGGAAGAGGCAGAAAGGACCGTGCCCCAGAGTCTCCAGAGTGAGTGAGTGACAGCTGACCCACGGGCGCAGGGCCACTGGTCCCAGTCTGTGAAGGAATAAAGTCTAATTGCTTTGGGCCCCCGTTTGTGGTAATTTGTTACAGCGGCCCCAGGACACGGATCCCCTCTGCTCCCTGGACCACACTAACCTGCGGCTCCCTCTCCCAGGACGGCCTAGGTGTGACCACATGGGCAGTGGACCCATGGTCCCTCTGGCCACCCAGCCCTGCCACCCCGCTGCAAGGAGGACACCCTTGCCGGGCTGAGGCAGGCTCCCATGACAGTCTAAAAGCCAGTTTAAATCAGCTCTTGTCCCTGTGGTAGAATGGAGCCCAGCGGGACCTGTGGGGACAGAGGGACAGGCAGCAGAACCTGCTCACCCTGCATGGTGTCCCCAGCCTCCGCGTGGGTCTGAGCAGGGCTTGGAGCTGGAGAGAAGACAGAATCTCCAAGGCGCCTGCTGCCTGGTGCCACGGCCACCGTGGATGGAGCCACCCTTCGTCCCCTCCCCGATCAGTCTCTCTCCTCCCCTTCTCTCGACTGCTCTGGTGAGACAGCCTCCCGGCGATGACACCCCAGGACAGACCCCCAGTTAGTCCTAACCAGTTTTGACCAAATCAGTGAGTTTGCACACTAGTGTCACCTTTGCCCAAAATTTCATCTTCTGATGACACACGGCCAACCCACCATCATTTAAATGCTTAAATCTCCACCCCCAGGAGAACATGGGTCACGTGTAGCATGCGTGACACCGCACTGCGTGTGCGCGCTCATCCCTACGTAAATATGCCCTTGTGAGATACGTGTGAGCTCCAGGAGCTGGGTCCTCAAAACCCCTGCCTGCTCGGGGCTCGGTCTGGGTTGGCAGACGGCCTGCTCCTGGCTTGTGCGACCCAAGTAGAACTCCTTTCTGCTGCAAGCACAAAGCCCTGTCCTTGTGTCTCTGCTGGCATGCACAACAGACGAGGACCGGCGGGTGTTTACCCCACGACAGCAGTGGGCCAAGGATATTCGGCACCGAGGGCTGCATTCAGAGACGGAGTCTGCTGGGCCAGCCCCAGCTTTGTGGGATGGAGCTAATTTAGGACCTTGCTCAGGAGAGGCAGGGGACAGCCCTATGATAGTTGACCCTGGCTTTCTGGCAGCCCAGGGAACACAGCACAGCAGCCGAGCCGCTGCACCAGTGCCCGGAATTGTTCACAAGCAGAAAAGCAGCCCACCCGCACCAGCAGGCGGGATTTTATCTCTGGGGCCTCGGAGGAAGCCATCCAGGGGGCTTCTTTCATATGTCCGGGACAGAATAAATGGGCACTGCCACCCCACGCCAGCTCGCAGGACAGGCACGCCAGTGCCACTCCAGCTGTCTGCCTGCCAGAGAGAGAAAAGAGGACAAGGATCCCCTCCACCAGGTGCTCCAAGCAGCTCCTTGAGCCCCCAAGTCGAGCAGCTCCCCAGGAGGTCAGGCCACCTCGTGCCCGGGCGCCGTGGTCAGCAGCCCCCAACCACCACACGACTGAGAAGGGAGAAGCGGGGCCGACCCGACACACCCAGCCGCAGGTCACCCCGTGTCCCCACTGCTCCCGATGCCCGAGTGCTGCAGCCTCTGACCCGCTGAAGAGGAGGGGCCCGAGGGCTGGGCCAGTGTCCAGCACGACCCGTCCTCACCTGCACTGGCTCTGCCCGGAGGGACCAGGGCACTGCTGAAGCCCCCGAGCCCAGCAGACTCACATCCAACCCTGTCCGTACCAAGCGCACGTGCAACACGCTTCCCATCCCGGTCTCAGGACATCCTCATGCTGAGGTCATCCTCACACGGAGCTGAGCCTACAGGTCGGGGTTAATGCCCCCTCTACGGGGACAGCAGGTAGAGAGAGGTTACCTGTGTCCCAGCCAGATGGCCGGAGCCTCCACCCGCTCATCCGCACGCAGGTCTGGCAGGGAGCCCAGTGTCAGGAAACGGGCTGCACTTCTCCAGGTGCCTCTTAGCACCAGGCCCGTCCTCTCCAACCCAGCACACTGCCCAAGGCCATCATGTCCCCACAACGGGGTCAGGTCCCCAGGAGGCTGCTCAGCCCAGGTGGCCCACACAGACGAGCAGCTCCCACTCTGGAGAGAGGGGAGAAGGGGCTCACACACAGCCCTGCCACCTAGCTCGTGACACCGGAACAGCTGCGGCACTCACAGGACAGATGTGTCCGTCAGGAACTCTGGGTCCATGAGCACGGCTCTCTCCTCGCAGCGCCCACAGGGGCAGTCACACATCCTGGCTAACACATTTATTATTTTCGTTTTCTTTTTTTCCATTAACTCTAAACATGAGTGGCTCTGATGCTCTGTGACCTCGGGTACAGGGTGTGCTGTGACCTGAAGCCTCGCTTGGGAGATGCCAGGAGGACCCCTCCTCCGTCCTTCTAGCGGCCTCAAGTCCCCTCCCTGCCTCCAGCAGAGCAGAGGTGGCCCAGCGACTGTGCACCCCGGGCTGTGCGGACCCAGAGCCACCTCCCAGGGCTCCGGAGACGCTGGCCTGGCGAGCACGCAGGCGCTGTCAGCTCGAAGCCGGGAGCCCTCGGGGAAAGCCCCGGCCCCCTCGCCCCCGCCCCTACATCCTGGCCCCACTCCCCGTCCCCACGCCCCGGTCCCCACTCCCGTCCCCACGCCCTGGCATACTTACAGTAACCACACCTGGTCCCGCCTTCAAAGATGAACCCGTTGGGCACGGCCCCGTAGCGCCGGAGGTCGGACAGCTTCCACTGCCCCGTGACGGCTGGAGGGACGTCCCTGGCCAAGACGAGGATGTCATTGCAGAGGTGGAGGGTGGCCGGGCCGCTCTCCAGCTTGGTGCCCGGTGCCACCGTCACGTGGAACCTGTGCACTGAGGGGCCAGGCGGGGGGCAAAAGGGTGTCATCGCAGGAGAAGGCCTGGTGGCCGCCGGCCCCGCCCTGGGCAGCTGCTCACCGGCGCTTGTGAAGCGAATGAGCAGGTGGCGCTGCCCACGGCACGGCTGAGGGCCGCAGCCTCAGGGTAGATGGCCGCCCATGCTGGCGGCTTTCCCTCCTCTCCCGTCCTCTCAGGAGCTACCTTGCTTCAGGCGCCAGCAAGTACTGAGGGGCCTGACCGCTGGCCACGCTCCTCCCCATCCCAACAAAGCCAGTGGCCTTGGCACCCCTGACTTCGTGTCCTGAGCACAGAGCCCAGGACAGAGCGGAGGAGGAGCCTCGCCCGCCCACAGCCCAGGACACCTAAGGAGGGTGGCCCTCACCTGGACCCCTGCCCCTGGGCACTCACCCTCGCCCAGCGCGTAGCGGATCCGGGCGTCCCAGGCACACATGGCCTCACGGCTGTCAAAGCCCAGCATGACAGCCTGGGACAGGCAGATGATGGCCAGCGTGTGGGCCAGGCCCTCGTAGGGCAGACCAGGCTCCAGGCCGCAGATGTCCTCCAGGGTCAGGCTGCTGCGTTCCCGGAGTCCCTTGGTGCGTTCTGACTTGTCCTTGTAGGCCAGCATCAGCAGACAGTCTGTGCAGGCAAGAGGGGCGAGGCACACTGGTAGGAGACCTGGGCTTGAGACGTGACCCCGGCCAGCCGTGCAACCCTCCCAAGCCTCCGTTTCCTCATGTGCTAACATAGCGTGATTTCCCCCAACCCTGCATGAGCACAGGCCACGGGAGCAGATATGAGCCCAGCCCACCTGACTGATCCTGCCCAGGCCCTGGAGCTCACCCAGGCCACACTCAGGGCTGCAGGAGCTGTGCTCGGTGCCATGGATCCCGCCCAACAGCTTGGCCTTCCGCCTCGGCCCTGCTGTCTGGGCCCGCTCCCTGCTACACCCAGTGTTTTTGCCTCTAGTTTTCCTGGTTTCCAGGCTGTGGCCTGAGCTCCAGCCCCAGGGGGTGTGGGGGAGGGGTCATTGGGCCTTCCAGCCGCCTTTTGTCCAGTCACTGTCGGCCACGGTCCAGTTCAGAAGGCCCCTGTCTCTTCCCCGGCTGCAGGGAACGTGTCTGACTCTCGCCTCCCAGCCCCTCTGGGACAGCTCAGGTCTCTGTCCCCAAGATCCCATTTTCCAGCATCATAATTGTCATCACTGTCACACCAACATGGCAGAGCAAGCCACAGCCGGTGCAGCTCACCTAGCCCTGGGGGCATAGTTAAAACCCAGCATGCACTGCCCCCTGTGTGGCCGCGGAAGACACCCCTGTGGATGGCGCAGAACACCTGCCCAAGAGAACAGGCGGGACAATGTGAGAAAAGCCCCTGGCCCTCCCCGGATGGCCCAGCCCTGACAGCAGGTCTCCTCCCCACCCAGGCCCCCCGCAGCACTGGCCCCAGATGCCTTGTCTTTGACGAGGGTGTAGGTTGGCAGACTACTGCCAACATTTACTGTGAGACACCCCCAAATCCTGCATGCAACTCAGTAAATCAAGGCCCTTGTCTGTACGCAGCAGAGGGTGAAGGACACCCCCAGAGAGGACCACAGAATGGGGTCTCTATGCTAAGTCTCTTCGAACAGGACCAGCAAACCCAAGCGAGAACCAGAATCCCAACCGAAGTTGACTCAAACATTAACTGTGTAGCGGAATCCAGAACAGGGCCATGGAGTCCCACGTTTGCTGCCCTGCCCAGCCCAGCCCACCAGGACCAGACCCAGCCCGTGAAAGCAAGAGGGGCCTGCGCAGCCCTGGGGACCAGCCGCCGGCAGGCTTCTCTGTGGGGGCCAGAGGGTACAGGGGCCACACTGTCTCTGCTGTGACTACTGAATGCTGCCGTTGCCGCACGAAAGCAGCCACAGACAGTATGCCAATAAAGCTTTATTTGCAAAAACAGGGGCCCAGGGGACGGGGGCTTTGACTTCCTGTTGACAACCTGTCCGCAGTGTCTGAAATGTTTATAACTAGAAAAAAGCAAAGGCATTCCCAACCTGAGAAAGAAAAACCACCCAGAACCCACAGAGCTGCACCCGCCCACCCGGGGGCTCCCGCACGGTGTCCCAGCACGGCCGGCACAGCCACTCCCTCTGGAACCTCGGGGCAGAGGCAAGAAGCCGGCCCAGAGAGAACAAATAGACAAGGCAGCCAAACAGGATGTGGCGCCCCCAAACATGTCACCCCAGAAGTGAAAACTTAAGGGACATGCATGAGCACTGAGAGGACTTCCACGTGGGACGAAGGACAGCCACTGAGCTTGGGGGGCAGACACTGAAGGCAGCCCTGGGCAGGGAGCTCCACGACCTGGGTCCTGGCCCTCTGTGGCCCAGGGGTGTCATCAGGGGGCTGCAGGGGCAGGCCTGGGCTGCGTCTGCCTCCAGGGGCCACAGACCCACAAAGCTTGGCCACACCCACGAGGACAGCAGAAGAAACTTCCAGTGAGGACTATCATGCCCCGCATGGACCACACTACACCGTGCCACACCGTGGGTCCTCCCCAAAGCAGTATGGCCCTGTGGGAGCCCCTGCTCTGCCCTCCCACCTGTGCGGCCTTGCGGAGGCCTTTGGAGCTCGCGGCCTTGATTTTCTCATCGGTAACACGGGGACAATAGGACCCACACCTGTGGCAATGCCGGGATGACCATATGCGGGAAGGTGTGTGTAGTCCCCGCGTGCAGCAAGCACTCAGTCCCTGTTCCCATATTCCTGCACGTCACCTTCAGTTACACGTCTGTCCATGTTACCAGGTTGTAATGCTGCCAGGCTGGCTTCCCATGGATGCAGCCACCCATGCACCGAGGGGACCAGGACAACTCGTGGCTCTCCCATGGCCTCTGCCCACGGCAGGCACCTGCTAGGCCATCTGCCACCTTTCACCTCCGCACCTCAGCTCTCTTGGCTCCTTGGCCACCGGCCACCCGGAGCCCCAGGTGGGGTCCCTTCCTACCCCGTGGCCCCACTCCACAGCTGTGGCGCTCCCGCTGCCATCTCCTTGTAGCCAATGGGGTGCCCCTCGGTCCTGCCCCATGAACCCTTTTCTCTCCCGGGCTGTCCCCCTCGGGCCAGGCCCCCTACCTCTCTCCTGACCTACAACAGGCCTCCCTGCTCACCCCCTGAGAGCAAGAGGACGCTGAAAATGAGCCACCCTGCGAAGACCCCCTGTGCCGTGCCCCTCACTGGGCGTCAAAGCCTAGTTCTTTCTTCAGCCCTCGGGGACCCTGACGTATGTTGTCCCCAGCCCCGCTTGCCCCCACACTCCCCCTGGACCACACACCTCCCACTTTGCCCTCTCGGGCCCCGGCTGCCACAGCCCGGCCCTGCTGAGACCCTCTCTTGGCTCCAGCTTCCTTCGAAGCTCACCTAGAGGCCACCGAGAGGCCCCTCTGACCGGCCGCCAAGCCCAACTCCCTCCACCGCAGCATCCCTCAGGCGGTTTTCTACGCAGCCATCTGTCCCCTTGCCTCTCTGCTCTGAGCTCCTGAAGGCTGTCCCCCTCTGCTCGTGCCCAGTGACAACGTGAAGCCGGGCACAGCGTCAGCACAGAGGAGGACCGGGACGCTCTGTCAAAGGCAAGCCGCTGCTTTAGGAGCAGCCTGACACAGCAGCACCAGACCGTCACCTCCTTTGTTCAAGAAGTTACGGGGCCGGTAACACAGCCGAGAGGTGTCAGCAAACTCTCCTGTAACAGGCACAACCACTGCCCTGGCGAGCAGCCTGGACAGCACCTGCGTGGACGGCTGTGGCCGGTGAAACTGTTTACGACGCAGGCGGCGGGCCGGACTTGGTGCAGAGACCGTACTTTGCCGACTCCTGGCCTAGAGCTGGATTTGCTGTGACAGCTCCTCACTGTCCTTAAGCCTCCGGCTGCCGAGCAGGCCCTCCCCAGCCTGGGCGTTTGCATTTGCAAGGCTGGTTTGGGGGACCTGAATGTGGGACCCCATTTTTGTCCCTGGGACCCCTTTCCTGATGTGCTGCCACCACCCCTCAGCCTGATCTTTCTGGACCCTGTGTCTACGAATGCACCACGCCCTGCACCTGCAAATCAATGAGCACCTCATGTGTCTGCAGTTGCCAAAGGGTGTGGGTGACCTTATTTGGGAACAGGGTCTTTGCAGATGTAAAGTTCAGGATTCAAGATAAGATCATTGGATTATCCGGTGGGCCCTAAACCCAATAGCAAGTGTCCTCATAAGGCACAAGAGGAGGCACAGACACGTGGGGAGGGAGCCATGCAAATGAAGACGAGGCAGAGACTGGAGTGCGCCGGCCATGGCCAAGGCCACCTGGGCCACCAGATGCTGGAAGAGGCAGGAAGGACCTTCCCCGAGAGCCCCAGATGGAGGGTGGCCCTGCAGACCCCTGGATTTCAGACCTCTGACCTCCAGAACAGTGACGGGATAAATTTCTGTTGTTCAAAGTCCCCAGGTTGTGGTGCTTTGTTACAGCAGCCCCGGGACACTAGCACATCACCCAAGTCACTGATTTTGTTTCCTAAATATGAACAGAACAGGGTGGAAGTCAATGCCGTGTGACAAGCAGCTCCCCTCACCCCCCGACCCTCAGGCCTCCCCAGCAGTGCAGCTCCGTTGGTCTCACGGGAAGCCCTTGTGGGGAGGGGACCCAAGTGGGCGCGACGCGTGTGGGGGCCCAGCAGGGCTTGAGTTAGGAGCAGCTGCTCCAACCCCCTCCTGCACCCATCACCCTCCAGCAATAAATCAACCCTATTTTTAAAACTCGTTCTGTGACAAGTGCCATTGAGCACAAGGCTAAAAAATTCCGGGGTTGGGGCCTGAAACAAATCCAGGTCAGGGCCAGGGAGCAGCAAAACGCTGGCTCTTCCTGGGACACAGCACGCCCAGGCACGCCGCACAGAGGGACACAGGGACCTGCACACGCCAGCCAGCTCCCTGGGATCCAGGCCCAGGGTGCCCCTGGCAGGAGGCCTGGTCACTCATGGGGTCTCCTGGGCAGCAGCTGAGGAAACCCAGCGCGCGGGGCTACCCCCCTCAGCGGGACTGAACCCGGCTCCAGGGGCAGGAGATGGAGCTGCTCCAGGACGGGGAGGGGTTCCCGAGGGCTCTGGGAGGAGGGCACTGGGGTCCTTATGGTGAAAGAGACAAGGAGTCCGTGGTGGAAAGCGCCACAAGACAGAAACCACGCAGGGAGGGCCCCCGTGGGGCATGCACGTGCACTCACATGCACTCACACATGCACACTGGCACGTGCACACACACACTCACACTCGTGTTCACACACAGTGCACACTCACACGCACTCACACACGCACACTGGCATGCGCTCACCCACTCACACTCGTGTTCACACACCGTGCACACTGACATGCACACACGCTCACACGCTCACTGGCACACTCACACTCACTGCCATGTTTTGAATGTTTGTATCACCCCAAAATTCATATGTTAAAACCCTAACCCCTGAGGTGATGGTATAAGGAGGTGGGGACTTGGGGAGGTGATGAGGTCACGATGGTGGAGCCTCATGACGGGTTTAGTGTCCTTGTGACAGGGGCCTCAGAGCACTGCCTGCCCCTTCCTCCCCGCCAGGACACAGTACAGAGGCACCGTCTGTGAACCAGGAAATGCATCCCCACCAGGCACCAGTCGGCCTCGGTCTCAGACTTCCAGCCTCCATCCGGAATGGCAAGAACTAAAACCACCGCTTATAAGCCACCAGGCTGTGGTGTTGCCATCGCAGCCTGGATGGACTAGACGGCCACTCACACTCACACTCACGTGTGCATACACGCACATTCACACCCTCACATACATGCACGTGCACACACACACACGCTGTGATGCGCACACTTATGGACACACTTGCAATTCACTCGTGCACACACAAATGCTCACCTGTGCGTGCTCACATGTGCATACATGCATACATGCACACTCAGCCTGCACTCACCTCCCCAGCCACTCAGCCCTCTATGTGCACGGGTGCCCCAGTGGTGACAGGCTGACCCGGGTTCAAGCCCCACATTTGCCCGATGGGCTCCGTGACTGGGGACCCGCTCAGCCTCTCCCAGCCTCTGCTTTTCATCTGAGAAATGGGCGCAAACACCCAGCCCAAGGATCTGAATGTGCTGCAAATGCTGTGCTGCAGCAAGCACAGAGTGTGGCCAGCAGGGGCCCCAGACTCAGGCCCGGGAGAGTTGGTGTCAGCCCGTGTCCAGCACCATCATTAAATCTCAGAAGAATGTGGGCTGGACAGTAAACCACCAGCCGCCCAGGGTCAGCCCACCCCACCCTCCAGCAGCTTCTGTCTGCACTGCTGTGAGTGGCAAGTGGGGCAGTGGGCCACTAGCACTGATGGCAATCCTGCTCAACCTTCAAGGGCACAGCAAGACCCCCACGGGGACCCCTCTGGCTCTGTTGCAGGCTGACCACCCCCCCCCCTTGCAGCGCTCAGCCCAGCTCATTCTGCAAATGCCCACTGCTGGGCGACTCTGAGCAGCCAGGACCCAAGGGACAAAGCCCGTTCCCATGGAGCTAACCCCAAGAGGGGAAGACGGTGAGACACATACACAAGCCGACGAACAAGAAAACTCATCTGAGGGCTCTGTGGGAATGGGAACAGGTGACTGTGTCACAGTGGCTGGGTGGGGGATGACCTGAGGGTGGGGCTCAGAGGTCTCCCAGGAGGGAACAACTGACCAACTGCTGAAGGACACAAGGACCCAGCTAAGCAGCCCCATGGGGAACAGTATTATTAGAGGGAACAGCCAGTGCAAAGCCCAGTGACAGAGCAGGGAGGCCTCTTCAGGGACCCAAAGGGCCAGGACAGCACAAGGAGGGGGCAAAAAGTGGTTTGAGGTGTAGGGGTGTGTCAGGTGGCCTTGATGACCCAGGGAAAGAGCTTCATCCCAGTGCGCCAGGGAGCTCTAAAGGGCTCTGAGCAAAGAGCACCCAGCCTGGTGTGGTTTTCAAAGCCCACCTTGGCTACTGTGAGGAGAAGGGACACAGGGTCTCAGCAGAAGACTCGGAGGCTCCTGCAGCCGTCTGGGTGACACTGTGCACCTGGGCCGCTGGGGCGTGGGGACAGGGGGCTGCTGGGCACGGTGACCCTCCCTCTACCCCGCAGCATCGGCTCACTGGACCTGTCCCAGGCTCTGAGCTGGAGACCCCAGCGCCTCCTGGTGGGTGGCGTGCGGGGAAGAGGAAACGAGCAGGGAGACAGCTCCTCAGACCTGGGTGCGGGGAGGGACACCTGGGGAGGGTTTCCGGGCTGGGGGCTGGGATCGGGGGTCTTTCCTGGACACAGGAGGCTGAGAAGCCCATCAACACCCATGAGGCTGCAGGCAGGCAGCTGGACACAGGCATCTAGAGAGGTAAAAATAACCATGGAGTCATGAGCACACGGAGGCCTTTACAGCCAGGGCCGAGGGCTGGCCCGGGAGGGCAAACCTCCTGCGTGGTGGAGGAGCAGGAGCAGGCGGCAGACAAGCTGGAGTGGCCGGGTGTGGAGGGCGGGCGGCGCGGAGACCCAGCCGGGAGGAGGCGGAGGGTGCCCACCCGCACTGAGCACCGCAGGAGCAGCTCTGGACTTAGCCTGGGAGGTCACGGTGACCTTGAGGCGGTGCCCTAAGCACAGCCATGTAGCAGGAGCTTGAAGGGACCTGCCAGGGTGCAGTGGCCAGGGGGCAGCCTGAGCAGCCGGGCAGGGTGGCGGCAGGGGGGCCACTGACCACGCTGGCCTGCCCGTGCCTCCTCAGCCTGCTCACGATCTGATCCAGGAAGGGGACACGTTTATGGCGTGCCACCTGCCTGACACAGGCACATGTGGGAGCGGCCAGAGGTGCAGGGGCCCCACCCATGACACAGACACCCACTGGAGCAGACAAGGCTCAGCAGGCTGGGCCCAGGGCGAGGTGAGCGGGCAGGACAAGGACCAGCAGGAGAGTGTCCAACTGAGGACAAAGGTGTTCAGGGTCGGGAAGTGACACCCCCCCCCCAGGTCACAAAGCTCATATGAGCTGCACTGCGATTTGAACCCAGGCGCTCTGGTGCCCTGTCCTGGTGCAGGGGCTGTGGGAAGCTTGGCCCTCAGGGCCCAGCCCTATTCTGTGATGTTTCCATGGGGAGAGCAGAACTGGCCACCACCCACACCCTGTCCTCAGCCCAGCACCAAGATGTGACCCCATGCCTGTGGGGAAGGAAGCAGAGGCGCAGACAGTCCAAAGCCAGCAAGTGACAACTCAGGAAGGGACCCTCCTGGTCACCACCCCCAAAGACACTTGTCCTCCTGGAACATGCCCCACTTTAGCAGAGCTGCCAACTGCACAGGCTGCGGGGTCCCAAGCACGGCATAGGTGGCACGGGCGGCTCTGGGCTCCTGGGACACGTGCTGCAAGGCTCGTGTTCCTGTGCTTTTGCTGTGACCACGTGGACAGGGAGCCTCCTGCAGGCAGGGCTCAGGGCACCTCACCAGGCAAGTGTCAACCCCACCAGGCTGCCTGTGAGGGGTGATGCCTCATTGGAAGACCCCTGCCCTCCAGGAACTCAGCAAAGGAACCAACAGCAGGGACCCAGGGGGAGACTGAGCAGATGCCCACCTGTCGGCAATGAGAGTAGGTGACAACCTTCCAGCCAGCCATGGGGGGCAAGGTTCGGGCTAGGGGCAGGAAATCTGGGCCCCACCCTAACAGTCCAGTGTCTTTGGGCCAGACCCCTTAAATTTCTGGGCCTCAGCTTCCCTGCCTAAAATGATCCCAAAGTCTCTGCCAGCTCCAGGACTCAAGGTCCCTCCTGGTGACTATTTAGGTTGGACAAAGCCACCAGGAGCAGCCCACATGGGAAGCAGTACAGCAGCCCTACCACCCCCGGAGTACGGCGTGCCAGGGAGCCGGCCCTGGCTGCCCCGTCACCGCCTCTGAGTGCCTGGAACGGGCCAAACCCGCCACAGGTGTCAACAGCCTCCCCTCTCACCATCCCGAGCCTTACCATGCTGGGGTGGGGAGGTGCTGAGACCAGGAGCCACCTTGCTCAGGTGACCAGCAGGGAGTCCCCAGGCAGGACTGGACCCAGACCACCCTCCTCTCCCAGGTCCATCCCAGAGGCTGAGACCCCGAGGAACACAGCCCCGCTAGGAGCACCCTGAAGCCCGCACTGAGACAGGCCGGCAGGACGAGGACCAGGCACCCACTGCCATGCTGGGCACTGGGGCCACGGGGGACTTTTGGCCCTTTCTACTTTTCTGCTTTTCCATTTTCTTCGGTGAGCATGTGCGACCTGTCACACAGATCCGTCACTTCTGAATGTGCACTTTGGTAAAAAGAAGCTGTTTTCCTCTCCTTTGCTAACGGAACTTTACGATAAGAAGAATAAATGGTCATGGTGAGGAAAAACGCAAACAGGAGTCAGCACAAATCGAAGAAGTGCCCCCTGCTGCCACCCACGCCACTGCCCGGTCCCTCTCAGGGGCCTCTCACAGGCTCTTCCCGGAAGGTGATCACAATTTTAAAAAATAACCGTAGATTTGTTATGATAAGAAAGCAGGGTCGACCCTTCCTCTCTCCTCCGAGCCAGGATCAGCGGGGTCTGAGCCGGCAGCTCCTCCGGCAGGGACCTGCTCCCCCACCCTGAGTCCCCACTCCTGAGTCCCCACGAAGGAGGCAGTCTTCAGCGCCACGGGGAGGGGACAGCTGGGCAAAGCTCCCCTGGGGGCTGTGGTGGGGGCCGCCATCCAGATTGGCTTATGAAGGTCCGGGAGGCGAGGGGAGGGGTGTCAGGCCTCCGACCAGAGAGGAGGGGGCTGGCCTGGACAGGGCCGGGTGCGCTGGGAGGGGCTGGCCAGGAGGTTGGTCCCGTCCAGCCTTGTCATCTGTCAGGATTCAGCGAGAGGGCTGCTAAAGCGACCGTTGGGTGCCAGGACATTGAGACGGGGGTGCATGGTACGCTTTGGCTGCAGGCTCAGAAGGGACATCAGCCCAGAAGGGGCAGGAGTACCTTCACCACCCCCACATCACCTCCTGTCCCTGTCCCTGAGCCCAGCCCCAGAGCCCCTTGGCCCTATGAGTGAGTGCCCTACCTCTGGACCTTCTGCTCTGTCACCTGCCCCCACACATGCAGTACACCCAACAGATGCTGGACAGCCACCAAGTCCACTTACGGACTCACACATTCTCCAGTGCTGAGGACCACTGCAAACTCCCCCGTGGCGCCTGCCAGGCCCAGGGAGTCTCTGAGGCTGGCCCTGCCTCATAAGCTCTCTTTGACCTGGAGAGAAAAACTCTCTGAGAGGGAAAGACCACAGCCTGGGGATGCTCTTGTGAGTGGGACGCCTCTCCTAGGTGCCCTGCTGGGTCCCTTGGCCTCGTTGGAGGCTCTGGGCCACCCGTCCCACCAAGCAGCTGGCCCCTGCCTCCGCCACTGCTGACCAGAGCCTCTTGCACCCCACGCCACCGCCTCCTGCTACCTCTCGCCACCTCCCACCCTCACACCCTGGCCCTCTGGGCTCCAGGCCTGAAGCAGGAGTGGAGAAATGGGCGGTGTGGAGCCAGGAGCCAGGCCCTTGCAGGGGAGGCTGAGGCCCGGCTGGAAGCCACTGTCCACAGCCAGGAGCAGGCGCCGTGCGCAGCCCCACAGCACACCCAGAGCCGCACCACACCGCAGAGGGGTCCGAGGACAGCGTCCCCACCCCAACCCCCTCCGGGCTGGTGACAGACACCCGGGTGACCTGGAAGCCACTCTGGCAGCCCATGTGCATGAGGCAGCCACGATCACACCCACGCCCAACATCCCACACAGACCCCTGGGTGCCTGGCCGGCTCCAGGGCACCTGTCCCCTGAAACAGCTGCAGGGTGCAGGCGACAACTTCCCAACTGCGCCCAAATCACTGGAGCCAAACCTCGGGGGCTCCTGGGGGCCTTCTGGAACCGCGCTGGGCTGCGGGCTGGGGGGTCTGCGGTGGGACTAGCCTCTCCTCCCGGAAGACATGTGTCCCCAAACAACGCAGGTGTCGCTCCTGCCCGGCCCGGGCCAGTGCTCCGCTCCCCGCGCGGCCCAGCCCTATCCCACCTGGGAAGATGGGAAGGGGCCTCCTGGGCTTGGCACCAGCGGCCAGCACGGCGGGGTCGCCGGGTCCGGGGCTCCCGCTCTGGGCACCCGCACAACTCAGTGACCTTCTGGGACGCCCCTGGCTGCTTATGGCGAGGCCCGGCTGGCTTCGCCTCGCCCCCCGGGCCGGCCCGCAGCTCCCTCTGGGCCTCCTGGGAAGGGCCCTCGGCCCGGGGCGGTCTGCGGGGCTGGGGTCCGGGGTCCCCTCCGGCTGTCGCGGGCCGGCCGGCTCCGGGCTCCCTCCCCCCGCGGCCCGCTCACCTGCCACCGGCGACGGCTTGCGCAGCACCAGCCACCTGCTCCTCCACTGCGGGACAGACACAGCCGTGAGCCGCCGCCCGCGCCCGCCGCCCGCCCGCCCGCGCCGCGCCCCGACCTTCTTGCCGTCCCGCAGCTTGACCTGGCCCTCCACCAGCGCCGCCTCGGTCATCTTCTGTCATGGTTCCCCTGCGCCGCCGTCGCCGCCGCGGGCGCCCGAGCCCAGGGTCACTTTCAAAATAGCTCCGGGGCCGGGCCGGGCCGGGGGGCGGGGCGGGGCGGGCGGGGCGGCGACACGGGGACCGGCGGCGCGGGGGCGGGGCGCGGCCTGGCAGTCCCCGGTCCCCCGCGGTGGCACCGCGCCCGGCGGCCCACCCCGGCAGCAGGCGCTTCTCTCCCCGAAGCAGAGAAAGGACCCCCCGAAGAGGGGCACCCCAGCTTTACAGTGTGTCTTCACCAACCTGGCTCCAGCCCTGGCACCTGCCCCTCCTGCCACCCCAGGGGTGTCACCCGACAGCCCTGACAACAGACTGGCCAGGTGGCCCTCCCGCCCCCAACAACCATTCCCCAGGCAGGGGGTGGGGGCAGAGGACCACGGGGGCTGCTCTGGGTACCTGCGCCTTCACCCAGTTGTGTTCCCTTTGAGCTGTGAGCCCCTCCTGGCAGTGTGAACCCCAGTGCAGGTGGCTCCCGGGTGAGGGGCGGGACCAGCACTCACTGTGCCACCTCGGCACCACAGGTCACTGGGTCTGGTCTCCCTTCCACCTCCAGCCGAGAGCTGGCTCCTGCCAGCCTGGCACAGATGGGCACACAGGAGCTGGGCTGCTTTGTAAAGACCCCACCACAGCCCCCTTCCCAGCCGGGTGATCTCACTGGGTTTCTGGATTGTGTCTTCTTGACCCTGTAGCTCCAGCACAGCCACCTCCAAGGTCTGGCCTGAGCCTTAGATGCCAACCCAGTTCCTCTGGAGCCCACGTGCTTTGGGATCCTGGCAGGTCTACACCCTGGGCATCAACGCCCCATCTGCAGGATGGCCTCCAGAGCTTCACAGAGATAAGGGGACAGCCATGAAGGTGGAGGCAGTTTGAACCCAGCAAAATAAGCACCCTGGACAAGCCGTGAAGCTCTGTCCACACACCCCACCCAAGGGACCCGTGCTCAAGGGGCTTATGGTCCTAGTGGGGAGAAGAGGTGACGGTCGGTGTCTTATTAATGGGGCATGAGTGTGGGTCTCCATTTCCTCCCTGGAGACCCCTCAGGCTGGGCTCTGTCTGCCTCGTACAGAGGAGACAAGTCAGGCTCAGAGCAGCAAGCGTGAGATCTTGCAGCCAGGACTGACCCATGTCTCAGAGGCATCGGGAGCCCTGGGCGACCCCCCCCCCAGCCCTGGGGATCTGAGAAAGCAGGGCTCGGGGGGGGCCACAGGGCTGATTCTGGTGCTGTGGTGATGTTTTGCTGGGGCCTAACACAAGGAGGGGGACACCAGGCCCAGGAAGCAGCTCTGTGCGCTACCCTCCATCCCCCATCACTTGTGCACCAGCCACCAGCCGTCTCCTGAACAGCTGTCGGGCCACAGAGCACCATTCATGCTCCCCACACATCTGAGGCCCCCCCAGGGGCTGGCCGGGACAGCCGGTGTGGAGTCGGGTGGCAGTTGGGGGCTGTAGCCGCGGACACATCCGCCACCCCGGGCGCCTGGCCCTCGCTCATGCCTGCAGGGAGAGGCCGTGCTCTGCTGCGTTCCCAAGTGCTGGCCCTGACCCAGGCTCCTGCCACGCCTGGCAGCTGCACCTGCGCCTGCACCAGCTCCGGAAAATGCAGGCTGTGTGGGGACAGACAGCCCCCTCCCATTCTGTGTGGCCTGCCAGGGCTGCTGAAAGGCAGGGACAGCCTCCTGCCAGGAGGCAGGAGTGACCCAGCTCCTACTCCAGACTGGCCAAGAATTCTGTGACCCTGGGTTGGCTCCTGCCTCTCTCTGTCCCTCAGTTTCCCCAGCTGTTGCGGCCAGGGCTGCTGCTCGCAAGTGGTAAACTGACTGAGACAGTAAAGGGAAGCAAGACGGAGATGACTGGAAGAACATCAGGCACCAGAAGAAGCCAGGGTGCGGGTGCTGGAGAGCCAGCAGGCCCTTGGAGGTGGGCAGCGAGAAAGCACCGTCACCTCCTGAGACAGGACGGCACCCCAACCCAGCACCACTGCACACTGGACACCACGGCCACAAGGCACGGCTGCCACCTGCAAAGCCCACAGTCACAGCCGCCATGACCACACAGCCATTGCTGCTGTTGGACCTCAGGGACAGGGGTACCACGATCACTACTAGACTCTGGCTGCAGGCCACTGCCTCCTGTCAGTGGCTCTGCCACCACAAGACCTGCCACCAGACACTGCACTGCCACTCACTGCAAAATGAATTTTAGCCATCACATGACCTTTGTAATCTCTGCTGATGTTACTGTGATGATCCCCCATGTGAGACAGTGTAGCTGAGGGTCTTTCAGAGTGATCACGGGCTTTACAAACTCACGGGGTTGATGGGGATGGGGTGACCTGCCGTGTCCTTCATCCCCAGGTGGCTCGGTGTGGCTGGCCGCAGCAAGCACCTTGCCCTGTGCTCGCCAAACCCCTTCCTGCTTTCACTTTCCCCAGCTTTCCCTCACTAGGTGAGGCGCAGGAATGACATCGCTGGTAGAGTGGGGTGGGAATGACATCCACCACTTCCTTGCCCAGTGGCCACCTGCCAAACTCTTTTCACTCATCACATGGTGAGATGGAGAGTGTTATGGGCTGAATTGTGTCCCCCCCAAATTCATATATTGAAACCCTTACCCCATTGTGACTGTATTTGGAGACTGGGCCTTTAAGGAGGATATTAGGGTGGGCCCTAATCCAATAGGACTGGTGTCCTTATAAGATGACAACAGAGATCTCTCTCTCTCTCTCTCTCTCTCTCTGTCTCTCTGTCTGTCTCTGTCTGTCTCTGTCTCTCTGTCTCTCTGTCTCTCTGTCTCTCTCTCTCTCTCTCTCTCTCTCTCTCGTGTGCACAGAGGACAGCCCAACCCATACCCCTTAAAATGTGACCATGCACCCCTCCCACTCAGAGATGGAGTCTACGTCTCCACCCCTTGACTCTGGCTCTCTTTGATAAATGAAATGCATGGAAATGCTCACACCCACTCTTTCTTTGGAGCCCTTCCCCCACCATGTGAACAAGCCCAGCCAGCCTGCTGGGGATGACACACGTGTGACCTAGTCACTCTATGGCTCTAGCCAAGCCCCAGAAGCAGAACAGCCTAAGACCCACTCATGACTCCACATATGTGAGAGAGCCCAGAATAGCCCAGAAGAACCACCCAGCTGAGCCCAGCCCAGATTACCAACCCGTGGAATTGTGAGCTAAATAAATGACTGTTGTGTTATGTCACTGAGTTTTGAGGTCATTTGTGACACAGAAAAGTCACCAAAGGGGAGGGCACCTGCAAACACCCAGCCCGAGCAAGACTATGGGGTACACATGCAGTAATCAGAACAAAGAGAAGAACCATCCACACGCGTCACAGTAACACTGCAGCAGACTGAAGTCACAGACATCACAACCACCAGAGGAAAAAATATCTACAAAAGAGCAACAGTCAGATTGAGAACAGATTTCCCAACAGTAGCAATGGAGGCCAGAAGACAGTGAATATCCTCCAAGTGCTGAAGAAAACAACTACTGATATGTCTGAGATTAAATGAGAGGATGAGCCATATGGCAACGAACATGAAAAATTAGATACATTCATACAAGTGTGACTTTTAATAACGGGCTCAAGAAGAAATAAAATTCCTAACTAGTCCCATAACTATTAAAGACACTGAATCAGTAGTTAAATATCATCCTGTAAAGAAAACGCCAGGCCAGGTAATTTATAGATCCAATCTACCAAACTTCCACAGAATAGGCCATTCCAATCTTTGTATACAGAGTCTCCCAGTGAGTTTTAATGAAAGAAGGGATACTTCTGGACTAATTATATAAGGCATATAGCCTTCATAATAGTCATTCTAAGAATATAAGAAGGGAAACTTACAGGCCAATCTCATTCACAGGCATAAATGGAAAATCCTAAACTAAATACAAGTAAATTTTTAAAAGGATAAAAAAAAAAATACGTCATGTAGAAGCCAGGGTCCCATGGGCTGGCACACATTTGGCAGGACAATGCAGAGGAGGCGTGGCCAAGACGACAGAGACCACGGTGCCAGCTCAGCAGCCCTGGCTGGGTGTAGAACAGGAGCAGATGCCACCTCCAGACCTGAAGGGCCAGGGCACGGGAGCAGCCACCAGAAGCTCAGAGGGAGAAAGCCAGCCACATATTGAGAGGAACAGGGACTTTCAGCTGAAGGACGCAGCCAACCCAAGTGTACAAGTTTCCTGGAGCTGCTGTAACCAAGCACTACAGGCTTGGAGCTTAAACGACAGAAATTTACCATCTCACAGTTTTAGAGGCCAGAAGTGCAAAATCTAGGTGTGGGCAGGGTTGGTTCCCTCTGTGTGTGTCTGTGTCCAAGTTTCGCAATCTTATGAGGACACCAGCCATATTGGGTTAGGGCCCACCCTAATGATCTCGTTTTAACTCGATTACCTCCGTAAGGATTCTTTGTTCAAATACAATCACAGTGTGTGCTACTGGGGGTTAGGACTTCAACATAGGGATTTTAAGAGGTCAAAATTCAGCCCACACACTGAGGTGACCCCAGAAGGAGACTAAATAACCCAGCCTCGCTATCTGCCCTCCCTGTGATCTCCCCCTGGGGCTCCCCAGTGGCCGACAAGAAACTGCAGGGCACAGAGCCCACCGATGCAGTTTATAGAGATCAGCTCTGAGGACAGCACAAGGCGAGAGGGGGCACCTGGAGGGGCAGGTGGAAGACACCGGCTCACATCCTGACTCAACCCTGTTCACGCCAGGAATGCAAGGCTGACTCGACACACAAAAGCTGCAAATGCAAGTCACTGCATTAAGGGATCCAAAGAGAAAATCCAAATGCTCATCCCAACAGACGCAGAGAAATCATTTGGACACACTCCCCCCACCCACGGGAGTGCTCACAGCAGGTGTGGGTTACGGTGGGACTGAAGCTACCCCGTTGTCTGAGCCCAGAAAGGCTGCAGGGGTCTCCACCCTCACGAGGAGGACCTGCTCCCCGTCTAGGATCCTGTTGCTGCCCTGGGCTTTGACCAACATGGTAGCAAGGGAGATGGTGGGGGCTTCAGCTGTGGTTTTGTCAGTGTGAGGGCTCTGAGGCCAGCATTTGAGGGGGGAAGGGCCTGCCTCTCTTTCCTCTGCTCAGAATTCTCACTTTTCGTGGGACAGTGACTGCCCAGCCCCAACAATGCCCCCACAGCTGGTGTGAGCCCATTGTGACAGCCCTGTTCCCTGCCCTCCAGACCCTCTGCAGCCAGGGATGGCCACATGACCCCATTCAGGCCAATGACAGCTAAATGCAAATCTGCTGGAGAGGGGGGTTCTGGGAAAACTTCTGCTGCCCTGATCAAAGGAGCGGATCTGCCCAGAAAATCAGTGCCAGCAAGCACTGGCCCTGGACTTCCCATGACACGAGGAAAGCCACCCTCTCTTGTTTAAGCTGCACGAGTCAGGTTTCTGAGCGCAGTCCTAACCGGGACAGGACCGGGGCTGAGGTGTCAGGCAAGGCCCACGTCCACCTGTGTCTACAAGCACCGATGGAGGGTGTGTGGCGGGGAGGCTGCTCCAGGAGAGCGGAACCACACGAGGCTTCCCGGACCAGAGGGGAGGCCGCCTGGCTGGAGCGCGGCTGGGGGTGAGGGGTGGAGAAAAGCCACACAGAGATGTGGCGGGCTGCACGGCCAGGCGTGGCAGAGACACGAGGAAGCTCTCGCCTGTCGTGTGAAGAGAAGACGTTGGCAGGTGAGGCTGTGGCCGCCTGTGCTGGGCACCTCCTGGCCCGTTTCCCGCCTCCACAGCACCTCTCTGCACCCCCCACCCCCATCACGCTCCCCAAGTAAGTGAAGTGTCCTGCCTGGCTGGTGGCCGGGGAAGCCAAATGACAGCCAGCGGGTATTCCCAGACGGCCCGCCCTCTTCAAGTTTCAATGCTCCACACACTAGTTGGCACAGCCCCTGTCTATGACCTGGTGGCCGGAACTTGGTTTCCACATCGTGCCCTGGGACAACCAGGGTGCCTGGACCCAAGCCGTGCTCCTGCCTGGGGATGGGCCTAGGAGGGGGTGGGCTGACACTCTCCAGCCCCAGACTGCACGCCCGGCCGCCTCCCTGGGCCGTGGTCCAGGCCCTCCCTGTGGGGTTGCAGGGGCTCACCTCCACTAAGAAACTGCTGGCTGCAGCCCCTGCCCCACGGCCACGTCATCCGGGCCCTTCCCATGGGAGGGACATGGGCTGGGCCAGAGGTGGGGGACAGGCAGTGTGGCCAGGTTCTCGGAACTGTTTTTATTGTCGGTGAGGCAGAGAATGGGGTGAAGATGGGACACCCCGGGGGTCTCAGGAGGGAGCCGCAGGCCGCCTGGAAGGCCGTATCCGGTCATTGATCCAGTCCACATAGTTGGCCACGCGGGTGTAGACACCTGGCTTGTTGAGCCGTCCACAGCCGTCGCCCCAGCTGATGATGCCATACAGGTAGGCCACACCATTCTTCTCGCAGGCGAGGGGCCCGCCCGAGTCCCCCTGCAGCAGACACTGGTCAGAGCCCCCACCAGCAGCCAGGGCCTGCCTCAGGGACACCCCGGAAACAGCTCCTCCGTCCCCCCGACCCCCAGTGTCCCTCACTCCAACCCCGAAAGTGCCCTGAGGAGTGGAAAGCCCAGAAGAGTCTCAGACACTCCCCCAGGGACACAGGACTCTGAGAGCCTGGAGACAAATGACGAAGGTATTTCTGAGTAAGGCAGCTGTCCCACTTTCCCCAGACTTCATTGAACAGGAAGTCATCTCATTTCCAGGCTCCTCGGGGATCCCGGGCTGCTGGGGGAGCACAGGCCAGGGCATCTGCCCCATCGCTCCCCTTCCTAAAGCCCCACCCCACTCCCTCTCCCCTCAACAACCAGCAATGCACCCCCATGTGCCCCTTTCCAGCCCTCCAGCATGCACCCCACGTGGACCAGGTGGCCACCCCATGTTCCAGTACATGCCACTCCTATCACCTCAAATGGCTTCTTTGCCACCTGGCAAACTCCTATGCATCCCTCAGGGCAGGTGCAAAGACCCCCTCCTCCATGAAGCCATCCCTGACTTCCCCTACAATGTGCCTTGTACCATGTGGTCCGGTGTCAAGCCCCACCCACCCTGCCACTTCTGAGCTGTGTGACAAGGCAGACAGGTTTGACCTCCCTGAGGCACAAAGCAGGTCCTCCGGTGAGGGCTGACTTGCAGCCTCAGCGTGGTGAGGCCTGCGGAGCCCTTGGCGATCGCGAGCTACTGGGATTGACCGTCCGACTGATGAGCTCACTGAGAACTCTGAGCAAAGAGTCTGGCCCTCGGTGTCACGTGGAAAGCCCTGCCCCTTTGGCTGACAGTTGGGACCTGTTGGGGCTCTGCGTGGCCCCGGGCCCTTCTCTGTGACTCAGTCTCGCCATGTGCGTGAGGAGGGGGTTCCTCTCCCCTGCTGTGAGGAGCCCCTTCCAGCAGGGCCCCGGGCAGCCTCGCCTGGGGAGTGAGCGGCCGTCCTGGGGTGCTGGCCACCCCAGCAGGCACGCCTTCTCTCGGGGGTGCTGGCTGGCCCTGCTGGGCCTGGGTCCCCTCCAGCTCCGAGCTCCTAGGGGTGTGCAGATCTGAGAGTCAGGATTCGACTGAGCCCCCCGGCTTGGAGCCCGGCTCACCTGGCAGGCGTCGGATTTGCAGTCGAAGTAGCCGGCACAGAGCATGTTGGGGCTGATGTCGGCACCGTACACCTCGGGGCTGCTGCACTTGTGGTCAGCGACGAGGGGGACCAGCGCCTCCCGCAGGGAGCTGGAGTAGTCGCTCATGTCTGGGGGACACATGCTGTCAGGCGCGGGCGGGCTGGCTGTGGCCAGCCACAGCTCTCCCTGGGCAGGGCGCTGGGAGCTGCTCCCACCCTGACTCACTCTCGCCCATATGGCCCCAGCCCGCAATCTGGCACTTGTGTCCGGCGGGGAAGGGGCTGCTGGGCTCAGGCAGGCAGATGGGCTGGACAAACTGGGAGCGGACGGCACAGCGGTCCCCCTTCTTCTTCAGCCGGATCAGGACTGTGCAGGAAGAGACCATAGGTTACCCTGGGGCATGGGGGCCACGATGGCCAGGATGGCTGGTGAGTCCCACGGGGCACAGGTCCAGGAAGGAGCCGCCAGGGTCTCCTCCGGCCAGGCCGAGGCCCCTGCAGACCCGACTAGCTCACTCCCACCCCTCCTGCCAGCCCCAGCTTGGCATGCGCAGGGCACGCCCCCCACCTGCTGCCCCAGCACGCCCCCAGCTCACCAAGGTCATGGTCGCTGGGGTTGAACACCGAGTACAGGGGGTAGGGAATGTACTTCTCAATGCCAAACGTCTGGGTCACATCCGTTGTGCGGTTGAAGAAGTGCTGGCCCAGCACCACCGAGACGCTTTCCCTGGGGGGACTGTACAAGGGGGGCTGGTGGCAGCACAGACCTGGCCTTCCCCTCGGGCTACTGAGGTCAGCTCTCCCCCACCCTTGGCCTGGTCACCTGCTGGCCCATGGCCCAGCATCATGAGCACAGCCCAGGAGGTCTGCAGTCATGGGGAGAGGCCTGAGCTGGTGCCTGGGTGTGGGCCTTCACAATAGCAGGAAGACAGAGTCACCGAGCAGGGCGGGGCTACAGCCATCCCGAGACCCTGGGCACAGGAGCTGAAGCCACCCTAGCTCAGTGACAGCTCCACTGTTAAGCCCCAAGGGGCCTCACTCCAGGCCACGATGGGGTCTGCTCTTAGATTGGGCCTGAGTGGGTGGAGACCCGGCCCTGCCTGGAGGCCCCCACCCCAGCTATGTCTTCCCTGCAGGGTCCCCCAGATACAGTCCCTCACTCTTACCCATAACAGAGCCTGGGTCTCCCTTGGTCAGCCCCTCTGTCAGATCTGGGCCTCAGTTTCCCTATCTGCCCTGTATGGAAGGTCACTCCTGCCCTGCCCCAACCCCCTGCCTTAGACTCCACCTCCAGGTCACTGTGAGAACTCAGCCCCTCGACCCTCTCAGGCCTCTGACCCATCTGGGAAATAGGCTTCCAGAGTGGGCGGCCTATACCTGGTGCCATGTCCCATCTTCCTTGGACCTTGGGCACAACTGCAACCCAAGTCCAGGGCCAGAGCCTGGGGGTCTCCTGGGTTTGACTTAGGCAGCCTCTGGGGTGGACATCCAATGTGCTGGGGACTTGAAACACCCAGGCCTCTCAGGGCACCAGGTGGGTAGGTGCTCTGGCCTGAAAGAGCTGTCTGGAGGTGGGACAGGCTTCAGTGCCTGGTCCATTAGCTCCTGGGCACCCAATTCTGCTGTTGGCCGCCTAAAGGAGCACGACCCTCTTCTGAGCCTGCCCCAGCCCTCCCCCACCAGCCTCTCCACACATCTGCTCCCACAACCCCACCAGCTCTGCTTGGCCCAGACTCCAGCCCAGCCTTGGGGGAGGGCTTAGGACCATGTGCTGAGGCAGGGGTGAGGCTGCCCGCTCTGGCCCTTGGTGGGTGGGTACCTACCACCCAGCTTGTCCCCTTCCCAACTCCCCCCTGGATGTGGGAGTGGATGCCGGCTCCCGCCCCCCAGCCTCTTAGCCCCCATCTCATTTCACACTGGGGAGGATTTAGTGGCCCCCCCATTACAGGCCCCACCAGGAACCTGCAGCATGTCCCACAGTGGTCAGTGCAATGTGGAATCTGAGCCCACAGCCTCCCACCCTGGACACCGCCATCCCTGCAGTGACTGATGGGGGCGGAAGCCACACTCTCCTGCTGGCCAGACTCCTGCCTTCCCAACTTCTGATTGCTGGGGTGACACTGCCAGGCCTGTCCCCTCCCACCCGACTCCAGTGGGAGCCCCTCCAGACACGGACTTGTCCCTTTCCTTGTCACGGTGGGGAGGAGCTGGGAAGGAGTGGGCAGGCTTAGTGTCTCTGGGCTGCTCCTCCCGGGGTGAGAACGCAGGTGGGCCCCACGGGGTGCCGCCTGAGCTGGCTGGACCTCAGTTTCCCTGGCTGTGCAGAGACCCCTGGGCTTGGGCCAGTTGTCACTCCATTCCCTGGTGCCCAGCCAGGGTGGGTGCCCGCTGGACCCCGGGCAGTTCGGGCGACAGGGCCCCGCCGCCAGCCCTCCGCACTGCCGCCCCACACCCCCCACTGCCCACCGCCCCTCCCCTTCCCCCTCCCCCTCCTGCCATCTGGATCTGAGGCTCCGGGAGGGGCGGGGCCTGCGCGGAGGGCAGAACCACGCCCACCGCTCCCTCTGCGCACGCGCGCTCGAGTCTTCTGCAGGACCTGCCCCCGACCCTGGGCCCCTGTTCCCCCAACACGGCCGGATCCGTGGAGCCTCCGTGCCCAGCATGGGGCTGAGTGCTGAGTCCCACCCGGGTCCAAGGGGGTGACTGGGGAGCCCTGGAATGGTGACGGGGGCCGAGGACGGGGGTTGCACGGGCAGGTGGGAAGTGGGGGTCGCAGCGACGCTCAGGTGGGGGTGCCGGCAGGAGGGGCGCTCACCTGTGGGAGAAGCAGTGGGCCGCGGACAGCACCCAGCAGGTGTGCACCAGGCTGCCGGCGCAGAAGCTGTGCCCGATGTAGATGGCGGCCAGCCAGGGGTGGGAGCCGGGCAGCGAGGACGAGCCCCCGACGATGCGCGGCCGCAGGAAGGTCCTCTTCTTGTGCCTCTTGCCGCAGGTCGGGCGTCCGGCCGGGGTCGGCTCGGGCAGGGTCGCCAGGACCTCAGGGGCCAGGGGCTGGACTCTGGTGAGGGACTCTGGGAGCAAAGGTCACCGGTCACACCCCGCAGGGTTCACAGAGCCCGTCCCCTTGTGCACACCCCGTCCCACGGTGGTGGAGACGGCAGAGGGCCCTGGCTGGATCCCGCTGGCCACCCTCCCCAGGGCCCCAGAGGTCCGCCCACCTCCACCCGCCCCAGGTAGAGGGGGTCATGGACTCCGGCCCAACAGAGAGAAGAACAGTCCCAACCACAAGGCTTTGTGAGAGCCACCTTGGCTCCCGGCAGCCAACCCGGGACGGTCAGAGGCCCCATGGGAGAGCCCTGGGCCTGACTCCAGGGCATCGGCTGGCATCCTGCACACGTTGTCCACACCCCACCTACTCTCCCATCTGGGGGCCGTCCAGGCGTGCCCACGGAGGCGGGCAGGTGCAGCCTGGGCAGGAGCCCCCTGAGCCTGCTGGCAACCTGCTCACTGCAGCAGCAGTTTGGCCTGCTCTGACCCCTGGTGCCAGCCTGCCCTGGCCCCCGAGAGCCTCAGTTTCCCCATCTCTCAGATGGAGCAGTGGCCAGGCATGGGGTGGGATGGGAGGACAACGGGGAAACTGCTGTGACCCCTGTGGGGTGTGAGGCAGTCTGGCCCCACCCCACTGCCCCCAACGTGCCCCGCGCTGCGCACCGCAGGCGGCCAGGCGGCAGTACTCCCAGGAGAGCGCACTGTCCTTCACCACGTAGCACCAGGGCCTCTCGTCCTTGTCTGGGTTCCTGGAGTGAACAAGAGTCGGAGGGGGAGTCACACTGCCCCTTAGAGAGGTCACAGGATGGGGGCAGAAACGGGCCTTCGGGACACCCAGCAGGAGGTTCCTGATACCCAGCGCAGCGTTGCTTGCTCTGCAGACCCAGGCCCTGGCTAGCCATGACCAGGCCTCCCTCCGGGCGGCCTCCCAGGCAGAGGCTCTCAGGGCCCGTCTCAATGGGGTCCTGGGGAGTCAGGGAGGGCCTCTCCCCAGGACAGACCCTGCCTGTCCCGGATGAGGCAACCTGGAGTGGCCACAGGTGCTGACCGGCAGTAGGCGTGGGGACCTAGGCCAAGCAGGGCCGCGGCGCCCACCGAGTCCACATGCAGCTCCTGGTAGAGCAGGTCGGAGTTCCAGGCCAGGCAGCTGAGGCCCGAGGCCGAGGTGCTGGCCACGCCACGGTACCCAGTGCCATTCCCCAAGAAGCAGCGCTCAGCGGGCACTGTGGGCACACCAATGGGCAGTGAGGCCGGGCCACAGCAGAGTCCACCCTGACCCTGTCCCCCAGGGCACCTGGCCAGGGGGCTGACCCTCATGGCTCAGGAGGCCAAGTGACTCACCAATGTTGCAGAGCCGCCCCACGTAGCCCGGTGGGCAGGCACACACAGTGGTCCCGGTGGCCACGATCAGGTGGCAGGTGCCCCCATTCAAGCACGGGCTGCTCAGGCAGGCTGGTGGAGGGCAGGGAGGCTCTACAGCAAGGCCAAGGCCTGGAGGAGCCCCATGAAGGTGGGGGCAGGGCCGATCCCTCCCAAGCGCCCTCATTGCTGGGTGGCCTCAGGCAAGGCCCTTCCACGCAGGTGAAGATGGAGAGACACTGGTTGGGGGGCTCAGTGACATGGCTGTCCCCCCCCTCCTGGCCTCCCCCACCGTGGTCCTGGCGTACCTGTGTGGCGGGTGTCTTTGCACTGGGCCTGGCCCCTCACACAGTCACACTGCTCCACGTGGCCCTGGCGCACGTGGGCCCAGCGGTCGCCCGCCTCCAGGTACTCATAGCGGGTCTCGTCAAAGCACTTCTCTGGGGTCCGTACAGTGAGCACCCCCCAGTCACCAGCTGCCCCAACACAGGTCCCCTCCTGCACTCGGGCAGCACTTTCCCACCCAGCTTTGGGCCAACCAACTGCTCTCCTATCTTCCCAGGACCTGCCTGTGCCTGTGGACCCCTGAGGACCCCAAGGCCCCCACTCACCTGTGCCACAGTCTTTGCCTGTGAAGGCCACGGGGCAGGTGCAGTGGTAGGATGCGGGGCCCTGGGTGTTGGAGCAGGAGCCCCCATTGAGGCAGGGGCCAGAGGCACAGGGATCAAGGGCAGCTGGGGACACACGAGGGGCCATGAAGGGCTGGGTGGGAGTCTTTGGGGTCCCTCCATGACCCCTCCCACTTGCTAAAGGCCTTCCTTGGGCCCTCCGCATTCAAACCACCCCCTCTGGGTTCTTCCAGGCACAGGTCCCTGGGAGGGACTCAGGCCTTGCCTTCCTCCTGGGCAAGTGGCCCCTGGGCTGTGCACTTGGAGCCCTAGGAGCCTGACCCCTACCCACTGTCAGACCGCACAGTTGTCTCTTGTGTGCCCCGGGACCCGAGTGCGCAGGGCTGCCAACACAGACCACCCCCACAGCCCTCACTCCCTCGGCCCCCTCGCCCGCCTGGTCCCCTGTCCAGGGCTCTCCTGTGTGGCTGCAGGGCCCAGCCTCACCACCAGGGGCCGCCTTCGCCCCAGCAATGGCCACAGCAGCCGTGCAGCCCCCAAGAGGGTAGGGTCCTGCCCAGGAGAGGGTCCTTCCACTGCTGTCCCCAGGCTGATGGCTCCCCTGTCCCCACCCACCCCCGTGGTTGCAGGGGGCACAACACTGCTCCACTCCAAGTGGGACCCTGCACAGTCAGCGCCGTCTCCTTGGGCCCCACCTCCACTCAGCCCCTTGACCCCAGCCTGGGCTGCAGTCTGGCCCCACACCCACAACCCCGGCACCCACCTGGGCCCTGGGGAGGTGAGGCGGCCTCCATGCAGTAGCCCCAGGCCCTGTCCCGGTCATAGTTGTGAGTCGTGGCACACCTGGGGGGCAATGCCTGCAGTGACGCGGGGGTCCCAGCCCAGCCCCTGGCGCTCCCCCCACTCGCCCACCAGGCCTGCTGGGCCCGCCCCACCCCCACCGGGACCCACCACTTCTTGTGGGCGCTTCCCTCCGAAGTGCAGGCGTGCAGCATGCGGCCACCGTGGCGGAAGGGGAACCTGCAGGCCTGCCCGTCCTCGGTGAGCACTGCCGGGGGGCGGCGGTCAGGGGCTTCGCAGGGCGCCCACCCCCCGGCCCCTCCCCAGCGACGCCCACGCGGCTGCTCCCTCTTCCCAGAGCCCACCTGACCCACCTTGGTCCCCGGGGCCGCTGCTTGAAGGAGCTGCCCTGCGTGGGGGCAGGAGCCCCCCACCTCGGGGTCCCACCGCCTCTGCCTCTGGAACACTTGTTGCTGGGGTCTCAGGGGTCACAGAGGTCACAGGGATCCTGGGGATCCCAGCAGTCACCGTGGCATTAGGGTCTGGGGGCTCCATGAGATTCTGCGAGGAGCCGAGAGGGCCGTGAGGGGGTCAGGCCCCGCCAGGTGAGGAGGTGGAGCCCTGAGCCTCAGTTTCCACATTGGAGGCCTCAGGTCTGGGAGCAGTGTCCAGGAGGACACTGGACGCCCCAAGTCCTCACTGGGCTTTGTCCCTGTCCCCCAGCCTGAGTCCACATGGTTAAGCAGAGTTGGCTCAGGGTCATAGCCCAAACCAAGGCACTCCGGTCCCTGTAGGGTCAAAGCCTGGGGGTCAAGTCATGGGGGGCTAGGAGCCCCCCAGACAAGACCAGCACCCTCACCTCACCCCGAGAGCCACCTTTCACCACCAGAGCCACCCACACTGGGCCCTGGCTCACGCCACACCCCTGCCCTGGGGGACGCTCCCTCTGGCCTCATCCCCGGGACCCAGCGTGGGACGGAGCCCTCGTTCACACTGCAAGGGAGTCAGTGCTCACCCTACCAGCCTGGGGATGGGCCCCGCAAGGCACCAGCAGCAGCAGCAGCAGGAGCAGAGACAGCCCGGGTAGGGGGCAGGGGCTGGGGACCCAGGCCCAGTGCCCCATGGCTCCTCCTGAGCTGGCGTGAGGGGCAGCAGGAGGCGGGAACAGGGTGGCCAGGGCAGGTGGGGGTCAAGGCCACGTGGAAATGATTAACCCTGGCTGCCTGCATGCCGGGCCCACACTGGGCAGGCCTGGCCCCCTGGAGGAAGTCCCCGTGTCCTTCCACTACCACACCTGCTGTCCCAGCTCATGCTGTCCCTGCCCAGGGAGCCCAGCTGTCCCACTCTGGCCTCAGCCCGCACTGGTCCTAGATCGGATGACGTCATTGGGTCTCAGCTTAGAAGCCACTTCCAGGAAGTCTTCCAGGGTAACAGGGACAGGTCAGGGCTGGACTCCCAGGCCCAGCCTCTGGTCCTCGCCTGGCCACTACCTGTCGGAGAGCTGTCATCACAAGAGCCACTACAGGGACTAAACCCTTAAGTGGGTCTCTGCTTGGCAGACAGTGGCTCGTGGAACTGAGGTGGAGATAGCATTGCCCAACTCCACAGGTGGCTACACTAGGGCTCCTGTGGGGGTCGTGCTGCCTCTTCTCAGTGACTCCACAGCCAGTGAAAGGCTGGGCACAGAGAGGAGCTGCAGACAGCGAGCCCGGATGGGGACCTTCCATGGTCTGTCCTAACTCTGGGGTGCTTTTGGCATCCAGTATTCCCTCCCTCTGCTCTCCTGGATGGGCTCAGACACCTCTTCCAGGGAGCCTTCCCAACTCCTGGGCTCCCCTATCGCAGCCAGGATGACCTGAGCTGTCACCCTCCTGGTCCAGGTCTGCCCTCCCCACGCAGCCTGAGTCATAGGTCACACACTGTCTCTGGGTATCTCTCTCTGGACCCCAGCACAGGCCTGGGCCAGGCATCCGGGGGCCTGGGATAGGGGCACCTCCCCTGGACAGAGCTGTAGGAGTCCCCTGCACCCTCTGGAGTGCACGGCTTGGGGCTGCGGGCAGAGCTGCCTCAGGAGCCTCCTATGATTTCTGAGCAGCTGCCAGTGTGCCCCCTGTCCCTGTGAGCAGCAGCTCCGCTCGCTCGGCTGCCCGCACAGGGGTGGCAAGGGGGGCCAACCCTCCACTGTGGCCTGGGGGTCAGCTGGTGACAAAGCCGCCTCACTGTGTACCCCAAGCCCACTCTCTCTGGGCTCCCATTTCCCATCTGTGTAGAGAAGACAGAGTGGGCACTGAGTGAGCACCGACCTTGGCACAGCGCGTGCTGGGACTATAGCAGGTGCAGGGGGACAGCGGGTGCGGGGGGGACAGCGGGTGCTGGGCCCGTCTTCAATTCTGATACCTCCCTGGGCCCCTGCCACCGTGGCTCTCTCTGAGGTCCCCCTCTGGTCTCGTCCAGAGCCGCCCCCGAGGCCGTGCCGTGTGCTCTCAGACCTCCAGGATGCTGCTCCTGGACGTACCTGTCGTGACGGCCCCACCTCTAGGCATGGGTGCAGGGTGGGCTCTTCAGTGCAGCCTTGGGGGTTCCACTGAGGCAACCTGGCCGATGGCGCTGTCTCTGATTCAGGCCAACGTGACTGTGGACCCCCCGCCCTGGCTTGGCTGTGCTGCCACTTCCTTTCTGGCCTGGCCGTGGCCACCCTGGTACTTCTCACTGTGTCAGCAGACTCGCTCATGCACAGGGCTTTTACACATGCCTGACACTCTTGCCCAGCCCCCTCTGCACTCAGGTTTCAGTTCGGATGGTCCCTCCCCAGAGCAGCCTTCCCAGAGCACCTTTCTAAATAAGGCCAAGGGCAGGGCCAGGGCGCGGTGGCCAAAAGACCCTGTGTCCACCTGTAGGGGACGATGTGAGGTGGACAAGCAGAAGCTGACTCGGCAGGGCCCACTCCCTGCTGCCCTCGGGGTTGGCTCGAGCCCCACTCAGTCGCCTCCCTGTCCTCTGCCCATCTGAGGGTGGGAGGAGGTTTCTGACCCCCAGGCACCCGGGAACCCAGCCCCCCTCCTCACCGTCGCCTTGACCTCGCCACCAAGTGCCGCCTTCTCCTGGGCCCTCTCTCTAGCACCTGGAGGATCTCCCGTGTGCGTTCATGGTGTCCCACAGGAACAGCGGCTCCCCAAAGACGGGACCTGTCCCTGGCACCCAGCACGAGGCTGACACTTGGTGGGTCCTCAAAAACACTTTATTGAGTAAAGGCCGAGTGCCGAGCGGCAGCCCTGGGCTGGGCCAGGAGCCCGGGGCCAACCGCAGGGCCTCAGGCCAGTCTCTCCAATTTGGTTGTCCCCCCACCCTCTCCCGGTTGGCTCCTGGGGGTGTGGCAGCTAAGGTGGTCCCTCCAGGGCCCTGAAGGACACTTCCCTTGAGAGCAACGTGGGCTGCCCCAGGAGATCACAGGCCTCGACACGTGTCCGCAGGAGACAGCAGCTTGGACACGGGGTCAGGAGGGTGGCTTCAGACGAAGGTGGCATGGTGTGTGCTGGCCTTGGGCTTGGCAGGCTTGCCTGGAACAGGGCTCAGGCTGGGGAGGCCTGACAGGGGGGGCCCACCAGCCCTCAACCTGCTGGGGCCCAACCGTGCCCCCAGGACGCTGCCACAAGGCCCCAACTCCAAGCCAGCGACGAGATCCACGTCAATGATGCTGCTGGCCAGGAGGCCTCGACTGCCATGGGCCCCACCTCCTGCCACAGGGAGAAAAGAGAGGCTGTCACTGTCTGCCCAGTGCTGGGCTTTGCTTCTGTGACACCCCCCCACCCCCGCTGGCCCTCACATGGCCCTTGGCTGGGGAGGGCTTTCTGAAACACCCCAAACCCATTCTGGAGGCAGCCAACCTCCAGCCTTGGCACCCGGTCCTCAGACAGCCACCTCTGGCTAAGCAAGCCACCTGCATCTGGGGCTCTTCAGTGATAGCGTAGGCAGCGTGCGGGGGGCCTTGCCCTGAGTCACGAGAGGCTGGTCCAGGGGTCAAGTGGGGGCCCGGGGGTGCTAGGTGGTGAGCCCTGGCAGCCCCTGCCCTGGGGCCACTCATGTCAGGGTCACCGGGGCTGTGGTGCATCGTGGTCACGCACACACACGGCCCTCCTCCAAGTACGCGCCAGGTCACCATCATGTCCCACCCCCTCAGCACCGGGGCCCCCCGCCCAGCACCTACCAGGGGCGCTCATCCTGTTCTCACTCCCAGCCTTTGCACATGCTGTCCCCTCTGCCCACGACGCTCTTCTCAGCCTTGCTCCTGCCACCTCCTCCTCTTCCCCGGTGACATGTGGACACCCGTCCCCCACTGGACTGGGCTCCCAATAGCCCTGATGGAGCTGTGAGTGGGGAGGGGTTGGGTGTGTCCAGCACAGGGTTTATGATGTGGAAACAAGGACGTGGTGTCCCATCCAGGTCCCTCTGTCCCAGGTGGGGGCTGTGGTGGCAGAGGAAATGGAGGGAGAGGCAAGGGCTGGGGTCTCAGGCCCCTAGAGGGCTCCAGGACAGTGCACTGGGACCCAGCCGGCCTCTGGAAAGCAGAGTGGGGGGGCCGTGTCCACAAGAACCACCCCCCACCCCAGCACCCCACGCCCCTCCTTCCCCGCACTGAGCTCAGGAACAGCCCCCAGTCCCTCCTGGAGGGGCCATGGCACGGCTCCCCTCAGGCCCAGGGGCCCAGGTTGAGTTGGCGCCCCTGCCTGGGCTTGGGACACACACTGGGGTGGGGTGGCTCCAGGCTGGGCTGGACCCTCGGGAAAGGCCCTCCCGGGAGGACAAGCCGCCTCCACCCACAGACCTCAGTCCCGCACTCAGACGCCGCTGCTCCCCCTATCCCGGCCTCTTGGCAGTCACCTGCCTGGGGCCATGTCCTCACCCTCACAAACTCAGGGTCCCCCCGGGCTCGTGGTGTCAACAGCACCTCCAGCCATGCGCCCTCCACTCCACCCACGGTCCCCACCCCCCTTGCTGAGGCCCTTCCTCTGGGCTGCTCAGTGACATTGGCCCCACCTCTGACTCCAATCCCCACTCAACTCCTGGAGTTCCCAGATGCCCAAAAGTGCCCTGGAAGCTTCTAGATCCTTTGCCAGGGTGGAGTCCCCAGGGACCAGCACAGGGCCTCCAGCAGGTGCTCATGATTCTATCCGGGGTCCGTCTCAGCTGCCACGGAGCCCCCTGACCACCCGGGGCCCAGGCAAGCCTTCCCCCCCACGGCTCTTTCTCCCATCTGTCACATGGAGGTGACAGCACTGACCAGAGGAGTGGGGACTAGGGGGAGATTCGTCACACATGCCATGGCCCTGAAGTCCCCCACCCCACCTCAGCCTCAAGCTTCAGAAGCTGCTTCCACAAGGCATCAAGGAGCAAGTCCCAGCCTGTGGGAGACGTGGGGCGACCCGCCGGGCACCCAGCCCACGCTGGCAGGCAGGCCGAGGTGGCAGGAGGAGGCGCTCAGCCCAGCCCAACGACACGTCAGCGCCAGGGCACCCGCCAGCACATGGCAAGGCCCAGAGGGGCGCTGCCGGGCCACGGCATCCTATCTGGGCACATCCGGCGGAGATGCCGCCCAAGCTGCCACTGGGTCCACATGGAGAGGCCGACACTAGAAGCTTCTCCCAGTTAGTCTTCTAGTCACACAGCAAACATTCTGCTAGGGCCGGCTGGAGTCCGGCCTTGCCCCCACGTGGTGGCCAGGGGGCAGCTCCACCAGTCCCCTTCTTGTCACCAGGTCCCCATGGCTCCAAATGCCAGGCTGCAGGGCCAGGAGGTGATGAGGTGTGGGGAGAGGCAGGAGTTTGCCCCCGATCATGGGTCACCATCGTGGGCATTGACCTAGAGCTTTCATTTGGTTCTGGGAGCCCCGCTGTCCCTGGCCAGCCCCTCTGTTCCCCGGGCAGCCCAGTGTCTCAGGATGGGGTGGGTCACCTGCTTCTGGGGAAGGGCCAAGGATGTGCACGTCATCCTTCCTGCCCGCCCAGCCCAGACTCGCTCTCCTGAGCACCGTGACTCAGTGGCATGGCCTGCGTGCCAGGGCCTGCCTGGCCTCTGAGGCTCCCTCAGCGTTCCCCAGGCAGGGCCTGTGCCCCATTGAGCTCCGGCTGTCTCCGTAGGGCCCCGCTGCCTGGTCTTGCTCCTGGTGCCAGCTCACTCAGGCCCTAGTGCCCCAGACACAGGCTGCATGCGCCAGGATCTCGGCTCCTGCCCCACGGTGACCAGTCTCTCTGTTGGTTCTGACTCCACGCTGTCAGGCCCTCCCTGCTGGAGCCTCTACCAGGATCCAAACCATGCGAGCCCCTTGGCAGGAGCCTGAAACCCTCCCTCTGCCTGTGGTCAGCCCTCGCCGCTGCCCTCGCCCCGTAGGACCCTTTCACTCACCCACTACCGTTCCCAGCACCAGCCTCTGCCGTCTGCTCTGGGCTGGACCTGGGCCAGCAGAGCTCAAGCCCCCCACCCCCTGCCCTGGACCTCAAGGCTCCACATCCTGGGAAAGCCACTGTCGAGTCAGGGCCCTCATCGTGGGGGTAGCAGGAGCACTGAGCCCCTGGCCACACTGGCTGGGCAGGGCCGCGGGGAACAGGGCTGACCCCCTCCGTCATCTCCCCAGCTCCCCTCAGTGTCCAGCCCCAGCTGCCTGCCCCTCGGCCCTTCCTGCCCTGAGGAGGACACTCTGTCCTCCGAAGCTTGGTTTCCACCTCTGAGCCTTTCCCGAGGCCTGGTCCTGCCACCTCCCCTGCAAAGCCTCCCCAGCACCTCTCAAGCTCAAGAGCATGAGGAGATTGAGGAAACACAGAGTGCAGGGCAGCAGAGGGGACACAGGCCAGGGACCCTGCCGTCTGCCACTGGCCTCCGGCCGCCCCAGGCCTCCCCACTGCAGCCCTCTCTGCAGGTATCCCCGAGGCCCGAGAGCACCTGCTGACGGGGGAGCCCCCGACAAAGCTCTGGTTCCGGCTCTGACTCCCAAGGTCGCCCCCTCCACACAGGTCCCCAGCCCGGGACCATGGCTGTCTGTGATGGGGTGGCACCGGATTAAGGTTCCTCATTCAGCAAATATTTACCAGGCATCAGGACTGTGGCAGCTCAAAAACATGCACACCCCGCAGGCACCCAGTGTGGTGCATGGGGAGCCAGGGACTAGAGAGGCTTGGGACTGCGGAGGCCAGGGAGAGGGGATGCGGGGGGGCCACCTGCAGGCCTGAGGCTTCCACTCTGAGATAGGCTGCAGGCGAGGTGGGCAGCTGAGGGTGAGCAGCTGAGGTTGGGCGTATGGTGGGAGCAGCTGGAAGACAGAGTTGTCACAACCTGGGCTGGGGCCTGGAAGCAGGGCTTGGGCAGGTGCAGGGCCTCCGGCATCAGCAGGACATGGTGCTCACCGTGGAGGTCCACTTGGCACTAGGACCCACTCTGGGGAGAAGGGGCTCGAGAGGCCCCAGGGGCTATGTCCCCGAGAAAGCCAGGATCCCCCAAACCCCCCATCATTGGAGGAGGGAATCTGAGCTGCATTTGTGCCTGGAAAGGGCTGGGCTTTCTGCCCCCAAAAGGTGCCACCTGTAGGTGCCCACTGTCTCTCCTCATAGACTTGAGGGGCACTTGGGGCTGCACAGGACCTGCCGAGGAGGCCTCATCGGTGGGTGTTGTTCTGGCAGAGCTGGGGCCAGGCAGGGCTGTGTCCTTCCCTGGGCCTCAGCAGGTGCTATGCCACGGCAGTGCCAGGATCCAGGCCAGCCCAGTGCAGACAGGCTCCTGGGACTCTTGCCACACAAGGGCAGTGGTCTGGCTCTCTTCACCCCCAGGAGGAGGGGCATGGCCCCTGAAACCACGTTCCAAGGCCACTCAGTGGGTGTGCATGGGGAGCTGGTGGGAGGCCCAGCTGTGGGCTCTGACTGGATGTGCCTTTTGGGGACCCTGGCAGCTGTGACACTGGGGCACGAGGCTTCTGGCTTGGGCGACCCCTGCCCCCCATCCAGTGAGCTGTCCCCATGGACCCCAGCCCTTAGATGGCTTTGTGAGGACCCTTCCCCAAGAGGTGTGTTCCTTGCCCAGGCTGGCAGCTCCAGAGCCTGCATCCCCTGGGGGGCCTCCTGTGGGGCTACAGCTGTCAGCTGAGGAAGGCAGGGAGCTCAGCCTGTCTTTGGCCGGCACCCCAGCTCCGGTGGCAGTGTGGCTGGGCAGCCATGAGCCGTGCATGGAGATGGTGAGGGCAGGCCAGGCGCTGGGCCGGAGAGGAGGGCCAGGTCAGCTGCCTGTCCGTCGTTAGGGGAGGAGGGCGGCTAGAGAGCCAGGCTGCAGGTGGCCGACCCTGTCTCAGCACTGGCTGCGGGCCGAGCGCTCACCACAAATTCAGTTCCACAAATCCATTTTCCTCAGTAGGAGAAAGGTGTCCTTTAGGGCACAGTTACCACTCCCTCCCCATGTGCGGAAATCCACTTTTTTGCAGGCCCAGGAGAGCCAGGCAATCCCTGCCCTGGCCTCTGCTGGAAACCACAGAGGTGAGGGTCAGGATGAGGCAGGAAGTGCTATCAAAACAGCCAGAGGGTGCGTCTTGAGATCCAGGCCATTCAAGGAGCACTTTGCATTGGAAAGCTTGGTTCTGGGTCCACAGGTCCTTGGACAACCTCTCCTTGGTACAAACAAGGATGAAAAACAAAGCACTCCTGCTTCAGTCCAGGGCTTACAATGACGCTCCAGGCAAGGTTTCACCACCAAGGATGGCCATCTGGCCTTTCCCACACATGCACGTTTGCACAGACACAGGCCACACGCACACCACCTCAGCGCCTGGACGCTCACGAGAGGCTCCAATACTGCTCTCATTTGACATCTCTGCTTCACGTGTCAGAAACACTGAGGCCAGGAAGGACATGCCTGGCTGCTTGGCAGCAGGTGGTCACTCAGGCTCTGCAGGACCGGACTCCCCAGCCCCAGTGGCTCCCTCACAGGTGGGCTGCCCGGCCGTGGGAGCTGAGGTGGGAGGCAGGCGGTCAAGCACAGCTCTCAGGGCCCCCCACTTTGGGGCATGCTGCGGGCCACCCCCATGCTGGCCGTGGCTGGAGGGCAAGCCTGGCTGCACTCACACATTCTATTTCTCACCCTGGTCAGTGGGTCCACAGTGGCCACCGTGTCACTAAGAAATATGTCATGGCACATGGCAACAGTCAGGATCTGTTAGAGTAACTGGATGAAATCTGAACTTCCAGACCCAGAGAAGTGCGTGCTGGTGTTCAGTGCAGGCGCACTGTGGCCAGGGGGTGTGGAAGACACCCGTCGGCCAAGGGACCACCATGCACAGGCAACCGAGCCAGGCTTATGCAACATGGAATTGCCAATCTAGAGAATCCCTGCTGGAGCCTAACTATGGGTTTTCAGAAAGTGGGCTGCACAAAGGAATTTCCATCCTGAGGCCCTCCCAGCAGACTGGGGCTATCACCTCCAGGAGGACGGGGCAGGTCAATGGCACCTGCAGCTGTCCAGAGACGCCAGGGACACACACCTTTGGCCAAAGACCCTGCTACCCTCCCCCTGCCAGGACAGAGCCTGAGCACCAAGGGTTCAGGGTCCCCCTCTCCCTGGGGGTTGGGGAACTTCTGGGGCCCTGGAACTGGTCCTGGCCAGTGGCAGTAAGGAGCAGCTTGCCAGGGTGCAGGGAGGACTTGCTTCCTACAAGGCTGGTGCCACAGCAGAGGTCACTTGGCCAGGCCCTTTTTGGTGGGGAAACTGAGTCTCACATGTGTAAACCACACTAGTCCTCCCAGGGCAGCCGATGTGCCCCCCCACCTGACAGGCCACATATGTGGTAGGCAGAGCCAGCACCAGCAGCCCAGAGCTGGCAGGGCCGGGGTGCAGGCTCACCAGCGAGCCCGGCCAGCTGACCTCGGCTTCAGCCAGGTCTTCTGTCCTGAGCACCCCAAGGAAGGAGAGCGCCCACTGGGCTGCCTCAGATGGAGGTGCACCCCTATCTCTGTCCCCAGGCCGAGCCGGTGAGCCCGCTCCCAGTGGAACATCTGTGACTGCCCTGGTGTGTAACTGTGTTTGGCGGGTGTGTACAAGGTGCTCTAGGATTTTGTTGAGTGAATGATATATTTTTTAAAAGCCAGTATATTAACATAAACCCATTTAATTTCCTAAAGATGTGTATTGTTTCCCCTAGATTAAAATATACCCATGAGTATAGTTTTCTAAAGCGGAAACAAATTTTTAAATGAAAAAGAAAAGAGTTTTAAACCAGTCAGTGATGAGATTTAGAGTTTATTACCCTCGGAAGAACAGACTCAAAACACAGGTGGAAAGTACACACAGGTATCTACAGAAAAGAGCAGAAAGGGAGGTTGAGGCCGCGGTGGGAGCCCGCACGGCCCGCGCATGCGTGCAGATGCTGCGGCACCTCACTGGGAAGGGCACAGGGAGCCCAGCCCACCCTGCGCATGCCCTCCACAGTGCCCAGCTATGTACAGGAATACAGAATGTAGTGGAGCAATGCAAATCCGTGCCCCCCAACCAGGTCCAAGCTATAGGCCCAACAAGACCTGATCCTGCAACAGGACTCTGAGCAAAGAGGGGTGTTCTCGTCCCCCCAGTGGCAGATCATAACTGGTGCCCACACGCCGCTGGGCGAGCTCTGTGTGACACACACCAACAGGGTCCTGGAAACACCTTCCCCATGGCTGCTGCTGGGGAGCCTCGCTTCAGTGTCTAACACCTGTGTCTCAAGGGAAGGTTACTGCCGCCAGTCCCCACTATCCACATTCACACACACGAAATGTCACGGCTGCACCTGAGAGCCACCTGAGACACATGTGCAGTCAGGGACAGCACTGAAGTGGCTTTCACGACATGGTCCTAACACCCTCCTGCAGCAGAACCCTGGCCTTCTGCTACAGGTCAGAGGGCCTTTACTTTCTTGCTCCAAAAACTATTTTTTTTTAGTCTTGAGACTAAAACACAGAAGGTGCTAGCTATCCAGGTTTTCATAACCTGCCAGGTCTTGCTCAGTGGCATTAGGAATGTGGGGGCAGCGCTGCTCCCTCATCAGCCCTGTGAGAGCACACGGTGCCAGTGCACCTGCTCTGGGCCCTCAGTGACCCATCCTGGCAAAGCTGACCTTGGCTGCCACCTGAGCCCCTCCTTTCAGAAAAGGCAGAGGAAACCACAACACAGTACTGGGGAGGAGAATCCCATGGAAGTGCCTCGTTGAACGAGTGGTGGCCTGAGGGCAGCCCACCGACAAAGCTGCTCTTGTCTATTAAAAACCACGTGGACCACGCTGAGGGGCAGCAGAGCTGGACGGAGCCAAAGGTGTGGGGGTCAGAATTGGGAGGTACCTGGTCTCAGAGGTCCCGGTGTGTCCTGGGGGCTGGAGGGTGGCGGCAGCAGTGTGCTGTTGGGGCTGCTGATGTCCCCCTCCCCCACCAGGGTCAGGTCGGCCACGTGCTCCTCCTCCACAGTCTGGACGCCCCCGGCCTCTGCTGCCCATGGCTGCCTCCTCCAGACCTGCGCGGCACCCTCCTGTGTGGGGGGGGCAGGGGGCAAGGGGGCGTGGAAGGGCCCGTTGGGAGGCTCCTGCCTGGGCGGGGCCATCCCGGGAGGGCTGTGGGCCGAGCCAGGGCTGGTGGCTGAGCCAGGGCTGGTGGCCGAGCTGTCGCTGCAGTCCTGGGCTGGCTCCCACATCACACTCGTGGCGATTCTCCCCCTACCTCCCACGGCTGCAGCCGGGGTGGCGAGGGCGTGTTCTGTGGGACCAGGGGGCAAGCGAAGAAACTCCGGCAGCACCAGGTCTTCCTTCCTCAGCAGCCCACGCTGGTCGTCTGCTCTGTTGCTCTGAGCTTTGGAAATGAGCTCAAAAAACTCTAGTGGAAGAAAACCCACATCGATCATGTATTAGAGAGTCGTGTGGATGCACGCCACAGCAGAAAATTCTATCTGGAGAGCTCCCATCACGGGCTGTCCTACTCCCTTGCACTGACGGTGGCAGGCCAAGGAGGGGCGGCTTTACTCTATGCTGTCTTCAGCCACAGAACAACTGTTCTCAGGAGCCTGCAATAGCTGGCTACCTCCCTGAAAGTTAAAGCGTGTGAGGTACACACTTGGAAAAACGACGCCCCGGAGCCAGCACGGCGGGGCGCCGATGGCATTCCAGGAGGGCGCCGGCCTGTGCTTTGGCCCAGTTTTTACATTTAACACCCAGGGCCCTTTTATACTTGAGTCTGGCTCCCCTATTAGGACGAGGTCTGAGGCACGACAGGCCCGGGAGTCCCGGCTGCACTGCCTCTTGGGGACACCACCTCTCAGGCCTGTGTGAGAGGAGGCAGCGTGAGGACTCGCTCCCACCTGAAGCGCCACACCTCCCGGGGAAGGACAGGGACCCCTGGGGCTGCCGCCTGCCCAGGACCTGCTTCTTCCAGGACTGCTTCAGAATGCTTTTCTTACCCGTGCTGGGTTTTTTTTTATCTAACTCAAGAAGATCATTCAAAGTAGATGTGCCTAAAACTGAGATTTCTGTAGTATTTAAATTATACTCTGAGTGTTAAAACAACTACGAGGAATCCAAAATCTCAGATTTTAACGGTTCTCAGAAACACAGAAGCTCCAAAGAAGGGGTGTGTTTCACTTCTGCTCGGGGACATCAAGGGCTGTAGGCGGCGTGTACTGTGGTTTTACTGTGAAGTGGACTCCATAGTGAGCTGGGCCAGGACGGCAACTAGCCAGCACTGCCTGGACTAAAGTTCAGGTCACAGTGACAGCTGTTTGTCTGACTCTGCTGTCAAGGCTTCTCTTTGTTAGAAGCTTTTGGAAGAAAACGAAGTTTCACTAAAGGGCTCGCCTCTCCCTCTGTCTCCCGGGCACGTCTTTCAGGCTGACCTTCGTCCGGGCCTCCCATGACCAACAAGGCCCCGTGGCCCTCACCTGGCTCCAGCTCTGCCTGAGGAGGACCCTCAGGCCTGCGGACTCTTCAACACTAACTGTGACTCCACCAAGCTGGGGACCCTGACTGACGACAGGCGGCGGGCCAGGAGAGGACAGGCTGAAGCTGCAGGACCTGCGGCACCTCAGCAGACAGGGCTGCTGTCTCGGGGGGCTCCCTGACTCCCCAGGAGGCCCGGTGCTCAGCCTGAAAACTGGGGGTTGCAAAGGTGATACCAGCAGCCCACAGACTGACCAGGGAGGAGCACGTCCTTGGCATGACAGCAACTGAGGTCACCTGGATGTCATTAGGTCACAGTAGATTTTAATGATGGTGCTGACAGTGCATTTACTAAACTGACAGTGCATTTACTAAAAAGTGTGGAAGTTTTAAAAAGTACACATACCCTCTGCTTCGTCCAAATTAATTCTCTGATTTTTTTTTTTCCCAATCTTTGCAATAGATTCTTCTCTCTTTGAAAGCCGGGGATCCCTAGCATTTTTTCCATTTTCTCCTCTTATTTTAATAGAATTAGACTTGCCTAGTGTTCTTTCCTCTCCCTGCATTGGAAGGAAAGTCAAAGTCTACTTTCGTTTCAACACAGGACAGTACACAATTCATCAGGTGTAGACAGACAGGATCTATGAAACACAGATTGCACTGACATAGAATTCACATGCACTGCAGAAACGTCAACCACAACAATGAAGATTACAAACAAGAGCAGCATTCAAGGCACAACCGCCCCCACCACAGGAGGGAAGAAAGCCGAGAGCTGGCCGTTCACAGCTAGGTGGGGGCCAGACGCCAGAGGGAACTGAGGAGAAACCCCCAAAGGCACATGGGGGCCCAGGGCCAGGGCGCCACGGCAGAGCAGGTGGCGCTGCACTGAGCGGAGCAGGGGGCCGAGCGGGCGAGGCGTGAGGGGATTACCGTGGCCGAGTGACTTCTGGAGCTAGAGCTTACAGCTGTGCTCTGCCTCACTGGTGCCCCTTTCTGTTTATCTGTGGATATCAAACATAGTGAGATGAGCTTTATCATCACAGTGCACCACAAATCCATCTGAGCAGGTGAGCAGAACCTGTTTCTTGTCTCGAGAGCAAAGCTGCAGAGAAGCCAAATGGTGCTGCTACCCGACACTGACCCATGCCAGGTAACGGAGGCGCGGCCCCTGCCCAGTGCAGACCCAAGGCCCCTGCTCCCGCCGCTGCCCTTTGGGGCGGGACATGCCACTGTGTGACGGTGATGCTAGGCCCAGCGGTTTCTCCAAAAATTTAACTGGAGACTTTTGGAAGAGTGGTGTTGAAAGGCTCGTGCCATATGCTAGTTGGCATGAATGTTTTTTAGGAAGCAGAGCAGTCTCACGTTTATTACATGTTTTCAAATCCGGCCTTTGCCCCCCGTCGGGGCCTCGGCAGCACTAACAGGCTAAGACCACCTCTCCACAACTAGAGGGTGGCGATCATGCTGCACACTCTGGCCCTCCGCAGGGCTCGTGCACAAACAGCCACCGGGTGGAAGCTCAGCAGACCTGACCCTGCGGGCCACCCTGCTTGGGCCGCACACGCTCAGCCTGCCTGGCTACCGGCCTGGGGTGACAGCGCAGCCTTCCCTAGAGCAGAGGGAGAGTGGAAGGAGGGGTCTCCCCTCTGAGGAAGCGGGGAGGGGAAGCAGGGACTGGAACCCCAAGGGCCACAGCAGTGGCTTCTGCCTGAACACCACGCTCTGTGCTGTGTGCCTCGGAACCAGCCCTCAGAAACCATCTGGGCTGAAACCCTCCTGGGCCGAAGTGCCGAAAAGAACAAGGCCCAGCACTGCCTGAAGTAGCTCCTTATGAAGGAGAAGGATCTTCTCCACCAGGTTAGCCACAGGTGGGTTTCCAGAAAGCTCTCTCCAGGGGACATACTTCCTACTGTCCCTGCACCTGGACAGTCTTCAGGGAGACACTGCTGCCAGCCCACAGTGGCAGCTAAAACAGGACCTTCGCCCCCTGCTCTGAACCCTTCCACACGGGTTCTGACGCAAGTGCCCTGGAGCACAGCTTGGCGTGCACTGGCCCAGTGCAAGGCTCCAAGCTGTGCGGACCCCAGCTTCCCAGGGCAGGACTGTGGCAACCGAGGCCCGTGGGGGCAATAGCTCTGTAACCCACCAGACTCACCACACGCAATGAGCCACAAAACTGGCACATTGACTGAGTCCACAGCCACAGCTCCTTCTGGGCGGAGCATAGTCAGCCAACCATCCTCACCTCCTGTTTTGTGCCCAGAGGGACGGGCACCAGATCAGGACACTGGACAAAGGACCAGTAGGCCCAGACTGGGCTGCCATGGGCCCTTGGGGTCCCTGTTTCCCTATTGTTAGGTGATGCAAAGGCCTCCCAAGAAGAGGGCACTTTCGAGCACTTTCTAGTTAAAATGCTCTGACACGTGGGCACATGAGTGCCTCCGGGCAATCCTAGAAGTGGCTGGGCCAGGGACCATCACCCCTTTTTACAGCTGAGCAGACACTCTGGGAGGTCAAGGTCCTTATTCTTCCAGTCCTGGTTCCTCCTCCACAAGGAGGGCTGGACTGGTCTTAGCCCCTAGACACCCAGTTTGAGAAACACTGCATTAAGGGTCAAACTCTACCATGCAGGGGTGACCAGCCCCAGTGAGGCCCCAACCCCAGTGGAGGCCATTTGTCTGTCAGTTACAAGACAGCAGGTACTCAACACCAGGCTGCAGGGCTCGGAGGCTGGAGGATCAGGGTGACATGCCGGTCACGCTCACCTTTTCCTCTGGAAGGGTCCTTCTCCTCCAAGATGACCCGCTGTCCATCCAGACTGGATATAGGGGCACCAAGGTCCAGGGGCTCCTTCTCTCCACTCTAGAGGCAGAGATGGTACACTGAATAATTTACCAAGATTGGCACTTTCTGGGATAGTTACGTGTGATCTAGCCACCGAGAGCAAGACTGTCCAGGGCTTGACAGAATCACACACCAGCAGGCCCTGGGATCAGAGCTGTCCAGCCAACGCACGTGGGTCCCACACAAAGGGCTTGGGGCCTGGCCAGATTCCTGACATGGAGGAACAGGCATTCCAGGCCTGCGGCATGCCGGCACCTAAAGATCTGCAAGGGCAGCTCTCTCTGCTGGCCTACTCTGTGCAGAATCAAAGACCCGGGGCAGAACAGCACTGGGTAAATACAGCACTGAAAACACCATAACCCACAAATTTAATATCAAATAGGTGTAAAAATACTCAGAGTAATTTAAGTCGGCATAAAGTTCTCAATGTTGCTCACGACTGGGATAATGGTTTACCTAAAAATCCTTCTGCTGCCCTCGAACACTGTTAGGTGACTATTGAGAGCAAAATGTTCCCATTTGTAAATAAGGAAGCAGTGAGAGAATTTTAGGAACAGGTGCAAGATCCAAACGAAGTATCGTTAGCTACAGAACCAGAGCTCCTGCTCTGTGGGGAGCTCTCTTCTCCTTTGGTACACAATCTTGCTATTCATGGACCTCAATCACAGTTCAAAACAAGAAATGTGAACTTGTAGTTTAGCATTTTAAATTCCCTGTCAGTCAGGAGAAGTGACCTCATGCCAGACTCGGCATGACCACAGGCTCCTGCAGCAGGCAGGGCAGGGCCAGGCCAGGGCACGCTTGTAGCTGGGAGCCGCAGTAGAGCCTGCTGAGCAGCAGGAGCACGGCTACCTGCTGGCTGAAGCCGTGGGCGACCTGCTAACGGGGTCCGCATCACTCATGCATTCCTGGATGTTGGTGGGCCCACAAAACTCACTGAAGAGGGTCGCAGAAGAGGCCAAGAAAAAGCCAGCCCTCCCATACTGCAAGTCCCACAACAACCCCATGGGCACACGACCAGGACTAGCCCTTCTACAGAAAGGGACACTGAGGCGAGGAGGGGCGGAGCAATTACTCAGGGTCTCAGTAGAGCAGGAGTAGAGGGCACATCTGGAGGCCAGCCAGGCCTGTCCCCACCTGGCACTTTTCTGGACTCTAGGATGAACCTGCTGGGAGAGGGCAGTCGGGGAGACAGGAGGCTCCAGGCCCCTCAGAGCTGGTGACATAAATAACTTAATAGTCTCTTGTTCACCTCAAAGTCCTAGGATGTTCTGACATCGGTCTCAGAGGAAATCAAAACCCTAAAAATACCTGAAGCCCAAGCTCCAATGACATTGATAAGGAACGGAGGAGAACGCAAGGCCAGAGCTGCCCTGAAGCCCGGGCCCTGGGCTGAGCACAGAGTGCAGCATGGGTCGCTTGCCAGGCCACAAATGCCCTCCGGGGACAGGCATAGAGAAAGGACAGGAGACCGCCCGGCCCACGCCCTCTGTCCTTCTGCCTCAAACACACTTTTCTTCCGAACCTTCATTCACATAGTAATGGAGGGCACCAGCTCGAACATGCCAGATTTAATTTCTAAATCCCTGAGTGCCGATGAGAATTAGGAAATTTACCAGAGATAATGCACCTGAGCCATGAGCACAGCGCGGGCAGGTGTGTACTGAGGGGTCACAGCACGGGCAGGCGTGTACTGAGGGGTCACAGCACAGCAGGGACAGGCGTGTACTGAGGGGTCACAGCACAGCACGGGCAGGCGTGTACTGAGGGGTCACGGCACCGAGCAGGCAGGCGTGTACTGAGGGGACACAGCACGGGCAGGCGTGTACTGAGGGGTCACGGCACAGCACGGGCAGGCGTGTACTAAGGGGTCACGGCACAGCACGGGCAGGCGTGTACTGAAGGGTCACGGCACCAAGCAGGCAGGCGTGTACTGAGGGGACACGGCACAGCAGGGGCAGGCGTGTACTGACAGGCCATGGCACAGCACGGGCAGGCGTGTACTGAGGGGTCACGGCACAGCACGGGCAGGCGTGTACTGAGGGGACACAGCACAGCACGGGCAGGCGTGTACCGAGGGGACACAGCACAGCACGGGCAGACGTGTACTGAAGGGTCACGGCACCGAGCAGGCAGGCGTGTACTGAGGGGACACGGCACAGCAGGGGCAGGCGTGTACCGAGGGGACACAGCACAGCACGGGCAGGCGTGTACCGAGGGGACACAGCACAGCACGGGCAGGCGTGTACTGAGGGGTCACGGCACCGAGCAGGCAGGCGTGTACTGAGGGGACACGGCACAGCAGGAGCAGGCGTGTACTGACGGGCCATGGCACAGCACGGGCAGGCGTGTACTGAGGGGACACGGCACAGCAGGGGCAGGCGTGTACCGAGGGGACACGGCACAGCATGGGCAGGCGTGTACCAAGGGGACACAGCACAGCACGGGCAGGTGTGTACTGAGGGGACACGGCACGGGCAGGCATGTACTGAGGGGACACGGCACGGGCAGGCGTGCAGTAAGATGGCCTTCAGCTCTGTGTTGTCTGATCAGTTGCAAATGGGGGGGGCAGGTCAGAGTTTGTTTGTTTCTCATTTTGTTTTTTCTGGAGAAAAACCATGTCACACGTTAATCCTTTTTCAAATGACCAGGTACAACTGAAGAATGATCACTTCCCCTCAAGAGAAGGAGAAGACGGAACCCAAAGGCCATGTCCTCTGACGTAGGGAGGAACACAGTGCGAGGGTGAGCCCCAGCTCCTTCCTGGAGAACACGGAGGCCACCAAGACGAGCCGCCTGTGACAGGCTGCTTCCTGGTGCAGTGACACTCACCAGCCGCACCAGCAGGCTGCTCAGGTCCAGGCCGTACTTGGCCACCACAGGCCGCAGCACCTCCGTCACAGGCTTGGTGGGCTTGGCCTTGAGTCCCACTGACCGGTTAATAGGAACGAGGTCCAGCCTGGAGGGCATGAAAACATTGACCACACACACATGGCTCTTCAGTAGGAGACTGGCCCCAAGGGCAGACCACAGCCCCACAGTGCGCGCGGCGCTTCACGCCTGCTGTGCCGCACCGTTTGGCCCAGCCTCTGGTCGCTCAGCTCCTTTCTCCTGTGAGCAGATGACGGTCTGCAGGGATGTTCCCATATGCATGGCTGGGCTGAGCCACGATGTGGACATCATCCTTCACAGGCAGGAAGAGCCCTGCAGGGCGGTCTGACCCCCCACATGGGGTGCCTAGCTCCTGCCTCCCTCCCTGCTGTGGGACAGGAAGGAAGAGTGCCCCTCTAGCTCAGGGGTTCGTGGGAGCTGCCTCATGTCTGCCATCCCCCACCCCCTGTGCCCTGTTGCCAAGCTCCTGACAGGGGTGTTGGGATGCCTGCCACCTACTCTGTAAGGGAGAGAACAGCAGGGTTGCTGGGAGCAGAGTGCAGAGGCTCTGGGAGGCTCTCGGAAACCTTACACAAATGGAGACTGCATTTTTCTCTTACCGAAACAAAGCACGCTTTTCTAGGCGCAGATCCCTTGACTCCAAGATGCTGCTGTCCTGATGCAGCACTAGAGGCTTCGGAACAAAAAGACTGGAATTAAAGCAGGAACAAGCAAGCACCCTCGGAGTGCAGAGCAATGTGCAGGGTGCGCAGAGCCATGCGGAACAGAAGAGACAGCTGTGGCTCTCTCAACACCAGCCTGGTGTTAGCATGCAAACTGCTGCCAACAGCACAGAGTGACTAGAGGGCCCGCCCCCAACGCAGTGCTCATGTGGGGAGCGCAGGATGGCATGCTGAGGCCGACAATGCCGTGGGGAGCAGCCTCGGACAGGGGCCCAGGGACCTGTGTGAGCCCGTACCTTGTCCCCGCCCACCAGGAAGAGATCCACAGCAGCCCCATTGATGCCGTGTCGCTCGCAGAGTCCCGACAGGATCTCCTTGATGGAGAAGCCCGGCTTGACGGCCACCACACAGGACGTCCCATCTGGGAGATGGATGCAGCAGTGCTTTGCAGTCTTGTCCCTGTCAGGCACCAAGGTTCTGCAGGCCTCCGGCTGGGGAGCAGGGAGGTAAGCAGCTGTGCGGCAGCAGCATTATGGGGGTGCCGGGCCCTCCTGGAGAAGATCTGGCCAGCCCTAGCTGCACGAGCTCGGGAAAACCTACACCCCTCTCACCACCCCCATGTAGCCCCTCACGTGCTCGACCTCAGGGTCTGTCTACACAGTACTATTAGCACAAACAGTCCATCCCATCATTTTCTGTTATCACGGGGACAGCGATCACCTCTCTTGTAACTGCGGGCGCTGTTCAATCTCTTAATCTAAGCACAGCTACCAGTCCTGCTCGGGATGGCCCTTCACATGCTGTGTGCATGGTCACAACCTGGCCTCTCCAACCAGAAGCAGCCAGCTACTCCACGAGGAGGAGCCGCCTGAACATGGTACGTGGTCCTCCTGAGTCTCGTGGCTACACTATCATGTCCTGGTTAGAAGCAGCTCCCCACATGTGATTTCTAACTGAGACTCCTTCACCATCATTTCACTACCACTGTCTCTTCCTGATGGTCTGCAAGTCTCACACCCAAGCATCATTTCAGAGAACTAGTCTGCAGGGTGGTGGACTAAAGACAAAAGTGGCCTGACTACTTCCTTCCCTGTGTCCACAGTCTCCCCCTTAAGGAAGTAGTGTCCATCACAGACCTGAGGCCTTAGCTGGCAGGGTGAGGCAGGAGGGTTCATACTGGCTCTTGGGGCCTGGTCCCAGGAGGCCACATGCTCTGCTGGCCCTCTTGGTCCCTGAGACCACCGTGGGAGCAGGACCAGCCACCTGCTGGGTGACAACATGCGGTCCAGCCAGCCTCACCGCCCCCATCAACAGCTGGCCAAGGGCCAGACATGGAAGTGAGGGGACCCGGGACAGCCAGGATGGGCAGGACACCAGTGACCCACAGACACCAGTGCAGCAGTGAGTATTTGTTGGTTTAAGCCACAGAGTTGTGGGGGTGGGGAGGGCATTTTAGGCAGCAATAGCTAACTGGTACATGGTGAATCCTTACAGCTTTAAGGGCTGTTTGGTAGAAGTGAAGAAGAAATAACATTCTACATTAATTGCTGCTGGACAATTTCACATAACTAAGATGTGGGCAGCCGATACAGTCTTCCATGATCCATATCAGACCACAGTCAACACACGAGCAGGCCCTCCCCAAGCCTGCCTGGAAATGGGGGCCAGAACCAGCAGTCAGCCAGCAGGGGCAGGGTGCTGGGGAGACTGGGCGAGGCAGGACACAGGGCTCATGCCCTGGCTCCCAGCTGGGCTGGGGGTCGGGGGAGCAGCAGATGCACAAATGCAAGATCGCTGGATTAGCGGGATGCTCACACGGCGCAGCAAAGACCACACTGGATTTGCAGCGTTTGGTTTGCTCTTAGGGTGAGTTCAAAAAATGCTCACTAAATTAGAACAAAGGGATTAAGAAATAAATCCGGAGATACTTTCAGTACTCAAGGAGCACACCTCTCCCATACATGAAATACTTTCTCATGCTGTCTCAGCAACCCTGAGCTGGGGGACCACAAGGCTGGGGCCCTTGCTGGCCCGGGCCTCGTACCCCATGCTTACAAAGTGAATTTTGGGCTTTGTAAACATGGGTTTCTCATAAGAGACAGGTCGGTTCTTCCCTGTGACCTCTGGGACCAGAGGAGGGGGGCTACTCACCAGGTCTAGGCTCCCTGCAGAGGACACAGAGCCCTGGGACTCCCGGCGGCACAGGCCTCCATTGGCGTGAAGGGGGTCTTGACGGGAAATACAGGAACTCAGGTGAATTGGAAGCGGCAGCTTCAATTTTCCTCACTTAGTACAGAAATCCCATCTGTGTGGCCACAACTCCTCACCCCCACCCCCTTTAGGCTGAACAGACAGACATGAAGGACAGAAGACAGACATCCAAAAGCCCTTGCCAGGCACCACCCGCCTCACCGAGATGGAGCTGCGTCTTCCTAAGCGCAAATGCCAAGGTGAGGGTTAACCGGCCCTGCCCACCACGGAGCAGCTCCTGCCCACTCTGTCACCGCCACATCCCAGCTCCTAAGCTGTGCTGGCTCACAGCAGCAGCTCGACAGACAGCACCAGCATGCTCTTACGACACAGCATGAACAGACACAGGCCCAGGCCAGCCTGCCCCTCCCTCATTCAATCCAGAATTTTTATCTCAAGATGCAGTTTCTGGGCCTAAACGAAAACCATTCCTCTGTGGATAGCAGCAACGCTCTGGGCCAGTGGCTACTCTTTGTCCACGACTAATTCACATCTTTTTCCTTTGAAGTGCTAATGTGAACCAACAACCAACTGTAAGCTGTTGCTCATACTAACCATAACCTTAGACTAATTTAAAAATCCAAAAACTCTGACACAGAAAGGGCTTTTTAAAACATAGGCCCTACTCCCCAATCGTGCTGCTGTGTATGGTCTCTGGGGTTGGGGCATGGCCCACCTTCTCAAAGGGGGAGATTCCTAGACCCCATCTGAGGCCGAACACCTGAATTCTGGAGAGTACCCTACAATCAGGACTCTGAAAGCCCCGTCTAGATGTCTCTCTAAAGATCTGCCAGGCATGGGGACCTACTCGTATGGACAGACTGTAGAGCAGACACTCACCTCAGCTCCCAGGCACTTGAAAGCCCGGCCCCATCTCATGGCACAGAGTCCAGCCCCCAGGTGGCCTCGCTTTTCACTAAGGTGAGTTCTACAACTGCCTGCTGCCTTCACTTTGAAAAGATCACCTCACGGCACAACAAGGAGTGTAGGCCACTGTCGCGCTATGGCTAATGTTAGAATCCTGCCGATGTTGCCAGTTGTTGGGCTCTTCTACTTGCCCGTAATCCTGCCAACTGAGCCAACTGTCGAGCTAGGGCTGGGTCTGGAGCTCACAGACTCCTCAAGCCCATTCACAGACTGGGTCACGAACTCTTTACATGCCAGGCTGGGTCACCAGATCCCTCACATGCAGGTCTGTGAGCTAGGTACCCAGCAAACAGGACCTCGGAAGCCATAGGTTGGAAAGCATGGCTGCTTGTGGCGGTGGCCGCCCAAGGCAGTAATCAGCCAAGGTGGTGGCGCCGTGCAGGTGCACTAACTCCACCCACATACACACCAATTGTTTACTGAACCACCCCCAACTGGACCTGAGGTGAGGGACCTGACTAAACTATCCTATTTTCCCAACAGCTACCCAAGCTAGGCCCACCTTTAAGATCTACAGTATTTAAGAATTATATCTTTTAAAATGCTTGATATGCAAACTATGGTGTTACATTTTTTAAAAAATGTAAAGGGCACATGTGCATATACAAGTATCTAGAAAAACATATAGGGGGAAAAACAAGATGCCATCTAGGTGGACAACTGATAGAACATTTGTATTTTCTTCTTTTTACTTGATTCCAAATTTTCTACCAAAAGCACCTGTCACTTTATAGCAAGCAGCAAGCAGGAGAGGAACATGGACGCTCGGCCCACCACTGCGGGGCTGGGCCTCAGGTGCTGGCTGGAATGCACAGCATGTTCTCCGGAAGACTCGAGCCATCATGCTCCGCCCTGGCTCACCGGCCCCAAGGGCCAGGCTCCCAGACTTCGTGGCATTTCCTGTGCACTCAGGGAACCTCCTCGAGCCGCATCTCACTGCACGGCCTGCCCACAACCTACTCCCCTGCCACCCAGGACAGCAGCCCATGACGGAACAGGCCGACCCCACACACCGTTTGGATGGTCGCCGTGTTCCTTCTTCTTCTGGGACCTCCCCGTGCTCCTATTCCTTGACCAAGAGAAAAATGCTCCTTTTCGTTTCTTCTCGCTGTCCTCATCCCCCAGTTCTTCGTTCAGGGACCTTCCTGATTTCGATTTTCCACTTAACTGTCATCAAATGGAAACCTTTGTTAAAACAATTTATTTTACTGTTACATTAAATGTAAATGGAGACTGAACACTGAGCTGTTAACCCGAGTCCTCTGTGGAATGAAAGCGACCCCCCAACAGGTCGAAGGGGCAGCCCTGACAAGGCTACCGAACCACACTGAGAGCCTCCACCCTGTGGGCCTCGCATGGGACAGCTGGGACGTCCGTGTCCCTGGCACGTCTCCCACCCACTGCTGGGGAAGGAACAGACTGACACGGGCGCGTGCTCTCATTTCCCACAGAGCAGCTTCCGTCTGATGGAACGTGGCGCAGCAGCAGCCGAGGCGGGTCTCAGCAGAAGGGCACCTTTTTTGGCGTGGACACGTTGGAGTGGTCTGAGCTGATGCTGTGCTTGGAGGCCGGGCTGCTGGGCACCTGCTGCGAGTCGGGGAGAGCCCGGCCCTCCACTTCCGCCAGGATGCACTCTTGGTACAGCTGGGATTTCAGGAAGCGAGTGTAGCTATCAAACTTCATCAGATTGAAAATCTGGGGAGCAAACGCAACACGACATAGTTACAGAAGCAACTGGAGTGCTCGGCTCTGAAGGCACACGTTTTGTGGGGACCTACAGCATGAACTGGCCTCTTTTACGAGGATGCCATTTCAGCCCCTCCTCCACCCACGGGCCCCTAGAGCAGTCTCGCGTTGTCTTCCAGGGTCTCCTCTGCCTGCTTACTGTTCCTCATGACGAGCCAGCCTTGCCCCCATCACTCTTACAGTTCGCAGGCTCCGAGAGCATTCATAAAGGCAGGAAGGGTGATGTGCGGTCCTGGGACCTCTATTGTGTTGTACAAGAATGAAACCGAGAGCAACTGGAACTCTCGTGCAAGCAAGGCCTTGAAAATACTCTCCACCAATTTTATTAAGACATTATTCGTATGGCTTAGCAACAGAATAGTTTATGAAGAGGCCAGCGGAACATGTGCTCTAAACAGGATTAAATCTAGCATACGTTGTTCATCACAGTGATGTCCTAAGATTAAAGGAAGTTACATCACCACTGCTATGGATTGAATCATGTTCCCCAAACTTTCATGTATTAAAAACTTAATCCCCACTGTGATAGCATTAAGACAGTGTGTGGGAAGTCCTACTACAGACACTGAAGGTGGGGCCTGGAAGAGGTGACTGGATTGACTGTGAGGACCATGCTGTAGTGGATGGATTGATCCATTTATGGTGTAATGGTGGTCATGTGTGTGGTTCTGATGGCTTTAAAAGGAGAGCACATAAGAAACTCGCTCTCTCTAGCTCCACCATCTGCCACATGACACCCTGCATTGCTGTAGAGTCACCATCACCAAGGCCCTCACCAGATGTGTTCCCTGGACTTTGAACTCCCCAGCCTCTGAAACTGTAAGCAATAAATATTGTTTCTCTACAAATTACCCAGTCTCGGTATTTATAAGAAACGGAAATGGACTATTACAGTCTCCCATGAGTATGTGACTTTGCACAAATCCATATGTATATATACATGTAAAAGTGTAAACAGCCAGGCCATCTGTAGACAGTATACAGTTGGTCAGGACCTCTTAGATCACGGCCCTCCTGAAATCCTCAAACTCCATCTGTGTCCCTCTGAGCCAGAGCCCAGTGGGGCAAGGTAGGCTCATGCCTCTGCAGCTCTCCTGCACAATGGGTCCCACATCCCGAGCCCTAGCTGGGATTCCCCAAAAGAAGGTGAGGCACACAGAGTTACCTGGAGCTGCTGTTCCTTGAACATGTCAGGGTGAGGGGCGTTGAGAATGTCATCAGCCAGCTGAGCCTGGCTGTCGATGTTGACTGGGGTGGTGGCTTTGCTGCACAGAAATTTACTGAAAATCTCCCGGGCCCTGTAGGAAAGCTGACAGGTAAAAATGTCAGAGCAGGCATGTGGCCTGCAAGCTTCCTCCACACATGCGCTCCTACTTGTTGCATGGCTGTACTCCCATGACCAAAACAGCTCCAGGCACTGGAGACATATTGTCATGGGCCCCAATAAATATTTCTTACTTGAAGGGCAGGTCTGTGGCTCACTCGGGAGAGTGCGGTGCTGGTAACACCAAGGCCACGGGTTTGGATCCTATATAGGGATGGCCGGTTAGCTCACTGGGTGAGCGTGGTGCTGACAACACCAAGTCAAGGGTTAAGATCTCCTTACCGGTCATCTTCAAAAAAAAAAAATTTCTTACTTGAATAAATAAATCAAAGCACAAGCCAGGTTGAAATCTCACTGACTCAGCCCCTTCACAAATGTTTTAAGTGGATACTTTAGGTGTTCAGAAGACTCAGGCGCTGCTACCCCAGGAGAGGCAACTGCACATGTGCAGCACTTGTGCATGGTGGTTCACACGCCTGCTCTTAGTAAAGTGGGGCACAAGAAAGCGAAACCTCTGAGCCTAAAGAGCAGATGGGGAAGGCCTCCAGGGTGGGGGTGACCATTCATCTATTTGTGGACTGGAACCGAGGACCACAGTCCGCCTTAGAAAAGAGCAGCTGGGGACCAGGACCAGCCGGGATTCCATGTGTGGCATGGAGGAGGAGCTGCAAAAACTGATTCTTGGGAGACTCTTCTGCTTGGACTTTCTTTTAAGTTCCCCTTTAAGCACACGTTCCTTCCTCTTAATTTCAACATACTGGGTAGCAACACGTCTGCTGATGAATGTTCTGTGGCTAAAGGCATTTTACACAGACTACATTTAGGCAAAATTAAATATCATATATATTTTAAAATGTATTCTGAAAAAGAAATGACTTTTCTCAAATCATGTAAAAATATTTTTACATCAACTTTTCAGACTGTACAAGATGTTAACCACATGCTAAACTAACTGATAATGAAACCATCCTGCTCTTTAACAACCTACACTTCCAAGGCATGAAGAAATTTACCTCTTTTTTGTCATGTGCAGGAACATGATTAAAATATTCACAGGCCTGCCAGAATAAAATGTTTTCTTCACTGAATTCCTTCCTTAGAAAATCCTAGGAAAAACACCATCAATTAACATAGATAAAAGGATCAAGAAAAAATAACTTGGTAGTGACTCATTGCGGCTTGTCCTCTACTTGAGCTCTGATTATTTCTTCATTCCTACTTTTTTCTCGTTTTTACCTTCTGCAGAAACCACAAGGTTACAAGTACCTCTGGATGATTTACCCAAGGGCCTTAAAAGATAAGCTTGAAAGCTACCCAACACTTTAAGGCCACTGCTCCGCATTCACAGTTGTTTTCTTAAGAACTAAACATCTTTTTTCAACAGCGGGACTTGGCAGCAAGCACCTGGCTTCTGAGCATTGAGGAAGCTCCAGTGCTTCTTGTTTTGGAGAGCTCTCAGGCAGACAGCAGGGAGAGCCCAGAGGTCTCTCCCCAGTGGGCTGTGGAGTGGAGAGTGGGGCAGGAAGGTAGGGCTGAGAATGCGCCCTCCTCCCCCAGGCCCAAGGGTTCAGAGCAGGTGCAAGAGGATGAGAGGCCTGCAATGGTTGGCTGAGCCCATGAGGGGCTTGCGGAGCACCACCGCTTTAGGGTGAGCAACACACCCTGCTCAAGCAGCCTCAGCAACAAGTGCAGACCGCCACCCCCCAGCTGGCCTTGAGGCTCTTTCCCACTCACAGAGAAGTAGCGGACTCCGAGGGGATCCTGCAGCAGGCGCTCGAAGGACACGGCCCAGCTGGCGACCCTCCGCTCACGCAGGTGCCGGCAGCTCTGCACACTGGGGAGGCTGGCATTGCTGCTCAGGCTGTTGTTGCTCACGCAGTCCTTCAGGTCAGCGCCGGTCAACTCTGCAGGACCAGCACAGAGCGCACCTGCACCCCTGCCCTCCACTCCCACCCAGCTGGCACCCTGTCCGCCCGATGGGAGGCCCCTGGGGCACCCACGCCAAGTTGTTCTCTACAACCTGCTCAGTCAGCACAGGCACCACACACCTGCAACCTGCTCAGCATGCAGGGGACACAGGGACAGAGCTGTGAGCATGCCAAGCACGGTCTTGTATAGCTCCATACACTCATGCCCACATGCGCATGCATGCACATGCTCTCACACACACACTGTCACTCAGGCAGAGACAGGCTGTGGTCATGGAGAAGGACGGGAGAAGCACGTGGCCTTGAATAGAAGTGCACACACAGGCAGCAAGCACGAAGGACCACGGCTCCAGTGCACCCAGTGCTGGTGGCGGGGCAGGCCGAGCCCTGTGAACAGAGGCTGCAGACAAGGCACCCTCCTCAACACGGAGCGAGACGTGCGCTTTCTGCATGTGGCTACTTCTCAATACAAAGTGTTCAGGTGCAGTGTCCACATTTGAGGACTAAATCACACGTGTGAGCTCGTCAGATCATTTGTAGGTGATCCCAATGTGCAATTACATCATGACACGTACTCCAGAAGGCTTGCTCCTGAGTTATCTACAAAATGGCACTAAACAGCCATTGATTCCACTATCTTCTAAGTAAACTCTCAAAGAGAAGGGGAAGTACCCAGGACACCCCTTGTCTCCATGCTGTGAGCAGCACAGTGGGTGTCCCTGTCCCCCAGAGGGCAGCCTAGCCACCGAAGCCTGAGAGGCCGGGACACAGCCAGAGCTGCAGTTTGAAGAGCCGTCCTACATGCTGCCACAGTGAGCCACAGCACATCCCACATGGGCACCAGCCACAGATGAGGCAGGACAGGAGCCGCCACTAACTCTGTGCCGTCAGAAGGCTCTGGGATTTGGGTTTGGTCTGCTACTGCACTCTCTGTGGCAAAGCTGACTAATACAGTCACTTGACAAAATGTTTTCAGCAGCCTAATGAAAAATCATCTCAAATCTTCCTGTTTTGCCCCTCATCTGTTTCAAGCACTAAATGGCCTTGACTCATGGCGCAGTGCACAGGACAAGCCATCTGGGCTGGCCATGCTGCAAAGTCAGGGTCATAGGACTAATCTCAGTGGACTAGTTAACTGGCTCCAGCTCCGGGACAACCATTAAAATGTGTCTTATTAGCTACAAAGGACCAGTGCTGGGAGGAGACTGATCAGGGGGTCAGTGAAGCACATCAATCCCTCTAGGGACAGAGGTGATGCTAAATCTTCCAGAATAAGCCCAGGCCATAGACACTCACTGAGAGCAGCAGGCAGAGGCTGGCCGACATCCTCCATGCCTGCAACCCAGGCCGGAGCCCAAAGGGCTTCCAAGGAGGCCCCAGTGCTGACACCACTCATCCAGAGAAGAGTGGGCCTCCCAGAGAGAAGAGCAGACCTCCAGGAGAGAAGAGCGGACTTCCACAGGCCATGAGAAAACTTTTGCACCATGTGGCAACCAGAGGCCGCACTCAGCAGGAATCACTCAAAGCTCAAAAAACATTTAGATTAAAAAAGAAAGGAATAAGTCAAAGAGCAATCAAACAATTTAAAGTGCTATAGAAAAAATTAAAATAAGACTCAAAGGAAGTGATACGACAGAACCAGGAAAGCACAACTTTCCTTTTCCTTTTGGATCCACCACGCGGTACTTGCTCTTTCTGAGATAAAGCACTGGCACAGCGTCGGCCACCAGCTCTCGCTGAGGCCCAGGGGAGGCTGCGGGGGCAGGGGGATGTCACACAGGAGCTGGCTGAACTCGCCACGAGCAAACACAGGGCACACGGCCACTGTCAGGGAGCCACTCGGAGCCAGAATGAGAGGCTATGAAGCTTCCACCGAACGCAGCAACTCTGCCGTGTGACGGAACCTTCTGGAAATGCCTAGCTGAAAGAATCACAACATACAAGACTTCCCCATGTGGAAAGTGCCCCCATTTCACACGTGTGCAGGTAGAAACACACTCTCACATGTGTTCGCTTGCTCAGTCCTGCTCCTGCTGGCTCTGGGGCTGGGTTCCTCGGAGGGGCAGCTCTTTATGTGTGACATGTGTCCAGTAACTGAGCACTTAGGGGCAGAACATCACAGATATTAATTCCCCTAAATGAACATATAATCCCTACATGCTTTCCAACAGACGCTCTGTTAGGACCGGACTAGCTGAGTGTGAAAGTCCACGTGGAAGAGCAAACACGAAATAACAGAGAAACAAAACACAGAGAGCACCAAGGCAGGGCCAGCTCGACCCGACATCCCAGCATGCGACAACCCACAGTCCTCACGGTGGGATGGCAGAGCTGCTGCAGAAACAGACCCCAAAATGTTTACTTCATGATTAAGAGAGTAGGGGGCAGGGCCAGATTACATCTGAAAAATAATCAAGTTGGACCCCTCCTTTCCAACACATACCGAAATAAATCACACTTGGATCAAAGATTTAAATGTAAAAAATGAAACTGGAGAAATGCTGGAAGAAAATGCAAGATAACGTCTCGAGGTATCTGAGTGCGAAAGCCTCAGGAAGACACAAGCCGAGAGCCAGAAGTACAACATGGATACAGCAGGCAGCACAGAGATTTAAATCTGTTAGAAGCACCACATGCCAAGTCCAAAGACAAGGAACTGGGGAGAGTACACCTAACACTTCACACAGACCAAGGGCTGGTCTTTCTACGTAAGAGCACTGCACATCGGTGTAAAAGCAGTCAGTAACGCAAGCAGAGGCTGTGAGCCGTCAGCGAGGAGGAGGCCTGGATGGAGCAGGCATGTTCAGCCTCCCCTACAGTCAGCTAAACCGAATTTAAGCTAGGGGCTGGCCGTTTAGTCCGATGGTTAGAGCACGGTGTTGTAACACCAAGGTCAAGGGTCTGGACCCCCGTACTGGCCAGCCGCCAGGAAAAAAAAAAAAGCTGCGAACTGTCCTGTTGCATCTAAGTGGCTGAGATCATGTCCCTGACGGGTGGCAACAGCTATTCCGCCTGACTCCCGCCCATGGGAAACCCACACAGGACTAGAGGCCAGGTGGCGTCCAGGCTCTGCTGGGCTCCTTGAGTGCCAGGCTGCGGGGAGGTAACTGGAACAAAAAAGCAAGGGCGGTGGGGGGACGGAATTCACACACTTTCTGGGTGTGGCCTTCGGGGACTCCGGTTTCCCCAAGTGAGGGTAACGATATCTCCAGCCTTCCTGCACTTTATGTTGATAACTGAAGGTGATGCTTACAAAACATAATAATGTTTTTAAAATGCCCTGTAAAATATGAGCACTACAACACTGCTGCTCCAGACTCTTCTCAGGATGAGCAGATGTTAGCCAAGTGCAGGGAGCAGGGAAGCGTCTTCTGCAACAGGATGAGCACACGCAAGGGGCCTGTGGCAGCAGATGCACAGCACACAGCTAGCCAACACAAGGGAGAGCTGGTAGGGCCACAGGCACCCGAGCAGTGTGGCTTTTACCCCTGGGGCAGTGACAAGCACAGGAAAGGTGAGAAGGGCCTTGAGTTCCCCACAGGTCCCTCTGGCTGCCACTGGGGGCCCAGCTGAGGGGTGAAGGGGCCTGGGTGTGTGGGCAGGGCAGGTGGCACGGGGGCTGACCCACTACAAAGTATAGACAGCACAGCTGCCCCTACCCAGTGTGCTGAGGTCTGTCGTTTCTCAAGTAAAAGGTGTCTGGATTCCAACAACATTAGTACAGATGGTCCCCAACTTACAATGGTTCAGCTTACAACTTCTCGACTTGCGCTGGGTTTATCAGGACACGAGCCCACCATAAGTCGAGGCGGCTCCGTACAGTGATGTGAACCCCCTGCCTCCCTTGCTGCCAGGGCACGCAGGCTGTGGGGAGGAGAGCGGGGCCTCCCCACTGTGCAGCTACAAACTCACCAGGCCGGCCTCCCGCCCCACAGCCCCGCTCAACTACGGGCCAGCTGTGCATAGGGCCAGCTGTGCATAGGGCTGTGCTCGCTGCTCCCCCAGCGCTGGCTGCGGGAGGTGCCACGCGTTTGTGGAAGGAATGAATGAATGAATGCCGACTGAATATAAATTTCAAGTGAAAGATGATTCGTATGTTGACTAAACTCATTTTTTTTTTTTTTTTTTTGTTTGTTTGTTTGTTTTTTGTCATTTTCGTGACCGGCACTCAGCCAGTGAGTGCACCGGCCATTCTTACATAGGATCCGAACCCACGGCAGGAGCATCGCCGCGCTCCCAGCGCTGCACTCTCCCGAGTGCGCCACGGGCTCGGCCCCTAAACTCATTTTTATAAGGTTTGCCAAAAACTAAATATTTTCTAAGACTCAAAAATCAACAACTGACACTTTAAAGGTCTAATCAAAAAAGAAACTTTAACCTTTTAAAGAAAGCAAATGACTGACCGGCCCAACGCATTAGGCTCTTGTGACCACCAAGTGTCCTCACGCTGGCCTCTGCGTGTATTCTTAGGTGCATGTCAGCTCTGCCCTGGCTCTTGCAGGCATGGACGTTGTGTACAGACAGATCACACCAGTGCCTGAGCAGGCGCAGCCTCCAGTGCTGAGGAGAACTGCAGAGAGCAGACACAGGGAGGGGCCGGGGGGCGCGGGGGCTGCGTGCCCACCAGACCCTCTCTTGGGTCTAGCCCAGGTTCAGGGACCCGCTCAGGTGGGACCCTCAGGAAATGAAGAGACGAGTCACTCTAGCTGCAAATAAACCACATCCATGCAAGGGCTGGGGCCTGCTCTTGCCTGACAGCACATCAGCACTGCCGGGGTGAGCACAGCATCCTCACACAACCCCATCTATCTCCTTCGGACGACGATGCAAGGAACAGATGACTCCCCAGTAACTCCCCCCTGACAGCTGAGACCACAACCAGGATGTGGGTCTTGACTCAAGCACTAGGGACTTAGAGTGAAGGACGAGGACACAGGAGGTGAAGGAGACAGTAAAAAGATGCTCTGGGTGACTGTCTGCCTGAGGATGGGGAGGCGCCTCATGACCTGGCCCCCCAGCTCCCCAAGGGCACAGGCGGAACATGCAGGCGCACATGCCTTCCTATCTGATTCCAGCCATTTCCCTTATGACAGTCAAATCTCTAGGAACACACACGTTCTTCAAAGTGGGAAAATTAGAGACAGTTGTTAGCTACATAAAAAATGTCAATACAGAATTCCTTTAAATCATAAGATCTCCTGATGACTTTTTATGATTCTATTTGGACAAAATATGTGCACATGACTTGCAGAATACAGAAGAGCGAGGGAGGCTGGGGCAGGGGACGCTCATATGGGTCACAAAATCTTAGCAGTCTTCCTCTCAATTTGGTTCAGCACACACGGCAAGTCTTCTCCTCTTTGACACCCATTTTCAATGATGAATTTCATGATTCACAACACCTCAGTGTGCTCCGGAACTATTCTTGTCTCAGGAAAACAGTGCACCTTTATGTAAGCCTGACCTTGGACACAAAGCAGCATTTGCCTGCTTTGCAAAAGCCACAATTCCCACCTCAAACACAAGGCCAGACCATGAGGCAGTGAGACGAACACGCCAATGTGCCTGTAAGTCATTGGCCTGCTTGGAATTATCTGCCTGATTCTCCAGTGTTACATGTCTGTGGGAAACCCACACACTTGTATTGTAAGCCAGAGAAAAAAAGAAACCCATGAAACACACCCGAGTTAAATCATCACTATAGAAAACATTTCCTAGTTTCTATTACTGTCATGGGGTCTTTCTTTTCAATTGACCAGTTTGAGACAAAGAAATCCTTCCTGGTGAGAAAGTTTTTTAAAGCCTGTTTCAGATTTGCTGAAAACTCAAAAAGCCACCACATTTATATTGGTTGATTAAACATGTAGACTACATATTACAAGTTTTAAGAATACCTTAAAATTAAAAGTTTGTAGTTAATTCTGTAACACGTGGCCTTATTCCATTATTATCTCAGCAGAATATCTCATCCAAGTCAGAATGTCAAACACTTTAAATACTGGAGTCACGACTCCCAGTCGGGGTGTGGAGCTGGTCACGGCACAGGCACCCCTGCAGGGTCCTCCCACTCTGCTGACCTGATGCCCCCCCAGCAAACATACCTGAAGACTGCACAAGTCAGTCTGCCCCTGACAACCATGACAAGGAGCACGGACCGGAATGAGGGACTTTACCTGGGTAGAGCTGATAAGAGCCACTGTGATGCCATTTAACCAAATACTTCCAACCATTCACTGTAAACCACCCCTCTGAATCCATACCAGGGTCAGTCGGCACAGCCCAGGCAGCCCCGGGCAAAGGTTCGGGCCACACACCGGGACATTGTTCCTTAGCTCACGCTTCCCAGGAGGGCAAATTACTGCAGTTTCTCCAGTGATCCAGCACACAGCTTGACAAAGGCAGCTCTGCCCTGCCTGCTCTCAGGGAGAGGAAGCCAACAGGACGCGCACACAGAGCCCTGCAGAAGATGCATGCATAATTCACAGCGAAGACCTGCAGCTGCTGTTGCCAGCGGAGGTGAATTATTCAGTCAGGAAGACTCGGGCACAGGCCAAAGATGAAGCCCGGGGCCTCCTGACACGCCACCCTCCTTTGGCAGCTGGTTCTTTGCTAAGCTAGCCTTGTGGAGGAAAAATAAGTACAGGTGACTTTTTATAACATTATGAGCTTTTTAAACTCTTAGTTCCATACATGTCTAAATTAAAAGTTTTTAAATCCCATAAACACAAAACCTGTCTTTTTAAATGAGAAGGTGATCAATAAAAACTCCGTGGCATAAGGAACACATTTAGCTAGGTAAGAAGCAGCTATACCAAATGGAACCATTTTTGAATCATAAGGAGCATTTTTATGTCAACGCAAAACACGCCAAATCAATTGCAGACATTTCTGGAGACCCCGCGGTGTTCCGGAGGCCGGTGCCATGCTGTAGGGCCTGGCCCTTTGCGGAGAGAGGACACCAAGTCCATCTCGCCCAGCCGCTGCTCTTCTTGCCCACAGACTGATCCCTGCACCCATCTCTAGGGTTTTCAAGGGTTAGGAAATTTCCTACAAACACCACAGGTAAGGGCTCTGCAACTTTCTTCTGTAAAGGGCCAGGCAATAAATACTCTCAGTTTTCTGGGCCAATTACAGTCTCCGGAGCAATTTCAGAAGCAGTCTTAGCCAATTTGTAAAGGAATGGGCATGCCTGTATTCCAATAAAGCCTTATTTACCAAAATTGGCCAGGGGTTGGGTTTGACCCTGCAGCAGATTCTTGGACGGACACTGCTGCATCAACAATCACAACTTTGTGGTTCTATTAAAAAGGTATTAAACCAATTTCAACATTTCCCAAGGAAAAAAGATACACGAAAAGTGTTTAAAGATGAAGCTTGGCCTCAACTGGGCCTCCCCTGCCCTGAACGTACTTTCTGAGGCACAGGCAGACACCTCACAGAACCCATCCGAGGCGGCAGGAGGCAGGCAGCATGGATCCTGAGGCCTGGGGCCACCAGCTGGGCCTGTGTCCTGCTCTGTTCCTCTCTGGCCATGTCCTCTGGGGCCTCAGTCCCTGTGTCCGAGGCTCGCTGGGCGTTCATGGGACTGCTGTGAGGATGGCTTGAGTGAAGATGCCTAAGTCATGGGAGCCATCACTGGCCCAGCCAGCAGCGCCCAATGAGGGGGCCTGTTGGTTATGAGACCAGATGGGGGCAGGGTCCATGTCAGTGACATGCGTGAGACCCTCATTTGCACTAAAATGGCCCTTTTCTTTGGTAATTGGCACCATCCTTTTGGGGGGCAAATTTTTATTTTGATATTATTTCAAACTCGCAGAAGAGTTATAAGTATAGTGAAAGGAACCCCAATCCCTTTACTCAGATCCACCAAGGGTCTGCACTCTGCTCTGCTTGCTGTGACCTTCTGTCTCCCCACCTTCCTCCTGCTCTCTCTGAACACTCACTCCCACACACGCATGATTTTTCCCAAACAATCTGAGATCAATTTGGAGCCAGCATGCCTCTTTGCCCCTAAATATGTCAGTGTGTGTTTCCTAAGAACAAGAACATTCTCTTTTATAACCTTGTACAGTTATTAACATAGGAAATTTAACACAGTCCCTATTTCAATTTCATTAGTCATGTCCTTTACAGCTATTTTTCTTCCAATCCAGGATCGAACTCAGGATTACTTGGTTGTACTGTCTCTTCAGTATCCTTTAATCTGGGATGTTCTCAGCCTTTCTTTGTGTTTCTAGACTTTAAAGGAAGCCAGTTATTTTTTAAGACTATCCCTCCATTTGGGTTTGTTTGACGTTTCTTTGTGATCTGGCAGGAACACCCCGGAAGTGACGCTGCATCCTCCAAGGATGTGCAGGATGTCAGTTTATGGCAACGTTGGTGACATCTGCTCTGACATCTGTTAGGACACCAGGTGTTCCACTGCAGAGCTTCTGTCCCTCTCTCGTCACAGTGACATTTGTGGGGGAACTCCTCAAGACTTTGGAAACATCTGTTCCTCATCAAGCCTGTGCCACTATTTCGGTGAGCACCACCAATGACATCCCAACGCCTCCACCCGCTGTTATCAGTTCATTGTCTACATCAACGTGGACCCCACGGATCTTTGTTTTAGTCAATGGCTTACGCTCCACAGGCTCCTTCAGGCTCCACAGGCTCCACCAGGGTCCTTCTGACAAGTCCTCACCATGCGTTGCGCACAGCTTATCTTCTGGTGTGAAAGAAGATCCAGGTTCATCTTGTGCTTGCCCTGCTCCAGCCCAGGACCTAGTCCCTGCTCCAAGAAGCCCGATTCCTTTTACTGAAGAGTGGTGACAGACACCACGATCTGGACCTGCGGTTGCTCACTGCCACTGGACGGCCACTGCCTCCAGCCCTCCCCATGGATGGAGCCAGGAAATGTGGGTGCTCATGCATCTATTTCTACCTCTATACACCTATTGAAAACCGTGAGCTCATACGTTCTCACCCGCTCCTCTTCGTGCATGGAGCTCTCTCCCAGCAGTGGGGTCTGGCTCCCAGGGCCCTGAGGTACTTGTTCATCTGCTCGATCCTAGCCTACACAGAAAGAAGTTTTAGAACTTACCAACCCATACCACTGCAAAAACCAACCTACCAACTGGAGTTCCGTATTTATCCACAGTTCTCTTCCAGATAAAATTCACAGAGTGAAATGCAGTCTTAAGTGCACAGCTCACTGAGTTTTAAAATCATATCATCTACTACTTTGTGTGTGTGTATGCATGTGTGTCTGTGTCTTGCCAGTACCAGGATCGAATCCTGGACACTAGTGTTGTAACAACATGCTCTAACCAAGACAACCGGCCAGACCCATCTACTTCTTAAAGCCTGCACTTTTCACCAAAGTGAACTTGTTCACCCTTCAAAACAGGCAGACCTTGTGAATATCTGCCATAAGGTCACTCTCCATAATGACAAACTTCAGTTCTGGGGGAAAACCCAGGTGGAGACTCAGGCCCTAGGATGATTCTTCTATCTTTGGGTGATGTGACGTGACAGATCACATGGCTTGAGCATCTTTGTGCCTGGGTTTTCTCATGGGGGAAAAACTAACATTTGCAAGGCTTGGGGCCAGAATACAAATGAAGGATCTCATAGTATATATCTAATGTTGGAAAATTATAACAGAAGCTAACATTCTGTGAAATAAGATATATTCTATCTTCCTACCTTCGAGCAACCTGGAAGTCCAGGTTCGAATTCAGAATCCTGGAACTTGCTGAATTGGCGCTGGACGGAGAGGGCACGGGAAGGGCTGCCTTGGCGCACAGCCCACCCCCAGCCCCTGCGCTTTGCACCCAGCTCCATTCTCATAAGCTGCATGTCCAAATTCTGGAGCATCACCCCTACCCCCCACAGCCACCCTTTGGGCCTGTAAGTATCTACTTCACTCCCCAGTTATCGACTGGGGAATGCTCTTCAAATTTAAAGCAGTGAGGCCTTTAACTCCAAAGAAATCTTAGGAGTATCCTCTAGTGGGCTGGCTCGCTGGGAAGGATGAGGGCACAGGACAGGAAGAGGTAACACAGACCACAGGTCCCTTCTCTGCTCCAACCAGCACAGGCCTGAGGGAGGCCAGCCTGGCTCCTCATCTTAGCAAAAATCTGCCACTAATTACAGAGCCCTATTGATCATTACAATAAAATGTTTTTGGAAATCTACAGCACCTCCTCAGAACAGAGTTTAGATACCACTGATCCAATACCATCTGTCCATTTTATAGATAAACTTGCTGAGATCTAAAGACATGCCATGATCTGCCTGAGATCACATCAGTGACTGAGCTGGGCCCAGACTCGACTGTCTCCATGGTGAGGGTCCCAGTGCCCCTTCTGTTCTTCCCATGCTCACGGTGAGTCTGGCCCCCACAGCCAGACTTCACAGCCCTGCAGAGGAGGCACCATGCCCAACAACACTGGTTGAAGCCCCCAATGCACAGTAGACTTCTGGAGACTTCAGAGGGCCAGAAGAAATGTGGCCTCAACAGGAGAAATCTAAATCTGGGTCTTTCCTGGAGTCAGTACTAGAAAGTCAGATTTATAGCTGTTCTGGCAGAGCACAGCAAAAAAAAACTTTCTACATCTGAAATGACACAAAGTCCTTTTGCAGAGTGAAATGCCAAGCAGATGGGGTAAAATGCTGGACGAGCCACGAGGCCACGTGAGTGGGCAGAACTGCAACCAAAAAGGGTCAGTGTGGGAAGTGTTCAGTGATGAGGGGAGACGAGTGAGTTCTGTCACTTGTCACACTGAATTTTTGGGATTCCAAGCTTAGAGCTGTCAACCATGACCATAAGTGGCTGCTAGACTAAAGGTCACATCTGATCACAGGGAGCCCCCAGGACTCACCAAAAAGGAACACAGGACATTTTTCAAAGGTCAGCCGTAACTGAATTCATTTATTATGCTAACTTGAACTGAAAAAAATTTACATTATTCATTTACCGGTCAATTCCTTTCTGGAACTGGTTTATCCATTTCAAGGAATAAAATATTTACACTTTATGAAGATATCCTTCTTCTTTTCTTGTGCCAGTGGACACATATGAAGTTTAGACCCTCCAGCTGTGGCCTGGCTCCTTCTAGAGAACACTGCCCAGTGCAGAGGCCAAAGGGCCAAAATTCTAGGCTCACGAGGAAGACTCATAAATGGTCCTAAGCCCTCCCCCAAAGCCAAGGTGGGACCACCGCCACCGGAAACTAAAGACACAGCCCTGAGCCCTGCGCTGGGATGAAGACAAGGGAAGGGCACCTTCCACCGCAGGACAGGAGCTGCAGGACCCGCCATTGGGGAAGGAAAAGGGAGCTGAGTGCACAAAATTGTAAAGGATTCATGGGGAAGGTGCCTCCTTCATTAAGGATGACATGCAGAGGCCACCCCTTTAAGTGGAAAAGAGGTAAAATGAGACAAAGACCGACTTTATATATCGGGTATAAACTGGAAATTTTTAGCTATGATAACTATATAGCCAGGTTTTCTGTGACGGTTATGATTTCACATAATTTTAATAGTAAAGATAATATGTTAGATGTTAAAGTAAACACAATGTAATGTTTGTACCTTTTATATGACTTCTGACAGAAAACAGTCAAGTTTTAAAAGTCGTTTGCCATAACTGGGGTCCTGCGTTCCCTGGCCTGCTCCATGCCTGCTGCTGTGGGTCTGGTGTCCCCCAGGTGGAGGGGAGGTATGGGGCACTCACCCCAATGGGCTCGATCTCTCTCCCTCCCGCTTGCCATAGGGATCTGCAAAGCCTTGGCCTGTCAGTGGAGAAAGCAGGTGAGGTTACACGGGGGAAGCCAGCCATGCCCTCCATGTGCTCCCTAAAACTGAGTGGGGAGGTGATGGAATTTGGATGTGTTGTCCCCGCAAAACTCATGTGGAAATTTGATCCCCAATGCGGCAGTGTTGGAAACTGATTGAGTCATGGGGGCGGATCCCTCATGAATGGATCAATGCTCTCCCTGGGAGACGGGGAATTAATGAATGAGATCTTGCTCTGTTAGTTCCCACCAGAGCTGATTGTTTAAAAGACCCTGTCATCTCCTCTCTCTCTCTCTCTTGCTTCCTCTCGCCATGTGATCTGCTTGTACCCGCTGACTGCCTGACACTTTCCACCATGAATAGAAGCAGCCTGAGGCCCGTGCCAGACGCAGCTGTCCCAGAATCGTAAGACAAATAAACCTCTGTTCTTTATAAACTACCCAGTTTCGGGTATTTCTGTTATAGCAACACAAAATGGACTAATACAAGAGGCTTAAGAGAGTGAGTGGCAAGTGGGGCCACCGCCTCACTCTCGTTAACTCAGCAGAAACTGGCCGAGTGTCACTCGACAGCAAGCCCTGTTCCAGCAGCTGGATTCTCCAGCCCAGCCTCGCCTGGGCCAAAATGTGGTGGCTCACTGTGTGGGTGCTGAGTCACACCACCTGGATTCGAATCCCAGCTCCACTCCTTCGTAGCTAGGCAAGATACTCCACCTTTCTGTAAAACTGTCGTAATAATAGTATACTGACTTTATAGGGCTTCTGCAAGGACCAAGTGGTAATAATAGTACACTGACTCCACAGGGATATTGTGAGAACTCCACTCCTTACTAAGTAACTTAATGTCACTTAGCCTTTTTATAAAACTGTGGTAGTAATTATTATAGGCTGACATCATAGGAATATTGTGACAAACACTATTAGGTACACAGTAGTCATTCAATAATACTGGTTGAATGAGTGGATCATTCATCCCAAATACAAGCTAATAAAATAGTACAGGTTGAAAGGCATATAACTTCAAATTATTTATATCTTGAAGTTTTAATGCACAATTCACAAAGTATTTTATCCTTTAAAAAATGTAAACATAAATCTAAAATCCCTATTGATTATTACCTAAAATCCAGGTCCTATCCACCCCTGCCACAGATAACCCAACTTATTAATTTGGCATTGATCCTTCCATACATTTTTACACTTTTACCAACATATATATACGCTCATAGAAACTGCATATTGTTTTAGAAAAGCCACAATTTTTATCTTACTGAACGCCATTAGTTCTAAAAGTTAGGTCTGGCCATATGATATGCTTTGAGTTTTATAGCTAAATGATAATATCATTTGCAAACAATGATTATTTGGTTTCTTTCTTTCCAAATTTTGAAATTTATTTTTCTTGTCTTACAGTGTTGGCCAGAATCTACAATACAATATTAAACAGTTGCTGAAATAGGGAATGCCCTTGTCTTCTTCCTGGTTCTAATAGGAATGCTTCTAATGTTTGACTATTAAGTACAGTCAATCCTTGAACAATGCAGGGGTTAGGAGCTGCAACTCCTACACAGTTGAAAATCTGTGTATAACTTTTGACTCCCCCAAAACTTAGCTACTACAATGTAGGTACATTGTACACTCCCCCCAGGTCACAGCCATGCCACACTGCACTCATGACATGCTAACCAAAAATTTTCCAATATAGTCACTGAAAAAAAAAATCCACATATAAGTGGACCCATGCAGTTCAAATCTGTGTGGTCCCAGGGTTTTCTGTATAACTTAAAAACAACAACAACAACAAAAACTGAATGAGTACTTAATTTTATTAGATGCTACTTTCGCCTCTCTTGTGATATTCATATGGTTTTACTCTTTTAATCTATTGATATAACACAAACTGCTTATTCCTGTAAAATTCCTCTACTGAAAAGAAAGCTCTAGAAGGCGGGGACTTTGTTTTGTTCACCAATGTATCTCTGGTGCCTAGAACAGTTTTTTGAAGAAAGTGGGAACTCAAAAAAAAAAAAAAAAAATTGTTGAATGAACAGTGACTTGAATGGGAAGGTCCCTAATGTTGAACCATCCTTGCATTCCTTGCATAAACTACACTTCTTAAGGATGGATTTTTAAAAAAAAAAAAAAAACCCTGGTAGATTTAATTTACTCATATTTCATTTAGGAATTTTCTATACTTGTTCGTAAGTGAAACTGGCCAATAATTTGCTTCTTGTACCATGTGTGTTCAATTTTAGTATCAAGGATATGCTAGTCTTGCAAAATGAGCTGAGTAGCTTCTCATCTTCTATACCCTGTGTGGGAGACAATATTAAGTTCAAAATATCTGCTGCCTCTCCCTGAGGGCAGATTATTCATGCCCTCTGCACTGATATCAGGATTGGCCGTGTGATCTCCTGTTGTCAGTGAATGTGAGAGAGTATGACATGTGCCCCTTCAGAGGAGAAGCTTTGGGGCATCACCTGGTTCTGCCGTGTTATCTTTTCCCTCTGCCACAAGGCCCGCAGTGTCCCATATAGGACCTGCTCCAATAGCCTGGCTCCTGGAGGAAAAACACTTTGAACAAAAACAAAGCCAAATAGCAGTGGGTATGTAATGTAACGTAAGTAAAAACTAGACTTTTGCTTTGTTAAATTCACTAGGATTTTGATGTTATTTTTTATTGCAGCACTACTTAACCTAAGCTGACTAATACACTCACCTACAAATTTGTTTGGGCATGGTGTCTTATGGGAGATCTCTGACTTACAAATCATTTTTTGTCTATGTTGATCTATCAAATCAAAGTTTCTACTTCTTCTCAGGCCACATTGGTAATTTATATTTTCCCAAAAGTTGTCCAATTGATATGGGTAATCAAATGTACATATTAATATAAAGTTATTCATAGAATTTTCATATAGCTTCACTTCTTATTCTCTAACTATAGTTATTTTATTCTTGATGTTATCTTTCTCTTTTCTCTCCTTTTCTTGATCATACTTTCCAAAGACTTATCTTTTGGTTTTATTAATTAATTATATACTATTTGTTTTACTTTCCATTTTAATTTCTGCTCTAATTCTCATTTTTCCTTAAACCTAACTTGCATTTATTTTGTTCTAGTTTTTCCCCAACTTTCTTATATTAAAAACTTATTTCCTGTATTTTCAAACTTTTTGTCTTATACATACAGTTAATGCTACAAAATTTTCTCTGAAAACTACTTTGGCTATATTCCACTGGTGTTGGTATATAAAACTATAGTTGCTAAACAGTTCTAAATTATATTAGAATTTCCACTTTAATTTGTTCCTTGACCCACGGGTTATTTTGAAGTATAGTTTTAAACTTTCAAATGTATGGATTATTTTTTGTTAACTTTTTGTGATTGACTTCTATTTAATTACACTGCTGTTTGTATGCTATAAAATTTTTTTTTAATTTGTAGCAACTGCACTTGTGACATAGGATATGGCACAACTTAGGTAAATGTTCAATGTACCTTTGAAAAAAAGTATATTCTCTATTGGGTGTAAAGTTCTGTATATTGTATATCTGTTAGATTTAATTTGTTCATTTGGTCATTCAAATACTCTGTAATTTTACTTTTTCATCAGCTTGATCTCTCGGTTTTTGAAAAAGGTATACAATAGTCTCCCCTGGGGTGCTCATAGCTCTATCTAATTCTGCTTCACAAATGTACACACTGTCCTCGTTGTTTTTACTGTTTTTTCACTTTGAATTACTTTGTCTGATATTAATATTACTTTACCAGTTTTCTTTTTTCTTAATGTTGCTTGTTATATCTTCTTTCATTTAATTATTTTCAGTCCTCCTGTGTTGCTTTGTTTTATAATTGGATTTTTAACAATCTAAGTAGAAGGTTTTTCGCCTTGGATACTCTTTCTTTTCCATTGATCTTATAATCTTCTTCAGGACTTGTCCTAGGCTCTTTTCCCCACCCAGTCCCTCTAGGTAATTTTATTTTTTGGAAACACAATTAAAGCAATAGTAGTGATACTAATAATAGCTATCATTTATATAGCTCCTTATTACCAGGTATTGAGCTAAGTATTTCTCATATTAATTCATCTAATTCTCACAATAACTCTAAAAGAACTGTCTTATTATTATGTCCGTTTTACAGATGACAGAACTGAGCCCTGCAGCGAGCTAGCAGCAGAATCAGGATTTAAACCCATGTAGTCTGGCCCCAGAATCCAAGCTCTTACTTATTATACTTCCTATCACCTCCCAGATCAATTCTCCAGTCCTCTTCTGATTTCCCATGTATCTCGTGGGTTTGTGACTCATCTCTTCTGCATGATGTCCAATTACACAAGTTTACCAAGGCATTAAATTTCGATAATATACTGTTGATCCCAGAATTTATACCTCCAAGCCCAACTACTTTTTCTACATTCCATACTCACTTATCCAACTGTCTGTTTACATAACATCTCCACTTGGATTTTGAATAAGCATCTCAAAAATCACATGTCCCAGCAGAATTCTTAGTTATTGCCCCATTATCTGTTTCTCTCCACCCTAGTCTTTCCCAAATCTGCAAACACCATTATCATCCCCAGTTGCCCAAGCCAAAAACCCGAGGTCACTTTTGGGACCCCTCTCACTTCACTTAGGCTGCCCTCACCACAGACACACACTCACAACCGCTCTCTCTCAGCTGCTTGTTTCTGCTTGTTCTCAGTTTTTCCTGGTTCCTCCTATCTCCCCAAACTCATAACAGTGTTAACCTCAACTCACCTTTCAGGGCTCAGCTCGCTTGGCTGCCCTGAGCACTAGGCTGGATTAGGCCTTGTCACACACCAGAACTAGCATCACAGCTACTACAACGTGCCACAGTTACCCAGAAGCATGCATGGCCTTTCCACTGGCTTCTCTCCAATGTGACAGGTCCCCTTACTCTCAAGCCCTTGCAAAGTTTGGTATATTACAGCTTCTCCCTCACCTTCTTCTGAACAACAGAGTCTACTTGAGGGTGGGTGACACATTAGCCTGAATAATCTCAATTAATGCTGGTTTTAGATAATTACAGAGATCATTCATCTAAGAGAGACTTTTTTTGAAAGGCAAACAAACCAGATCTAGTATTTATTCCTGGGGAAATGGCCTCAAGACTTTAAGAGCAAATTAGTAAGTGGCTACATCACAAAGATCACAATTGTACAATTACAACAATCTTAAAAACCCAGTTGTCCTAATGTCAATGGCTATTTGTGGCTTGTGATAACATTTCTAGTGAAAGCATCATACACAGAGTCCAAAAGTGCTATATCTCAACCAGCTTAGACAGAAATGAAGATAACTCTGGAAAGCTTCCAGTGACTTAAAACTTAGCTTTAAAACATATAAGAAAATGCAAAGGCCTGGAATAACCAAGGCAGTCTTAAAGACAAGCAAAATGAGGACTATACTTCCAGATATCCAAATGTACTACAAAGTGACAGTAATTACAACATGAAGTCCAATGGAACAGAATAGAGAGGCCAGAAACAGACCTGCAAATATATGACTACCTGATAAAGGTGGTGCTTCAAGTCAGTCTTTTCAATAAATGGAGCTGGTACAACTGGATACCACATGGAAAAAAATGAACTTTACCCCTACCTTACACCATACACAAAAAAAATCAATTGCAGGTGGATCAGAGATTTAAATGTGAAAGATAAAACAATAATGGTTTTACCTTCATGATCCTGGGAAGGGCAAAAAGCCTTACCCTAAAGTGAAAATGATAGATGGGATTATATTAAGAACTTTTAGTCATCAAAATACATCACTAAGAGAATGAACAGGTAAGCTACAGAAGAGTTTACCTGCATACATAAATCCAACATAACTATGTAAATCCAAAATAAGCTACATACATAAATCCAACACAAAAATCATTTCCACAATATACATTTTTTAGTGTTCTGTAAATCAATAAGGAAAGGCAAATAAGCTAATAGAAAAGTATGCAAAAGTCTTGAACAGACACTTCACAAAAGACAATATTCAAATGGCCAAACACACATGAAAAGGTGCTCAATCCACTACCCATAAGAGGCTGCAAACCAAAGCTACAATCCATGCCCATAAACACATTTGCATGGCAAAAATGAAAACAGACAATATCAAGTGCTGAGAGGATGCGGAACACCTAGAATTCTCATACACTGCTGCTCAGCGCATACAATGTCAAACCGTTTTAGAAAATCAGCAGTATTCACTATAGCTGAATGTACACAAATCCTGTGGCCCAGCCTATCCCAGCAGAAATGGATACTGATGTCCACCAAAAGACCCATACAAGCATGTTATACGGCAGCACCATATGTAGCAGCTGAAAGTCAAAACCAGCTCAGATGTCATCAACAAGATGGATGAACAGTGACACATTTATGCAGTGGAAACATACGTGGCAATGAGAGTACACAGCTGACACACTCACCAGGCACAAAGCTCACACACTTGACGTTAGGTCAAAGAGGCCAGACCCTAGAGTGTGCCCTGCACACATCTCACCAGTGCGGCAGCAGTCAGGTTAGTGGTCCCCTTTGTGGGGTGGTGACTGAGGGTGCCCACGGGGCTTTTGGGGTGCCAGAAATGTTCTGTTTCTTGGTCAAAGGTGCCAGTAACACAGGTGTGTTCATTTTGTGAAAACCCCTCAAACAGTTCATTGACAGTGTGTGTACTTGTTGGTGTGTAGTTATTCTCCAATAAAGTTTTTCATTACTTGAAGAAAACTTGTAATAAAAATGCATCTGCAGTGTTTGAACAAAATAGCATCATGAAATATGAGAAAAGAAGGAAAGAATGGCCTTCCTAAGTTAGTATCATTTTATACAAAATGGAATTTTGCATAATGAAATAAAGTATTCTAATTAGACGTGCTGCCTGCACTCCTTTCCAGATTTGTTGTCTACATTTTACATATTCAAATTGGCTGAGATTGAGTTTTGGGGGCTTGTCATTGGAAGAAAATAAGGACTGTCCTATGTCAAAAAGTGATGGCACCAGCGTGTCCAGGCGGATCGGGCACGTGGTAGGGAAGGGTGTGCACTTGTGCTTGTGTCCTTACCCAGTACCTGGGAAAGTGACCAACACAAAAAAGACCCACTGAATGAGTGGACAGTGAAACGCCACGAAAGGGCAGTCATCTGAGGATGGAAGACCAAGTTCAGAGCAAAGCTGGCAGGAAGGGTCACCAGCACCCTGGGGACTGGGCAGAGGCTTAGTGTCTGCCCCTTCTGCTTCCTGGCCACAGGCAAGACACACACAGAGAGCCAGGCCAAGTGCAGCCTGGGATGGACACCTTCCTCCCACACTCTAACCGTCTCTCCATGGTACGCTCTCAAAGACAGATCACCCTGGACCAGATCACCTCGAGCTCAATCGATGTGAACTAACTCAAAGGATGCCTTTCTAAAGCTGGGAAAACAGTACCTTATGTCAGAATTCTCAGATTTGGGTATTCCTGGCATTTTGAAACATTTATGTGAAAGCTTTTCATCACCGCAAAACCAGGACTAAGGATGATCACAGAGATTTGCTGTTAGTGGTAGGAACACTTCAAGGAGGCTAGAGCTAACCCAGGTCACTTCTGTTCACCTCCCACTCATTCACCAAGATCCCAACCCCCTCCTGACATAACGAGTAAGTGCAGACCTGGCGGCTCAAGTGCCCCCGGAGGAAGAGCCCCGTGGACAAGAAGCCAACATGTAGACAGTGGCGACAAAGGTGACCTAAGTTACATGTTTGGCAGCAGTGACAGACCTCAGCTACTCCTGAGTTCCTGTCCATGCTCCATCCAGGTCCCTGCGCTGCCAGGGGCCACACACAGAGCTCTTGTTTGAGCAAACAGTGGCATTAATACCAACACACTGTGCACTGGGTGAACGCATGGCCAGCGCCAGCTCCTGGGGACCGGAACCCTGGCCCCTCCTGACCTCGTGGTGCCTGAGCTCTAACTGTGGACAGGCGCCCACAGCACCCAGCTGGCCGGGCTGCATAGGACTGGATGAAGGAAGCACGTGGAGCACTGGCCACATGTGCCAGCAGTGGCATCCAGTCTCTCTCAGGCTGAGGAATACACTAAATAATCTACAGTTGTTTCTCTGGTGCTCCTCCACAGGTGCTGGATGGGCCACAAGTCTCTCCCAGGGAGGTCAGCCACCCACAGGTTCTCCGATTGGCAGGAGGGCAATAGTCGGGGCCCTACACTGTCTCCTGGCAAGAACCGGGGTGCTTCTGAGGACCTGAAAGGCTTGACATCCCCCAGCACCAGCATGACATGAGGCGACTGGGGGAGGTCAGTCACTGGTGCACTCAGGGCAGTGCCTCATTACTTCCTTTCACCACTTCATCTGACGCCAGCTTTTCACAACAGAGTGCTCTGTAGACACTGCCAGAATGCTGCAGGAGTGAGAAGGCAGCCAGAGTCACTGGTTCCAGAAGGAGGTGTTTGTTTATTCACTGACTGCTGACTCCCTCCCGCACCTGAGACCACGTAGGTACCAGATACTCCAGAGATGGGCTCAGAGGGCTGAGAGCCCAACTCTGTCTACACTGTTAAGACAACATTTATCCTGTAGGTTGTGGGAAGTCACTGAAGCTCTTATGCAAGGCACTGTCATGACCTGAGTTTTGTTCTGAGTTTTATAGACCATACCCCACAGCACAGTAAAAAAACATATCACAGAATTCTGTCTGGACTTCCCTTCCTGCATATAGTACTAGAAAACTAGACAAAATATATGAAGCAAGGATTCTCAACCACTGGACCACAGTCACCACAGACTGTAATTCCTGTTGGAAATGAAATCAATGAAGTGAGCCTTCTGATGCCCCAGCTGTCTGCCAGGAGGCACTTTATGACCTGCAGCACAGGGAAGGGGCCACAAGTAGATGATGACTTGTCACTGAACTAAAGAGCCAGGGATCTGAATGAGGGAAGGCCAGAGCCACTGGAATCTGCGGATGCAGAAGAGAGCTCATGAAAGAGCTCCAGAGACCTCCTGGGAGCCCCATGGGTCTGCTACTGAATTCTAAGTTGTGCAACACAGGTGAACCCCATGACGCTGCAAAACAGTCAGGAAGCCGCAGGCTGAGCAGCTGCCAGAGCTCACACAGGGTTGGAAGGTTTTTGATTCTACCCAGCTTCTGCTGGATAGCCAGGCCTCCAAAGGAGTCCATACCTGTGTCAGGCTGTGTGCTAAGTAGCAGGGCTAAGCTAGCCCTAGAGTAAAAGCTAGGATGTGCTTTAGATTTGCTGTTAAAGGGGAAAAAAAGCCTTAAAGGGATCAAGCCAACCCACAAGTAGCTAAACTGCCTATCAAAACAAACCTCTAAATCTTTGAAGGAAGAAAACAGAATCCAGCACCTGGTCAGTCACCAGACAAACAAAGACACGGAAAATGTGACCCAGAACCAGGAGAAAGACCAGCCAATGAGTGGACCCAGAATGACAGAGATGAAGGAAGTGGCATACGAGGACTTTAAAAGGCTTACAAATATTACAGCACACTCAAGGATTTAAAGGAAAGCATGAAGACAATGAGGAAAGAGATGAAAGAGCAGGAGGAACTGCTGGAGATAAACACACAGTCTCTGAAATGAAGAGTTCACAGGACAGAATCAACAACATATTTAACACTGCAGAGGATCAAGATCAGTGAACATAAAGACAAAGCAAAACTACAAAACATGAAGCCCATACAGGAAAAAAAAAAAGACTGAAAATGAGAGCGCTCAATAACTTGCAGGAAAAATCAAGTGGTTGAATGTACTTGTGATTAGTCCCCAAAACAGGAAATGAGGAAAAAACAGCTGAGCCTCAACAACCCCAGAGAGCATGCACACAGACCCAGCTAACGCAGGACTCCTCACGATCAAATCGCCGAACACCAATGACAGAGAGGAATCTTAAGCTCTCTTCTAAGTGGTATGCCAAGAGGCGACACCTTCCTGCGGTTCTCTAGCTTCAGGGTTGGGAAGGGCTTTGCCTCAGTGGCACAAAGTCTACCCAGGCAGAGCCCTTGAGGAAACCCACTGAGCCCACCCCAACCTCAGGATCTGCTTCTAGACCTTGTCCTTGAATTATTTTGGCCACTCATACTTTTAACCCAATCTGTATAATGCTTTCGTTCAACACCTTTGTACATATTCTCCTGAGAGTGAATCTATTAGTTTTCAGACCATTTTGAAAGTTCTTGGGTAAAATGTTTCCTAAGTTTGAAACAATATATATTATTTTAGTAAACTCTTTATTAAGGCATAGCACATAAAAAGTGCACAAATCATACGGGTACAGCTCCACAGATTTTCACAAGCAAACGCACGCATGTAATCAGCTCCCAGATGGAGAAGCAGAACGGCAGCAGCTCCCAGAAGCCCCCGCCAGGTAACTGCTCTCTGATTGCAACATCGTGGATTACTAAACCAGTACCTACACTGTTTCTCATGCCTGAGGTTTCATAAGAGAGGTTTCTTTTTGTTTCGTTTTTCCCCCCAAGAATCAAACTAATAAATACCCTTGGAATCTGAGGAGGAGAAGAAGTGGAGGCAGGAGGGGTCCAAGGCAGACGTCCACTCTCACTCTACGCTTCAGAATAAAGTTTTGAAGCAAATATGCCCAGATGTAACATGTGCTAATTTGGGGAGGTAGGAATGTGGTTAGATTTATTACTTTTGAACTTCTGTTTGCTTAAAAAAATTTTCACAGTATAAATAATTACTAATAAAAACTCGCTCCAAAAATCTTGTAGAACTGGAAAGAAATAAGTATGTTGGAAGACATCTTGGCAGAAATCAAAAGTCTCCATGCTTCCAAAAAGGAAAATCTACAATCTGACTCACGTTTACAAATACTAAAACATTATTCCATATCCTACAAAAATACACAATGTTATTCTTGGTATAATTTTTAGGTCCAAAAGCAAACTATAAAGAATGTGATACTTTAAACCAAAGTAAAGGGTTCTGGTTAAAACAACAGTTCTCACACAGCACATTGCAAATTAACATCCTGTTTCTGCTATTTAGTAAACATTTTTGAAAAATGTGCAATTAGGCTATACCGTTTTTCTGATGAGAAAAATGTGAATTTACCAAATAATTCTGTATAAATACCCATGGCATTACTCAATTTGTATTTATAGAATACAAATTCATTTGCCAAAAATATTAACAATTATAATACTTTATATTTTAAAGACGAATGCAGTTTAGTTTTCCCCAAATTAATCTAGCAATACTAGCAACCCTTCACCGTGAGGCAGCCGCTAGTAACAGCTCACCGAGGCTACACCCTCAGTGCCGCTGCCCAGCAATGATCCCACCAGACAGGCTGAGGAGACCCTGTTCATCCTGCAGTAGAGATGAGCTCAGCCTGAGAACTGTGGGCAGAACCAGGGCTCCACCCCATGCCAGCGTTCCACTTGTGGGAGTAGAGCCCAGGGGAGAATCAGTCAAGGCACACTGATGGTCTGTCACTTGCACAGTCAGGGATGGGTGTCACAGAGGAGGCCTTCTAAATATCAAACACCTGGAACAGCAAGAGTCCCTTCTAGGAAGCAAATTTAAGGTGCAATGCAAAGGCATGGAAAGTAGAGTTGCAAGCAGGTCCAGACAGAGCTGGGGGCTGGACTTCAGGTGGGAGGAGGATCCCACGCCTTAAAGTGGGAATTGGGGATTCTTCAGATCTGAGCTAGACCCAGGCCCACCACTGGTCACTAGTGTCCAGCTGGCTGATGCAGGGGCAGAAACAGGGGAGAGATGGCCCGGCAGCCACTCGCAGGGAGCCCTGCTCAGCCCTAGCCAGCCCTGTTCAGGTTGTGGGAGCAGAGCCGCTGCTGAGCCCCGGAGAGCCCTGGCTGCGGCCTCGCTTCAGCCAGCTATTTCCCATTTCACTTCCTAATAAAGTCCCGTTTCAAACAGAACCAAACACACCCCAAAGGTGATGGCCACTCAAGTAAGCATGGGTAAGTGGAGAGGGACACGGGCCTTCCTTTCCCATCACGCTGCAGATGGCGGTGGGGCGGCAGGATTAAAACCAGCCACAAACTTTGCAAACGCAACCAAAGAAGAGGGCGCAATCTCACACCACAAGCCTCAAATAAGAAAAAGACAAAAGGGAAAAAGAAGCCAAGGTGAAAGAAAGGTTCTGACAGGGTCTGCGTCTGGACCACCCTGAGTCCCCGCACACAGGCCGGGGGAGAAAGGGGAGCCCGCAGTCCGGAGCGTCCCACGGATAGGTGGGACGTTGGGGCTCTGGCCAAGTGGTCGGGGTTCAACCAGACACTTCTGCACTGGTGTGCTTCATAAGGGGATCCCACTAAGTGTTTACTTGTTTTTTGAGAGGGCGTCACTACTTGACAGAAAAAACTTGGAAGGCCACTGTCCTGACCCGTCTTACTCCAGGCTCTGGCTGGTGTCTGTTGGGCATCCCAATTGCCACAACTCTCCTTGGACAGATCGTTGTGTGACAGCATGTTGGAGAGGGGGTGACTGGGCCCAGTGGCTCTGAGCAAGTGCCAACCAGATTGCAGCTGCTGCCTTGGGGAAGTGATAAAGGGGCAGGCACTAGGGCACGGGAGCGGGAGAGACGGCCGCAGGGACGGGGAGGCCCAGGAACCTGGAGGAATAGATGGACGCGCTGACTGCATGGACAGAGTGGGACTGGGCAGTCAAGGCATCCAGCCTGAGGAGGACAAAGGGAGGGGGAGACTCGGGACCAGAGTCTGGAGGGGAAAGCCAGGAGTGAGGCCGGCCAGTGCAGAGCACATGCGAAGCAACCAAAGTGCAGGTGCCACGGGGATGCGCCACCGTCCCCCAGAGCCAAGCCACACTCATCCACTGACTGTCCTCCTGTCACAGACTGACAGGTGCTAAGGACATGGACGTAACTCCTCAACTGAACTTCTCGACTTCAAAAAACATACCCAGCAATGGCAGGAAACATCCCCTTTTGAGCATGTCGAGGTGGGTGGGAGGGAAAACCTGGCAGAGCTGCTTGGCACAGAGCTATCAACAACGGACCCAAATCAGAGAATACGCACTTATCACCAGAAAACAGCACCCAGCAAACACCCAGAACCAGAGAACTGGAAGGTTCTTTCTTCCACTAACAATCAGAAGGTCTTACTTTTACACATTTCTCAACAAGTTACAATCTCCTCGGCAGGTCGACATCACACTGCTTTTGAACACTGTTGGTATTCTGTTTGAACGTATGTTTCAATAATTTCCCACAAGGCAGATCATTACACATCAAGATTCTCTGTAATGCTAGAATGTTCTTCTTCCTCTCGAGCCAGAATCTGCTCCCTGCCCCTAACCCTGGGGCCCTGGTTTGCCCTCTACAGGTACCAACCACTAATCCGTCTTTCATCGGGTGATCTGAGGCCACGGGTGGGCAGCCATGATAGGTCCTTTCCTTCTGAGAAAGTGAAAAAACACACTTCAGGTTGACAACGATTGCAAAAATAGCTTTGTCCAATTTCCTTAAAGCCACAAAACTGTACGGTTAGGACATATACAATAAAAGTATAATACATGACACGGGAACAGTTAAATGAGTCCGTGTTACCTCACTGGAATGGTTAAATAAACATGAAATACTTCTGAAAGGATGATTTATTGATCACCAAACCAGACTGGACGGCTAGGTAGAGACAGCCCCCAATGTGTGAACAGGTTGCTTTCCAAAGCTGGTTCCTAAGTCCCCATGTGGAACTCAGAGTGCATTCTTCCCACGGAAACTGTGCTGCTGGAGTTCCCAGGCCCCCCTTGGTGAGCGTGAACCTGCTACTCACCACGGACTATAAAAACATTGCTGTGTGGAAACGCATTCCAAGTTTCCAGCAAGACCCTCTCAACAAGCTCCTGCCCACTGCTGTGGAGGCAGGGTGGGGTCCCATTTCTACCTGAAGCAGGAGTCGCAGGGGAAGGGGGCGTCAGAAGGGATGGGGCAGGGGGCTCCAGGAACTGAGTGTCCAGGTCTGGAGCTGGAACTCCCCCGTAAGATGGGGCTGGTGGTCACAGGCGAGGTGGGGATTTGGAGGGCCAGGGCAGGGAGGGGTGCAGAGTACAGTGAGCCCTGCAGCCAGGCCTGAGCCCTGGTCACTCCACCTGGTGTCTATATGATTGGGATCGATTTCTCCTTGCTCTGCCTCAGTGCCCTACCTGCAATAATGGCAGAATATAACACAGACCTTCCAGAATTAACACACTAACTAAACAAGAGAACTTGCTGCTTTTACTCTTATAGTCAGAAAAGAAACTGAAGATGGAAAAATAATAAGACATGAAACGTTACCGAATAAAACACAAACAAGCCACCTGGTGCAGTTCCTGACAGGCAGGATGTGCTCATGAAACACTATCTCCTCCCTGCTTCCCTCTCTGCCTCAGTGGGACTCCACACAGAAGGGGCGGGCCTGTCCCTAGTGGCCCCAGGGTCTGCACTGGAGAAGAGTGGGAAGGGCTGGGATGGAAAGCCCCCAGAGGCAGGGGAGTCACCGCCACCCAGCCAGCACCACTTCCTCAAAAAGGACACGCAGAGCTGGCGAGGGCTGGGAGCCAGGGACTTCCCACACTCGGAAAGTGTAGCTTTTTAAAAAATTATAAAATGGTCTACGTAACGAAGGTCCCTGGGGTTCCTGCATTCACTGCTGACAGAAAAAAACTTTTAGAGGTGAATAAAGATTATTAATATGATTAAACTGAACATATTAAGTAAACCTCTCGAATTTATAAATTTCCTATAGAGATCAATGTCTCCTACCAGAAAAGAGAAGTTAGAACACAGTGGAAAGGGTAAGCATGAACAGAATATTATAAAGACCATTCGCTTTTATCTTGGATTTGGTTACAGGGGCTATTTCTTTTCATAAAGGAAGTTCCTCCCACTCCCAGCCTCAGACTGATTAAATGACATGATGATGATTGTACACAATATAGGAAATATAATTCCTTTTATCCAAAGAAATGCACCCCAAACACAGAAGCTTTAGGGTCGTTCTGGTCGCAGCGTTAGGAAGCAGCCTGGTGTACCGCAGGATGTAACCCTTCCCGAGCTTCCCGTGGAGACGCCCAGCCCAGCAGAGCGTGGTGGCCGGCACCTCCGTGTGCAAGGCCTTAATGCTCCACGTTCCGCCAGGCGAAAGCGGCTCTTTCTAAGGCCAAGGACTGAGGTCGGCAGGTGTGGGACAATAGAAAGTTTACAGAAAACTGCACTTTGTGTCTCTTTAACTCACTATAAAAGAGGGCAGCCTTGGACCTCACTCCTGCCCCAGCCCAGCAGCCTCTGCAGCTATTGTCTGGATCCAGACCATACCCAGTATGTAAAAGAAAATGAAGAGCTGGTGCCCCTTAAGACACCGTATAACCCAACTCTCAAAGACAGGGGAATAGGTTAAGGCTGTAGAAAACAACAACAAAACTTGGGATCATAAGGACTTTATGAGTATTATAAGAAATGAGGAATATTTGGAAAAAACTCTCCAAATCATTTTGGAGTTTAAAAAATATCATTGAACTAAAATGATAAGGATTACATCAGAGAAACCTTAAGTGAAATAAGACATTTCTGACTATGTCCTTTTGGATCAGTCCTGTTAAAAGAATTCCTGCACATAAAATGACTTAAAAGACAGAAAGTTTTTGATTCCTCGTCATCCCACACGCTTGACTCATCTGCTACACTTTTCCTAAGAAAAGAAAAACTTAGCAACTGAGAGTCTCGCCCAAATTTCCAGAGTTGCTCAGATTCAGCAAGTGCTTTGAAATCTGAACTTGCTGGTTTAAAAGCTGGTTATACAACACAGGAATAGCAGAAACATGCTTTAACTTGTCACACACCACAGGATGTGCTGCGGCCCAAGCACACTGCCGCACCTGGACACACAGACACTCTGTCACTCCGAAGTGTAGGTTCATAAAATCTCTCTGCAACGAACAGACTCCAAAGCACACGTTGCAGCCACCAGGGAGCTCCCCCCAAGTTATCTCCAACTAAAACCCTCCCACAAGAGGATAGGAAAAGGCAAAGAAACATCTTTTTTGAGTGCATCAAATGGCAAATACATTTTCACAATCAAAAACTTCATTTAAAACATTAAAAATATACATCAGAAATTGTGACTTACCACCATCAGACACAGTTGCAGACTGAAAGAAAAGAGAGAGAGACATGAGTTAATTAAGCCTCATGACAAAACTCAGGAAGACGGACGGGACAAAATGGGAAGGCACTTGGGAAGGCTCTTAAGAGATGCCATCCAGGTGCAGGTGTCTGAGGACAGCCGGACGGGCAGTGAGGTAGGCGCCGTGGCCCCAATGCCCGGGCAAGCTCCACCCAGACTGGGTGACACCCATGAGGAAGTCATCGTCATTTTCATTTGAAAAGAACAAATCCCAGCATGTCTGACATCACAGTCTTAGTAACAGCCTCAATGAAAACAAATTCATAAACTTCAGGATGAGCAGATGTCTCCCACTCTGCATGTGACACACCACATCCAGGAGGAGGCGATCACGCACAGGCCTCAGCACTCACCAGGCCCAGAGAAGCCAGATGACCCTGAGGTGATGGCAGAGAGGGAGTCAAGCCTGGACCCAGATCTGGACTCCACACCTGCCCACCCAGGTGGTGGAGGAGCAGCCACAAGAAACAGGTCAGGGAGAAGCTTCCAGGGGGAAGCCTGGAAGAGCACAAGAGGCTGAAGGAGATGAGGTGGCTGGTCTAAGGCACAGGGACAAGAACAGACAAGCCCTGCAGCAGAGACGCAGGTGGTTCCGGAAGGCAGGCTGGTGGTGAGGAGGAGGCTGGGGAGCTTGCAGCTTTGCTGACATGGACAAGCAGAATAAAAAAAAGCCACAGGTAGTTCCTTAAGGGGAATCGTGCGTTAGAAGTGTCTGGGAAAGACTATCTGGGGGGCACTTGAACCCATCAGGGACGCCAGTTCCAAGGCAGTCAGTTGGGGATATGGTGATAGCCCCGGGACTGAGGCCAGGAGGGAGGGGAATCCAGAGAAGGAGCTGGGATGTGCAGGCATCCAGGGAGCACAGGCCAGGGGGGTGGGGGAAGCTGAGGGGCTGGGGGGCAGGTGAGGGGCCAAGGGACCTACGCCTTTGCTCAGGCATGCTGGCCCCCACATAGGCCCCTGCTCTGAGAGCAGGTGTGTGGCAGACCTGAGAGACTGCACAGGTAAAAGCCCCGCAAGCAGCTGTGCCGGACAAGCAGGTGACTGATGTCCACAGCACAGGACCATGATGTCGTAAGTAAGAACGAATCTTCTGCTTCTGGTTGGCTATGGGGAAGCCTCCCAGGGCTCGTACCCCAGGACCTGTCTCCCCAGGACCTGATCCTCACCGAGGCCTCCCAGGCCCAGGAAGGGCTCGCCCTCATATCCTCTCTCTGTGCCATAGGCACAGGCTGCCAGGGGACAGCACCATAACCAGACAACCTGGTTCACAAAGCAGAGCTGTGCCTCTTCAGCGTGAGGCTACAACCAACGCCTCCTCCTAAATCCCAGGCCATCCCCCAAAATTGGAAGTCATTAGGGGTTAAGACCAAAATCCAAATAAGCAAGGCTGAGGGGGAGGTGACCAAGGAAAGGAGGAGCCAGGACTTCCAGCTAAAGCCTCCCTTGCCTACTGCCATGGAGGCACCATCCACCCTCCACCCCAAGGAGCAAAAGGATACATATGCAATTCAAATTTTAAAACAAGTGACACATATAAACTGGTATTTTGTACTTCCAGTGTGACCATCCACCCCCCAGCACCAGGGCCGCAAACCCTGGCCCCCGCCCGCCACGGAAGACAGTGACCCTCTGCATTCCAAGCAGACTTGGTGTTGTCATGGAGCCCCGCTTCAGCCCTCACCTGGCTGACTCACACCTGCAGGACTGAGAGAGCCCACCTAAGTGACCATCCTTCTCCGCCCAGACAAACAGTCAGTTTCAAACCACCATGGGTCCTGAGTCCAGAAACATAAAAACCCAGTTTCAGAGTAGCCTGGCACCTTGACACATTTTCCAATAGTAAAAACGTGCACAGCTGTGCGTCCACTTTTCACTCTCATCTTGTCAGACGGGAAGTGAAAGAGCAGACGGCTAGCAAGCCAGCGCCTGGCCAGGAGACCGCACCCGCAAGGCTCTGATTTTTATTGCAGAAGCTGAGGCATGGGTCTCCTTCGCAGGCGCCATAAACACACCTTGGAAAGCTGCTATTCTTTCCACACCCACAATAAATCATCTACGACCTTGTTAAAAAGCTAAATAAAAGCAAATTATTCCCTTGAGATTATGAGAGGTAAATCTGCAAGGCCATAAACAAAATCAAATATACTGCCCGTAATAAGGTCGGAAAAATAAATCACAAAATGCAAACTTCAGAAGTATGAAGGAGGGCTCACTTCACGGCATACTCATAATTGAAACTACAATCTCAGAGTGCGGCAGACAGAACAAAGTGCACCAGAAGGTCTCTACGATGCAGCATTTACACCCCAAACAAACTAAACTCAAGACCCGGAAGAGGGGGTGTCCCAGAAGCCAAAGAGAGAACTAAGGAGAAGGTGGCCATTGAGTGTGTGGTGCACCACGAGGCTGAAGAAGGTGGGGAGAGGGACAGAGCCATACCCATCTGAGGAGGGCGCGGCTGAGGGGCAAACGGGCAGGGCTGCTGGACAGAGGCTCTGGGAGGCCCTTCAGGGCAGTACTGCTGGATCCAGGTAAAGTTCCACAGCACGCTTTTCTTAAAGTAAACTTAATTTTTCAGTTTTAGACTTACAGAAAATATATATGGAAAAAAGACAATACAGAGTCAAACACGCTTTTTAACATACAGCTGCTCCATGATCGTAAGGGGAGTCCCTGAAAGAGACAAGAAGGGAAGGGAACCGTGAGCAGCCAGCAAATGCCAAGGCTGCCAGAGCCAGGAACCCAGGCCGCCTCGGCCACAGTGTGCCATCCCCGACCTGACACCCTCCAGTCCAGCCGAGGCCTCCAAGGGGATGGCGCCGTCCAGGGGCCAAGTGCCCCACCTCCAGGCAACAGCAATCACAAATCCTTCTGGAAGAAAGTGCCCAACTGAGGCCCTCAGGAGCTCCAAAAAGCGAGCCCACCCAAATATGAGCTCACCAGCAAAAACTCAAGGGAAACCACCCAAAGTAAGAGTCAGTGGAGACAACAAGTGACAGACTCTCAGACACAGGGAAGGTGTGATACGGAATGTCAAGTGACTGTCTATGAAATCGTACAGCAGTAAAAGTTGGGAAAAAAGAGGAAGTAAGGCGGCGGATTTGAAAACTTACTGTATGGAATGTCTGGCAGTGAGAAACACAGATGTTGAAGACCCCACAGAGGAGTGACACCGAGATTAGAGGGTGGAGAGAATTTGGAAATTAGAAGACAGAACCAAGAAACCCACTGCTTGAGGCTCAGAGACAGGGCACAGAAAACAGCAGGGCGAACAGAGACGGCCTGGGCAGCACGTAGTCACACAGCCGCCTGGAAAGAGCTTGCCCCACAGGCCATCCCGGGAACTTCTTGAGGACACCACCAGGAAGAGGCCCATGACCCAGACTCTGAGTTAAGAGGCTCCCCAGGGGTTCCATCTGTGTCTCTATTATCCAGCAATTTCCAAGAGGGACTCAAAGTCTCTGAGCCATTGCCTCAAGTGACTACAGCAGTCTCCCCTTGTCCACAGGGAGCACATTCCAAGACCCCCAGTGGATGCCTGAAACCACGGAGAGCACAGGATCTCATATATATGATGTTTTCCTACACATAAATACCTGTGAAAAAGTTTAATTTATGAATTAGGCATAGTGAGAGATTAACAGCAACAACTAGAAAAAACAACAATTATAACAATACACTAGAATAAGATCTACGTGAATGTTTATCTCTGGAACACTTGCAGGCAGTACTTGACCCTGGGTACCTGAAACTTAGGAGAGCACAACCTCGGATAAGGGGACTCTGGTATTTCCATCCCCGCTGCCAGTTCGGGTAGCTGTTCCAAAAACACACTTTCCTAACCCAAACTTTTTTTTTTTTTTTTCCATATAGCAATTTCTCAGTATCTTTATTTATTTTTTTATTTGTGATTGAAACTTTTTTTTTTTTTTTTTTAAGTTTTATTTTGTCGATATACATTGTGGCTGATTATTGCTCCTCATCACCAAAACCTCCCTCCCTTCTCCCTCCCCCCCTCCCCCACAACAATGTCCTTTCTGTTTGCTTGTCGTATCAACTTCAAGTAGTTGTGGTTGTTATATCTTCTTCCCCCCCCCCGGTTTGTGTGTGTGTGTGTGTGTGTGTGTGTGTGTGTGTGTGTGTGTGTGTGTGTGTGTGTGTGTGTGTGTGTGTGTGTGTGTGTGTGTGTGAATTTATATATTAATTTTTAGCTCCCACCAATCAGTGAGAACATGTGGTATTTCTCTTTCTGTGCCTGACTTGTTTCACTTAATATAATTCTCTCAAGGTCCATCCATGTTGTTGCAAATGGCAGTATTTCATTCGTTTTTATAGCTGAGTAGTATTCCACTGTGTAGATGTACCACATTTTCCGTATCCACTCATCTGATGATGGACATTTGGGCTGGTTCCAACTCTTGGCTATTGTAAAGAGTGCTGTGATGAACACTGGGGAACAGGTATACCTTCGACTTGATGATTTCCATTCCTCTGGGTATATTCCCAACAGTGGGATAGCTGGGTCATATGGTAGATCTATCTGCAATTGTTTGAGGAACCTCCATACCATTTTCCATAGAGGCTGCACCATTTTGCAGTCCCACCAGCAATGTATGAGAGTTCCTTTTTCTCCGCAACCTCGCCAGCATTTATCGTTCAGAGTCTTTTGGATTTTAGCCATCCTAACTGGGGTTAGATGGTATCTCAATGTGGTTTTGATTTGCATTTCCCGGATGCTGAGTGATGTTGAGCATTTTTTCATATGTCTGTTGGCCATTTGTATATCTTCCTTAGAGAAATGCCTACTTAGCTCTTTTGCCCATTTTTTAATTGGGTTGCTTGTTTTCTTCTTGTAAAGTTGTTTGAGTTCCTTATATATTCTGGATATTAATCCTTTGTCAGATGTATATTTTGCAAATATTTTCTCCCACTCTGTTGGTTGTCTTTTAACTCTGTTAATTGTTTCTTTTGCTGTGCAGAAGCTTTTTAGTTTGATATAATCCCATTTGTTTATTTTTCCTTTGGTTGCCCGTGCTTTTGGGGTCGTATTCATGAAGTCTGTGCCCAGTCCTATTTCCTGAAGTCCTAACCCAAACTCTAAACAAAGCTGCAAGCATCTGGGGACCCACGGGCTGGTGGGCTCTGTGCTCTGAGGGTTCACCTGGGGGGCCAGTAAGGACTGGAAGGTCACAAACAACCCCCACCCAGCACATTTCTTCTCAAGGCCCCTACATTCTGCATATAAATGCTTGATGAAAGGTGATTCCCACTGGAATTGCTCCTAACGCATATTAACATGAAGCAGATCACGTGAAAACTCATCACACAGCCCTTTTCACTCACGGTTTTCCATCTTCTCTGCTCACCACTTTTTACCCTGACAACTGTTTATATCCCAACCAAACATCAACCGAGAAGTAAAGACCAACAGGAACATAGTTTAACACTGCCTGGACATAAAAACCACCACACTCCAAGTTTACATACTTACAGAGAAACAGGTGACAACGTTTCCGGACGAGATTACTTAATTCGCAAAGAAACAATTTATAATGACCATTAATAAAATTACTTTTGTTAATGTCTGACATCTATTTATAGGAACACACCCGAGGGTGACAGAGCCTCACCTCCCTCGTCAGCTGCCAGCTCCTCGCCCTTTGACAAGGACACGACACAGCAGCTGAGGAGCCTCTCTCTGAGGGGCTTTGCTCTCACAGGAGGGAAGAATTTTTTTTTAATTGAAGCATGATCGATTATATGTATTTGGGGGGTACAACGTTGACTACCATCACCTGTGTACAACATGTGTTGATCCAATCAATATTATTTGCACGTTAACTACTACAAATCGTAATTATTCTCTATGCCCCTTACCTAATCTCTCCTCTCCCCCCTCTCTCTCCCCTGTCCAACCTCTAGTAACCATAGGTTTGTTCTCTCCTTCTGAAAGATCAATGTGATATTGTGGTCTTTTCTTTCTTTTTCTTTCCTTCTTTCTTAGCACCCACTTATGAGTGAGAACATGTGGTATTTCTCTTTCAGTGTCTGGCTTATTTCGCTTAACATAATTTTCTCCAAGCTCATCCATGTTGCTGCAAATGGCAGAATTTCATTCTTTTTATGGCTGAGTAGTATTCCATTGTGTATATATGCCACAGTTTCCTTATCCAGTCATCTGTTGATGGACATTTATGTTGGTTCCATATTTTGGCTATTGTAAACAGAGCTGCCATGAACATGGGGGTGCAGGTATCCCTTCAACATGAAGATTTCCATTCCTCTGGGTATATACCCAGCAGTGGGATTGCTGGATCGTACGGTAGTTCTGTCTGTAGTTGTTTGAGGAACCTCCATACTGTTTTCCATAATGGCTGCACTAATTTACAGTCCCACCAACAGTGTAGGTAGGAGGGTTCCCCCTTTCTCCACATCCTCACCAGCACTTGTTATTCTGTCTTTTTTTTTTTTTTTTTAAGATGACCAGTAAGGGGATCTCAACCCTTGACCTGGTGTTGTCAGCACCACACCCTCCCAAGTGAGCCAACCAGCCATCCCTATATGGGATCCGAACCCGTGGCCTTGGTGTTATCAGCACCACACTCTCCCAAGTGAGCCACAGGCTGGCCCTCTCGGTCTTTTTAATACTGGCCAGTCTAACTGGCATGAGATGATATCTCAATGTGATTTTGATTTGCATTTCTCGAATGATTAGTGATGTTGAACATTTTTTCATGTACCTGTTGGCCATTTGTATATCTTCCTTTGAAAAACGTCTATTCAATTCCTTTGCTCATTTTTTAATTGGAATATTTGGTTTTTTACTGTGAAGTTGTTTGAGTTCCTTATATATTCTGGATATTAATCCCTTGTCAGGTGTATAGTTTGCAAATATTTTCTCCCATTCTGTAGGTTTTCTTTTTCAACTCTGTTGTTTCCTTTGCTGTGCAGAAGCTTTGTAGTTTGATATAATCCCATTTGGCATAAAAACAGACACTTGGACCAATGGAACAGAATAGAAAACCCAGAAACCAACCCACATACCTACAGCCAACTGATCTTTGACAAAGGCAACAAGAATCTACATTGGGAAAAAGACTGCCTCTTCAATAAATGGTGCCAGGAAAATTGGACTCCTATATGTAGAAGAATGAAACTAGACCTGTACCTCTTGCCATATACCAAAATCAACTCAAAATAGATTAAAGACTTGGGTATAAGACCGAAACCATGAAGTTACTAAAAGAAAACATAGGAGAAACAATTCAGAAAGTTGAACTGGGCAAAGACTTTATGAATAAGACCTCAAAAGCACAAGTAACTAAAGGTGGTAAGAAGTAAAGCAGGTGAGGCACTGGGCACTGCTGCAGGCCACAGGTGCAGGCAGGGGCAGGACCAGAGCTAGAGGGAGGTGTGTGTACAGGGGGCAGGGGCAGGTGATGGTGGGGATGAGGCAACCTTCTGACCACAGGGGAGGGAATGGAAGAAGCAGGTAACTTCCAAATCATTTGTTTGCCTTGAGATTAATGACATGCCCTATTCTGACCAAATTACCCTCAGAGCCTGGTTTGCATTTTTTCAAGCACATCCTGGCTGACAGAGAAGGAAGCAGTCCAAGATGGCAAAGATTCAGAAATCACCACAGATAATTCCCAAAGAACATCATTCACAAACAAGTAAGACTAACAGCAGTTCAACTTGACAATTTTCTTTTTAAATGTGATTCCCATAACATACATCTCCTGTGATGGCTGCGGGAACCGAGAGATCATTCACACAATGGGTTAGCACATGCTGGTTCACGTCACTCTTCTATTAATTATCAGGACCACGACTGGACTCGCCTGTGTTCAGGAGCAACATGAGGTGGCACCAGAATAACTGAAGGCCCTGCCTCATGGCCCCAGGGGGCAGGGAACACCTTGTGGTTCCATTTTTAACTTGAAAGAGTTACATTCTATCTCTGATGAGAAATTTTAAGTTATGTCATCAATATAACTGGAAAAAAATGCAAAATGACTTCTATATTTTGAGCACAAATATGTAAAATTTTTGTAAAAGATTTTTAAAATATGTGAAATATAAAACACTTTCAAATACTGAAAAGACATAACTATCCACAGAGGAACAACATCAAAAGGTAACAGCTGTCAACTGCCCTTGGATGATGGGGTTATGAATTTTTTTTTTTTGATGAATAAAAATTGAATATATTTTAGGTGTACAATGTGATATTCTGATATACATATATGCTATAATATGATTAACACAATCCTATCAGTTTTCTTTGTGTGATGAAAATCTACTTAGAAAATTTCATCTGCACATTACAGTATTATTAACTATAGTCACCATGCTGTACATTAGATCTCAAGAACGATTCATCCTTAACTGAAACCATGCACCCTTCAACCACAGCCCCCCGTTTCCCCCACGACACAGCCAGCCTCTGGAGCCACTCTTCTACTCTGCACTTCTCTAAATCTGATGTTTCCACATATAAGGGAGATCATGTCGTATTCGTCTTTTTGTGTCTGGCCTATTTCACTTAACATAATGCGCTCCAGATTCATCCATGTTGTTGCAAATGACAGGATTTCCTTCTTTTTTAAGGGAGAACCATATTCTCTTGTATATATAAATATACACATCACATTTTCTTTATCCATTCATCTGTCAACAGACACTTAGATTGTTCCCATATCTCGACTATTGCAAATAATGCTTGAACAAACACAGCGCGTAGCCAGCTCGTAGAGATGCTGACTTCATTTCCTTTCGGATGTATACCAGAAGCGGGATCACTGGATCACATGGTAGTTCCATATTTAATTTTTCAGGGAACCTCCATACCGTTTTCCAGAACGGCTACCCTAATTTACATGCCCACCAACAGTGTGCAGGACTTCCTTTTCTCCACATCCTCACCAACGCTTGTTACAATTTATCTTTTTGATAACAGCCATGCCAACAGGGGAAAGGGGACACCTCATCCTGGTTCTGACTGCATTTGTCTGATCATTGGCCATGTGGAGCACCTTTTCATAGACCTGTTGGCCATTTGTATGTCTTCTCTGAAAAATGTCTACTCGGCCATTTTTTAGTCGGATTATTTGTTTTTTTGCTATTGAGTTATATGAGTTTCTAATATATTTTGGATATTAACCCCTAAGTGGATATATGGTTTGCAAGTATTTCTCACACCCACAGGCTGTCTCTCATTCTGGGGTCTCCTCTGCCACGCAGAAACTTTTCATTTGATGTAATCCCATTGTATCTTTTCACTTTTGTTGTGTCCCAGAACGTCACCACCAGGACCAACATAATTGAGCTTTTCCACTATGTTTCCTTCTAGGAGATTTATGGTTTCCATCTTACAGTTCAGTCTTTAATCCATTTCGAGTTGATTTTTGTCTAAGGTATAAGATAAGGATCGAATTTCTCAACATGACTTTTAAAGTTAGGCATTGCCAACTTTCATGGCATACTTGAACCACTATAAGATTTTTTATAAATTAAAACATAACATTTTCCTAACATTTACTCTGAGACCCAGTACTATTTGTATTAATAACTTGTTTTTGTTAGCCTATCTTGAATTCTTCCCAAATTTCCATATCTACTTGTTATACTTACCAAAAAAGGGCAGCCACAAAAACAAAGCCACCAGTGAAAAAAGGTCCCAGTCACTGGCATTTTTCTGTACTTACAATTTAAACACATACCATAATTAAACAGCTCTAAAAATTTCTATAACATGCCTCCAAGATTGGAATTTTACACTAAATATATTTCTGTTTTAAAGAAACAAATTATTTTAGATAAGTAATTTAAGTTCAAACAATCTTCATTTCTTGGAGTCAGTCTCTTAAACTTGATAGTTCAGTGGAAATTAATTTGAATTTATCCTGGGCAAGAAAACTGTCTGAACTACACATCTTCCATGTATATTTTATTTTGAATTAATGTTTTTGAAAGTTTTAAATAATTTTTATAGAATGTTATATGATGAATCTAATCTTTGTCAGGGTTGACTGGGTGAGTAACATTAAACAAAAGGAATTATTACAAAAAATAACTTCCAAACTACATTGGCATACAATTATATACAGTAGCATAAACTTTTCATTTTGAGCCACTGACAAAGTTTCCTACCTTGGACATAGAAAATATTAAACAATAACATAATATTCCTAAATAAAAGACCAGAGGCCTGTAAGTTGCTCAAATGTATTAAACGTTCTGCATACTAAGTGAAGAAATACAAATAATTTAATTTTAAAAACATTAAGAATTTAACAATCCAATCACATCTAATATATATTTATCTTACCATTCAAAACTTTACCGTTTATAAGACAGTTCCTTGCTGGACCCACTGTAGGGAGAGCAGGATCCATGCAGGGTACTGCAGACCTCTGAGGGGCAGGGCTTGGGGTGTCCAGGCCAAGGGCTACACTGGTGGCACACAGGACTCTGCCACCCCTGTGACCCTCCAGGAGCTGATGACCTGCCTTGGATACCCATCTCCTTCGCCTGGGGACAGGGGCACCTGCTCCTTGCACTCCTGAGCTCGGGCCTGCTCCCTGCTCTGCTAACACAGTCTTCAGACCCAGTCGTGACCAGCATTTGTTAAAAGATGAAAGTGGAACAGAACAAGAAAGAGAAATATGAAATACATCCCAGGGTCTATGCTGTTCTTGGACTTGGCATCCACGCTGCATGTCTAAGTGTGTGCATGTGTGTGTGTGTCACCAGGTGTGTGGTAGTCCAAGGGCCCGGCTGGCCGCACCAAGGAGGAGCCTGATCCCTTTGTGCTCTGTCTGCATCTCCAGCCCTCCAGTGGAACACCCCTGTCTATGCCCCAAATCTCATCTGCGACCTCACTTAGGGCTTGCCCACCTGAGTTCAGTCTCATGAACACTTTCCCTGGCAAGCCTTCCTTGCTACCCTCTGCCCAGGCCTGGTCCCCGGGACAGGCCCAGCCATAGCCATGATGACTGTCCTCGCAGAACAGCCACAGTTTCCCAGGCTTTGGGACACAGGAAAGTACCACTCCATGGACCCCAAATAGGCCTGCACCCCGGCTGATCCTGGCACCAGGACATGTGAGAGGGTTTCCAGCCGATAACCAGGAGGTGCCACCAGCTTTTTTTCTGCTCTTGCACACACACACACATACACATGCAAATGCACAGTTTCTTTTTTTTTTTTTAATTTTAACAAACTAGCAGGTTCAACCAGAGACACTGGAGACAGGGCCTACGTGGAGGCAAAGCAGAGGTGCACCGTGCTAGACCCACACTGTGGACTGTCAAGAATCTGTGATGCAAGAGACAGGGAAGACATGCAGTGCCAGCACCACAGGGCTGTTCCATGTGCCCAGGGACAAACAGGACAGCTGGAGAGAGGGGTGCGGCTAGAGACCGGGGTGGGGTCAGAGCCTGCCTGGGACAGGCCGACCAACCCAGCAGGGAAAATCTCCTTCTCTTCTTAAAATGTGCCCGGGCGCGTGTGTGTGTCCCAAGGAGCTTGACCTTCAGTAAACCAGAAGAAAACGAATCAGGGCGAAAACGACAAGGACAGCATCTTCCAAATAATTGAAGAGCTGACATTCCTCTCCTACCCTTGGCGAAGCCTAAGATAATTCACCGTAGAACCCTGATGCGGGGCGTGCAGCTGGCACACTGACAGCACTGAGTCTGTGTGGACAGCTGACTCTGAAATGTCTGTCCACTTGTCACTGCCCTCCCTCTCCGACCCGGGTCGGGGTCTCAGCACGGGTGTGGCCGCTCCGCTCTGCAGGACCGAGAGCGAGGAGGAAACAGGACCCACCTCCCAGCTCCTACCTGGTAGGGCAGGTGCCTGTAGCTCAAGGTCGCCAATCTCCCAGTGATGTGAAAGAAGAAATGCCAATAGTTTCCCTCCCACGTGCTGAGGTCTTTTTATACGGCTTCCAGGGGTGAGAGCGTTACCATATGAGAAAACAGTCCGTGCCCCCAACGCACGAGCGAGATAAGCAGAGGGTCCCACCCCGTTTGGGGGGCGACAGGGTGGGGCAGCGGCGGAGGTGGGGAGCCCGTGGAGAGAGGCCTTATGCCCCGCACACCCGGGGTCGGACTGACCGGGGACGCTCGCCAGTGTGGGCTGAGAAAGAGAAACTCACTCAAATGCAGAGCAACCCCGCGACAGCCACCGGGGTCCCGCGCCCCCGCGCCCCCGCGCCCCCGCGCCGAAGGCTGGCCGTGCGTCTGTGCGGTGGCTCTCCCGCGACGCGCACATGCCACAGAGCCCGCGCGGTCTCCAGAGGGTGCTGCCCTGGCGCTCCAGCGGCCGCGGCTCCCGACGCGCGTCCCGGCGCCCCAGACGAGCCCCGCGCGCAGAACCCACGCCGGGCGGCGGGACGCGGGCGGGCCGCAGCCGAGGGCACCTCCCGCGCAGCCCCGGGCCGCCGCGGGCGCTGGGCGGGCTCTACGAGAGCTTTTTCCCGTGGCCACGCGCACTTCTTTCGGGCTGCGTCCCTGACCACGACGCGGCGGCCGCCTCCGGTCCCCCAGCGCGCCTCCGCGCGGCCCGGGAAGCACGAAGGGGCCTCCGCACACACGCAGGGGCCTTGCGGGCTTGTGAAGCGCAGCGGCAGGCAGGGCTTTCCCTGGGCACGTGCGGCGTGCACGGGCCGCGACAGCCCATTTGGGGGAAGCGGCGGCTGACGTCTGCGCTCTCCAGCGCGCCCTCTCCCCGCCGCCCCCAGGGCGGGCCGCCCGCTGCCTGCTGCTCAGACCGCAGGTCATCACGCTCACGTGAGCCGCTTACTTGACAGACTAACCTTCTGCAAAAATTTCAAAAGGGACCCAAATTCTTTAGACGGGCAAGTACAAAGGCAGATTTCTGGTGTCATTTCTTTTTACTCAATAAAGAACAAAATTTTCTGAAACTTGCCTTAAGGTGCTGTTGAAATGAAAGTGCTGCCTATGTACATGTGCAAACAGCCAAGTGACTAGTCGGTGCATTAGGGACAGCTCTAAAACGCGTCCTTCCACGCGGGACCGACCGGAGACGGCCCTTTCCGCGCACACAGGCGGCGGCGCCGAGCAGCGACCACGCCCAGGAAAGAAGCTGCCCCTCCCACCTCCGGAGGCCGCTGCCGGTGCCCGCGGCTCTCCGGATGCCTCGGGAAACTCGTTGAAAATGGAATCAAGAAGAGAACGCACATCGTTCCACAACCGTGTCAGGTACCCTCCTACCACAAGGCTAATTCTCGGCCTGTCCAGCAGACCTGTTTCTGTTTGCTCCTTTTCCTAAAAGGACGGATGCGTTTCGTGTTCCTACACCGGGCATCCGTGCCGGTCACTCCTGAACTAGCAGCTTCTACTTCAGTTCTCTACAGGAGATTTTAATTAGATATTGCAGAAAAACTATTAAGATTAAATAATTACCAAAAATTAATGAGTTTAAAACTGGTACCCAGTAATTAGTGACAATCTTCTGTACATAATTTATATTTATTTTTACCTTTACATCAACGTGGCACAGCCACAAGAGGAAAACAAAAATTATTCTTTTTAATTAATCTCAAACCTTTTTAAAAAACATTTTACAGTAAGTTCAACTTTATAAGCTGATACAATAATCATTAAATGCGATTGTTACATATGTATGTACATGTAGAGAATCAACTCATCGCTTTAAAAAATGTAAGCTATATAAGGTAGTAATTTAAAGAGTATGATAGATTTTAATATATTTAGTTGAAATTTAGTGTTTCAACAAAATTAATTCACTCACATCTTTAAAATCTATTAGAATTACTATGGTAAGGGAAAGAAAAACAAAACATTTGATGCTTTCTGTAGGGCTGACTTAAAACCTGGCAGCTTGGGCTCCCGAGTGGTTGAGGCTGGACCCTGGTGACTGACTCCGGACACCAACCCAGCTCTGGACGTCAGTGCTGTGGCCCAGCAGCCTCGGCACCTGCCTCTGCAGCACTCGCTTCAAGCTCCATGATGCAGACACAAGAGAAGCATTTTCAAAGTTTATACTAAAAGCATTTGGAAATTCCACAGCTACAATTCACTAAACAGGCTGAAGATAAAGCAGTAACCAGGATGCCAAGTTTTCTTATAGCAATTGTTTAAATGACAAGAAACAGCTGGAATAACTTACCTGCTGGTCATTACAAATGTGTGTTTCGTCTGATGACCCTTTCCCCAAATTCATCTTAACACAAGAAAAGCTCCATACCACGCCAGGCACCCAGATCTAAGACATGCCATTTAACGCCGCAGCATGCCTGTATGTGTCAGAAAAGTTTAAAGACATTTCAGGTGACGTTCCATTTTGCTCCCTTTGTAGCCATAGCGACAGGACACTTCAGCAAGCTGTGGTCTGCCAGGGATTCAGACTCTATCTCGATTATCTCTTACAAAGAAAAAAAGCCGTTACGTAAATCACGCTGTGAGATCATTTTTAAAGTATTTCCTCTACCAAATCAGAAGAATAAAACTTAGGCTGATAGGGGCAATTTCTCAGTCAGTACAGCAGCTGCAGAGAATTTGTTTTTCTAGCAGCATGATGCAGATCACAACCTTAATTACAGTTGCTGACGATTCTATTATAAGCCTCCATGTGTGCAAGCTTACTCAGTGCCAGCCACAGGATCTGGCTTATTCCTGAAAAACCCTCTTGGTGCCATCTGTATTCCATGCTCTGCTCTGCTTTTCACATCTGAACCAACCAGACAGTGAGTGAACCTTGATGGGTCCTTGCTTTAAAAAGGGAGAAGGAAAGTAAAAGAAAACCGTTTCTAGAACCTAGGCACCATTGCAAAATTCCCTGTTAATTTTCTGGAGATTTAGGGGTAAACCGCTCACCCCAAAGTGTGTCCTCACTGCCAAAGCCTTACAGCATTGGACATCAAGGGTCTCCTCAGAAGGGGCTCTGGGAATGCTCAGGCTGGAGCCAACTGAGCAAGCTTCTTATCAGTGCAAGGGGCCGGTGGACTGGGACCATGGCCCTTGGGTCTGGGGTCAGGCCACCAGCTGGGAACGTGCTGAACCAGCCTTCTGCTTGTCCATGGGAGAAACATGAGCATTCCCAGCAAGAATATTCAGTGAACAGAATCCGCAGCACCAGGCACATGGCCGTGTCTCATGCAGAAACGTACGATGGTTGCCTGCAAAGGTGAAAGCTCACCGACCACAGACAGCATCAGCTCAAGCTTCCTTAGACAGCTTTTCTCAAGAGATCTGCACACACATAAAGGTATGAAATGCGTGAGCAAGAGCAGGGAAGGGGGGACTCGCCTTCGCCAACTCACCAGCACCGTGGAGGTGCCCACACTCCAGGCTGGGGATTAGTGTGCTGAGACTTGTGGGGGAGAGAGGCAGATGGGAGCAACCCACACCAGCTGGGCTTGCTCTCTGCCAGACGCTGGCGTGGGGTGGGAATGGCCCAGGCAGCCGCAACTCTCCTGCATAACTGCTGCTCCTCCACTCCTGTCCTCAGCTCTGCAAGTGGCTCAAGTCCAGGCTGGGCTACTAGGACCTGTGGTCAGTCCTCCAGCCTGGCCTTGCCTCAGAAGCCCTGTTCCTTGGCAGGGCCTCACCTGTTAAGTCCCATCACTCCACCCACTTCACCAAAGGGTCTAAATCAAGCTCAACAGTCAGGCAGTGTGACAGAGTATCTGGGGGGCCATCACTTTCACACCAGGTCCCCAGACACTCGGACAATGTCACCTTAGGCTAAACCTTATCTGTCAGATATATACTATAGATCCACAATGCCACAGCGCCCCCCCCCCCCAAGAGTGGCCCATGGCTAAGACATGGGACCTGGCTGAGAGCCACGGATGGCGGCCCACGGCCAGGCCGAGCCCAGGGTACTACAGCTAGTCCTCCAGTGAGCAATCTTCCCTTCCACTCCCCTGTTCCCCCTGTCCAATTTCACCCTCAACACACACACACGAGCACCCCGATGCACACACACTTTCAAAGAACACACGCCAAAGGGTTCTGGAAAGATAGCTGTCAGTTCTTGCAGCAGCAGCTGACCGGGATTCTGTGATCGGGCTGCTTCCCTCCCTGGCACCCCAGGGCCTGTACTAATTTACAGAGTTTTAAAGGAGATGATGGCCTCCAGGCCAGAGCAGAGGACATCAGAACCTGGCCCCACAGGCTTGCCAAACCTGGCAGCAGCCACCAGTGATGAGGAAGCTAAAGCGGCCGCAGGGCAGGCCTCACCCACGTGGATAGGGCGCACAGTGAGTGTGCGTGGCGGGACCTTTATCACTAAAGTACCAAACTTATTTTCATTTTAATCATTTCAGACAGAAATATCTGTCTCAGCATGTTCAATCAAGGACTGAAAAGGAAGAAACGTGACTTGACCTTGTCCATGTGGTTTATCGCTTTTGGCCCAAAAAGCATTCTCGGGCCTCTCAGGTCTGTGCATGGCCACTCTGCCACTTACACTTGGCCCTTCCAGGTTCTTCTGTCTTTTTTGAGGCTTTCTCCACTTCCTCTCTTGCTATGAGCCTGTCCTTTTCTGGAGCTGGCGAGTTCACCCACCCCCTCCCCTACCCTCTGTTGGTTGAGGAGCACCAGGCAGACTCCCAAGGGCCCGGGCACCACCGTGTTGTGTCGTTTCCTGGCTCCCTGAGGCACGTGCTCTGGGCAAGGAGAGGTCAGCATCTGCCAGGTTATCAAAGAGCTAGGAGCCGTGGATAATGAGGCCTCAGGAGGCCTGAGCAGCAGCCTGCCTCTGCTCTGTTGCTCAGATGGATGTGTGTACTCCATGCCTGGTGGGGCTGGGTGCAGACCCTGGCCCGCAAACCCCAGCACAGCCCGTCACAAACACAGACCACCACCCAGTCTCGGCACGAGAGGAAGAACGCTGCCAGGTGGCAGCAGCAGCACGTGATGCTGCCCAGGCATGGCCTGGACAACCGTGGGGGGTGGAAAGCACTGCCTCAGCAGGGCGAGTCCTCAACCCCCCACTCAAGCCTGCCTGGGGTTCCAGAGCAAAGCAAAAGCCACCACACAGGGCACATAACAAGAGAGCCTGCAAGCCTGGAACCAGCTGCGGAGCCTGTGAGGTGTTATGGCCCCGGGAGCACCCGGCACACTGTCGCCTGGGTGGATGACAGGAAGTACTTGTTGAGCACCTAGAGGAAGCAGAGAGGCCCTTTATTCCGGGTGCCCCTTGCCTCCTCAGCTGGGAAGCACTTGGGAATGACAGGGTTGGGGATGTGAGCGAAGTGTCCAGCCATAACAGTGGGGTGAAGAGGGGCATGGAGGACGTTCCAATGAGAAGAGAGGCCAGCCGGGGCAGAAGTGACAGCCCACGTGATGTGTGTCCCAGGGCCAGGAGGAGGCCTGGCCATCTGGAAAGCTCCAGTGAAGGTGAAGGGGCTATGGGTGGTACAGGGTCTTCAGGGCCTGCCCAGGAGCTCCTCCTTGATTCTGGGCCTCCTCACAGTCACCTGCCTCCCCAAGCGCCCCTCACAAGTTACTGCCTCCTCTCCCATGCCAGCCTTTGACGGGAGGCACGTCCCCTTAATGCCTGGTCAGAACTCCCAAGTCTGCCACCCATTCTTGGGGCACGGCTGGGTCTGGGGGTAATGGGAACATGTGCCCTACTAAAGGCTTTGAGATAACAAAAGGTGGTGAGCACAGGAAGCAGCAGATGATGAGACAACCGGGGGCCTCAGGAGCAGGCTCCATCTCCCCCACCACGAGGGGGACAAGGCATGGGGCAGGCCCCTGCTCACAGCTGTGTCAGACTTGCCCAGGGCTTGGCGAGTGGATGATAGGAGGCATGAATTGGAGGAGGGTCTCTGACCACTGACCACTGGAGATGCTCGGAAACGCTGCTGTGGCTCCAGCTCCTCTGTGAAGGGCCAAGAGCACATTTGGGGGCAATACCACACTCTCAACTCTGCTGTTGCAGTGGAAACAGCAGACAGCCAGTCCTCAGGGGCATGCCTGTGTTCCACAAAGCTTTATTTATGAGAACAGGAAGCGGGTCTGGCCGGGGGCCATGGATTGCGTCCCTGACCCTGATTGTCTCTCTCTGCCTAGTCCCTGCCCCAGTCTCTCTCCTGGGCTCCAGCCCAGGCTCCCACCTCCTGCAATCTCCTATCAGCAGTGGCCCCTCCTGGTCATGTGGAAGCATCATCACTTCCTCCCCAACTGCATTTCAAGGGCTCCTGCTCCGGGTAGTGGCTACTTGGACCCCAGCTGCTTCGTGGGAGCTCTGGGTGTCCCTCCTGCACTGCTCTCCTGGCTGGTCTGCAGACCCTGCCCAGCCTCTTGCTTCCAGAAGTGCCCTTCTACACACTAAGCCTCCTCCTGCAGGTGGACCTCGCCCCAGCATCCCCGTTAGGGCCCACAAAGTCAGGCGATGATAGGTAAGCAAAAAGACCCCAAGTCCTCCATGCTGAGCACAAGGACAGTCACTCTCCCTCAGCTCCCTCTTGTAAATCTAACCAAAGACCCATCAGTCTTAGAATAAAATCCAAGGTCTCAGCCTGGCCCTCCCTCCCTGTGTCCCTCAGATATGCCAGCTGTCTCCTGGGCAGTTGTACTTTGTCCCAAGACCACCATGTGGCTGGCTCCCTTTCAGCATCAAGGGCTGGTGTGAATGTCCCCCCCTCAGAAAGGCCAACCCTGCTGCTCCCGAACAGCACTTGGCCTTATTTACCACCGCCATCACCCTGCCTAGCATTTCCCTGTTGATTATTTGTTTATTCATCTCTCCCAAGTGGACAGCAAGTTCCCAGACAGCAGGACCTCACCTGGGTCAATCATGCCATACCAGGAACCGTGCAGGACGATGGAGGGCTGGAAGGACAACACCCATGGCCCCACCCCATGGAGCTCAGGGTGTCCTGGGAGGTGCGGCAGGAAAGTGTATGCCCAGGAGCCTACCAGGGAAACGTCCCGGCTGCAGCCCTCACACTCTTTCTGGCCTTGGACAAACTGCTCAGCCTGGCACCTTGCCTCCGTTGACCACTCCGCAAAACAGAAATAACAGTTCCTGCTGTGCAGGGTTTGTTGTGTCTGCAACAGTGGCAACGGCTGTGGACTCCACAGACTTGCATCGTGCTGTTGCAGCCATGTGACCTCAGACATTAACCACGGGCCCTCTGCGTGGGCATGTGTGGGTGCAGGAAGTGAGGAGACCCAGCGCTGCCCGGCCCGCAGCATGGGCGGAGCCCAGCACCAGCATGCTCAAGTGGCTGAAAGTATTCACAACAGAACAAACAGCAGCAAAAAAGCAAGTCTTGATGTTTCGATATGAAATTAGGTAAAATGTCTGAAAAGGCCATTTTCCATCATTTCAACCACTATGAATCAGCACAGTCTGTGCTCCTGGAGCCAGGCAGTATGTTTCTCAGGAAGATACCTCTAGACAGACAGAAGCAGCAGCCATTCCTGTGTTCTCTTCCTGCCCAGCTGCTGGGGGCCAGGACTAACAGGTATGGTTTGCCTCAACCAGGATTTGAGAGAAAATTTACCCCACCCCCTTTCCCTTTACAATTCAGCTTTTATATTTCTGTTGTTTTAATGGCTTAGGGTCTTCGTGTAAAGATTCGTATTATCTTGTAATTCTGTCTTTCCATGCACTTTTTGAAGTACTCTTGTACCTCTGCTGCCTTGAATCTTCCCTTTTTTTTGAAAGCAGGACAGGTATGAATAAAAACTATTTGCAGCATTAATTAATGCCCAAGCTGTTGAGAATGTCGGCGTGTCCCAGCACACCCGGGGACAGCACCCAACCTCGCCCACGCTCCTAGAAGAGTGAGTCAGAGTCAGCCACCCCAGGCCAGTGCTACCACCACTGCCACAGCGGGGCAGCCCTTGGGTTCCCAGGTGGACTCGCCATCCCACTTGTCCCTAGCCAGCGAGCTGCCAGCCAGCCTCCATAGGCTGCTGACCAGGAGTCAGTGCACTGCAATACAGGGGGCTCTGGGGAACTCTGAGAATTGAAACAGAATTCAAAAAAACAGAAACCATGAAGCCGGCCTTGACCTAGAATTATTCCTTTTTATTGTTAGTGCTCTTGAAAACAGCTGAAGCTCGCTGGTGAGGGCAAGAGCAAAGAGCAGGGAATAACAGTAATTGCTGGCTGCACTTTCCATTTTCACGCGGTGCAACTCAGCAGGAGTACTCCTGCCCCGCAGACACTGGATTTAGGATGGGGTAAGAAGAGGGAGAGAGCTGCTAGCCACACCTACCCTCTCCACCCACTCCCGTGTGCTCCGTGACCTGAGGCCCCATATGTTGGTTAGGGCAGCTAAGGAAAAATGCCCCCAACCTGGGCTCCCAGGAGGTGCTGCAGACCCACTCCTGCCTGTCTCAGGTGGGGCCTGGGGACCCCCCCCAACTTCCTCCACCTCAGTCACAGCATCCTGCCCACTCGCTGCACCACCATGTGAACAAGGGAGCATTTGTAGAGAAAGGTCTGCGAACAGAATCCCACGTGGACGAGCCCAGCTCCAGACACATGCAGCAGGCTGCTCCGGGTTCCCGTGGGTCAAGAGCCCGCAGTGGGTGACAAGGGAGGGAGAACTCCTACATGCTGGCTCCTGTCGCCCAATATTTACCTTCCCACACTGGTGGAGCACTGTTCCCTTTTAAGCCTCAGTCTTGAGCAAGGACACAGCATGGTCCCACCAGGGGCCTGGCCTATGAGAAGCATTTACAAGCATTCAGTTCGGAACCACTGCACAGGCGCCTTTCCTCTTCCGGCCCTCCGTGTACCTGGAAGGTATTTCACAAACACTTAAGACCATTGATTCACACCTCTTGTTCTGCACCTGACTTTAACACCTAGAGGGCAGAGAACTTCCCTCTGACTGCATCCTTCCTGGACAACCCTCTAGGGTCACTGTTGCCATGGTCATAACCAAAATAAAAACTCGCCTCTGAAATTCCCATGGTGGCTGACATTCACCTCCTGCCTCAAGAGCTCCTCCAACAAGTATTCTAACCGTAAGGCCCTTCTCTCCTTCCCACCACCTGCCACCAGCTCTCCTCCTCAATTTCCTCCCCAGGCAGCTCAGGCCCTCGGCCCTATCTTCCTCTCAGGATCCTTTGCAAAACCCAATCCTGGCCGTTTGCGCTGCTGGCTCCAAGCCTATGTTCCAGCAGCTCAACAAGTCTAGAAAAAATATACACAATCGTCTGCTATTTTTTGTTATCAACTGTAACCCAAATTTAGAGAAGAGTACAAAACAGAAATATGTAGAAAGCTTAGTGATTTATCTCAAAGTGAAGCCCACATAGCCCCCACCCAGTTCAAATGAAAAACTTAGCAAGGTTCCAGCTTTTCTTTATGGTGCTACCACTGAAGCACACAACCTAAAAACCATGGTTTTCAACAGTTTTGCCTGTTTCAGATTTATATAAATGGAATCATACAGGTGCTTGCTTTCGTGTCTGCCTCCTTTCTGTGATATTTATATGTGTTGTGAAGATACCCACAGTCCGTTAACTTGCACAGCCATAGAGCATTCCACAGTGTAAATAAAGCACAATTTATTTATCCCTCCACTGCTGGTGGACAGTAAGATTGCCTCAGCTTAGGAATGTTATGAATAATGCTGTTTTGAAATCTTGTACGTGTCTCTGATACACATCATGGATATTGCAGGAATGGAACCACTGAATCACAGGCTCCCGTACCTTGAAATGTAACCCGTGATGTCAAACACTCCCCTAGGAGCTCACAAGGGTTCTGGTGCTGCACACCCATGCCGGCATCCGACATTGTCAGCCTTTTTCTGTTTAGCTGTCCTGGCGCTCAGACCTCTCCATGGCTATAATTTGCACTTCCCCAATGACTAACATGTTAGAAAACTTCTCGTGCTGACTTGCCGTTGGGACAACACCTTTGGTAAAATGCCTACGCAAATCTCTGCCTTGCTTTCGGGCTGTCCGTCATTTTCTAACGGAGGCGTCTGCATTCTCAGGATGCGTGGGCCTGGTGGGTCATGCACATGGCAGGGGTCTTCTCCCGGTTCTCTCTAGGAATGGTGTTTTGATGAATGTGGGTTCCTGATATTCATTTAATCAAAATCATCAGTCTTTGCCTTCATGGTTAGTGCTTTCTGTATCTGGTTTAACATGCCTCCCCACCCCAGCCTCATGAAGACATGTGTCTGTGGCCTCCTCCTATCGCCCTCATAGTCAAATCCCCACACAAGGAGAGCCAGGATGCCTTCTCTCTGTCTGTTTCCACGTAGACCTTTACTTGCTCCAGCCTCACTGAGAAGACCACACCCCGCGTGCTGCACACACAGCCCGTGCGTCTGCGGGCACTGGACCAGCTTCTGTGCTCTCTCTCCTCCTCCACTGTCGGTCCACGTGCCGACATTTACACAGTCTTACGGTGCTGTACAATGAGTTTTGGAGGAAGTCCTCCTGCCTTACCCTCTTCAAGAATCTCTTCATTAGATCTAACAGATATATACAGAACACGCTACCAATAACAGCAACATACACATTCTTCTCAAGTGTACATGGGACATTTTCCAGAAGAGATCATATGTTGTTAGTCCACAAATTAATTCTCAATAGATTTAAAAGGCAGATAACATACAGAATATCTTCTCTGACTACAATGGGTCAGTGAAGAAATCACAAATGAAATTAGAAAATACCAGAGACAAGTGAAACTGTAAACACAACATACCAAAACTTATGGGATTCAGCCAAAGCACTACTGAGAAGGAAATTTACAGCTATAAATGTTTACATTAAGAAATAAGAAAGATCTCAAATCAACAACCTAATCTTCCAACTTAAGGAACTAGAAAAAGGACAAACTAAACCCAAAGGTAGCAGAGATCAATGACATAGAAAATAGAAAAACGAGAAAAATCAGTAAATGAGTGAAACCAAAAGTTATTTTTTTGAAAAGATCAACAGATTTGACAAACCTTTAGCTAGATAGACTATTAAAAAAAAGAGAGAGAGAGAGAGGACTCAAATTACCAAAACAGAAATTAAAATGGGGGCTGTACTACCAGTTCTACAGAAATAAAAAGCGTTTTCTTTCTTTCGGGCAGCTGGCCATACAGGGATCAAACCCTGGACCTTGGTATTATCAGCACCACGCTATAACCAACTGAGTTAACTGGCCATCCCAGAAAAGATTATCAGAGAGTACCATGAACAATTGTAAACCAACAAATTGTACAACCTAGATGAAATGGACAAATTCCTAGAAACACAAAATCCACCAAGACTAAATCATGACGAAATAGCAAATCAGAACAGACTAGTAGGGAGACTAAATCGGTAATCAAACATCTTCCAACAATGACCTGATGGCTTCACTGAATGCTACCACACATTTAAAGAAGAACTAATACCAATCCTTCTCAAACTCTTCCAAAAAATTGGAAAGGAGGGAATACTTCCAAACCTACTCTGTGAGACCAGCACTACCCTGATACCACAGGCAGACAAAGATACTACATGAAAAGAAAACTACAGACCAATATCCCTTATAAACACTGATGCAAAAATGCTCAACAAAATACTATCAAATCAAATTCAGCAGCATCTTAAAAGGAGTATACACCACGACCAAGTGGGATTCACTCCTGGAATGCAAGAATGGTTCAACACATGAAAATCAATCAATGTAATCACACCTCATTAATGGAATGAAGGGAAAAACCCACATGATTATCACAATTGATGCAGAAAAAGCATTTCACAAAATTCAGCACCATTTCATGACAAAAACACTCAACAAACTAGGAATAGGAAGAAACTACCTAAACATAGCAAAAGCCATATATGAAAAGATCATAGAAAACATCACATTCAATGGCAAATGACTCAAAGTTTTTTCTTTAAGATGAGGGACAAGACGAGGATGCCCACTCTCACCACTGCTATCCAGCACAGCACTGGAGATCCTAGCCAGAGCAATTAGGCAGGAAAAAGAAAGAAAAGGCATCCAAATTGGAAAGGAAGAAGTAAAACTATATCTGTTTACAAACAGTAAGATCTTATGTGTAGAAAACCCTAAAGATTCCATAAAAACCTATTAGAACTAATAAATAAATTCAGCAAAGTAGCAGAATACAAAGTCAACACACAAAAACAAGTTGCATTTCTATACACTAACAATGAACAATCTGAAAAGGAAATTACAAAAACAATTCCATTTACAATAGTATAAAAAAGAATAAAATAGTTAGGAATTGACCAAGGAGGTAAAAGACCTATATAGTACAAACTATAAAACATTGCTGAAAGAAATTAAAGAAGACATAGGTAAATGGAAACACATCCCACATTCATGGATTGGAAGTCTTAATATTAAGATGTCAGTACTACCCAAAGCAATCTACAGATTTAATGCAATCCCATTAGAATCCCAATAACTTTAACATTGAACTGCAACAGGTTTTCCATGTCAAAGGAAGAAAGTGAGGTGTTCCTGAGGAACGCTGGCTGGGCAGCCAAAGAAGATATGGTTTAATTTACACAATTAAAAGAAATCAAGGATGGATAATCAGGAGGCCAAGGGCAGCCACCCCAATAAAGTCATGATCCTTTGACCAATTTGCAAACTTAAGCCATTTCTCAAACCTGGAAGCCACTGATTAGAGAAGAGGCCAGAAAACAATTAGGAAGGTCCTTATAACACCAAGGCAAGTGCCATCAATAGAAATTCCCTGGTCTTTCCCACAGGGACTATTGTCTACTTGGGAAATGGTATATTAGGGAAAGGGAAATGGCCAGACCTTTCTGGTTTTGTTGAACTCAGAGTCTGAATTGACATTGCTACTTGGGTATCCAAAGTGCCACCATGTCCTCCCTGTTAAAGAGGGTAAATACAGGAGCTAGGTTATGAAGGGAGTCCTGGCCGCAGCCCAGCCCACAGCAAATCCACGGCCCCACCCGTGGTCACTTCCCTGGTTCCCAACTGTACAAATGGAATGGATGCATTTGATGGCTGGCAGAACCCTTGCATTGGCCCCTTGACCCAGGGGGCAAGAGATACTGAGGTGGGGAAGGCCAAGAAAACGACTCTGAAACTGTCTCCTTCCCCAGCCCCAGCCAAGAGAGTTAATGAGAAACAATGTCACACCCAGGGGGCAGCGCAGGTTAGTGCCATCCTCAAAGACTTCAAAAAGTGAGAGAGTGGTGGCCCCTGTCATTCACACCAGTCTGGTCCTACAAAGCCCAGATGGATCACAGCAATGACCATGAGCTACCACAAACTTAACTAAAGAGCAGTGCCAATCACTGCTGCTGTGCCAGATGCGGGGCCTTTGCCAGAGCAGAGTGACGTCCCCCAGCACGCGGCATGCACACACTGTCTGGGAATGTCTTCTTTTCCATCCTATCAGAAAGAATATGAAATGCACCTTGCATTCACACAGGTCAGGCAACAGTATGGGTTTACAGTCTCGCCCCAGGCCTACGTTAACCCTTCCATCCTCTGCCACAGCAGGATTAGAGAGGACCCATAGGATCTAGTTCACCTCAGAAGATTGCAGTGGTTCATTACAGCTTTAGCAGCAGGCTCACTAATGAGACCAGATGAGCAAGAAGTGGCAAGTGCACGGGAGCCTTCGATGGCACAAGACCTCGGAGGGCAGGAGACAGACCCTACGGAGACTCAGGAGTCTGCCCATCAGTGAAGTTTTTAAGAACAGGACATCCCTTCCATGGAAAAGGACAAATTATTATAAATCACAACTCTTCATCACAGAGAGAAGCCAATTCTTGGTAGGCCTCTTTGGGTTCCAGAAGCAGACTGTCCCTCACTTGGGAATGCCACTCAGATCCCTACCCCAGGCATCGTGGAAGGCTGCCAGCACTGAGCAGGGTCAGGCAGGAAGAGGCAGGCAGCCCTGCTACTGGGGCTGTCCTACTTGGCAGAACGTGTAATACCAGAGACATCTGCAGTGGGAAAGATACCATAGAGTTGATGGCAAGCCTCAGTAAGAGCTCACAGCCAAGAAGTTTAGGGTCTGGAGCAAGGCCATGCCAAAGGCAGTGGGGAACTCACATCACCGGAAAAGCAGCCCCCATGGGCTGCTACTGTTCCCTGGTGGGGACATTCAGTCACCAGACATGAACTGTCTGTCATGAGTGTGGGCTTGGTCCTGTTGTAGACCAAACCTCACAGCAACCCACTGCAAGACAGAAGCTGCACATCTAGACCCATGTCAGTCACCACCAGGGCCCCCACACCACTCTGTCAGCTCACACCAAGGGCCACACAGGGATTCCTCATCGCCAGCTGAAAGAGGAGGAAATGAAGGAGATCGGACATAGGAGGGTCAGTTCAGTGTGACAGTGTGAGTCAGAAATGGACACCCTGAAAGACAGCGGCCAGAGCCCGAGACAGTGCCTGGTCGTCTACTCTATGTGGAAAGAGAAGTGGCCCAAGGTAGCAATACACAAGGACTCACAGTCCAGGGCAAATGGCCTGGCTGGTGGGCCAAGGGCCCAGAAGGAGGCAGGTGGAAGATGAGGGACAGGAAGGCCTCACAAAGAGGCAAGAGGCTGGACCCATAGGACGTGAGCAGGATGCGGAAGTGCCGGCCCCATATGCCCACACCCTCCAGGGACATCCCCCACAGAAGGGGCGCCATGCAGCCAAGTTGTCAGGAGGACCAGGCACAGACCACCTAGCCCAGAGGTGCAGGAACAGAGCAGCCATGCAGCCCCACATCTTGGTGGGCTTAGGACCTGTCAGAGACACTGGCTGCTTGCCACACAGGCCTCTCCACAGGGCCACTCACAACCTGGCCACTGTCCCCCAGAGTGAGGCTCCAGGTGGAGAGACGAGTCTCTTTACAGTCTTCTTATAACCTCATCTTGGAAGTGACATCCCATTAGTGTGACATATTCCATCGGTAAGAACCAAGTCACTAGGTGCAGCCCACATCCAAGGGGAGGGGATCCCACAGGATGTGAAGACCAGGGTGCAGGTCACAGGCATCTTCAGGCTGCCTAGCACACCTGCCCCAGAGTAGAAAAGAGAAGTTCAGTCGGGCAAGCTTTCCACAGGCTTCCCTTCAACAGCCCTACCAACGAGTAAGCGTTCGAGTTATCTGTAGCTTCCACATTTTGAAATCTTCAGGCAAAAAATTAGGAAAGATCCCATCCCCAGTCCCTAATGTGCTGTTCTTAGAAAAGTAAGAGGCTGTGTACATGACAGAAAGATCACATGCTGCACAGCCCAACGTGGCCTAAAAAGTACTACTGAACCTTCTGCATCTCGGTTTTCTAGTCTATAAAATGGAGATAGTGACATCGCCTTGCTGGACTCCTCGGACGACTGCAGATAAAAGACATAAAGTGCCAGCCTGCATTAAGTTGCTCACAACTGATATGGCACAACCCCTGGCTTTTTGTAGGCAGATGTCCCAGCAGGTGCCCAAGGTGAAGACAAGTCAAAGATCAACAGAAGCTGAGCTGAACGGCACACACAGGGCTCCCCATCTCTTGGGGGCTCAGACCCCTGCAGAGACCTTCACCCAGCTGCAGATTCACCCTACTTGGCAAAACCCTACACGGAGAGGGCCGTGGTGCAGCTTTCCAGCTGGGACCACCACTGCTGTGAGGGTCGCCCTGTCTGCAAGCAGGTAGCACAGCACACACCTTCTGTCGCAGCAGCAACAGCATGGGCAGCAATCCCAACTGCTGCCTGGCCTGACGTGCCCTTGAGCTAGCTTGAGACCAAGCAGGCACAGTGTCCAATAGCCGATTCCTCTTCCCAGCCACCACATCCCTCGCCCTCCCCTGTGCCCTGCCACCTCTCTTCTCCTTGAAGAGTGCGAGGAGGGACAGCTACTACAGAGGAGTGTTTGCCACACCCACAAATACATGCCGGGTAGCTCCTTCACATCCAGGAACATTCTTGCAGTCCACGCATGTGCTCACAGAGGCATGCACTGGAATGTACCTGAAGTTCCCTCCAGAGTTGACTATTTCCAATTTTCCACTGAGTGTCTGTCAATAGCAGAATGGATTAAAAATTGTCATATACTCATAATGGGATTCCATATAGCAAGTAAGATGATGGAACCGAATAGGCAGGACACACAGGACTTTAGGGCAGTGACTCTACTCTGTACGACACTATAGTGGTGGATGCAGTGTTGTACACTTCTGCAAACCTGTGGTCAGTGCAACACAGAGCAGGAGCCCTCACGTAAACTATGGGCTTTAGTTACTCATAGTGTATCCATACCGACCCATCTCTTGTAACAAATTATCGCACTAATGCAAGATGGTAATAACCGGTGCATTCTTATTGGTGGGACGAGAGGAGAGGGAGTATATGGGAACTCTCTGTACTTTCTGCCCAAGTTTTCTTAAACCTGAAACTGCTCTAAAAAAATAAAATCTATTCATATTTTAAAAGGAATATAGATTTAACAAACAAAAAAAAGAGCACACAAAATGATACTCTGCGTCTGTGGCTCAAAACCATATCTGCAAAAAGGGACAAGATAGGACCTGCCTCGGTAGATCTTCTGAGGATTAAACAGGTTCATTTCTGCAAGTGTTTACGACAGCACCTGGTGCGCCAAAGAGAGCGCTGCGCACCACGGTGGTCTACAGATGCACCGAGGGGCAGAGAAGGCACAGAACTGTGCGGCGGAGCTGCCTGGGAAGGAGTGGTGACACTGCAGAGGGGAGGGGGACTCAGGTGGAACCTGAAGGAGAGTCGGGCACATCTGTGGTTTCCATTTTTAAAACCTTGAAGAAGAAAAACTAAACTAAAATTACCTCCAGATCATCAAGGGAGCGGGTGATACTGAATCTCTTGGATCTTCCAAACGATCTCCGGGCAGAGGCGCGTTGAGAAGTGTGCACGGGTCCAATTCCCCGCCCAAATTTTGAGCCCTAAACACAAAGAAAAAAATGTATCCATTATCCTCTTGGGCAGAGATGCGTGGCTTTGCCCGACGCACTGCACGGGAGAGAGCCGAGGGGACCGTGCACGTCTGTCAGGCATGTTTCACACAACAAAACAATGCAAAACTGAAGAAAAGAGTCATGCCAGGATCTTCACTTACTGGCTCTGCCAACCGTGCACTCTAGACAACGTCTCCGGCCTCGGTCTCCGTAATCACAACACAGGATGACTACAGCCTACCTTGAGCGGCTGTTACCAAGATCAAATAAAATAACACGTGCGAATGCGAATGTTTGGAAAGCATGCAGTGTACAGTAAGAGTAATCGTTATTAATATAAAGGCTGGTGTTCAGCAAGGTCGTGCTGTTACGTAATTTTATGAGCATTTTAGGAAATGAAAGAATGCCTAAACATGCAGCTGGTGTCTGAAGACCAAACCAACCCTGATGCATAAAATAACTGGCTATTAAAACACCCTGTGTTCTTCCTCCAGGAAATGACCAGAATTAATTCAATTCACCAAACATCTATTTTGTGCCTATTATTATGCCAGACACTTCCCCAAATACAATGTTGGTTCCAGCAAATAAATCATCTCATCTTAAAAATAAAAAGCATCACAGCTGGCAAGCTCTGATTTTCTGACTACTTGGAATCCTATGTGACCAGTTTGGGCATAAAGGAAGCTAACGTGTTTATCTAAAGGTTGCGTGGCTCTTTGACTTCCTCTGTGTCTCCACCTGACTAAGAATCCTGTGCATCTTGTAGAAGACCCTGCAGCGATTCTTCGTTGAACTCTAGGAGCTTTTAAACTTGGGCAGTCCCTGCCCACAACTGGGATTGTGAAGGAGGACACCACCAGGCTTCCAGAGTCCAGAGAGGCACTTGCGCTCACAGCCACCAGCCCACTCTCACACTACCCTCCAGCTCCAGCCCACCTCTTCCTTCCCAGCTCCCTGCTGTGTGGACGCCCCTCCCCAACTCCAAGTCTCCTCAGATCCACATCCCTCCAGGAACCTCCTCCAATTTCAAAATCCTCCCATGCTCATTCCTGGCCCTCTGCCAAGTGCCCCTCCACCCCACACCTCCAACTTCCCAGCCTAATCCTTCTGGTGTCCCTGCCCCAACCCTCTTTACCAGGACTCCAGTCCACTGATGGCGCCTGTCCTCACAGCCCCCTCAGCCAACCTAGGGCCACGCACAGATCATCATGAAACCCACCCTTGTATGCACTTGCAGCACCCGTCCCTCTCCTCATGCACGTGCCTGGTAAAGCCTGGCCCTTAAATTAAACTCTCCGCCTCGTCTGCACCTTCACCCAAGCCATGTGTCTGGTGGACAAACAGCCAGGGGGCTCCTCCCACTTGACCATTCTGACACCAACCCCAGCAATGTGACTACCTTTCCCTCACTCACCCCAGATCACTTCAGCCTCTTCTCCACCAAGCCGCCACATCTCCAATGCCCCCTCCTCTCAGTTAATAATCTTTGATTATGTCATTAATAAATGGACATTACTAGAAGGGAGTTCCATGTGCTCCCACCATTAGATCCACCCCGACCAGCATCTCCCCACCCAGCTGCACTGAGCCCAAGAGCATCCCCTCACCTGCTCAGGACAGCATGCCATCTGCGGTCATTCCTAACAGCAAAGGACAACCATGCTCCTCATCACAAGTCCCTCCTGCCCTCTCCCTGCTCCTGTTAGGCAGGGGTAGGGTGCCCGGGGCATCCTGACCTGCTGGTCGTATCCTCTCCCCTCTTCCTGGCCCCACAGCTACGCCCATCACTCTCCTTTGCTGGAGGCCTCAGCCTCTCCCCAGAATTGCTGGGTCATGCAGCGGGGCCAAGAGCACAGTGGTTCGGCCCTGACTATTGTGAACACACAGGCAGGTGCCCACCATAGCCGATCGCTCAACGCCCCACGCCGCTGTGTTCCCCACAAGCATCTCCTAGGCTCCACACTCGCCCCTGGAGGCTCCTGGTGAGGGGAATGAAGGCCCGGAGCCATGTATTTTGCTCACAGGAAGAACCTGGAGACCCTGGGGCCTCACTGGGGGTGCTGACCACGGCGCAACAGAAGAGCCAGCTGCTGGGGAGACCAGGCCATGGTTCATCCATGTTGTAGCATGTGTCAGAATTTCCTTCCTTTTCAAGGCTGAATACTATCCTACTGTATGGATATACCACTGTTTGCTTATCTGTTCATCTATAGATGGACACTTGGGTTACTTCTACCTTTTGGGCATTGTGAATAATGCTGCACAGGTGTACAGATATCTGCTCAAGTCTCTGCTTTCCATTCTTTGGGTATATACCCAGAAGTGGAATTCCTGGATCATATCGTAATTCTATTTTTAATTTTGGGGGGAACCACCATCTGTCTTCCATAGCAGCTGCACCAACAGTACACAAGCGTTCCACTTTCTCCACGTCCTGGCCCACACTTGTTACTTTCTGGTTTTCTGGTTTTTGTTGTTTTTTGTTTTTGATAGTAGCCATCCTAATGGTACAAGGGGTAAGCCATTCTAGTTGGTATTTGCATCTCCCTAATGACTAGGGATGTTGAGCACCTTTTCATGTGCTTGTTGTGCATTTGTATATTTTCCTTGTAGAAATGTCTACTCAAGTCCTTTGCCCATTTTTTAATTGAGTTGTTTGCTTTTTTGTTGTTGAGCTGGAGGAGTTCTTCATATATTCTGGATATTAACCCCTTATCAGATATATGGTTTGCAAATATTTTCTCCCATTCTGTGGGGTGACTTTTCAGTCTGTTGATTTGATCTAATACAACTTAAGTATATTTTTCTTGTGTTGTCCACACTACTAGAACTAAAAATTCCTAGCCCAAACAGTCTACACACTAGAACATAAGCATCAGCAGGGCAAGAACTGTGTCTGTCCTGGTCACCACTGTACCCGCTCCCTCCCACAGGGCTTGGTACATCGTAAGTACTCTACAAATATTTCCCGAACAAATAAATTCTAAGCAAGAGACTATTTAGCTTAAAATAGGGACCAGATCATATGAAGGTTTTTCCAAAGAGCGGTAATATAAAGAATTATGAGGAGTGAGATTTCCAGCTCACATATTTACTTCTCCTGACATATTAGTAAAGGTCTAGTCAGACAACAGAAACCACGCCGTAGTTTTAAAGAGAGAAGTCAGCGCAGAGAAGCATTACCCAGGTCCAGAAGGACCACAAAGGCAAGAAGAGATGAGGCTGCGGTGGAGGCAGCCATGTGGCCAGCAGCTGCCCCTCGGGCGGGGAGACCCTGGAAAGAAGAGGGACCCCGAAACTCAGCATAGGGACCCAGACATCAGAGGGGGCGTGGGGCCACATCTGTTGTCTCTGAGGGGCCACAGGGTTGGCTCGGTGTGTGAGGGGAACAGCAAACGGGACTCGGGGGCTGCAGAAGAAGGCGCAGGGCCAGCAGGGACTCGCTGGTGCAGAAGCGAGGCTCGAGCTAGAGGCAGCAGCTGCACCTCTGGTCAAATTCTGTTACAACAAAACCCCATATGCCGGGAAGATTTCTCAGCCCAAAATCAAAACAATTTTAGAGTCAAGAAAATCCCATTCCAAACATAAAAGTGGACAAACTTGTAGCAGTAGCTATGGAGTCATATGTAAGGAGCAGAAGAAAGGTGGCCTGGTTAGGGTGACTCGCCATAGGGAGAAAGGAAAGACAAAAATGTACAAAGACTGGGTCTCCCATTCAAAAAAAGAAAAAGAAAAGGATGAATACATAAGAAAGGGATATTTGAGACAGTAAATTAAATTATTCAACGAATATCTAAGGGCCAAGCAAGCAGCTAGGACTAGAACTAGACAGAGACAAAGCTTGTGATTTCCACACCAATAAAGGAGGAGAAATGGAGCAAAGAAACAAACCAAATAGCCTTGAAAACAAAACTGAACTCTATTAGTCCGTTTGTGTTGCTATAACAGAATAACCGAGACTGGGTAATTTATAAAGAACAGAGGTGTATTTGGCTTACGATTCTGGGACAGCTGCATCTGGTGTGGGCCTCAGGCTGCTTCTACTCATGGTGGAAAGCGGCGGGCAGCCAACGAGCAAATCAAATGGCGAGAGAAAGCAAGAGGTGTGTGTGTATGGGGGGTGGGGGGCAGGGTCTTTTAAACAACCAGCACTCACAGAACTAATAGAGGGAGAACTCACTCACTACCCCACCCCAGGGCAAGCTCTAATCCATTTATGAGGGATCTGCCCCACAACCCAAACCGCTCCCAACATCGCCACATTGGGGATCAGATTTCCATGAGTTTTGGTGGTACAACACATCCAAACTCTATCATGAACTAAAAATGAAGGCAAGAAAGCAGGGAGGGAAAGCCTAGGAAAAACCAGGTTTACAGGAAGCAGAGACCAATACGCTGGAACCAAGAGTCAATATGCCAGTCATCGTAATGTATAAATGGACTAAATTTGCCAATTTATTTTGATCTTATTCTTAAACTGTCAAGAGAATCTCAAATTGGATTAGGAAAAAATCCAACTATCTACCACTTACAGTAATAATCCTAAAACAGGGAGAAATGGAAAAGCTTAAATAAAAGGACAGAAAGGACTGACTCAGAGAAAGCTGGTTGAACTATATTAATAACAGACAAAACAGACTTTATCCATAGTAAGAATTTTTTAAATTTAAGATGTAATAAAATAGAAGAAGAAAAGGAGGAAGAAAAGAAAAAGAGGGAGACAAACTCTATTATTAATTTTATAATTTTATGAGACTAGAGGACTCTTGATACCAAAACCAGACGGAGACAATGAGAGAAGGGAAAATTATAAGACAGTCTCACACATAACCACAGACTCTAAAATTCTACAAAAGTATTAGCAAATCACGCACATCAATGTGTAAAAAGATAATCACGGTAAGTGAGGTTTACCTGGGGAACCCAAGCACAGCCAACACACAGAGCTCTGTCACTGTAACTTGCCAGGTTAGCATCAAAAGGAAGAAACCCACATGATCTTCTCAATGAATATAAAATGACCAAAAAAGAAAAGTTAAAATTTAACACCCATACATGATAAGAAATTAACAAATAGGAATAAAAAGGAAACTTCTTAGCCTTAACAGGGCAGCTCCATAAAAAGAGCAACAAATAATTATACTTCTGTACATCTCAAGGGCTAGCATTTATAATTTTAAAAAGGTACCATTTATAATAGCAACAAAATTATACAAGGAATAAATCTAACTAAATAATTAATCTAATTAAAGATGTTTATGAAGGGAACTATAAAATTTTACTGAACGAAAATAAAACCTAAACACATAGAAAAAGATAACCATCATCACAAATAGGAAATCTCAATATTCTAAAGAGGTCAATTCTCCCAAATCCATTGGCAGGTGGAAATGAAACTGCCATGAAAATATCAACAGCATTTGGGGGAATTTATAAACTGATTGTAAAATCTATAGAAAAGAGCAAGGCCCAAGCACAGCCAAGGTAATGTAAGGGGACTTGCTTTATCAGACATAAAGACTTATTATCGGGTTAAAATAACTTTTTAAAGTAAAGTATTATTGGGGGTATTGACAATGGGAGAGAACAGAGAACAGAGAAACAGACCCACACATACATGAACACATGATCCATGACAGAGGGGCACTACTAATCCACAGGAAGCGGTGAATTTAGTGCTGGAACAACTGGTAATCCACAGAGGAAAACAATTAACTTTCATCCCACCTAACGCTATTCATAAAAATCAACTCCAAGAAACTTTAAGGAGAAAATCTTTCTGATCTTGGGGTAATAATAAACTTATTACACAAGACACAAAAGCGTAAACCATAAGAGAAAAGATTACTCATCTGGCTACATTAAAGTTAGGAACTCTGGTTAATCAAAAGACACCAGCCCCGGAGAGGGAAGGGACACATGCCATACCAATAATCAGCAAAGGGATAATAGCCAGTATCTGCTTCCTACAAATCCATGAGAAAAAGATCACCCAAAAGAAACAGGGTGAAAAGCAAGCACTGCAACAAATCTCTATAATCAAGGGAATGCAAATTAAAACCATAGTGAGATACCATTTTCAGCTACAAGGCTGGCAAAACAGCAACGCTGACGATCACACCTGGAGACGTCTACAAGAACATCCACAGTAGCAATCCTGGTAGTTTTTAATGGCCGTGCGTGTGTGTGTGTGTGTGTGTGTGTGTGTGCATGTGTGTGCATGTGGGGGGATAGTGGTGTATCCACACACAGAACATGGGTGGAGTTAGAATGAGTGAGCTGCAGCTATAGATGCACCGTGTGTGTGTGTGTGTGTTTGTACACCTGTGTGTGTGGGTAGTGGTGTGTCCACACACACAACATGCATGTTGTTAGAATGAGTGAGCTGCAGCCACAGATGCACCATGGACGAATCTTTGAGGCCACACTGAATGTCACCAGCCTTTTTTATTTTTTGGCGGGAGGCCGGCGGGGTCCCAGCCCTGGCCTTTGGTGTGGGTGCCATCAAGCCCCTCTCCTGCAGCCGGCCGCGCCATTGCTGGGGCTCCAACTCTTGGCCCGGGAGCCCCGGAGCCCTCCAGCCGCTCCCACACTACCCCCAGCTTGCGCCCTCCCACAGGCCCGCAGCGCTCGGCCGGGGACCACGTGCACACAGGCCGGCGATCGGCGCTGCCTTGTCCCACAGGGCACCGTAGTGGCGTTCTTTCCAGAACTCTCCAGACACCTTTTTACAATCTATTTCAAAACTTTTTCTCATTGTCCTGGAAAAACCGCACAGAAGTCTGTTTCTTGAACCCAAGACTCCTGACTTAGTATCTGATGAGCCTGGAATCAGCTGCGCCAGATAAATACAGCTTGTGGTTTCCAATGCTACGTCTCATTTACTTCGTCTTTATTAGAAGAATTAAAAGAAAAAATTATTTTTAGATTTTTCTCCAAAGGAATTTCTTTAGTATGTAAAATGTTCACATTTTCATCATAAAAAATTGAAACAACACAAGATACCTTCTTGGACCCTTCCCGGTTTTCCCTTACTGCTCCTGAGGCAACTGCTGCTATCAGTTTGGACTGTTTCCTTTGTATTTTTCTCTGTATTTACATATAAACATACGTACACTTTTAAATGTATAGGTTCAAGGGGTGTTGAAATTTTTTACACAAAAACGGGATCATATTAAACAAGTGCATTGTGACCTGCTTTTTCACCTAATATGCGTTGGGGAGCTTTCTGCATCAGCCACACATTGATGCACCTCACACGGCAGATTGCCCACTGATCCTGCAAGTGCCACTCTCCCATCTTACACAGTAACAGAAACTCCCACCAGACACCTGGCTGCCCAGCTAAAGCCTGAATCCCCAGTCTCCCCTGCACCAGGTGCAGTCATGTGACTAAAGGGACGCGGGCAGAAATGACGTCTGCCACTGATGGATGTGACTCCACCTCCCTTTTCTGGTTCCTGCTGGTTGCAGTGGGGAAGTGAGCGAGGGCAGCTATATTAAAGTTCAGGACGGAAGCCCCACATGGGGGTTGGTGACAACACACAGAAGGCAAAACAGAAGGTTCCTGATGAGGCAGAACCTCCATACTAGCCCTGGATGGCCTGCCCCAGCTGTCATGGGAGGGAGAACTGTGCCTCCACCTTGCTTAGACCACTATTTTAAGTTCTGCTGTCACAATATTGAAACTAGTATTACTTTTAAATGAGTACATGTGTTCGATAGTATGGAAATACCATGTTTCTGTTTACTCCATTGTCAATAAGCATTTTTTATTCATTAAGTGCCTACCGACCATCAAGCGCTGTTCTATGATTGCAAACAATGCTGCAGTAAATATCCTGGATCATGACTGTGCCTCCCTAGGACAGATGTCTAAAGCAGAACTGCTGAGCAGGAGGGAGGGAAGGAGCAGTGGCCTCCACTCCATCCCCTCCCTCTACCTGGGGCTTCCATGGAGAAGAAAGGTGTCCTGACCAAACCTCCTTGTGAACTTGCTAATGAAAGACCTCTTGGCAAACACAATTGTGGTTATTTGCTAGTGGGAGAATCTATGGAATACTTTCAGCAGGATACACCTGGTGTTTCTGTGATTGCTCATTACAAATAAACTTGGAACCCTAGGAGTTATAGGTTATATGGCTCCCTGAAAAGTGTCACCTAAACTACACAGCTCTCAGAGTATAATAAAATGAGATGTTTTGTGGTCATCAGCTCCCTTCTGTGTGAGTGATGTGAGCACATACGTAGCTCAGAGACCTCCCATGTGAAATGTGGGCCAAAGCACATCCTCAGGGAGTAACAGAGAACCAGGCAGTGGCACTGGCAGACGACTTCTCCCTGCTTCTCTTGTGCCTCCCAATTACATATATCCGGAAAATTGTTAGGAAACTTGATATTCAATAACATCTGTGATTCTTAGTTTGATCAAACAATCTTATGTGTTCTCTTAAATTAAGGGAAAAAAAGGCAAAGGAACTCATTCTCTCACTCTCTACTTGATTAAATGTGACAGACTAAAATTTTGCATTCGTAGATTCAGGCATACAAAGAATTTAACTTTAAAATGTACCCTTATTTTATATAACCCAATTTCATTTTCTAACTGTATGGGTAAAACAAAACACAACTGTTTTTTTCTGTTGTCTTATTCAACAACAAAAAACACAGAAGACCGACTTCTGACTTCTGTAACCAAATGTGTGGGGATTTCTCCACGCTAGCAAGCAAGCCAGCAGTTCCACAGTGGACACCAGCTGGGTGTCCTCCAATTCAATTCCAACACTGTCGACCTGTAGATAGCATCAAATCCAACAGGGTGAGGGCTTAGTCCCCTAGACTGCCCCCCCACCTTTCAGAGGCCAGTTGTAAGTCAGGTCTCTGGAACTTCTGACCCACCAGCTATAAATCAGGGCTGCCACGAACCCTTTTCTGGGTTTGATTAGTTTGCTATAGCGGCTCACACAACTCAGAGAAACACATACATATATTTACGAGTTTATTATAACGGATATTACAGAGGATAGAGATAAAGGGATGCAGAGTGCAAGGCATAGGGGAACGGTGCAGAGCTTCCAGGCCTCCCCAGGTGCACCACCCTCCAGGAACCTCCATGTGTTCAGCTATCCGGAAGCTCCCTAAACCCTGTGCTCTTGGGTTTTTATGGAAGCTTTATTACGTAGGCAGGATTGAAGCATGGACAACTGTGTATAGATGCAGTTGGACAAAAAGGGTCTGATCTAACACTAACAAACTAGATGGGGAAACCCAGCAAGGCCTGTCTGTTCAGGTTCTTCTCAGCCAAGTTCTTTGCCAGTTCATAACAAGGATAACCCAGTTCCCACTAAGCTCCTCTCATTTACATCTAATTTCAGCAGGGCGGCCTGAGGACATGGAGGCCCAACCCCCACACCAGTGTGCAGAAGATGCTGGATGGGGAGTCAAGAGAGGTCATTCTTCAGCTCTGAGGTTTGATGCCTGCCCTGCTGGGTTTTGAGCTTCTTTGGGACCTGTTGCCCCTTTCTTTTGGCATATTTCTCCACCAGGGCCTTCACACAGGTTAACTCGGAGACAGTGGCACGCTGGCTGGGCTGGTAGAAGCTGTCAGGACCACCTGCAATGGAGGAAATGACAAGACACACCATCGCTGGGGAAGTGACATTCTGTGTCCAGACTCCAGCTTGCACAGCCAAGTTGGAAAAGGCAACAGCCAAAGAACTCACCACTGAACTGGCTTAAATGTACACTGTTGAGTTTCCTGTACTTAAAAATAATAAAAATTCTCCTTAAAAAAAGAAAAAAGAAATGGGCATTCTCGCACACACACTACTGATAGAAATATAAATTGGAAAACCTCTTTGATGGGCAATTTGGCAAAATTAAAAATGCACTTATGCTTTTAAAAACAGCCATTCCACATCTAGAATTTACCCCAAAGATATACTCACATATACGCAAAGATATTAACTTAAAGATTTTTACTGCAGCACAGTTTATAATGAAGTCTGGAAACAACCTAAAGCGCCCATCAAGTGGCGACGGGTTAAATGAAAGGTGGCACAGGTATGCAGCGTAACACGATGTGCCACCTAACGAATGAGGCACAGCTGTGTGAACAGATGCACAGCCGCGTGCATGAGCAGCTGTCCTAGGAGACAGCAGGGAAGAGGGAGAGGATGTGGGAGGTCACCTGACATGGCAAGTCCGCGGAGGAGACTGGGAGCCGTGGCTGCAGTGAGCTCAGGCATCAGGGGGAGGAGAGGCGGACACAGCACGCTCGGTTCACGCTTCCTCGCGGTTTGTTTCTCTCATTCTCAGAATCATACTCAACTTTTAGGTATTTTTGCTGCACATAAGCAATAGAGAGCAAGGTGATGAGCCCGTGTGCACACCCGCCCTCAGGAACACAGGAGCGTAGGAACCGACCGAGTCTGCCTCCAGCCCGGCCCTGACGCCCTGACGACAGATGTAATTCTTTGGTATTCAAGTGCGCCCCATAATCTGTTCTCCCACTCTCCTGTTAATGGGTCTTATTCTTAGAAAGAAACGGTTTGGAGCCGACTCCCTCCTGGATGTCCATCGATGCATCTGTGACCCGCGAGAGGCCCTCCGTGGCAGCAGTGTCACACGCTGCGGCCTCAGGACACCTGCAAGCCCTGAAAAACCACTGAGCACCCTCAGAGCTTTTGTCTTTCTGGGTTTCATCTGTTGATATTTTCCACAGAAATCAAACTGAGAAATTTTTAGATATTTATTCATTCATTTCCAGACAACAACAATAAACCCTTTACAAGTTATCATAAATAACATTTTCATTTTAAAGTTTTCCAAAATCCACTATATGGAAAGTTTAAAAATTTGGATTTTGCTACTTAACCAAATATTTTAATTAACATTATTCTTAGAATATCTGTTTTTAAAGAAGCAGAATTAAATAGCCTGACCTCAAATTAAATATTTTTGATGATACAGACAGTATTTCAGGATCACAGACTTTCTCTCTCTCATATCAATCCCTTTTGTTAGTCATAGACTTTAAAATTTATCTCCACTAGTATCAGCTTCTGCTGGTTACAGACATTAAGCAAGAAGAAAAGGCAAAGTAAACAAAATGGAAAAGCATCTATTTGTGAACATTATTTAATTCACTTCAAGAAGTTCATACACTTGGCTAAGTCAGAGAGGACTGAGCTCCCAACTCCTCATTCCTCCCCAAAGGAGCAAGAACACTGAGGAGGATGAGTTGATTCAAGAACATTACTGGGTCCATGTATGGGGAGTTAAACCTTCTGACATCACCAGGTAGAGGTCAAAATGCTAAGCGGAGGGGCAGGTCCATTTCTGCACCCTCCCACTGGGCAGTTATAATAACGAGGCCTAGGCAGAGAGGCGCCCCCCTGAGCAGGGAGGAGTGGGAAAAGTGGGCTTCCACGGGAGCAGCTGGTATTGGAAGTCAAAATGCACATTGAGCTTGGGGGGCAGGGGTCTGAGGAGGCAGGACAAAAGCACTGGCAAAGAAGAGTAATGAAGAGATGCATCTAGTGACGGCTGGGACACAGAACCGATAGGACTTAGAGACCAACCCGTAACTAATGCAGCAATGTATTTCTTCTAGTGTCAGCCCTTTTGCATACAGAATTAAGAAAGCTCTCTGCCTCCTGGCCGATGCTGGCTGACCAGCCTGAGCTGTGCACAGTAAGGCATTTAGGCCACTGCTGCCACTGAGAAGAATTTAGAGTGACATGAGTCTCAACCACTCCTCTCTCTGCAGCCCCTACTGTATCCTCTTCCTCTCCCCATCTCCAGGCACCTCCCGCATCCCTCTGGCCTCTCCTCTGCTTTTCCTGACAAGCCTCTGGCCCCACAAAAGCCAGTGCCCGGGTGATGGCCCCAATTGCTGTGGGACAGTCACTGCCACCTGCTCGGCCAACAAACCTGCCAGCAGGGACATCGGGACCCACCCCTTCATCCACCTCATGACCACTGCGTGTTTGTGCCACTCCAGTGGGGGGGAGTGTGGGATAAGAATGAACTAATAATACAGAGAAACCCATTCAGCAAAGTAAAGGCAGCAGATAAACTTCGAGAGATTACAGCAGGAACCCAATGAAACACAAGTTGTTACTATTCACTTCTGGAAAAACAGGTAGCCCCTCACATGACAACAGCGACCATGAGTCACATACAGGAGTCTCCCTGCAGGAGGTCTGTCTTTGTCTCAGTACTGACTTCCCATGGACTGTAGGCAAGTCACTTAAGACGCATAACCTTAGTTTCCTTGTCAGTAAAATGAAAATAAAGCACCGGGCCTGGTGATCTCACAGAATTGCTATCAAGGTAATAAAGCACTTTGTAACATGGCGAACATGGAACTATTATTTTCTAACGCTAGAGACATATCAATTCTACAAAAGTATTCCGTTCTTCTGTTTTGTTCCAGTGTATACAGTAACAGCCAATACCCTCATTTTCAATACATTTTTGATCAAAGTGAGAGACCATTAAAAAGAAGGCCAAGGTTTGGGTCATGATCCCTCTGAGCCTTTCTCAAGTCACTAACCCCTCGAGGATCAGTCACTGCACTTGTAAAATTATCTGTCTCCTGGGTATCCTGATGTTCACAACTACCACTGTTAATCATCTAAAATAGCACGATGCTCTGCAGTGTGTAAATCATGTTCAACTTCAGTGAGAATGTATGTCAAAGTGCACTGTAATCTACAAAGACACACACACGTACTATTTATTTCTAACAGTGAAATAAATCACTTATGCAACAGCAACAGATAAACACATTTCTGAATATGTATTCAAAGAGCTGATGAATTTCCCAATTTCAAATAACATTTTAGCCACATTTCAGGGCCCTTCACCTCCGTGCCCCACCCAACAAGGACAGCCCACACTGTGGCCAGCTTGCTGCGTCCTGACCACACCACAGGGGGCTCTGCAGGAACAGAGGCGATACCACCAGGAGGGCAGGAGGGGCAGTGCCCCAAGAATCCAGCCCCAGGTTCAGAGCCGCCATAGAAGACAAGACGGGGCGGGTGGCCACACCACTGCAGACCTCCCACTAGACGACCTGGTTAAGAATTAGGTTGAAAACCCACACAATTACAACCATGTAAAAAAAAAATTCTACGCTTAGAGACAACCAAATGTTGCCCGTGGTCACTTGGGGAGGAAAACTATGGAAGATCTGTCCTTTCCCCCATCTTTAAATTTTCTTTAATGTATTTCATGATGAAACAACACTAAGAATTGGGTAGGGGGTCCTGAGTGAAAACACCCATCCAGCACTCAGCCCTGCCCCACGGCTTCTGCTCCCTCCCTGACCCTGCCCTGACCAGCCGGTAGCCTTTGGAGGGTTTTCTCAGGATATTTTCAGCCATCGAGAATGAAAATGTGACCAAACACAGAAAAGGTATTCTAAAATCATAAACATACTCTGAGAAGTTTCTTTGAAACAAACGGAGCTAAGTGGCCAACCTCCCCTCGCCGGTCACCAACACACACTACTCTGAACAGAGGCTCGCCTGGCCTCGAAGCCCCGTCACCTTCTGCTAAACCAAGTCCCTGTCAAGGGCTCCCTGGTTTTCTCATTCTTTCTCTCATTCTCCAAACTTAGCTCCTATGGGAAGGCACAGCCCCAAAGTGACGCTTCTGGGTCTGGGTCCTAGGGTGTGTGCTCAGTGGGGTCCACCATCAGCAGGCAGGCAAGGAGTCTGAGCCACTGGGCCCAGCTTGGACTTCAGCTGCATTTTCTTCCAGCAGGATTTTGTCCCTGAAGGAAGCAGCACAAGGATTTACGCTGTGGGCAAGCCCCCTTTCCTGAAGTGACCCAGTTCTCTGCACTCCAAGAATTTTCTCACCTCAAAAAGGACATGTTGTCTCAGACACTGAGACAAAGACTGTGGGGTCAGAAACAAAATGGGCTTCGAAGGGGCTGCAAGAGGAGCCCCTACTGCTGCAGTTGGGAGGAGTGGGCAGAGGGTAGAAGGCCTGACCTGGGCCATGAGAAGTCAACTGCCCTCTCATTACCACCTGTCCTGCCCAGACATTCTGCCCACACCAGCCGAGACAACTGCCAGAGCCAGGGCCAGCCCCAGGGCCGGCAGGGAGTGAGGGTGAGGCTTCCGGGCAAGACAGAGTCTGTGGCACAGAAGCAAAGCAGACAGAGGCCACAAGGTCAGCCAGAGGAAACTAGGACTGCAAATTTTGCAATTACCATGTCATTCCATCAGTAACTGGCTAAGGTATAAAGTCAGTGTATTTGTACTGCACTACTCCTAACAGCTTACCTTTTTGTCTTCTTTAGTCTTTCTAACATTTCGATGGGGACCAAAAACATTTTGCATTCCAAAAGCCTTCTTGGACCAGTCCCTTTTCTGGGTGTTCAGCGGGGGCTGCGCGAAGCTGCCCTCGACCCTGTAGCGGTCGGCAGGAATCTTGCTCATAGGAGGGGGCAGTGTGCCACAGTTGACGCTGGACCACCCATCGGTGGAATCTGTGTATGACTCCTGGTCGCTGGCGTGTCCGCACTGCCACTCCTGGAGCACGTGAACTGGGAGCCATCGCTGGTTGAAACCACAGCCCGCAGTGCCCCTCTTTGAAGGAGGGACTGAACTCCGCAAGGCAGCCGGAGCAACCTCCACCTGAGAGGCTGGTCCTAAATGCTTGTTTATGTCACGGAACCTGTCAGTCTGGGAAGTGGCCTCCAATGGGGAGCTCCCCTCAGGGTCAGAGCAGAAGGCCCCATTCCAGGGGGCTCCCCAGGGCTGTGGGCCCCTCCCGCCTGCACCCTCCCACCCAGTGCTGCTGCTGGGGCAGTGCCTGCTTGAGCTCCCACCCAGGTCGACCACGAGGACCCGGTTGCTCTTCTCCTCCTGGTTGAAATTTCCAATGCCACTATCACTGTTGCTGCTAGTGCTGTTGTTCTGGTGGGCGTCAGCATCCCCATCCAGAAAGGCACGGGCCCGCACCCCCTCAATCAGCTCACCCATGTCTCGGTACAGGACCGAGATGAACTGAAGGACAGGGAGAGAGGATGCAGGGAATTCTAAACAGCCATTGGTGTCAGGATCGGCCGTGCACTCAAACCCAAACCGCCGAGCAATGCCCTGGTGGATCTTGTGGCTAAATAAGTCTGGATCCACCATAAACACGTGGCAGGAAGTCCGCAAGGCACCTTCCTCCTCCTGCACTACGCTCCCGTCGTCATTTGTCTGCATGGTCACCAGCCCAAAAAAGCGCCTGTCATCTGGGCACACAGCGCTGAAGGCCAGCTTCTCGGCGGGGTACTCGGCCACAACGCCAGCTTTGTCGGTACACAGCTGCACCCGATCATGCGCGATCTTCATCGTCACCAGCGAATGGATCTTCTGTTCCGCCCGCAGGCGCCGCATACAGCCACGGATCGCTTGCAAACTGTCACACTCCAGGCTGCAGCTTGTGGAAGGAAGCTCAATAGAACCCAAATAGCCCACGACCATGGCAACGTTTAAAATACTTGCATCCAACCCAAAATCCTCATGATTTTCTAGCCCAATACTGAAAACCGAATCATCATGAATAACTTTTGATATTTCCTTCTTAGAAAGCCCATTGGGATTTGGATCATTTATACTTTCATGTCCAACCTCAAATTGAGCAGCAGCTGACTCTGAAAGGGATCTCTGTTTCAATTTCGAGGGTTCTGAACTGCTTGTGCAAAGGCTAGGATTTTCAAAAATCATATTAAAAATTCCGCCAGACTGCATTTCTTCTACCACTCTCTCTGCTCTGTTTATACCTAAAGCTTTGGAATCAAGTTTGGGCTTCAGCCAGCCTTTTCCTTCATACAATCCACCTTCTTCGTCACTGGAGCAGGACTCTAAGTGGCCGATGCCTTCCCCAATCACCATGTGCAGGACACCAGAGCATTTCCCAATTAATTTCACTACGTCTTCATGGGAAGCTTTCTTCACGTTGATTTCATTGACAGCAAATATCTGGTCTCCAGCACGGAGGCCAACAAAATCTGCAGGACTCCCTCGCATGACGCAGCTCAGCACACATGGCGCCTGTCCAGTCAAAGTGAATCCATAGCCAGCTCGCCCGCGGGCCACCTCCACGCTCCGCAGGCGAGGGGGTGCTGGCCCATGAAGTGGCCGCCGCCCTGGCTCCCCCACTCTATACATTCTGCTGTGCTTCCAAGACCACGCACATATTTCCTTATTCCAGTGGATCCATATTTCAGGGAATACTTGATGCTACATGTTTTTTCTTAAAATAATGCCCTAAGGAAGAAAAATAAATAGCTCGTTACTAAAGATCCACATTTCTACTGTTTACTGGTAAGATTTAAACACCAAAAGATAATTCATAACAAAAAACCATCACAGAAAACGAGTCTCTACTTACCACATAAATGTCAAAGTAAAGGAGAAGTAGAGTCTATATACGATAAATCTTAAAGTCAGGCTAAGAAACATCTTTTCAAAGTAGAAGACGTGTTGTGGGTTTGCTGTCTTGTTACAACACCGATTCCTATCAGACTAATCCACCTTGGAATTGACAATATGAACTCTAGCAACAGTGGCTTCCTGACACTGTTTCAACACCCTGTTCCGATGAAAAGAGACCTTTACTACTCAAATTATGGTCCATGGATTGGCAGCCTGTCAGAAATGTGGATCTCAGGCTCCACCGCAGACCAAGTGCATCCACATCTGCATTTAACAGGATGTGCAGAGTCCGAGTGTGAAAAGCAGGGCCTGCTACAGACTTCAGGTCCAAAGGCACCTGCAGATGACCTAGTCCAACCCCCCACCAGTCGCTGCTACCGAAAGTTCTCTTTAAGGAGAGGGGTCACCTTACCCTCTCGCAGCTCATTTATGTTGAACAAAGTATGTGTGGGGAAACACATAGTCTGAAACAACCTCAAGCAATAACACTGCAGAGGTCAGAGACAAAAACACCACCAAAATAAAGCAAAGAAATGTAATACTGATTTAATTATCCCGGGGGTATTACTTTGTAATTAAAAGTATTGGTTGTCACTGAAAAGAAGTCTGTCAGGGACCCCCTAAATCACCCACAGGTTCGATGATCCCGTAGGAGGACACATAGGACTCAGAACATAGGCACACTCAGAGCTAAGACTTATGACAGTGACTGGATTCAAAGTAAAATCACCACAGGGAAAAGGCACAGTAGCAAAGAACAGAGGAAACCAGACAGGAGCTTCCAGAATCTTCTCCCAGCAGAGCTGCAAGGGACACGCAGAATTCCTCCAGCATCTAGTTACAACAATACCTGAGAAATGCTGCCAGCCAGGGAAGCCCATTAGATTCCCAGTGCGCAGGGCTTTCAGGTCACATGGGCACCCTCTGCCTGGCATATACCAAGACTCCAGACTCCCAGAGGGAAGGCAGGTGTTCAGCACGAGCCATATGGCTTACACAGACAGGAAGACAAGGCCATGAGCCAAGGCAGGCCAGTGCCCCTAGAGCTGCGGAAGTCAAGGAGAAGGACGCAGCCCTGCCGACACCTCAATGTTAGCCCTCTCACAGTGATACCAGCCATCTGACCTCCGAAACTGCAGGAGGGTAACCATGCCATGTTTTAAGTCACCTAGTTTGTGGTGACCTGTGTCAGCAGCCACAGGAAAGGAATACAAGGGGAAGTCACCTTACTGAGGGTGCAAGAAGAGAACACAGTGCACGCAAGAAATCATCTGTCTGAAACATGCGCAGAACCATATCTGGCTTGAGGTAGACACAACACATTGGAGGTGCTGCTGTGCGATGTTACCGCAAGCATAGCCATCACTACAAACTCCTCCAGGACAGAGGTCAGCCAGACCCTGCCAGTCTCCTCCGCAACAGAAAACCTCTCAGCTTTCTTTCCCAACAGCAAGAGATGCTGCCTTGATGAAAGAAACAACCCACCCACATCAAGTCACAAAGCTTCCTGGAAGCACAGATGGGGTGCAACACAAAAACCGCACCCACTGTGTCTCACTGCAGCCCACAGCTGCCACCATGTGACACTGTCACACCTGCACTCACTCACTCTTGAAACCGGGGTGGTCAAGAAGCAAGCACTAGGTGCCCTGACACTTCCCTGCTCCTTTCCAGAGTTTAAACTTGATATAAAATTTGTCCTATTCTGATGAATCCCTCCACTCATGCACTGAGTGAGCATTGACCCTGTGCCAGGTGGTGCTCCACATCCAAAGATGGGGGTGAGGTCTGTGCTAAGCATAGGGATGAAGACCAAAACAATAAAACACAGCACTGGTGGCACACAAAAATGTGCCATGAGGGAAAGAAGCGGAGCCCCCGAAGGCAGAGAGCCCCGACACACTGCGGAGGAGAGGGAAGTCCAGCAAGAGCAATCACAGTAACATGGCGGCTGCACAGCTTCCTGCGGCCAGTGCTCCTCCAGGACCTGACACACATGACCAATGTCATCACAAATGTCACTCCAAGGTAGTACTATTATTATTCCTGCTTTGCAGATGAGGAAATGGAGATGGAGAAGTCAAGTGACTTTTCTACCATCACACAGCTAGTTACCAAAAGAGGGGGACTTGACCCTAGGCCATCTGCCTCCTGGCTTACCCACTTACATGGACTCTTAGAAGAAGGAGGAGGTTGATTAGGCAGAGAAGCACTGTCCTCAAACAGCAGGGCACTGTCCACACCGACGGTCCCCCAAAGCTGGGGACACCCCATCAGCCTGGCCCCCATCAGTGCAGAGAACGCCCTGCCACCTTCTCCAACTGGGACACCCCCCTCCCAGCAGACCCCTGCCCACCCACACCCTTCCCATAGCCATCATGTTCCAACAGCTTCCTCCCAACCACCCCAGCAATGCCCATGGCTGCCAAACACCCACCAGGCACCATGTCTCCCCAACACCCACACCAGAAACACACACACCCCAGAAGACCCAACCACGCAGACCCACGCTGACGTCCCTGTCTGGCCCCTAGCCCTCCTCAACCCACTCCAGCAGCCTGACACCAACCCCACAGGCCCACCCTCTAGAGCCCTCCTGGGTCCCCGGCCACTGACCTACACTGGACCTGCCCTCCCAGGACACAGCAGGACACAACACGAAAGGGAATGACCTGGCAGATCCGTGAATCACCAGGGCCACTTCCAGGACATTTTATTGCCACCAACAATCAATACCTTCTCTTCACTTTTATCCTTAAATGTGTAAATGTTTGCAATAAATAGCCCCCACCTTAAACCTCCAAGTCCCAGATCCTTTGCCACACAGACCCCATTGGCACATGCCCTCCTCACCCAGTCCCCTGCCCTCCAGGCATTGGCCAAGAAACGTTCCATTAGCACCCACCACATCGGGACACCACCCAGTGGGAACTGACTGTGGGCTTTCTTGGCCCTGCGCCCAACACAGCATTGTGCCGTGGGGCATCTGCCACAGGGCTCCTGGGGCCCCTCTGAAGCCACTCTCATCTGCCCTCTGGTCCATTCACAGTGGCCCCAGACCTGCGAGGTCTCTAAGCCTCATCTGCACTCTCCCCGCCTGCACTAGGCTCGGGTCCTTCCTCCCACTTGAGAGAGAAGACGGACGCCATGAGTGGCTCCCCTCCTCCGCAGCCTCCTCCTTCCCTCTTGCCACCGCTGCTCCTCCTCTGCTGACCTATAAGCCGAGGTCCCCGAACTCCCTCCTCTTCCCCGGGCAACCTCACCCACCCCAAGGCCCAGGCTCCCACAGGATCCTCTGCTGCCCACACCTCTCCTGCAAGCTGGACAGGGTGCCTCAAACTCCAGAGCCACACAAACTCTCTTCCCCAAAGCTGCCCCGCGATGATGGCCACCGTCTCCCCACCCACAGAGGAAGGCAGCCAGCCCCACTAGGGCGCCAGGAGAGACACTCCCAGCCCTGGGCAGGACATGCAGATTCCCAAAGACGCTGCCTAAAGAAAAGATGATCACAAACAAGGACCAACTGCACAAACAGAGCAAAAGGACGAGGAGACGGAAAATGTCACAGAGAAGCTGCAAGACAAACAGGATGAATCCAGGAGTTTTGGAGGGAAGAAAACATGAAGCCAAGTTCTGTGAAAAGTCTCTGTTCATCTGTCACTTGAGCGCCGCAAACTTGTAAGGTATGTTTGGGGTTGTCTGACTTACCTCGTAGATTATGTGGTAAACACAAAATTCCCTTTGGAGAACCTCGGAGGTAGCCAAACTTGATGCCAGATTTTAGCATTTGGTGGGATATTTGGCCTCGTTTGACTTTAAAAAAAAAGGTGGGAGAGAAGGGCTGAGAGAAAGTCAAAGCAGACCAGAGGAACTGACCGGAGGGACCTTCCAGCCGTCAAAACAAGGGAAGAGTGCTGCCCCACCCTGCAACTCAAGGGACACGCACAGCCACTTGGAAGGCCCACAGAAGACAAGAGCGGTAGCCACAGGTGTGACAGACCTCAGGCGGCAGTCTGCAGCCAGGTCGCTTCCGAATGAACAATGGGTTGTACAGCACCAGGGTACGAAGGATGGAGACCGACTGGTTGGCTGGCTGGTTGAATTCATTAATGACCATCAGCGTTTGCCCAAGAACACCTGGTTGGCTGATTGTTCCAAAACTGGATAGACCATTTCCCAGAGCTACAGACAGGCAAGAATCTTTCAGTTCAAAGGGCCCATCTAGTGCTGAGCAGGGAAAAAATGGAAAATGTCCCACAAAACTTTCAGAGGAAGAAGACAGGTCTCATGCGAAGGCACAAGAATCTGCCACCAGACATCTGAGGACCCAGAGTGCCAGAGGCCACAGAGGCCGCCTGCAAGGCCGACACGTTTGCTGGATGAAGGTAGCACCTCAGCAGGGCCGTGCCCACACTCCCCAAAACTGAGCAAAGGCACCAGGGGGCTGGCCGCACCCCCACACCATCCCCCCCAGACCACACGTATGAATAAGTACAGGCAACTCCACCAGGTGAGGTGGCCAGAAAAGGCAGGATAGTTGGCTCTCCGCATCCATGGGGTCTGCATCTGTGGGCTCAACCAACCGTGAATCGAACATGTTCAGAAAAAACATTCCACAAAGTTCTAGAAAGCAAAACTTGAATTTGCCTTGCCAAGTGCTACACTGAATTCACATCAATGAAGTGATACAGGTATTACAAGTAATCTAGAGATGGCTTAAAGTACACACAAGTACTACACAGCTTTATATTGGGGGTTCTGGAACCAATCCCCCAGCAGATACCGAGGACAACTGTCTTTCCAGCCATTTTAGCATAAGGTCCACCTGGAGCGAGGGAGGCACTGAGAGGTCGCACTTTACCTCCAGTCTGCCCCACCCTGATTACTGTGATAATGAACTGAATCTCCCTCACGTGAATCGTCAGGTGGGTTCTTTCTATTCATCTATGACTGAGATGCACCCTGTCTAGCCAAGGACTGGGGGCTGTAGTAGTTGGGAGGGACCCAGGCCCACCCCATGCAGCACCTCACACAAGTGTTGGCAGCTACGGGCAGACAATTTCTCCAACCAGCTTGCCACCGACTCCTCCAAAAGTACTAGACAGATGGGAGCATGGTGCATACTGTCCCCAGAAGAGCCCTCTCATGTCCAATCACACCAGTCCTGAGTCAAGGGTGCAACTCCAAGAACGCGATAGATACCAACAAAGCCCCTGCATGTTTCTGTTGCCCAGATGCCCCAGATGTCCTGGCAGGGCTGGGCTGGAGCCCAGATACATCAGGGAAGGAAAACAGCTCTGCTCTCTGCACAAGACCTTTGGACTTCTTGCAAAAGGACTTCTTCAGAGTGTACCTTCTGAGTGCAGAATTTAACATCCCCTCCCCTAAATACCAGAAGCACTTAAAATAGTTCTGCTAATACAAAGAAGCAAGCTGCTGTTTATCCACATCCATTCCACACATACTTATGAGCCTTCTCTATGTCAGGCACTGTTCCAAGCACAAGGGAAATCACAGACACAAGAGGTCCCATCCTGGGGGAGCTCGCCCTGGGGGAGCCCACCTTCTGGCCACACAATAACAGCTGAGAGGGAGCCCAGTAGAGTGTTCCAGGCTGGGCATTTGGACTGTGGGGCCAACACTGGAGGACCGGCCCTGCCGCGTGTGTGATGACCCGTCTGAACCCGAGGTTTCTGGTATGCATAGCAGAGGAGAGCTGGCCCATTCCCTGAAGCCGTGAGGATCAAACAGACTGACACTACAAGCCTGGCACAGGCCAGCACGCCATCAACTCCAGCTGCTGCTGTCACAAGACACTTCCAAGTGTCCAAGGCATCCCAGGGCCTACGTGCACAAGTGAGAACCCAGGGACTGACCTACCAACCTCACCTGCACCCTCTCCTTTGGAACGTTCTCCCTAGACACCCCCATCTCTGCAGAGCCCTTCATCATAAGCTCAAACAGCCTGTATCCACTGCCCTACCCAGGTGCGTGCATGCACATGGGATGCATGGCCACACTGCACACTCCACAAGGAGGACATAACCCCCGTGTGCTCAGCAGTGCAGGAGGGAGCCCTGCCACAACCACCAGCTGAAGTGTTCTCAGCTTTGTCTAAGAGTCAGACAATTATTTTTGTCCATATTTCCTAATAGATATTACTTTTGTAGTAAGAAAAAGTTAACTTGAGAGAGTGGATGAGTTTTTACACATAGTCCGTCATGACCATGAACAACACATCTAGTTCCTAGTTTGATGGAAATTACCATGGCCTTCTGTCTTCAGGCCACGGCACTCCTGCCCCCCAGCTCAGTGGAGACAATGCCACACAGTGTGCACCCGCTGCTTGGCATGGCCTGCTTCCCAGCCACGCACGCACAGGTCCCAGAGGCCCTGCCCAAGAGCAAGATGCGCCAGCAAGAGGCCGTGCCCCAGACCAGAAAGGCAGTTGGTGCAGCCTGTGTCACAGAGAGAGGACCTGAGCTGGATGGGTCAGAGAGGTCAGGAGGAGTGAACACCCGATGTCAATCAACAACAACCTCAACCAGCACCAACTCAGAAAAGAAAGCGAAGGGAAAAGGAAAGCAAACGTCAAAAAACTGACAGAAACCCACCTTGGCATGCTTCTGAGTCACCTAAAGTGACAGTGCCTTTTAACCTCCAGAAAAGGAGCTAGAACCCACCCTCACACATGTTCCCAAACCCCATCACCCCTCTACCCAACCTGACCCAGCTCCTCAAACAAGGGCTGTGAGCCTACTTGCTGGTGTAACAAGGCAGGGACCAAAGCCCCCCAGGACACTCCCAACCCAAACAGATGCAGAGTGCAATGCGGGCTGGGGTCAGAAAGCCAGGGCCACACCCTGCTCCCTACTCGGTCACCTGCACAGGTACCTGTACGCGACGTGCAGACAGCACTGCTTCCCTACTCAGCCCTGTCAGAGCAGACTGATGCCTACTTACATTGAAGGGAGGAAAACTCACCCAGAGTTTCCAGGCAAGGCCAGTAACTGACTGGTGAGCATGTGGTGCTACATGAATACAAGCAAGGCAGGACAGAGAGCCCAGAAAGCAAAATCCAGTTATACGAAAAGAATCTAAATGACAGGGGCAAGGGGAAGGCAGGGCGGTCCACCAGTCATCCTCTGTTCATCGCACAGCTCCTGCGCACATCGCGCTGTCTCCCTGGGAAAGCCCACTGGTTCCTGACTCCTCTGAACTCATGTCTTCATCATTGTTGTCTCACCTCCTGCCACCTGACTTTCCTCTGAACAACCCACTGCCCCATGGTCCCCCATACAAGCCAGCTCCTCACCAGAAAGCCCAACATTCGTGTGATGACTGGAGGTGTAAGTGATGCTGCTGGAGTCCCTTCCGAGAGATTAAGCGTGTGCCTCCCAGACTCTCCCTGAACAACTGGGCCCCAGGAAGCTTCAGGAACTATTTCTCACCCTTCAGGAGCTCACGGTACAGAAGAGCTCATCTCAAAGAGATTTCAGGGTATGTCTGATGGGGTGAATGCCAATGAGACTCACAGGAGGCCCATGAAATTTCTGAGAAAACTGTATCAGCAGAAACACTGCCAGCTTGAACTAAAAAGGTCAGAGGCAATACAAAATGTCAAGTGGGCAATGGACCCCAAAACTCCCACTGGCAGGAAGCAGGCTGAGAAAACAACTCAACTGCACAGAGGTGCTATCCTTTTAGGAAAAGAGAAAGATGTTTCAGAGAGAGGAATCAAGAGCCCAGAAGGCTGAGTGACAGCTACTATTCCCAAATCTTGAGAGCTGATCAAGGAACTTCCAACATTTGCCAGGCTGGATTTCAAAACTGCTACACACCTGAGTGTTTTCTGCCTCTTATTTTCCCCCATTTTGAACAATGGTTATTCTATGTCTGTTCTGTGATTGTATCTTGGGTGTGGGTGGATAGGCTGATAGCTTATCTCTTCAATTTAGGTCTACAGATGGAGATAAATTGTTCTCCAGGAACTGTACTTAAGGAACTACATCCACACCTGGAGCCAATTTAGACGATGAGCAAGTAGACTTTGAGCTGATGCTGTCATGGGAGGTCCTTCAGGGGAGTGTATTTTTTACGTGGGACCAATGGGTGGACAGTGATAGGCAGCCTCTGAGATGGCCACCATGATACCACCTCCTGGTCATCCTTCCCTTGGGTGTGGGCTAGATCTAATGATTCGATTCTAAGAAAGAGAACATGGCAAAAGTGATGGGATGTCACTTCCAAGATTAGGTTACAAAAAGACTGTGGCTTTGTCTCTTGCTCACTTGCTCTGAGAGAAGCCAGCTGCCAGGTTGTGAGCTGCCCTAAGAAGCCCACATGGCAAGGGATGGATGTCTCTGGCTAGAAGCCAGGGAGGATGTGATGTCTGCCAACAGCGATATTAGTGACCTTGGAAGTGGAACTTCCAAGGCTACCAACAGCCACATGAGTGAGCTCAGAAGCAGATCCTCACACACTGCAGCCCTGGCCGAAACCCTGATCACAGGCTTGTGTGAGATCCTGGGCCATGGGGCCCAACTAAGCCTCACCAGACTTCCTGGCCACAGAAACTGTGAGATTAACAAACACCTGTTGCTCTCGGCAGCTACATTTGGGGCAATTCGTCCCACAGCAGCAGATAACTAATGTGCTACATAATGCAAAATAAGAACGTCATCATTCGATTTATTACCATTCCTACTATAAATACGTACAAAATAGCACTGTGTTTATTTCTGTGTGGCAGCGCATGATTAGGTATTTTCAAAAGTGTTCCCTAAAATCTAATCTGTGATGAGGTGATTAAGGAAATCATGTTGTACTCACCAGAGATAAACTGACTATGGAACAGAAAAAACTGGCTAAAAAAACGACTACCACTGACGACTACTTAATCAATCATAATCTCACAAGCTAAGTATAATTACCCCATTTCACAAGTGGGGAAACCAAGGCTCAGGCACCATGTCCTAGAGCATATGACTGAAGGTGGAGTTAGGATCCAAACCCAGGCTAATTTCAGTCTGGGCTCATAAGCACGACCCTGGCTGCCACCCTTCTTACTACCAGCATACGAGCAAACACCTAAGCAGAAACTGAGCTCCCTCAAAGTATTTCTGCTGTTGACAAAAATTAGGTACCTGATTCTCAAAGAGTCTATCTAAATTCCCCAGTAGCTTCATCTCTCAAATTTGAATATTAATAACCTAAGTTTTAGGAAGCAGGACAGCAGCCACAAAAATTACTAGTATGCCTAGTTCTTGAATAATTTATTAGGCTGACAGAAGAGTAGATAAATAAGATGTTCCAGTTCAGCACTTTGTCATCATGCAGTTTTTGCATGAGTTTCTTAAAAACATTCTTAGGATTTTAACATTTCAGGCCCAAAGCTACCAAGAGGCAAGCACCAGGAACGCAGACATTATATGCCTCAACTCTGTAGTGAGTGAGTTCCTTTGCTCTCTTTTCCCAGTCAATCTCAGAAAGATTCAGTTCATTCACTGCTAAGCAACTATACAGCAACTGGGTATTTAGAAAAGAATTTACTCAAACAGTAGAGCAGTTCTTAGAATTGGGAACTACGGCAATTATGAATAATTAGGAGAAAGAGGAAAAAAGGCCATGACTTTAAGAATGCTTCATTTCTTTGCACACATTAGAAAAATGTATACACTATTATTAGTCCAGCAATACTAAAAGGAAATGTAATTCAGAAAATAATATAAAGTTGGAGAGATAGTTATGCTAATGTCATACTTATCACATGAAGAAAGTTAAAACACCGGCTTTCAGCTTATCCACCTCCTTTTCCTTCAAGCCAACACATCAGAGATGCCTTTTTACAACAGTGAGGCATCTATGGGGTCGGGGAGCAACGCAGGCTCCCAGGAAGACTAGTAGGTTCAGCTCCCCTCTCTCTCCCTCCCCCAGGTGCAAGCCTGAGCTGCTGCAGAGGAACAAGGTGGGGGGGCGCTTCTCCCAAAGAAAGGAGACGTTGCAGACTCTTCCCAGTGCCCAGAGCCAGAGAGCAACAGGGCTTCCAGGGCACAGATGCTGACGCTCAGTGTCCCTCCCTCCTGGACTCCTGTCCTACGCCAAGCAGCATCTCTAGCTCACCACTTTTCCTTTTTTCCATGAGTGGGGGAAAGTCCAAATTTAGCAGAAATTATATTACTTTGAATTACAAAGTTTTCATTTTACTGGTTCAAAAACATTAATATTTTACATCTGAGTGAGTCTAATCCTTTACAATGTAAAGTTTACATCAATCAAAATCCAAAGGCTAACCAATTCAGAAAAATAAATGTGTAAAAGTTCCACAATTTGAAGAAATAAAAATGTGAGACCACCAAGGATCAGAAAAATAAAAGGCCCAAAATGTACAATTTCACACTGACTGGATTCACACATTGCACCAAGGACGGTACACAGCGTGTATAGTTTGAGAAGACAGAAAACACGTGAGCTGTGACCAGGCATCCGTGTGCAGCAATCCTCGACCCCCACGGCCCACCACAGCCTGACTAGGTGCTCCTCAGGGTCACTCTGCACCACTCCTCACCTTGTGGGGCTGCACAAAGACACTGAGGTAGTTGCATTTTGAAATGACAGTTTTTCACATTCACATAACACAGGAACACTTTCTACATGCAAAAGAATTTAAGAGGGGTATTGCTTAAGGAAGGAAAAGCAATTTTGCAGAAGGAAAGCAGCCAGATTTTGAGCGAGAGAAGGGGATGGTGACAGCCACAGAGGCGAGAGGGACAGGGATGGCAACGGCCGCAGAGGCGAGGGGGATGGGGATGGGGATGGCAATGGCCGCAAAGGTGAGGAGGCAGGAGACCAGGCAAGTGGGTGGGGCCCCACCGGCACCCAGCAGCTCACCGTCACCAGTGTCCCCACTGAGTCTGAGGTCCAGAGCTCAACCCCACTCCTTCCTTGTCCTCACCTCGGTCTCCATGCTGCTGCTCACCCTGGGTATGGCCACACCTTCTCACTGGACTCCTCAATTCCACCTACTTGCTCACCGAGCCCTGCCCTCGCCTTCCTTCTGGCATTGGCCACTGGCTGGTTGCCCTTCACCAATTCCACCACCTGCTCAAACACCCCCTCTCACTGGGCCCAGCCTTGACCCCCAGCCTGCCTTCCAAGGCCTCACTCACCAGGTCCCATCCCAAACCTTGCTGTCCCCCTCAGCCAGATCCGTCTCTTCATGGCCCCATGATCGTCCTGCTCGCTCATTCATTCACTCATTCATTCAGTAAGGTGAAGTGGCTTCCAGAGCAGCACTGGGGACAACTATGAACGGGTGACCAGACTTGACCCCTGACCTCCCAGGGCCAGCGCCCCTAGGGGACAGCAACAGTGGAACAGGCAGATACCACCAAGCATGGCAGGCCAAGGAAGGGATATGCACGAGGGTCATCAGCAAAATCGTGCTCTCCTGCCTCCTCCCTCCTCTGCTCTGCAGCTCAGCTCACATCCCTCCTCCCTGAGGCCCACCCCCTCTTGCCTCCCTCCCCAATCCCGACTCTGAGCACCCAACCTTGGACCAGAAGGCCTGCCCTTGGCTGTCTGTTGCAGACTTGTTGGTCCCCTCGCTTCTCACACACGGGGACACTGCCCCACACCTGTCCAGGTCTTTCTAAGGCAGTGCTGTGGACACACACAGTGTGCCCTGCTGCTAGGGACAGGAGAACTCATTTCTGGAAGCAGAGCCTGTGAGTCCTAAGAGGCTGGAAAAACTGAGCACATCAGGATCCACCTGCCACAAAAGTTACCAGACCACAAAATGGTGTGAATCCAGAAGCTCTAATCGTGCACAAGCACAACACCAAAGCAGACAGGGCCAGAAGCCAGGCCCTAGCCCTGCTGGCTCAGTGGGCTTGCTCTGGGCACCAGCTTGGAGCTTACCAAGTTCCAAGTAAGCAGGGCACATGAAGGACACCCTTGTGCTCCACAGCTGATAAAACTGCAGTGCGACTTTTGATTCCTGAAAAAAACACTAGTTCAAAATCTTTGAAATACTAAACTTTAAATTTTAAGCCATCTCAGTTTTTCCTTTCTGTTTTTACTTGATGTTCCCTTTTTATCTCTGCTTGATATTTATTTCTGTTTGTGGTTTTTAAACCTGTGCACAGTGAGACTATAAGCAAAATTGCCAGAAAAATACAGGCACCCAGTTAAATTTGAATTTCAGATAAACAACAAATACCTCTTTAGCATACACATGTCACAAATGTTCCACAGTGATATTTTATCTGGCAACCTCACTATCAAGGGATGAGGCTCTTTTGTGCCTGACTGCATCCCATACCCACAGTCCCTGACATAAACACCCCGCACACCTCCTCCCTGCCTGGAAATACCACCCCGTCCCTCCCTCTGTTCCCTCTCACCCACCTCCTTGGACAAAGTCCACAGTGGCACGCAAAGCACAGGTGGGTGGGCCACTCCTGACCTGGCCTCATCTGCTATCCCTCACCAGCCCTCTCCCTCTCTGCAGCTCAAAACACCAGGAGACTGAAATCAATTTTCCCATCAACAAATGGGTCTTGCTTCACGGCTCCCACAGGAGATGTACCTACGCACTCACACCTGGTCGTTCCCAACGTGGTTCAGTGTCACATCACCATGTGTTGTGTAATCATGAGGCCCCAGCGGGCCTTTGCTCTGTGTCACTCTCAGGAACACAGCAGTAAGATCTTTGCAAACGTACGAAGTGCTGTATGCCGCTTCAACACCAGTGTGTGAAGGACAAGCGGCGGCCTGTCCTGCCCACAGGGCAGCTGGGACAGACCTGGTGGATGCAACAGAAAAGGGGAGGCCAGGAGATTCCTGGGGCAGGAAGCCTCAACCACCCTCATGACCCTCTCCTCCTCCATGTCCAGGCAGGACGTAGTGGAATGAACGGTGATCCAAAGAAGTAAAGGGACTTCAATCAGTTTGTGGAAAAATGGAATTAAAAGTAAAAAATATAAACTTTATTTCTCAACATAAACTCCATCATGCTCAAGACACTTTTGTTAAGTGATGACATCAGCCATTTAGTCCATCCCTAAAGAACTGAGGATCCTGGGAATTTAACCATGTCAATGCAGTCTTTTTACATTAGCTGTAGAAAAATGGATGCTCCTTAATGATTTTTCAGATTAGAAAACAAAAAGAAGTCAGAAGGAGCCAAATCAGAACCGTAAGGAGGAAGCATAATGATTTCCCATAGAAACTCCCACAAGACTGCCCTTGCTTGATGAGAGGAATGAGCAGCAGCATTGCCATGGTGGAGAAGGACTCTCTGGTGAAGCTTTCCCTGGGTAGTTTTTCTGTCAAAGCTTTGGCTAACTTTCTCCAAACACTCTCATAATAAGCAGATGTTACTGTTCTCTGGCCCTCCAGAAAGTCAACAAGCCAAATGCATTGAGCATCCAAAAAAACTGCTGCCACGACCTTTGCTCTTGACTGGACCACTTCCACCTCTTGGTGGCCATGGCTTGGAATGTGCTCCATCTTCAGGATCGTACTGTTCATGCCATGTTTCATCTCCTATTATATCCTTCGAAGTAGATCAGGATCTCAATCCCACTTGTTTGAATTTTCCATGGAAAGCTCTGCTTTTGTCTGCTGCTGATCTGGGTGTAACAAACAGTTTTGGTACCCATCGAGTGGAAAGTTTGCTCAACTGTATTTTTTCAGTCAGAATTGTATAAACTGAACCAGCTGAGATGTCTATGGTGTCAGCTGTTGTTTCTGCTGTTAATCATCAGTCTTCTTCAAGTAGGGCCCAAACAAGGTTAATTTTTTCCTTGCAAATTGATGTGGGTGGTCTGCCACTGCAGTCTTCATCTTCAACATCACCTTGTTCCTTCTTAAAATGAGTTTTCCATTTGTACACTGCTGATTTCTTTGTGGCATTGTCCCCATAAACTTTTCGTAAAGCATAAACGATGTCACCATCTTCCACCCAAGCTTCACCATCAATTTGATGTTTGTGCTTGCTTCAGTTTTAGCAGAAATTCATGTCGCTTTGATAGGGGCTCTTTTCAAACTGATGTGTTACTCTTCTTAGTGTCTCAAACTAGATCCTGTTCACACGTTATAACAAGTTAGTACAAGTTTATTTTGGTGCAAAAAAAAAAAATTGGAAATCCATGCATAGTTTTTTCATAATATACATTTTCCATGAACTTCTTGAAGACTACCTAATACCCAGAACCTGTGACTGTGATTTGGAAAAATGATCTTTGAAGAGGGGATCAAGTTAAGTATCTTGAGGTGAGGCTATGATCCATTCATGGATTATCCAGGCAGGCCCTAAATGCAACCACAAGTGTCCTTAAAAGAGCGAGGCAGAAGGGAGATCAGAAACAAAAAAGGTCACGTGTAGACAGAGGCAGAGATAGGAGCAATGCGGCCACAAGCCAAGGAGTACCTGGAGCCACCAGCTGCTGGAAGAGGCAAAGAAAGCCTCTCCCCTAGAGTCTTCAGAGGGAGGGTGGCCCTGCCATACCTTGATTTCAGGATTCTGTACTCCGGAACTGTGAGAAAATGAATTTCTGCTGTTTTGAGCCCCCCAGTTTGTGATACTTCATTATAGCAGTCACAGGAAATGAATACAAGATGTGGGCCCAGGGAATCCTCCTCCTCCCAGGGCCAATTGCCCCCCACTCACAGTGAGGAAGCCCCCTGGCTGCGAAACACTTAAATCCACAGAAACATCCTACTTCCCTAGGGTCCTGTGGCAAGGCTCTACTAGCTGGACTCCAGGTACCTGGGGATGCAGAGGCTCCAGTACCTTGCCCTGGCCAAAGTGCCTCCCAGGCTGGGCTCCGCTGGACTGAAGCTTGGGAGGGAAGTCTGCAGCTTATTGTGGTCTCCCACAGATGGCACAAGGTGGGGGCTGGATATACGGAGTGCTAAGTGAAGGCCTGGCCAGCTCAAAGTATCTGCCCTCTTCCAGCAGCAGTACTGAAGCCGCCACACGACAGCATCAGCTCATCGCTAATGTGGCATCAGCCACTCTTCCTAGCCATCTTCCATGAGCTCCTACCCCATTTAATCCTCACAACCACCTCACTATTAGCCCTATGTATAGATAGAAACTGCGGCACAGAAAAGTAGTTTGCCCAAGGCAAAAATAGATAATGGGAGTGGGGTGAAGAAGGTGGTATCAAAAGTCAGTGATCTGCATCTTTCCTCTCAGCCCTCAGTACACCTGGATGGAGCCCTAGGATGGGTGCACTTGTGTTAGGCCCAGGAATACAGGGGTCATCTGTTTCCAGGAAGTCACAGAAGAATAACCCACACTCTCTATCCTTAAGGAGCTCACATCAGAGAAAGACAATAATGAATGCATAGTATCTACTGCATACTCTCTTTAGGATATGAAAATCAAGTTTTGGTAGAGGAAGAGCTTTCTGTTGAGTGGCTTACTGCCTGATCACTTGATTCGCTAGGTGAGAAACAAGCAAGCCACAAAAGACCAATGTCTGGCAACCAATCAAAGCACCAGCAGATCTATCATCAGTAAATTGACCAAGTCTCATGCATTCTCCCATGCTGCTAAATCAAGTTCCAACCAGGGACAAAAAATAAAAACCAACTATTTGAAGGTACTGGAGGGCAAAAAAAAAAAAAAAGTAGGCAAAACTGAAGGGGAGTTATCCCCTGAAAGAAGAGGACCACATCAGGTAAGATGTGAGTTTTTACAAATGACTATAGCTCAGATAGAAAGCCTCCATCCTCCAGCTTGAAGAGTCAGAGAACAGTTTGGGGATGGCAGTGTGGCTGGACAGTGAGGGGGAAGCCCTGAAATCTGTTGGTAAATTCTCCCCAGGATGCTGGCCAGCCCTGACTGCCCAATCACAGGGAGACTCCAGTAGCTCAGCAGAAGGAAGCAGCTAGAAGGCTGATGGCACCAAGCAGACACTACAGCAGAGATTTTAGTTTGAGTCCAAACAAATTAACTTCCAGAACAACACTCAACACTCTTCAGAAAAAAAGAATCATAAGTCACTACAATGATCATCTATAATGTCCAGTACACAATCAAATATTAATAGATGTTCAAAGAAACAGGAAGATGTGACCCACAGTCAAAAGAAGTCAACAGACATTGACCCTGAGATAACCCTCGTGTTAAAATTAGCAGAGAAGAACTTTAAAGCACCAAATATAAGTGTGTTCAAAGATCTAACAGAAAATATGGTCACAGTAAAGAGATAACATAGCTCAGTAGAGAAATGGAAACTATAAAAAGAATCAAGCGGAAGTTCTAGAAATAAAAACTACTATAACTGAAATTTTAAAATTCACTAAATGGACTTAATAGCAGATTGAAGACAATGAAAAATTATACATCCAAGCAGTTCAATAAACCCTGGCAAGATAATACAAAAAAAAAAAAAACTCTCCTGAGCACATCACAGTCAAATGCTGAACCCAGAAGAGAAGAGCATGGAGGCACATCAACACACAAGGAAACAGAACAGCCACAACAGCAACAGCTAACTTTCCATTAGAAATAGCAGAGGCCAGAACAATGGCACAACATGGTCAGAGGGCTGAAAAAAGTAACTGTCAACCAGAATTCTATACCCAGCCAAAATATCCTTTAGAATTTTTCATTAACAGGCAAGAAATGCTAAAGAAAGCTTTTCAAGCTGAGAAATGATACCAGATGGAAACTTAATTCTACAAGGAGAAATGAAGCACACCAAAAATGGTACTAGGTAACGTGTTTTTCTTCTCTTAATTTTTTTAAAATATACCTGACTCTCTAAAGCAAAAATCATAGCACGGTATTATGTGGTTTATAACATGTAGATTCAAAATGTATGACAACAGCTGAAGGGGGGAGTAAATGAAACTTACTATTGCAAAATTCTTACATTTTATGTAAAGTGTTACAAAATTAATTCACAAAGAGGTATAGTAAAAAAGTCAATAGAGGAATTAAGATGGAATACTAGAAAATGTGTGTATATGTATACTTTATACACATACTACATATATACATAAATATTTTTGAATATATATATTCAGTTAGCCCAAAACAAGACAGGAAAGAAAATCTGAAGAACAACAACAAAAAAGATAGACCAAATAGAAACAAGGTGGTAGACATAAATCAACCCTATAAATATACACATTAAATATAAATAAAGAACTGAAAAATAATAGGGGGGAGGAGTGAATGTAGTGGACAGGAATCAGGACACTGATAGTTGTTAAAGCTGAGGGTTCTTTATATTCTTGTACTTACTGTATATTCAAAATTTTCCATAATAAACAACTTTTTAAAAATCGGATTTGAGAATATTCCAAATCTTATTTATGCTCCACCCCTCAAACTGCTTTGGAAGAATTTGTGTTTATTGCTTATTAGCTAATAAAAAACTTTGAGTTGGGGTATATGTAAACACTAAAAAATGTAAATGAACAAAACATTCACACTAAAAAGCAGAAATTATCAATCTGGATAAAAAAGCAAGACCCAACTACCTGTTTCTATGAGAAGCTGATTTCAAAATATAAGGACACAAACAGGTTGAATAAAAGAATGGAAAAAGTTATGTCATGCCAGAAGACACAGAGAAGAAAAACAAACTCAATTTCTCCGACTATATTCTCACAACACACTTCTGACACCAGATATGTGGGGGGGTTTCCCCACACATCAAGCAAGCGATTAATTCTGCAGTGGACACCAGCTGGGTGTCCCCTAATTCAGTTCAACTCCAACATTATCTACCTGTAAATAGCATCAGAACCCATGGGTTGAGGGCTCAGTCTCCAAGACTGCCCCCACTTTAGATGCCAATCACAAGCCCCAGATGTGGCCAGTGCTTTTGACCGACTAGCTAAAAATCAGGATTTTCACAATCTCCTCCTCAGGTTGTTAATTTGCTAGAGCAGCTCACAGAACTCAGGGAAACTCTTTACTTCTGTTTACTCATTTATTATAAAGGATACTACAAAGGATACAGATGAAGAGATGCACAGAGCGAGGTATGAGGGAAAGGGTGAGGAGTTTCCATGCCTTCCCCAGGCACATCACCCTCCAGGGATCTCCATGTGTTCGGCTCTCCGGAAGCTCTCTGGACCTATCCTTTTAGGTTTTTATGGAGGCTTCATTACCTAGACAAGATTGATTACATCACTGGCCATGGGGATTAACTTAACCATCAGTCCCTCTCCCCTCCCTGGCGGTTGGGGGTGAGGCTGAAAGTCCCAACCCTCCAATCCTGCCTTGGTTTTTCCGGTGACCAGCCCCCATCCTGAAACTGTTTAGGGGCTGCCAGCCACCAGTCAGTCATCAGCATACAAAAGATGGCACTTTGGAGATTCCAAGGATTTTAGGAGTTGTATTCTGGGAAACAGGAAGACCAAATATTGTATATTTCATAGTATCACACCATGAAAACAGTGAACACGAGAAAGCTAGAAGAACTGTCTTAATATCAGACAAAACAGACTTCCAGTGGAAAGCTTAGTTCATCAGGAAAGCACAGTCATCATAAACGGCACCAGCCTAATAAAGAGCTTCAAGATGCATAGAGCAAAAACTGAAAGAACTAAAGGCAGAAACAGACAAATCCATAATCATAGTTGGAGACTTTAACACCTCTCTTTCAGTAACTATTAGAAAAACTTTCCCCTTCCACCCCAAATCAGCGGTGTTTGAATTCAGCCATGAATAATAATGAGGAAAAAACCATGGTCTCATGGAGGATACAGTCTAGTGAAAAGCAGAAAGAAAGAAAAATTAGAAAACAAAATAAAAATCCAAAGTATCCTTAATTATTAGCTTCTTCAGAGATAAGATCTTGCATTTCTAAATGAAGAACATGATATTTCTTAAAGTAAAAAAAGGAAAATTGAAATATAAAGGAACTTTGGAAAGTTAAAAATAAAGAGATAACGGAAATAAAACAATTAATGGAAGAGTTGTAAGACAATGCGAAGAAATTTCCCAAAGAGTAGCACAAATATCAAAGAGATCAACAAGAGGAGAAAAAAGTAAGAGAATCAGAGGATCAGCCTAAGAGATCCAACCTCCCAATTAAAGGAATTCCAGAAAGAATACGGCAAAACTGAAAGGAAGAAAATTACCTCAGAAATAACACAAAAACTTCAGTCTTCAGACTGAGTAAGCCCACCACGTGCCCAGCACGATGAATGAAAACGTCGCCGGACTTCAGGACCCCGGGGAAAGAGCAGCGCCCAGGGGCTTGGGGGTGGACAGGGCGGGCGGGGGTCCACGTACCACAACTGAAATCAGAATGGCATCAGACAGTGAGGCAAGATCTTCAAAGTTCTGAGAAAATGACTGCCAGTCTAGAATTCTAGACTAGAAGTCTGTCTAGAATTCTGCCTGGCTAAACTGAAAGGGAACTGGAGAGTAAAATAAAGGGTTTTTTTAAGTCTATCTAATGTTTCTTAGATATCAGAAGAGTAGTACTTCAGCAAAATGAGGCCTGATCCAAGATGGAGACAGAGGGTGGCAGATGGAAGACAGCACAGGGAAACGCCAGGTCTCCTGGAGACCTGCAGGGATGGACTAGTGGGGAGACCCCCAACAACACGGGCCGGGGTGGGCAGTGAGTGACAGGCAGCTGTGGACGCACCAGCTAGTGAGAAAGGAGCGTGCTGGAGGTACTGCTGCTTCAGTGAAAAACTGCCGATTTCACCACAAAAGGTGACAGAAGATGGGACAGGGAAGGAGAGGGAGGGAGGTGGGCAGAGGAGAGCTAAAGCCTCCCTCTATCTCTGAGAGCAACCAAAAGATGATGTCTAAAATAAATACTAAATGAACAGCTTAAATAAAGAGAAGTAAATACCTGACAACACAGAAGGCTGTGCACGACCACATGGTGGCAGGGGGATGTGGGACAGAAAGCCTACAGCTTAGTTTTTCAGTCCACAGGCGTGGCCCTTCCCAGGTGTTCTGGAAAGATAACCCAGACAGCTGCTGAGGGACACAAGGAAGATACAGAAAATACAGGTAAGGAGCACAGTGTGTGTGCATATGCATGTGTCTAAATGACTATGGGAACAAGGAGACAGCTGGGGAAGGGTACACATCGGGATACCACCATGATTACAGGGTTGGGGACCGCAAGCCCACAGGAAAGGAAAGAGGGGAAAAACTACATTTTTTTCTTTCATTTAATTCCAGACTTTAGGGCCGGCCCGTGGCTCACTCGGGAGAGTGCGGTGCTGATAATTCCAGACTTTAAGAGACCAGGGGAACAGAACTTCTCACACAAGAGTCCCTTGCCCAGAGCCCAAGCAAGGGGGCTCCTTCGTGGATGAATCTGGGGAACTTCTGAAATGGTGGTCCCCTGAAAAATCATAGGTAAAACTGCATGTGCATTTGTGCAGTCTATATTCCTGAAGACAGACTATAGTTTTTATCGGACTGACGAGGGAGATGGCAGACATCAGCTCCACAGAAAGTACAAAAGACTGAGCTCCCGCGACCCTCTCACGATTTGGAATGGAAGCCTGGGCAAGGACCAGCATCGTTCCCAGCATGGCTCCAGCCTCTCAAGGGCAGGGCAGGGTCCTCCTGACACAAGTGGGACAGGAGCCCCTCACACAGACCTGCCCATCAAGAAGGTGCCTGAGACAGCTGCTCCTCAGCAAAGTGGGAAAAACCGAGGTAAGTCCACCTTCTGAAACCAAGCATCCCTGAGACCAAAGGTCCTGTGGCAGACCTGGGCACTTGATATCTGCCATCTTCAGTCTCCAGAACAACTGTGGTAAGGTGGGCATTTTTATACCAATTTTTCAGGGGAAGAAACATCATAATGTGACAATTCACATTTTTCTAAAGTAAACTTTGAACACATTTCCTCTTACCCAAAATCGTTTCTGCTCTCCTCACATCGCCTGTGCTAGGCACAGGTCGCAACAACTCGGTGAGGTTTGTAGGACTCTTCCCAGGGCGGCCCTCCCAGGCCCTCTCCCATTCTCAAGCACCGCCCTCCCTAGACACCCGCCACGCCTGCCTGTAGCTGTGTCTGTGTAAGCTGGTGCCCCTCACTGTCCCTCCTGCAGGTGCCCATGGCCTCAGAAGGGCCCTTCATGGTACAGCACGGTGCTGCCATGAAAACAGGTGTGGCCATGAAAATAACCATCAGGGACCACAGTGAGGACCTTGGACAGAACACTCATAACCCTTGCAGCAGCCCCACAGGCAGGTCCAATGAGGAAACTGAGGCACAGAGCAGGTGGTCATCTGCCCAAGGGCACAATCCCCACAAGTGGCCAGGCAGGTCAAAGGCCAGATGGTCCACTCTGGGGCCAACACACTGTCTACACTCCAAGACTCTCAAGCCCCCCTCTGTCTATACTCCATAACTCTGGAGCCTCTCTCTGTCTACACTCCACAACTCTGGGATGGCTCTCTGTCTACACTGCACAATTCTGGGCGGACTCTGTCTACACTCCACGACTCTGGGGCCCGCTCCCCGTCTACACTCCACGACTCTGGGGCCCGCTCCCCGTCTACACTCCACGACTCTGGGGCCCGCTCCCCGTCTACACTCCACGACTCTGGGGCCCGCTCCCCGTCTACACTCCACGACTCTGGGGCCCGCTCCCAGTCTACACTCCACGGTCGCCAGGCAACGGCGCTGACTGACGCTGCTGCGTCCATCTTCAGAGTTCGGGTATCTGGGCGGCCTCTGCGCGAACAACGCGGCCGCCTGTCGGGTCCCTGACAAAACCGAGGCCCCCGTCCCCGGCCGGTCCCCTCGCGGGACCCGCGCTGCCGCCCGCGGGGCGCTCCCTCCTGTCCCGGGGCCACGGCACCGCCCTCCGCGCCCAGGACCGGGCCCACGCCGGCCCGGCCGGCCACGTCCGCGGAGTCGCGCCGACGAACAAAAGAGCGCGCGGGCGGCGGCGGCCCCAGGAGGCGGCACGGCCTGGCCGCCCGCCCGCGCCGCCTCGCTGGGCCTGGGCCGGGGCGACCGGGCGGCGGGGGGCGCGAGCGCGCGCCCCGGAGAAGGAAGGGGAGCGCGGGGACGACGCGCCGGCCTCCCGCGCCCGGCCCGCACACCTACCGGCCGCGCCGCTCGCTCCCGCTCCAGCGCTGCCGCCCCTGCGCCCAACGGTCGCTCCGGCCGCCGCTCGCGGCAGGGGGCGGGGCCTCGGGCGGGGCTTCGCCGAGGGGCGGGGTAAGAGGGCGGGGCTCGCTGGGCGTAGGGGCGGGGCCCGAGAGGAGGGGCGCCGGCGGCTGGGCCCGGCTTGGTGGGGGCGGGGCCTATCGAGGGCGGGGCTGCAGGGAGGGGACGCGGGGCGGGGCCTCTTCGGTCGCGCTCCCCCGGGCGGGACCGGGACCTAGGGGCAAGAACAGGGCGTGGCGGTCTCTCGGCGGGCGGGAGTCCAGGGGACGGAGGAGAGGGAGAGGTGGCAGGGAACGGGTGAGGGCTTGGACAGGACGAGAAGCAAGACTCCTGGTGGAGCGAGGACAGGGAGACGCGAGGGGCGGGGCCTCGAGGCAGGGGCGGGGCCGTGAGGGCAGGTCGTTGTGGGCGGGGCCTCGCCGCGGGGCGGGGCGTTGTGGGCGGGGCTCCGGTGGGTGGGGTCGCGGGCTGAGGCTGAGCTGTTCTGGCCCCGCGCCTGGGCCCCTGCACGACCGTCTTCGGGAGCGTGGGCTGGCGGGGGTCTCGCTCTCCTGTCCCGACAGTCACAGCTGCCGTGGAATTCCAGTCCCACTTAGTCCCAGTGACCGGCCGGAGAACTTTCAGGAAACAGCCCGCTGGGCGTCTCACTGTAGAATGTAAACGTGGGGGACAGCCAGTCCCGAAAGCCTAACTCGTTGGGCCCTGACTTCTTCGCTCAGGCGACAGCACCCAAGCTTGGCTGGAGCCTCCTGCGTTGCGTATTAAATCGTGGTGACAGATCCGCAGGGAAAGGCCTCAGAGACCCGCTGACTGTACAGAGTCAGTGCATGGAACTTCTGTCTCCTACTCCCTCCAGTGCGTCCAAAGTGACAGCAAAGGGCCCCTCTGTACACGTGTTCCCCTAACGTTTGCAAAGGACCCTGAGCGTGTTATGGTACCGGAAGCCGGAGTGGTGAGTCCGGAGGCACTGCGGGGCCACCCGTCTGCACAGCAGCGCCCAGGCCGTCCCCTGAAGCAGCAGGCGCCTGGAGGAGCCTGTCGGGTCTGAGGCCACCGCCCCTTTCTGCTGGCGTCCCGGGCTCGCCTCTCCCTCTCCTGGAGTTCTTTCTCTGGGCTCTGTCTCGTGCACATCCTTTGACCTCCCCGGGCCAGGACCCCTTTTTCATCCTCTTCTTGTTCTCTTTGCCCAAAGCTGGGTCTCTTTGCCCCTCCCTTCCTGCCCCCGCCTCCTTCTCTCGTTCCCTTTAAACATGTCACCCACTGCTCATCCTCTCTCCAATCCCTGCTGCCCACCCGAGACTCATGCAGCCCCCTTTAGATTTCCTGCTCGTATGAGTGTGACACCTGCCCTGTTGAACTTCAGAATCAATCTCTCCCCCCACCCCCAGTACTTTTTTGGCAGCTCTTCATTGGTAGGTCTTGTAGTATTAGTTTGGGTCCCAGGAGGAAACAGATGTCATTCTCAAATGGGGCAATTTGAGAAGAATCCAGTACTGCTCCTGTTTACATATGGCCAGAGAATGGTAAAAAGCTGGGACAGGTAACCACAGGGAGGTGGTTACAGGACCCAGAGAGAGCCGGAGGGCCACCAAACAGGAACTATGACCTGTGGCCGAGGGGTGGAGCCAGCCCATGACGCCCCAACAGAGAGCAAAGAAAGAACCCCCCAGTCTCCTCCCCCTCTTCTGCGTGTGTCCCACTGGTGGAACATTCTGGAGCAGAACCATGCCAGAAGGCAGCAGGCCACAGAGCTCAACCTCCCGGGCCCGGGGCAGGGTGGGCAGAGTGGGCAGGGTGGAGGGCCCCGGGAGGCCACTGGGAGCACGGGTGCAGGTCCCTTCTGTGCCCTTTGCTGTTCCTCCACACCTGCCCCACCACCAGGTACCTGGTGGACCAGGTGGGAGAAAAGGCAGGGCAGTTCACACAAGGGGTCACAGGGCCAATGGCAGGTGGGCTGAGAAGCTGTTCCCATGGGAACGAATGAGGCTCAGGTGCAAGGCCCGAGTCTCAAGTCTCTGAGGTTTACGTCTCATGCTCGCGGGTGCCGGTCTGTGCCTTCCCATAGCCTCCACGCCCCAGACTCAGGCGGCGGGAGCCGGGAGACCCACAGGGAACCAGGCACTTGCTCCTGCCGCACCCACCCGCAGTTCATCATCTACAGTTGATTGCTCCTGAACTGAACAAGTTGGGACCCGAGGCATGTGTCCCCACCTGCGTGCTGAGCCCTGGGCCATCTGTTTCTGCTGGCTGTGCCTAAGGAGGTCAGGGTTGCTCCCCTCGTCCAGACCCAGAGGGTGCCAGGGCTGTGGGCAGCTTCCCAAGGGCAGAGCCAGGCTACCAGGCCAGGAGACCATGGCCAGCCCTGAGTGACAGCCTCATGTTCCATTCACTCTGTCTGCCTCCGATCTCTTTCCCTGACTCTGCTGCCATCAGACCGCACCTCTCCTGCATGGCATCAGCTCATGCAAGGCTCGGCCTTCCAGGGCACCCTGGCTTGGCAGCCGGAGCCAATGGTCGTCAGGGCGTTCGGAGCAGGATTCGCAGCCCCTGAAGGACGGGCGGGCCCTCTGCTGGTGGTGGGTGGGTGTTGTGACTTCATCACGGGGATGAGGTGCGGGTAGCAGGCGGTGTCAGGAGGTGAGTGTCGGCTCCTGGAAACCTGGGCACACTGGCACTGGGGCACATGGAGCTGCCTTACCATGGTGCTGCAAGGGGCTCAGAACCCCGAGGGAATGAAGTCCCCAAGGGAGTTCACCAGGCGGCCCTGAGCCCCACCACCTGGTGTTCCTTGGGAGAACGCGGATGATACTCTGTCCCCAACACAGCCAGTGAGGCACACGCAGATTCTGCTCTGCTCAGTCCAGGCCCTGTCAACACCTGCTGTCCTTTATTAGTTATATTATTAATAGCTCCCTCTTTCTCTCCAGAAGGAGTCCCACTTTCAGTAATAACATATACGGTCACCTCATGCTAAGAAATGTTCTCTGGGAGGACATCATGCTAAGTGAAATAAGCCTCACTTTTGAGCAGCCTGGCAACAGCAATGGACAGAGACCGCACGACTCCACTCACACGTGGTCCCTACAGTGTTCAAGTTCATAGACAGAGGGTGGAATGAGGGCTGCCCGGGGCTGGTGGAGGATGACGGGGAGGTAAGAGTTTAATGGGGACAGAGCTTCAGTTTTGCGAGATTTAAAAGTTCCGGAGATGGATGCTGGTGACGGCTGCACAACCACGTGACCTATGCCCTTAGGAATGGTCAAGATAGAGCCATTACAGAGACCGGTATGGTGGCTCCTCAAAAAATTACAAATAGAGCTATCTTATGACCCAGCACCCCACTAAAGGGAATGGAATGTTCTCACTCCAGGTCCCTCGCAGCACGATCCACAATAGCCAAGGCACGGAGCGAGCCCAAGTGTCCATCGGCAGAGGGATGGATGGAGAAACCGGTGCGAACCCACTCCGGGCGCTGCTCAGCCTCAGCAAGGAAGGGAACCGGCCATTCAGGACAGCACAGAGGAGCCTGGAAAACACGACGCTGCGTGAAGTGCCAGGGGCCTTCGACCGTTCATGGGAAGATCTGTATTATCTTTTAATTCTATTTTCCACAAACTTTTCGAAATACCTTCATATTGCATGATCTCACTTATTTGTGGAGTCTAAAACTGTCACCTGCCTAGAAGCAGAGCGCAGAACGGTGGCCAGTGGCGGCCGGGGGTGGGGAGGTGCGCACTGGGAAGACGGTGGTCACGGGTGGTCACGGGTGGTCACGGGTGCAGGGCTCGAGTCATGCAGGATGAGGACGTTTGGAAGATCTGTTGCCCAGCTGGCAGCGATAGCTAATAACAACGTGCACTGGAACATCGCTAGGAGAGCAGGTTGTAAACGCGCCGCCTGCACGCGCTGGCGGCCGTGGGGCTCGGGACCTCGGCTCTGCCTCCCACCCCGCCCCTGCTGGCCTGCGTCCCTGCCTCCTCCCTCTGAGACCAGAAGTCTGGGAAAACCCGGAGGGAGTGAGGTCACGCCCCACCCCCGGCTCCTGGATGAGACTGGGAATGAAGCCTCACTTAATAAAGACCCCCAACCCCCTCCCACAGTAAAATAAGTAAGTGTGCTGTACTCACCCCCAAAATGGTAAGTATGTGCGGTGACGGATACGGGAATTAGCTCAATTTAATCATTCCACAGTGTATACATGTATCAAGACATCACACTGTACACCATAAATATGCACAGTTTTTCATCTGCCAATTTAAAATAATTAAAAATAAGCAATTTATAATGGTTAAGTTGGTAAATTTGATGGTACCGGTTGTTTCTTGGTATCTGTGGGGGGTGGGTTCGAGGACCCCATTTGGATACCAGCATCCGCAGATGCTCAGGTCCCTGCCAAGAAACGTGTCCCATTTGCATGACCCACACGTCCTCCTGTGTCCTTTACATCGCTTCTGCGTTACTGTAACATCTCAGGGCCCGCGCATCTCTGCATCCGCACGAATTCCACACAGTACTCGGCAAGCAGCAAACAGGTTTTGCTTTTTAGAACTTTGTGGAATTTTTTTTCCTGATATTTTCGACCCAAGGTTGGTTGGCTCCACAGATGGGGAACTCGCGAGGAGAGAGTGGACTGTATGCATGTTTTACCACGATACAGTTTTTTTAAAAAGCACCATTGGGGCACTTGGTGGCGGCTGTCCTCTGCAGACCGAAGCTGACAGCCGGAGGGGAGGCGTGGCCCGGGTCTCTCACAGCAGAAGGGACAGCAGAGGACAGGGGGTGCCTTCAGAGGGGGAGGCGGGCAGGGCTGCCTGAGTGAGCAGCCTGCCAGGGCCAAACTGCCAGGGCCACACTGCCAGGGCCACACTGCCAGGGCCACGGCGTTGGCAGGGGCGAGGAAGATGGAAAGTTCGCTGGGTCTTGACGGTCGTCCGTAATTAAAGACTAGGAAAGCCGCTGAGCAGAAGCTGCCGGCAGCTGCCCTGACGGAAAGCCATGTCCCTTATCCAGCCGCGAGGGTGAATCAGTGCAAAAGCCAGAGCCCCTGATGACGGCGGAGCTCAGATCCCTTTGTGGAGGGACCTGAAACGCCACTGTACATCCACTTAATGAGGATTGCTCTAACCTTCCCCTAAGGGACCTGTGGCAATTTGCCAGGGTCACTGGGTCTCCGAGAGGAGGAGGACCCAGACTTTTTGAAAACGTTGGTTTTAGGGTTTGAGCTGACCCTGGACCAGGCTAACCCAGACCGCATCCGGTCCTCTGGTCACAGTCAAGGCTCATAAAGAGCGTGGCCAAGTCCCTCTCCCCCTGTGGGTATTTCTCTGGCTCCAAATGTAAAATTGGGACAGATACACTGCTCAGCAGCTGGCAGGACCCTCCTGGGGTGTCCCACCCTGTGGAGTCAGGGATCCTATGGGAGGGGGTCCGAAACATGCCCCTGCCCTGACAAATACAGTCCCTCAGATGCAAACCCACATCCCACAAGGAACAGAGACAGGAGAGGTGGTGGCATCGGGTTGAACAAGGACCCTGTGCCATGGCTTCCATGTGTCACATGCCACATTTGGTGTCCTGCTCTATCCAGAAATTTTATCATTTATGTAATACCTTGAAAGTTTTAACAAAATCCTTTTCTACCCAAAATAGCTGGAGTGGATCCCCTTCTCTGCAGCTAAAAGCCTGGACCAGTTCCTGGCCGAGTCCAGGCTGGAAAAAGTGTCCCAGAGGCCTCTCATCTCAGTAGGTGAACCCGGAGCTCTCTCTGTCACAAGGAGTCAGAGGCCACGGCGGGAGGCCACACTCTGTAGCCGTCGAGACCAGGTGCGAGTCCCTGGAACTTTCCTGCAGGTGGCCGAGTCCCTCCAAGACACACAGCAGATGACTAGGGTGCTGACCAGCGGTCATCCCACCACCCCTGTTGGTCACATGCTGTCCTCCTTCTGCGTCTTGCCAGCCAGGAATGACACGCACACGCCTGCGAGGGCTGGAAGTCTGTGCGCTCTGGATTTCAGGGCTGTGGACTTTAGCCCGGGCTCTGCCTCAGTGCCGGCCCGCACAGCCTCGAGTGCTGCCTAGAGGCACAGACCCTGGAGCCGATGGCGAGTGCAGATCCTAGTCTGCCCCTCGGTACTGGTTTGGCCGGGGCAGGGTGCCTGATTGCTCCGTGCCTCAGTTTCCCCACCTGTAAAACAGAGGTAATGACAGCACCCCTCGGTGGTGGGGCTGTTGTGAAGGTCAGTAAAAGGCACACACCAGTCCCTGGCACGTGGGCACACGCGTCCCGTGAGGTGAGTCCGCCAGCACCTCCTGCTTGCCCAGCACCAGGCTGGCCAGAGCACTCAGGGCTGAGCTGCCACCGGGCCCGAGATCCGCCATCCCCTGGACGCGGGCAGCCCCCACTCGGCAGGGCCTGCTTGCTGCACGTGCTGCACAGACAGGAGGAGGTTCGTTTACCCGGGGCCACGCTCAGCAGGCCTCCCGCTTTCTGTCCACAGAAATCAATTTCCTCATCGAGGCATGCGCCTCTCTCCTCATCCTCTTATCCCCCCGTAAGACCCCCATGCCCAAGGCACACCCCTGAGCCCACCTTTTTGGAATGATCCCCCAGTTAGTCCCATGCGGCCCAGCTTGGGGACAGCCACTGTCCCAGTTAACTGGCCCAGGTCACTGGCTCAGCCAGGCGCAGAGCCCAGGGCGGCCCACACGTCGCTGCGCCCGCCTCTCCTCGGTGCTGTCCTCTCCTGCCCCGCCTAGGTGCCCTCTTCATGCCCAGCCTGCCCGGCTCCCGTCCCAGCTCCCATCCATGATATGCTGCAGCTGTGGGCACCATCCCAGTCGGCCTGCATGTTGCGGGGCCCCGCCTGGCTCCACCCGGCAGTGTGGCCACGGCGTTAGCTCCCCGCCACCTGTCCAGCTCATGCTGCTCCCCAGCCCCAGATGGGATGTTCTGTCCTACCCTACGGAGGCCCCCCACCTGCGATCCTCTCCTCACCCCCCACACACACTCTACACTGGTGTCCCTCCCTCTGCCACGTGGATGTCCCCAGCTGGCCTCCCCGGCTCCTGCCCACAGGATGCCCATGACGGCACATCCCACATTGCCACCCCCTCACCTGCCGCCTGCTCACACCTGCCCTGCACCTGTTCCTGGTTGTCCTCGGTGCCTTTCAGCCTGAGGCCTCTAGAGCACCTGCTTGGTCACCACCAGTGTGGTCCCAGCCACTCCCCTCACCGCCCAAGGCTGGCTGGCACCCAGCAGTGGCACCTGGTGCCACCAGCGTCCCCTCCAGATGGCTGTGTTGAGATCAGCGCCTTTACAGAGAGGGCTGAGGCTCAAGCCACCACTGGGGGGTGGGGGGGGGCTGGGATTTGACTTCTGTGGCAGAGGTGGGTGGCCAGTTGTGTTTCCAGGCAGATTTGTGTTTCTGAAAGAGCCCTCGCCTGTGTGGAGGACGGGACAACAGAGAGGCGCGTGGGCGCTTATGCTGGGGAGCAGGGCTTGGACTGGTGGGGATCAGGGAGTCAGATGTGGGAGCTGAGGGCCCCAGCCCAAGCCCAGCTGGAGTGATCCGCACTGGGTGCCCCCCATGTGGAGAATGAACCCGCCAGCCCCTTCCCCACACCCCATCCCCCGTCTGAAATGCCGCCTGCCTGCCCTGGCTCCAGGAGCCCCAGTTCCTCGCGAGGCCCTCCCTGGCGCTCTGGGTGGGGGCAACTGTCCCTTCCCCGTGGGCTGCAGAACCCACTGCTGCGCCCTGTGTTGTGGGGTTCGTGATCAGTGAACAGATGGAATAAACAAATTGAAGCATGATGTTGTTTCTAACCAGCACACTCAGTTAAATAAACACATAGAGCATACTGTTACCAGACAGAGTTCGTGTTAACTGGGGACATTGTTACCAAATAGAAGATATGTTCATTAAATAGACCATATTGTTACTAAACAGAACGTATGTTAGTTAGCTAGACCCCATTGTTTCTACATGGAACTTTATTTTTCCTGGGACTCAAGAAGGACCACTTGGGGCGCTGGCGGGCAAGGGACAGGGAGGTCCCACAGGCCTGGGGCAGTTTCATGAAGCAGGACAGGGCTTGGCCACATGGATGGGTCCACCCGCGTGGTGCCAACATCAGCCTTCTGTGCAGAGCCAACTTCGAAGTGTCTCTTCTTGGCAAGGAACCTAAGCAGCGCTGTTAATAGAATCACTCCTGCTGAGAAATACCAATCCAGAGGAAATGTGCATCGGGAGAGTGCTTTCCTTCACAGAAAATAAATATGAAATAAAGCAGAAAGCATCACTTCAAGACAAGGACATGACATCACAAATGTTTAAATGTTGCTCTCCAAGTCCCCCGTGAACAGCTCCACAAGTGATGGTCGTGGTTGTCCCACAGGCGCTTTGCTCGTGGGTGGCCTGAGTATGCGGGCAGCATTCAACCCTTGCCTTTGCGATGGGCGTTTAGAGGAACTGAGTGTCCCATCTTTTTTAAATGCTGAATTTGTCTTTCCTAGGAACTCCCTAATGTGCGCACGAAGCTGATACCACCGGCCCCGACCTGCTCGCCCATGAGACCCCGGATCCCAGCCAGGTCCTCAGGAGCCCCGGGCCTGCAGAGCCTGCTGGGCAGAATCAGCCCGAAGGCACCGCCAGGTGGGTGCTTACTCGGTGCAGGGCAGCCACTGGGTGCCCTACTCACCTGGGCTTCTCCACCCTCATGCAACCCCACATGTGCCCATTTACAGACGTCGAGAATGAGGCTTGTGGAGAAAGAGGTGCCCGACAGCCCGGCCTGGCCCTGCTGGTTCTGAGCTCCACACTGCAGGAGGCCCAGCAGGCGGCCGAGCACAGCCACAGCCACAGCTGCCGGGACAGAGGCCCGGCCGCTGATGACATCTGCTGTGACCCTCCTCTGCCCCACTGAGCTTCACGTCCAGTGGGGGAGACAGGAGCGCACATAGTGGCCACCAGAGTGGCGAGCCCAGGAAGTGACAAGGCCGGAGAGGCCAGCCGGCCCATGCCAACTGAGAAGGGTTGGTGTCTCCTCAGGCCACGAGAGCCACAGCAGGTTGTGAGCAGGTGAGCACGAGAGTCGGACCAGAGCTCTAGAAGCTGCATCAGCAACAGACATGGCCCGGAAGATCCGCATGCACGGGGCGGCCGCGGAGAGGGGCTGGCACCAGAGCTGCAATGAACAGCGCGTGACGGTCACAGCCTGCTGGCCCAAAAAGGCCCCCCCACTGCCTGCACCCTCCAGTGGCTGGAACAGCCCCAGGGAGGGCTGACGCCCCGGCGAGGACCTGGGGGCTTCCTCTCCCCCGTGCGCTCTGTGTGTGTGTTTGCGGTGATGATAAGGAGACTGGGGACTCTGGCACTACCCTAGTTAGCCAGCCTCATAAAGTGGGTATTACGAGCATTGTCCTGATTTTCAGATGATAAAATGGAGGCTCAGGAGGTAAAGTGCCCCCCGTGGGTGGGCAGAGCCCAGTTTAAACTGGCTCTGTGTGACTCTTCCCACGCGGGCTGCCCAGGGGACAGGGGCTTGCCAGCAGGACAAGGAAGGGTGCCACAGGGCACAAGCAGAGAGGCGTCACCTACCACCCTGTTCACCCACTGGAGGCCCTCAAGGGGTCAGAGAGGAAGGGTTTGGCAGGAGCGTCTGGTGTGTCCTGCTGCAGGTCCCACTGCCACGTGGGGAAAGTGCCAGCACACAAGAGGGACAGCACTGGGAAAGCGGAGCCATCCTGCTCATCCATCAGGCAGGCATGGATCCAGGCCCTCAGGGCAGCACAAAGCACCGGTCCCCACTCCTGGGCTCCCCAGGGACCCACGAAAGCGCCTGCAGAGTAATGAATCTTGTTGGCCTACCCGGCTTGGTCTCAGAGGTTCCTCCTCACTACCCCAGCCATTCCACCTGCAGGGGTCAGCGTGGGGGAGAGGGGAGGACAGCAACCCCCCCCGCCACACACACCCCCACGGGCGCAGGAGGCAGCATGGCCAAGAGGGTTTGGCTTTAAACAAAGCGTGGAGCTTTGATTAGTATCTTGGATGCAAGGCAACAGATCTGGACTAATGCTAAACTGAGACTGTATTTGCCAATTAAGTGACAGGAGCTGCCTTCCACGTAAGAGTGAGCAGAAAACCCAAGTGCCACCAGGGTCTTTAGGACTGGTAACTGCCCGGAGCCGTGCCCGCCTGAGCTAGCCCCAGAGGCTGAACTGCTGTTCCAGGCTCCTGCACCCTGCCGGCCACCAGTGGCTTGGGACTCCTTGCCTCCTTCTCTCACGACCGAGACAAAGTCCACCAGCCAGGCTGCCAGTCAGGTCCCCCCAAGGGGCTCAAGCCATCAGATCTGGGGTGAAGCCATCAGTCCAACAACCATAGAACTGAGTCCCGCCCACACTCCCCAAACTCCTGTTCATACACATTGGTGAGCCTTTGCCTCTCTGTCCGGATCATGCTGGGGTGGAATCTATGACAGCCTCGAGGATGTGAAGGGGTGGGCAGGTCATTTGTGAGGCCAGGTGGGCATGGGTCATGGAAAAATTTAAAGGGAAGGTGTGTCCTCTCAGGTTGGGGTGAGGGCTGCCCCCTCCAGCAGGATTTGGGGCTTCAAGGTTTAATTTCATCTCTTTCTGTCTAGATATCCCCACCCCACACCTCGGGATCCCACCCCTCCCTGACCTGTGCCCTTAACCTAGCGGGAGACCTGGTGGGTTTAGCATGTGACCAAGGCTGCAGATCTGCCGCCTCTCACTGAGTCCCGAGGCTCAGTCCCCACCATGTCTGTCCTGCAGTGGCAAGACAAGGAAAAGCCTTTGGCGCTGACGCAGAGGCTTTCTGGTTTTCCACCTGTGCCTTTTGTTGGGCATTCAAACCCCCCAATTCATCGTGTCTCAATGGATACTCTTTCTGGGCCCAATATTTCTAGTCCCATTGATGTCACAGTCCTAAGTACCACAACCGTCCCAGCAGCACGCGCCTTATGCCACACCCACACTAGCCATAATTTGTGTGATCAGGATGCCACTGCACGTCATAAATTATCAGTACCCTGCTTGGTCCCCCACTAGGAAGTTATTATATGGTCATCAAATATGTGAGTAAGTCAGCCCTAGAATCCCAAGTTGAGACTCTGATGTTGGGGCCTTTCCTGGTATTAATTCCACTGTCAATCAGGAAGTGCCTGGCACATTCAGAAGTGGCAATTTACAGTTCATTTAATGAAGGGTTGTTTACACATCTGCAGAGAGGTTAAGGGGAAACACTGGGAGACAGGGAGGTAACCAGGTCTGGCAACAGTAGCAGCTACCAGCACCCTGAGGGCTCTGGGAACAGAGGAGTTATCAGAGTCCAGAGAGAACAGGAGCCCCAGTGCTCCAGTCTGAAGCCACCCAGAAGCCAGAGGGAAGGGGGCCCAGGGGCTGCAGCTCACAGAGCTCAGCCTTCTTGGCACAGAGCAGGGCAACAGATCTGGCAGGACAGATAGTACCGAGTAGACCTGGCGAAGGAATGGAGACGGGTGGAAGGTAGCGAGACAGTTGCTGTAGAACTCTGACAGCAACAAAAATCAGCTTAGAAAGTGTAGCTACCCTTATATCCATCATACGGGAGTGGACACCTGGTGATACTCAAGTACGATGGAATATTATACAGCGGTGATAGCAGATGAAATACTGATATGGGCATCACCGTGGATGAATCACAAAAGAATAGTATGGAATAAAAAAAGCAGAACACACTCAAAACGAGTCCATTTATATAAAGTGCAAAAACAGATGAGACTAAATACATATGCATGCTGTCAAATTGCTTTACAAAAAATGCCAAAAAACCAGATGCCATTCCATCGTCTTCTTACCTCTATTATTTCTGATGAAAAGTCAGCCATCACATGCACGATTATTCTCCATCCATTTTCTCCTGGCTACTTCCAAGATTTTTCTCTTTTTGTTTGGATTTCAGCAGTTTAACTACAATGCATCTGGGTGTGATTTTCTTTCTAATTATCCTGCTTGGGGTGTGTTGAGTTTCTTGGATTTTTGGTTTGTTTTTTTCATGAAATTTTGAAAATTTGTCACAATTTTTTCTTCAATATTTTTCTACCTCATTCTCCCTCTCCTTCAATTGCATGTGCATCAGACATCTTGATATTGTCCTACACGTCTCTCAGACTCTGGTCATTTTGCATCAGTCTTTTTTTTTTTTTTTCTTTTGGTGGCTGGCTGGTATGGGGATCTGAACCCTTGACTTGATGTCACCAACACTCATGCTCTAACCAAGTGAGCTAACTGGCCAGCCCTCAGTCCTTTTTTATCTAGACACTTCAGAATGGATCATTTCTATTTACATATCTTCAAATTCACTGATTCTCTTCTTAGCCATATCTAATTCACTCCTAACCCCATCCGGTGAAATTTTGATTTCGGCTACTGTACTGTTCATCTCTTGAATTCTCATTTGTTTTGATAGTTAATATTTTTCTACTTAAATTCTATCTGTTCATTCATTATGAGTATGTTTGCCTTTAAGTTCTTGAACATGTTTATAACAGCTGTGTTAAGGTTCTTACGTGCTAATTGAAACATCTGGGTCATCTGCGGTCAGTTTCTACTGTCTGCATTTTCTCCAGAGTATAGGTTACATTCTCTGTCTCATCACATATTTTTTACTCTATATTGGACATAATTAATATGTTGTGGAGTGTCTGGATTCTGTTATGTTCCTCTGAAAAATGTTGATTTTTTTCATTCTAGGAGAAACTTAAATTTGATTGGTCTCAGATCCCAAACTGTTTCCTTTGTAGTGGGCAGCCCCTGAAATCACTGTTCACTTCTTTCAGTTTCCAGCTGCTGCATTTTTGCTCTGTCCTTTGGGGGTCTTGTGACTTAACAGCCAGTCAGGGATTGAGAGGGAGTTCATCCACAGATGTTAGGGCTCAGCCCCTCTATGCTGCATTCATTGTCTACCCCCAGCCTTCCAGTTGTTCCTCTAGGCCTGAACTCTGTCTTCTGACACCTTGAGCCAGTAAGGTTGCAGATTTTATACCACCCCAAGCCATGCACAGATTAAGATGTGCCCTCAGGCCAAAAAAAAAAATTCATAGACTTTTCAATCTCACCCCTTGCAGATTCAGTGTTACAGGGCTAGACTTCCATGCAGATTCTCTCTGAGGCAAGGAGTACGCTGGGTCCCCAGGCCAGGGAATGGCTGCCTGGGAGAGACATGGCCTCCTGGGGAACTTGCCACTACTTCCTTCACTCTAGAATCCACCCCCTACCCACCCTCCTACCAGTGTTTCAGCATGATGACCCACTCCGTCTCTCCAAGCTCCTGGTCCTAGGGCCTGCATGCCATTCTCAGGAGGTCTGTGTTTCCCACTCCCTAGGAGGACAAGGCACAGGTCTCACCCCACGCCAGGAGGTCCCCAGGGCCTCATCCCCCCTTAACCCAGGCTCCCAGCCATGAGGCTTCCCCAGGACCCTCTTGGAGCCCTTGGTCATTAATGTCAGTGCTGCTGCCTTAGACATTAATGTCAGTGTCCTGAGGTGGGTGGACCTCTCCTGCTTTCCTGTACCTTCACAGGTGGCTTACTCAACTGTCTCCGCTGTGGTTCACATGCAGGCAGGCATCCTACATTCTTCGGTGCTCAGGACAGGGACCCTCACAGCCTTCAGCCCTCCCATGGCATCCCCAGTACTCATGATCCCAGAGTAAGAGCTCGAATGAAGGCCACACATCCCATATGCCCAGATAAGCAATAAATACAAGCTAATAAAATGTGAAATAAAATGTCTTGTACACTCCCACATTGACAAAAATCCCTTTAAAAGAACAAAATTGAAAAATACAGCTAAAGCTAAGGTTTTTTAATATGAGCAAACAATAGCAAAATACCAAAACTGACAACGGATTATTGCCTTGTCTGCGGGGGGGGGGGGGGGGTCAGCTGTCCCTGGATGAGGACTCACGGAAGGAAGTACACTGTTGTAAGTGATTACATTTTGTCCCCCAAAATAACTCTTTCTGCTTTCATTTCAGCAAAACCTGTAATTATGTTGTTATAATCCCAATTTCCACATAATTTCTGCTCTGCTTTCAGTTTGGGGAAACTTTTCCTTGCGGAGGCAGAAGCAAACCTAACTGCCAATAAGATTCTTCAAACAAATATTTATAGGGCCGAGCCCGTGGCACACTTGGTAGAGTGCTGCGCTGGGAGCGCTGCGATGCTCCCGCCGCGGGTTCGGATCCTATATAGGACTGGCCGGTGCACTCACTGGCTGAGTGCCGGTCACGAAAAGGACAAAAAAAAAAAAAAAAATATTTATAGTTGGGAAAGAGCCACAGATGTCGTGTGTCATGCTGAAATATTGTTATGGGGTTGCTATGGTGACATGTTATCATTAACACAGAAAAAATTACAAACGACTTAAACTTCATCATAGAAATCACTGACTTCCGGCAAGATTTTCCCCATATCTAAAAGCAACAGCAAGATTCACAGAGTATTTCTAAAGTCCCTTCAAAGGTGTCAGTGCCGAGACATTTCTAAAATATCAGAATATCACTGTGTTCACTCAAACCTGTCTTCAGTTGAGATTATAACTTAACCAGACATGGCATAAAATAATCCCTACAAAATTATTTGAGATTGTTTTTCTGCGAATCACCTCCTTTACCACCATGCAAACATTTTCATTTCCTCACTCCGACTTCCTCAGATTTCACTAGGATGCTATTTTTGTTGCTTATTTCACATGAAGTTTTTTCCATGGAGACAATTAATAAATATATTTTTAAAACATGAAATAGCCAAACTTGTTCCTTTTCCTTTGCTCTTTCTGGTAAGCTTTTGCTAATGTTATCAATAGTGATCAACATACCAAATGACTCGGGACAGGCAATACCTAAAATTAATCCCATTTTCCTCTGAAGACCACAATTCATCTTTACCTGAAGATATTCTGCTGTTTCACTTAACTCTTCGAATGCTCCTTGCATGCTGTGTAAATCCAACCCAACTGCTTTAACAGCACTCAGCTGACATTCTTTCTGTGGTTCTGAGGGCGATCACAAGGCCAGACACCACATGTTGAATTGAGACGTTCCATCCTCGGGCAGATGCAGATGCTCTCAGATATAATCACTGAATTATTCCAAAGCATGTCATGACTCCTGGCGTCCTCAAAGTCACATCTCCCAATAACAAACCCAAACTCTGTGCTGTACTCGGCACAAAAAAGGCTTCTAGGATCCCAGCCAGACTTTTGGCTTGTGTCCTTTTCGTTTACCCGTCGTGATAGCGCGTCATCACAGCCTTCCCGACAACCTCCTAAAGTATCTGCATACAGCTAAAATAGTCTTATTTAATTTCTGAAAATTTAATTGAATCTTATTAAATAAAATGATTCACAGCTTTAGTGTTCAGCATCCGCCCTGCTGCCAATGTGAAGAGGAACCTCCCTGGTGGTATCAGAGGTGGCCCAGCACGCGGGGAGTCGTGGGAGAGCACAGAACCACCCAGAACCGCCCAGAACCACCCGCATGGCTGCCTGTGAACCGCAGCGAGCGCTCCGCTGCTCTGCAAACCACAGCTAGAAACAGGAAGAAATGCAAGACAGACGGACACTGGCACTACTGGGAAACAGTATTTCATTATGTGAGAACTCACAGCATTCACTCCCCCTGAGAGGGAGGATGTGACAAGTTTGTGACTCACCTCCCCTGTACCCAGACTCCTCCCGTGTGCAGCAGAGGAAGGAGGGAAGTCGGGACTTCTCCCACCTAAAGTGGGGGATGCAAAAGATTCACTCCCGTGGTAACAACCAGGAAAACCCAGAAAGAATATTATACTTTTTTATGGGGTTAGTAGACCAGCAGCTGCAAGGAAACTGATGAACTCAATTCCCAAGAGGGACAAGCTCTTCCTAGAGAACAGAGGGTGGCAGCCACTTCCACACCTGGATCAGGAGCCTGGTCTGCCTCTCAGGAGCAAGCCTGCCACAAAATGCGAGACTCAGGGATGCAGAGACACCAGCCCAGTCTAAGGGGACAGGCCACTCAGCCTGGCCAGCCCACCCCTCCCACCCTACCTCAAATTTTGCCAAGAAAGCGTGATGGACAAGAGGTTGGAAAGCAGACAGAAACCACTTAGTCCTCCACAGTGCACCGTGCCGGGATGCCAAGGCTCTGCCAGGTGAAATCTCAGGTGAAGCACATGCAGCTAAAGCTGGAGCCCAACCCCTCGTGGCTCAAACAGCAACGCGATCACAAACGGCTGCGGCCGCGGGAGCTAGAGGGCTGGGCCACACGCAGGGGACCTCAGTGCAACTGAAGCTGTGCCGCAAAGGCAGCCCGACTTTCAGAGGAATCTGAAGGACAAGCCCCTCACTCACACTGAGGAAAGAGCTTGCATTCTGCGAGAAATACGCAAAACAAAATCAAAACAAAATCCAATATCAGTCTCCACAGTTCATTTACATCAAATGTCTGGAATGGAATAAAAACTTACAAGACGTGAAGAAACAGAAACATTTGACCCATAATAAAAAGAAAACACAATCGATAGATGCAGATCCCAGATGATCCAGTAATGAAAATTAGCAGGCACATAGTGTAAAAACCTTATGAATGTGTAAAAAAAATTTACAAATAAAGATACATATGATAAATAAAAAGATGGGGTATACTGGCAGATAAGTGGAAACTCTAAATAAAATACGAAAAAAGCAATTCAATGACTGAAACCTTATGTCACAATATCTGAAATAAAAAATGTATTAATGACGCTTCTTGGCATGGCAAAATAAAATGTCAGAGAACTTGAAGACAGATCAGTATAAGCAATCCAAACTAAATCAAAGAGAAAAAAAAAGACTGCATAAAATAAAAAGAGCACCTGTAATCTATGGGGCACTATCAAGTGTGTGACATATGTGTAACTGAAGTCCCAGGACAAGAGGAGAGATAAAATGGGGAAAATATATTTGGAGAAACTGCGGCCAAAATTTTCTCAAATTTGATTTAAAAGAAATTAATCCACAGATCCCAAAAGCTGTAAATCCCAAGCAGAACAAATACAAAGAAAATACATCCAGGCACAAATTGTTGAAATCAAAAACTAAACTCTTAAAAGCAGCCAGAGGGACAAAAATTACATACATACATTAGTACAATAATAAAAATTCTGGCTGATACCTCAGTACAATAAAGACCACATAAGAAAAACTCACAACTAATATCATATTGAATGAAAATAAATTGAAGGCTTTTCCCCAATCTGGAACAGGACACGGAAACCCCCTTTCCCCCTCTTATTCAGCATAGTACTAGAAGTTCTAGCCAGCACAACAAGGCGAGAGAAAGCAGTAACTGACATCCAATCAGAAAGGAGAGTCAAACTATCCCTATTTGCAGATGACATGATCACACACATAGGAAACCTTAAAGACTGCACCAAAAAATTACTAGAACTAGTAAATGAATTCAGTAAAGTGGAAAGATAAAATATCAACACACAAAAATCTATAGTGTTTCTGTACATCAATAATGAAATACTGAAGAATCAAGAAAGGAATCCCGTTCACAATAGCTGCCAAATGTGTGTGTGTGTGTGTGTGTGTGTGTGTGTGTGTGTGTGTGTGTGTGTGTGTGTATAAATATGAGAGTAAATTTAACCAAGGAGAGAGGTGAAAGACCTCTACAATGAAAACTATAAAACATTGGTTAAAGAAACTGAAGAATTCGACAAAAGTATTTACTAACTGCATATCAGACAAGGGGCCAATATCCAGAATGCATAAGGAACTCAAATATTCAACAGCAAAAAACAAATAGTCAAATTTAAGAAATGGACTGAATGCCTGAACAGACATTTCTCAAAACAAGCACATGAAAAAATGCTCAACATCACTAATTATCAGGGAAATGCAAATTAAAACCACAATGAGATATCACTGTCCTCCAGTTAGACTGGCTAATATCAAAAAGACAGGAAATACCAAGTTCTTGTGAACATGTGGAGAAAAGGGAACTCTGCTACGTTGTTGGTGGGAATGTAAATTGGCAGAGCCATTGTGGAAAACAGCATGGAGGTTCCTCAGAGAACTAAAAACTACCTATGACCCAGCAATCCCACTGGGTACACACCCAAAGGAAATGAAATCAATACATTGAAGAGGCACCGCACTCCCATGTTCATCGCAGCTCTGTTCACAGTAGCCAAGAGATGGAACCAACCTAAATGCCCATCGATGGATGAACGGATAAAGAAACTGCGTTGTACATAAACAGTGGAATACTATTCAGCTATTTAAAAAATGAAATCCTGTCATTTGCAATTATATGGATGGAACTGGAGACCCTCGTGTTAGGTGCAGTAAGCCAGGCACAGAAGGACAAATATCACGTGGTCTCACTCATATGCAGAATCTTAAAAAAAAAAAAAAAAAAAAAGAAGTGGTCCTCATAGAAGTGGAGAGTAAAATAATGGTCGGCAGAGGCCAGGAGGGGAGGCGATGGTGGGAGTGCAGTGGGGGATTAACGGGTACAGAGCTGTGCTGTCTAACCTATGTGAATCAATGCGCAGTACATGCCTGCATTGAAGCAACGCACTGCACCCCACAGATATGTACAATTCAATGTTAAAATTTTTAAAGTGATAAAAAAAAGAAACTGTAAAAAACAAACAAAAAATGTGGCTGCGTTCTTAGAAACAATGAAGCCTAGAAGACAAAAAAATAATATTTTTAAAGGACTGTGGCAGGGCCGTGGGGGGGAAGATAGGGACTGTTAACTGAGAATTCTGTATCTAGTGAAAAAAGCCTCGGAAAATGAAGGCAAAATAAAGACATTTTCAGATAAACAAAAGCTTAGTGAATCCATTGGTAATAACTCACACTATAAAAAAATACTAAAAGAAATTCCTTAGGTTTAAGGGAAATAATGCCAGATATACACAAAGGAATGAAGAACACTAGAAATGGTAAATATCTGTGTAAATATAAAAGACTACTTTTCCTTTTCTTAATTTCTTTAAAGAACAATTAAACATTTAAAGCAAAAATAATAACGTATTATGAGGTTTATAAAATAAATACATGTAAATTATATGCAACAGTAGCAGAAAGGATGGAAGGGAAATGGAATTATATGTTGAAAGGTCTTTACTTTATACGTCAAATAGTATAATATGATTTCAAAGTAGATTGAAGTATATTAAGGATACAAAATAGAATCCCTAGAGCAACCTCTAAAAAATAATACAAAAATTATTGTAGCTAAAAACCCAATGCAGGAGATGATAAAAAATTTTTAATTTTAAATTGTTAATCCAAAAGAAGTCAGGAAAGGAGAAACACTACTGCAAAAACAAACGGGACAAAATAGAAAACAATTAGCAACATTATAGGTAGACTTGAACCCAACTATATCAATAATTCCATTAAATATAGATGAGCTAAACACTACGATGAAAAGACAGAGCATGTAAGGCTGGATTAAAAACCAAAACAGAGACACCTTTAAATATAAAAGGACATTTAGGTTAAAAGTAAAAGGATAGAAAAAGAAATACCAGACTATGGAAAAATACCATGAAAAAGCTGGAGTGGCTGTCTTCAAATATTTGAGGCAAAAATTGTGAAAACTAAAAAGAGAAAAGTAATAACAGACAAAACTAGTCTATAGTCGAATATTTTAACATTATTCTGTCATAAATTGTTGGGAAAACCAGACAAAATAATCAGTAAGGATTGAAAAGATTTGAATACCAGCATCAAACAATTTAACCTAATTAATGTGTATAGAAGTCTACACGAATCAACTACAGAACACATATTCTTCTCAAGTGCACATGGAACATTTACCAAGAGAGAACATATGCTGGGCCATAAAATACATCTTATTAAGTGTTAAAGGACTGAAGTCATACAGCATATGACCACAGCAGAAATCAGTAACAATATCTTAAAAAGCACTCAGCTTTTGACCACTAAGTAACACACTTCTAAGTAATCCACAGGTCAAATAAGAAATCAGAAGGGAATGTTTTTAACTGAGTAGTAAAGAAAACACAATATATCCAAATTTGTTGTGTACAAGGGTGCTTCAAAAAGTTCATGAAAAAATAGAATTAAAAGCTAATACAAATCTTTCCATGAGCTTTTTGAAGACCCCCTCAGATAACTAAAATTCTTATAGAGATAAATTTATAATTTAAAAATGTTTATAATAGAAAAGATGGTTTGAAACAAATGATCTAATCTTCCACTTTAAGCAGCTAGAAAATAAAGAGCAACTTAAACCTAAAATAAATAGAAAGAAAGAAAGAATAAAAATAAGAGTGGAAATTGTTGAAATAGAAAACAGCCAAAGCAAAAAAAAAAAAAAAAGAAAGAGAGAGAGAGAGAGCCAAAAGTTGGTTTCAAAATGATTAATAAAACTTATCAACCCTTAGTAAGGTTAATGAAAAATGGAGGAAAAATACAAATTGCCAACATCAGGAATATCACCACAGAGTTGACAGATATTACAAGGATAGTAAGAAAATAGTACAGACAACTCCATGACAACAAATTTTACAACATAGAAAATTGAAAAATTCCTTTAAAAGCACAAGAAAAATTACACAAGAGGAAATAGAAAGTTTGAATAGCCCTATATCAATTAAAGAAATTGAATTAACTATTAAGAACCTCTAAGGGGAAGTGTGTTGATGTCTGCAACTTCCTTAGAAATGCATCAAGAAATAAGATGGAGTGACGGACAAAAAGATGGCTAGATAAAGAAAGTGTAATAAAATGTTAATCTAGGGAATGAGCATGACTATTCATTACACAGTTCCATCCATTTTTCTGAGTGGTTGAAATTCTTCACAATAAAAATTTTGGGAAAACACCAGCATTTTCCACAAAGAAACTTACCCAGAAATAAAACCCCAGGGCCTTATGGTGTTGATGTGAATCAAACATTTAAGGAAGAAATAACACTATTCTTATTTTTTTCAGAAAATAGAGAAAGGTGATTCTTATTTTATGAGGTCTGCAGAATTCTGATACCAAAACCTAACAAGGACATCATGAGGGAAGAAAATTACAAACCAATGTGCCTCATGAACATAGACACAAAAATCCTTAGCAGAATATTACTAAATTGAATAACAATACATAAAAAATTGCAATTTATCCCAGGAATGAAAGGTTGGTTTAACATTTGAAAAGCAATTCTTGTAGTTCACCACATTAACAAAATAAAGGGGAAAACTCTTGTGACTGTCTTAATAAATGCGGAGACAGCGTTTGTCAAAATTCAATACCCACTTATGATAAAAACTTTAAATGAATTAAAATTGGAAGGGAACTTCTTCAATTTGACATAAGGCATCTATGAAAAACGTACAACTAATATCATACTCATCGGTGAACCATGAATACTTTCCCCCTAGACCAGGAATAAGGCACTAGTATTGCTCTTGTAACTTCTTCTCAACATTGCACTGGAGATCCTGGCCAGAGGAATAAGATGAGAAAAAGAAATAAGACATACAGAGTAGAAAGAAATAAGTAAACTGCCTTTATTTACGTGAGATATGATGGTGAACATAGAAAATCTTAAGGAATTACAAAAAAGGCTATTAGGAATAATAAGTGAGTTTAGCAGGGTTGCAAGCTACAGACACAAAAATCAATTGTATTTCTATATACTAGCAACAAACAATTGGGAAATTACTATACTGAGAAATAAATTTAATAAAGGATGCACTAGACCTTTCCCAAGGGAGAGCTACACCATTTCATAAATCATAAGACTCAATATTTTTAACATGTCAGTTCTCTTCAAGGGGGTCTGTGGGTTCAATGCTATCTCAATAAAAATTTCAGCAGGCTTGTTTTGGGTAGAAATCGACAGGTTGATTTAAAATTTATATAGAAATGCAAAAGATATAGAATGACCAAAAATTTTTGGAAAAGAAGAACAGGGTTGGAAGACTTATACTACATGACCTTAAGACTTTCTACAAGCTACAGTAACCAAGCTAATATAGACATGTACACCAGCGGGACTGAGTGGAGTCTAGAAATAGACCCATTCCTATTCCGTGAATTGATTTTTAACAAAGTCACCAGAAAAAAGTCAATGGGGAAAGGAAAGAGCAACAAACAGATCTAGAATACCATGGTAATCATACGGAAAAAAAGACTCTTGATCCAGCTCATATCATACACAATTAATTTGAAATGGATCAGAGACCCCAATGCAATCGCAGCTTCTAGAATACAATATGGGAAAATATGATCTTGGTGGATATTTCTTAGGACACAAGAAGCTTTAGCCATAAAAGAAAAATAAATTGATAATTTTGATTTTTATCAAAAGCAAAATCTTCTGCCCATCAAAAGACATCGTTAACTTTCGCTTTCCACCAGGACAGAGTCACAAGGTCTGGACTCACCCCTGCCCCCACTTCAGACATCTGGACAACTGGACAAAATAAGCGAAGCAACTGTTTTCAGACCTTTGACTGTAATTCCTGCTCCAAGAGGACAGAGCATGGGGGCCTTCTGAGCGCCTGGCTCTTGGCCTGGGGCCCAGCCCAGCTCAGAGTAGCTGAGCTCAGTATGACTCGCAGACCTGCTCAGAGACAGCTGGTGTCGGCCCAGGCTGCTGAGGCTGGGCACAGGTGGACTCCTCAGAAGGGCACTGTCAGGGCTACGGGCTCAGATCCAAAGCATAAAGGCTGTTTTCAGGGGGAAATACACAGACCTCAGGGTCCAAAGTCTGGATGCAGGTCCCCCCACCTACTGGGCCAGTCCCATTGCTCCGATCTTGCTTTCTCGCCTTGCAGGGTGGCTGCAGAGCGTGGCCAGGCCTGCCTCCCTCGGCCACCCCAGGCGCCCTGCTCCCCTGGTACAGCTCCCACACCGAAGCCGCCCACTAGGGGCCCCTGGCTCCAGCCCCTTGGTGGAGAGTTGCTATTTTCGGCTGTAACCTAAGCAGCTGCCCATTAAAATTCCATTAGTTTAGAAGGATCAAGCTGCAGTTGATATTTCTAATTATTGTGAAATTAAAATTGTCCCTGTAATTTAATGATAATTGCAGTTGACGCCAGCTGGCACCCTGGGGAGCCTCACTCTTCCCGAGCAGAACTTGAAAAAAGTCTCTTCCAAGTTCTTTGAAGAGGAAAAGACAAAGGCGTTTTGGAAAATGAGAGAGGTGGGGTCAGGCACAGAGTTGGAATCTGAATTTCGGGCATCGGCGGGCTGCCATGAGCTTGGGCCTCCACGCAACGCAGCCTGGCTGGGGGCAGCAGGGGACCGCGGGCAGAGGACAGGGCCCAGGCTGCAGCCAGCCCCAGCTGGGGACAGAAGAGAAAGCGGATGAAACAATGGAATAAATAAGGGCTCTAACCCTATGGGGATGAAGGAACACAGGTGGTACTAACACTGTGGGGAAAGCTCTAGAAGCTGGTAGAAGCCTTTTGTGTGTGAGGCCTGCTGAGAGAGAATCCCGTGGGGTGAAGCGAGATGGCACCCAGGCCTCGCCCCTCATGCTGCCCCTCATGGGTGAGCACCAGGTCTCCGCTGGCTCCCACCACCCTCCCTGGAGAGCACAGCCTAAGATGCTCACAGGGGACAGGCTGAGGGGCAGCGACTGCCACGACCATACAGCAGCAGGCAGAGCCGGTGCGGGACGCTGCCCAGCTCCTCCCAGTGCTCCCCCCACACCCTGGCCACTCCCGGCCTCCCTTCTCCTGACCTGGGGACCCTGCGCACCCCTGGGCTCCCGTTTCGTTTGGTCCTGGGCTCACCCCACCTCCCTGCAACCTTGGGGTCTGGGGTCAGACAGGCTAGCGCTGAACAGGGACCCAAGCCCACCGTCCCTCGGGGCCATAGGCCCGTCTCTCCCTCACCCCCTGGGGCCAGGCTGTGCAGCCAGCACTCGGTTCCCTGCCAGGCCCCCTGCTCTCGTCACGGGGCCGTGACGCTGCCATTCTGCCTACCGTGCCCATCCTGTCCCCTCACTCTCTCCTCCTCTGAGGTCCAGACCACAGGTCACTGCCCCACACAGGCTGACCCCTGACGGCAGGACCGTGTCAGAGTCTCTTCTGTGTCCCCAGAGATCAGGTAGCTGCACAGTGCCCCAAGCTGGGCATAGTGGAGCTTTGTGAGATGACACCTGGTGTTGCCTAGAACTGGGGACAGCCCCTGCAGAGCTCCACATTACGACTCTGAGCGAGCCTGTCCAGCAGGCCACGGGCAGAGCTTCCCTAGCAAAGCAGCATCCCCTGCCCCCTCACTCGCCAGCTGGCTAGCTCTGCCCAAGTTCATCTCCTGGCAGAACTCCGCTGAAGGTGGCAAGAAGGGGCCAGCTACACCTGCAAGCTCTGAGTGTCTCCCTGCATTTCCTCAAACACTACCTTCTTGGTCTGTGAGCGGTCTGCCTGCCGAGACAGACCAAGTGGCACTTTGAGCACACGGAATTTCCCACAACACAATGTGGGTCCCTAGCAGCCTTCAATCAGTGGGTCCTCGCCGTACATCCTACCCCATTCACTGGCCTCCACTGAGCCAACTCCACGTTTTAGGAGTTGACGCTGCCATTTTCAATACTCCCTCCCCTTTCTGGCACTAAGTTCTCTGTTAAAAATTGTGTTTGGCTGCAAATACAGAAATAACACTGGCACATGGTTTGAAGTTTTATTTCTCTCTCGCATAAAAGAAGCCAGTCCCATGCAGCAGCTTCACAGTGCAAGCCGGGTCTGCTGTCTCTGCTCTAGTGGGCGTGTGGCTTTTCTCCTCAAGATCGCCTCGGAGAACTAGAAGGCTGCTGGAGAGCCAGACATCTCCTCTGCCCTCCCTGTTTCTGGGCAGAAAGTAGGAGACTATGGGGACTAGCAAGAAAAATCTACCTACCTGTCTGCCCCTTTCTTAAGTTGATTTCCTAGATTTTGCAACAATTTCTTCAAGTATGGCACTTGTCACCCTAAATTGCAGGAGACATTTGGCCAGATTTTAGCTCAGAACATTGCTGCCAGAAAAAACAAGCACTTTGTTAGCACAGAAGAAAAGAATAGACATTGACAGGCCATTAGCAGGCTCTGCACAGAAGGATATCTGACATGCTGTCTGTGACGGAAAAACCTGAATCGACCTGGTACCAAACAGCAGAGATTTGGAGAAATAATCCATTCTTAGCCCCTTGACAGCAGGGCACAGCATCAAGCCCTGAGCAGGTGCCCAAAAAGAGCTGGGGAATGAGGCCATGGGAAACGGCGCTGCACTGCTCGAGCTTGAGTTACACGTCAGAGGAGGGGCGGGTGGGCTCAGGGTTCAGTAGGAGAGCAGACTACCATGACAGTGTGCAATGAGTGTTTATTATGAGTATTAGACCCATCTCAAAGGCCCAAAGAGGGCCACTGCAAGACTGGGGAAAAATCTCTAAGCAGCCCTGGGTCAGAGCCTCCAGGGGCAGCTGGAAACCAGGCATGTCCTGCTGCTGACTGGCGCCGTGCGGGGCTGTGTAGATGGCCTGGCAAGACCACTGGCTCCAGTGGCCACCGCCCTGTGAGGTCACGGTGAGAACAGGGGCGGCCTTGGGTCAGTGCCAGTCGGTGGCCAGCAGTCAGGAAGGAGGCTGGACATGGCGGGAAGAGCAAGACAAACTGGGACCTACTGGCATGTCTGCATCTCCCTCCTGCTGCCTCCCAAGCCCCCTTATCCTCAACTTTGACCATCTTCCCTGGAACCATACAGCATGGGGACTCTGGGAAATGTAGTTCCCACCTTTAGCACTGGTAGAACACTCCAGAACACACAGTGTCAGGAGTCTATCTCGGACACTTAGAGGCAATACCTGCTTAGAGAAGGGAGCACACAGGTCCCTGGAAGGAGGCAAGGAACAGGGTGCCCCGTAGGCTCTCTAGGTGGGGAAGGAAGCCCTGGCCTCCCAGGAAGCTCCCATCAGCCTTGCCCGGCTGGGGGCCGCACACCTCCAGCCCCACTCAGACTCTGGCTTACAAATAACCTTTTGTTCATCCTACGCATATGGTTTTGCCATCTATAGCATGTCTTTCAACGTTTTAAAGCTCTTTTGCCATGCAAAAATTTATGGAATTTTATTCATGTAATTAGACAATTTTTCCCTTCATGAGTTGTCTCACTCAGAAAGGTCTCAGACACTAAAGTGACATATCCTTGCAAAATTTCTTCTAGAAAATCTCCATTTTTAACATTTAAATCTTTAAATCATCTGAAGTCAACTTTTTCTAAAGTTATGAAGGGCTCGTCCTGTCTTCTTGCCGGTTACACCAGTACAATCACTCACCAGTGGACACGGGGTCGCCCAGTCACTTCCACCAAGCGTGAAGTCCCCTGCACGCGGGGCCGAGTCCCGGGCCTCTACCTCACCTCCCTGGTCTGCCCCGTGGCACTTCAATGTGGCTTTGAGTGCTTGGGCGCTGTCCCATGCCCACCGCCTCACTCACGCGGCTCCTCTCCCCTTTATTTTCTCCCACAAAGAGCTTCGAGTCGTTTCCTTCCACTTTTGAAGCACACGAGGCTCTACTTAGGATTACATTACACCTACGCGCTGGCCGAGGGCCTGACGCTGCCCTCTCGTCCTCCTGTGCAGGAACGAGGCGGCGTGCCCGCTGCCTGGGTTTCCTCTCCTGTCCTTTACTGCCATCGTATTAGTGTCCTTTCCACTTTCGTTTATTTGCCGGGGTTTTATGAATCCTTCTGTTGCTATTATGAAGTGGATTCTTTTTCCATTTCTGACTGGTTATTACTCATACAGAAAAAGTGAATTTTATACATGTATTTTACATATTTGCCTTTTATTCTTGTAGGTTTTTTAAAACTTTCATGTTTTCTGATTTTACAGTCATGTCGTCGGGAAATGGCGATAACCGCCGCATCTCCTTTTCCAACATTCACACCAGTGACTTTGTCCTCATGTGGCCCGAGCTCAGCATAAGTGTGTCAGTCAACAATGACTACAGGAGCCCCCTCTCGTTCCCAGTGTCGCTGGACACAGCTGCCGCACTTCACTGTTGAGCGTGAAGTTTGCTGGCGGGGCAGGTGGATGACCTTTGTCCCCTTCCCTTCAATTCTCATTTAAACCAGGAGCTTTTTTCCTGCATATTTAGCCCCTTCTCTAATTTGAATTATGCTGACGGTTTGCTGATGGGGGCCCCACTCTTCCGATGAAGACTTACCCGGTCGCGGTGGCCCACTTTTGCTAATATTCCACTTAGAATTTTCACATTTATTTTTCCGTTTTGTACTTTTAAAAAATTAGGTTGATGTTAAGGATTTGGTTCATAATATGAATGGGGGCATGTTTATCTTCTTAGGACCCGAGATAGTTTAAATGGCATCTTGACAATAGCTATCAGAATTCTGAACGCACCCTCTTTTTGATCCAGCAATTCTCTATGTAGAAATTTATAGAATAAAAATATTTGTACTGATTCCTCAAGAAATTAAACATTGATTTACCATATGACACAGCAATTCCACTTCTCTGTATAACCAAAAGAACTGAAAGCAGGGTCTCCAAGAGATGTCTGCACAGCCGTGTTCACAGCATCCGTTCATAGCAGCCAAGAGGCGGAAGCAGCCCGAGCGCCCACCGACAGACGTCCCTCCATACAGCGTGATAGTATTCTTGAGCCTTAAAAAGGAAAGAAACCCTGACACATGCTACAACATGGATGAACCTTGAGGACATCATGCTGAGAGATAAGCCAGTCACGAAAGGACAGATACTGTGTGACTCCACTTATGTAAGGGACCCAGAATCATCAAATTCAGAGAGACAGAAAGCAGAATAGTGGGTGCCAGAGGCTCAGGGGGCAGAGGGATGTGGAATGAGTGTTTCATCGGGACAGTTTCAGCTTGGGAAGATGAGAAAGCTCTGGAGACAGATGTGGTGATGGCTGACGACAGAAACGTGCTTAACGCCACCAAACTGTACACGGAAAAATGGTTAAGACGGTAAATTTTGTTGTGTGTTTTTTACCACAATAAAAAAATTTATGTGGAAATGCTAAGGACTCAGAATAGCCAAACAATTTCTAAAAGGAAGAACACAGTTGAAAGATTTATTATACCAGATTTCAAGACTTACAGTAATCCAGGCCGTGTGTATTGACATGAGGATAGACACGATTATCAATGGACAGAATACAGACTCCAGATATAGACCTGCACGTTTACGGGCAATTGATTTTCAAGAAAATTCCCAAAACCATTCAATAGTGAAGGGATAGCCTTTTCTACAAATGGTGCTGTAACAACAGGATATCTGTAAAAAAAAAAAAAGAAAAAAAAAAATCTTGACCCCAACCTCGCCGTGGGGTATGGTGAGCCAGCGCAGCATAGCCTAACTCCCTTTTCTGTACAACTTTTTGTTTACCATAGTGTTAATAACTGTTTTGTCTGATTTTGTACTTGCTAGTGTACCCAGGCACATACAGGGATGTCCACAGCACCACTGTTTGTTGTAGACAGAGTCTGGGATGATCGATCCATTAGCAGGGCTTGTGACACTGAGGCCCTTCCACAGTGACATGCTTCTGCCATTAAAAAGGGGGAGGGCAGACGTGTATCTGTTAACATGGAGCAGACTCAAAGGTATATTGCAAAACCTAAGACTGGGCAGTGGAGGGAAGGGCACACGCCCGTCCTGGTTCTTGGCTGCTGCGGACCACGTAACACACGTGAGCTGGCTTACGCAGAAGGGGGCTTAGAGAACAGGGTGGTGCCCAGCATCCATGAGGGTCAAAACTGAGGCTCAGAGGTACACACGCTGAAAACTGTTTTCAAAGCAGAATAGCAACTTGCCAGAGATGGCGTGGCTCAGCTCCAAAGCCATCAGGCCTCCTCTGTGATCTCCTGGCAAGGGCAGTCAAAGACCACAGACGTCACCCCCTCTGCCCAACACACCCAGCGATGTGAGTGCACCTGTTCACCAGGGCCAAGGGCAGCCCAAAGCAGCTGCAGAGTCTTCTCTTGCCTTGGGCCCATCCTGAGCTGTAGCCTGTGAGTCTCTTGGAAAATGGATCGGGGAAAACATCCAAATAGGGTACCTATCGCTGCCCAATGCTGACCAGGCTCACCAACCACTGCGCCCTTTTCTTAGTGAGCACAGAGCACAACCACTCAGCCTCACCTGGGAGGGCAGATCCCAATGTGGCCAAGGCCACCAAAGCTCTCCAGATGTCCCAAGGTTGCTGGCCCCGAATTTTCCCGGATTCCTCTCCCTGCCAGGTGTGTGGGTCTTACCACGCTACTCAGTGTGCCAGGTCTGACCTGCATGGGGGATAAATATGACTCTTATGGGTGATGAGACGATCGCGGTCCCTGAAGATGTGGTGGTGCAGAGCAGGAGATGGATGCAGCCTCGAGGAAGGCCACAAGCTGAACCAGAGCCCTGCAAGGCAGAAGCAATGGCCAGACAGAGAGAGGCGCCAGGCAGATCTCCGTGTGCTGGGGCAGGGACTTGCTCCAGAGCATCGACCTGGCAGGGGACAGTGGCTCCGAGTGGGCTCCCACTTCCCTGAGTGGACGGGAGTCCCTGCTGCCCCACATGAGCCACAGATGTGCAGAATCCATATGCCTCCAGTACCCGGGCTTGGATGGCTACCCTCCCCCCACCCCATGTGGCAGTGTTCAGGCTTCTATTTCAGAAGGTAGGGCAGGGGCTTCTCCTAGCATGAGATCCTCATGGTCTAGGTGAGGGAGCCAGTACAAAGCAGCCACTGAGGACTGGGCTGAAGCTACACAGGGCACCTTCCGTGGGCCATGCTTTGGGGGACCGTCCACCGCACTCCCAGCCCTGGGAGGTTCCTGCTAGCCCAGAGCCAGCACCCAAGGTTTGGGGTGTCCCCATCCCAGCACCACTGGAGACCAGTGCAGGCAGACCTCCGTGTCCTCCCTGGGGCCGGGCCACCTCCTGGGGAAGCCTCACCCACCTCGGGGCTCTAGCAGAAACCAGGGCATGGTGGCAAAGGCCCACCTCCCCTGTTTCCCCGGTAGGGGAGGTGCTGGCCCTGCTGCAACAGTGCAGCTGTCAGAGCTAAGGTAAAGGGTGCCCTCGCTTGCTCAAATGACACTTTAGCGAGGCCTTCCCTCTCACTGTGTGTTAAAACACAGCTCCTGGGTTCCGGTTCCCCAACCCGCTTTGTTTGCGGTTTTGAACTTGTCCTCGAACACACTAAGTCACTTACTCATTTTGCTTATTGTCTGTCTGGTGTCACCTGGACCATAAACTGTGAAGACAGGGATTTTTATCTGCTTTCTGCCTGGCCATATCCCCAGTGCCTACAGCACAGTAGGAGATTATTAAGATCACTGTTAGAAAATTAAACATGGGGCCTCCTTTGTGCCCTCCTGAGCACGTGGCCCACACTAACCCTAACCCCTTGCAGTGACCCCTGTGTCGCCCCCACCCACTCCTCACCAAGCCACACCAGTGTGTCGGCAAGGCAGACAGGGCTGTGGCACGTGCACTCATTGGGCACCTTGGGCATGCTCGAGCTTCTCTAAGGCCGCGGGCGGGGGTCCCCGAGGCCACAGCTATTTTGTGCTAATTGAGATAATAGACATGGACCTTCCCTGTGGCATCTGTGCTGAGGGCGCAGGAGCAGTAGTGGGTCCTCATCAGGAACGGAGCAGGCGCCAAACTCTGGCTGTGGCCTCACGTTCTTCCCCATCACACAAGGCAGCGAAAAGGCCAGTGTCATTTGAGAATGACCCTGATGAAGCAGTAAAAATGATGAATTGTATTAAATCTTAACTCTTGAGTACCTGTCTTTTCAATACCAAGTGGACAGTGTATGGGTGACGGCTTCTATTCCGCGCCTGAGGGTGGCATCTGGTTGAGGAAAAGCAGGTGCAACTCAGCTGCCAGCTGAAACAGAAACTTACAGACAGACAGACAGACAGACAGACAGCCGGAACACAGCTCCTACTTGAGAGGAGGACTGAGAGAACCCAGTTACTCAGCTGTGGGTATCCGGAGACATTTTCTTGAAAATGAACAAAGTGGGCCTGTGCCTTCAAGGAAAATAACTGACAGTATTTGTTACCAATAATAAAATTCAAGCTTTCATGCAAATTTCAGAATTTTGAAAAACTTGCATCCACCACTATGACCTCAGCAACTTCCCAACTTAAAGACTTTCGGCTAAGGTTGATGGTGACTTTTGTTGATACTGATTAATGAACTGTGCCCACATTTGGATGAGCCACACAACTTGGTGAAACAACATTTCCAAACACCCAGCGTGTGACGTTACAAAAGCATGGATGGATAGAGACTCACTAAAGTTCAGGAGGATTCCATCGATTCTAGAGAAACACAGGAGCAAAAGTCCAACGACGGTGCCACAGGTTCCACAACACAACTAATCTCCCGAAACCACCGCTTGAGGGCAGGACCAGGAAAGAATAGCCACAATGATCGCAAAGGTTATTAAATGTTCCTTTCTTTTCCGAATACAAAACATACTTGTGGGACGTTAGACTTTCCACATCTAGTCCCATACTTGACAACCACAACGACAACCTTGGACAGACTGAGCCCAGGGTCCCAACGAGGGCCCACTGGCTTCTCTTAAGCCAGAGATGTACAAAGATGCAAGACAATGTCACTCTTCTTGCTAAAAACTCTTTGTTTTGAAAAATATACTTGTCACGCAGCTGTTATCTATGCTACCACGCAATGGGTTTGTTGCTATTGTGAGATGAGTATTTTTCGAATGCCTCAGGTCTAATTTCTAATGAAGTATTCTGGTAGGTATTGATATTGGTAGGTAGAACCCACAGAGCAAAAGCCGTCTGGTGTCTTCAGTCCTGTCTAAGAGTGTCCAGGGGTCCTGAGACCTCAGTGTGAGAGCTGCTGCCCCAGGTGACGCACACGCAGGAGGAGCTGCTGAGCTGCAGAGCACGCATTTCTTCAGCATGAGGAGGTCACGCCAAGATGCTCCTTGCAGTGGCTGGATCAGTTCATGTCCCCACGAGCAACGTGCACGTTCCGCCCAGACGGCCCACTCCGCCTTGTCTCCTGAGCGTGAGGTGGGGTCCTCGTGTGGTCTGCTTGCGGTCCCCTGGCTCCCCTGAGGCTTCCCTGACTTCTCACCCAGGTGGGCCTTGGACCTGTGGCCCCATTATTTTTTCACATGAATTTAAACATAGTTTCGTCCATTACAAAACAAAAATGCAATGTTACTGAGAGTATAGTGGGAATGACATAAACAAAAGGATGACATTTTATTTATTTTGGAGCTTTTGGAAGTATGCTGTGTCCCCGCATGCTCACGTCCTGTTTTAGATTCCTTAAGAAGACTGTGCAGTTTTCTGCATGTATGTCCTACGCTTTTCTTGTTAAATTCATTCCCAGATATTCCACTGTTTTTATTTTCTTTATTTTTTGGCAGCTGGCAGGTACAGGGATCCGAACCCTTGGCCTTGGTGTTACTGACGTCACACTTTTCCCAGGTAAGTGAACCAGCCAGCCCTCTACTGTTTTTAATCACAAATATTTCTTCCTTCTCACTCGTAACAGGTTTAAGCTGGTTTAAAGAGCTCCTGATCTTTTGTATATTCAGTTTTCTGATTACACAAAAAAATTATCTGAAAGTAAAAGTAATTTTAATTTCTTCATTTCATCTCTTATCCTGCTTATGTGTTTACTTATCTTAGTACATTAGCTATGAACACCGAAACAGCATTAAATAATAATGGTGAAACCAAGGACATTTGCATCGATCCTAATTTTAGTTTTCAGTGTTAACGTGCTGTTTTGCCAAATCTCATCAAATATTTTAGCATTTACTGACATAGTCATCTTTTTTCTCCTTAATGGACCAACATCTAAAGAAACTGGAAAGTTGATGATGACACACTGTTATGAAAGGTGCCACCCCCACGTGGTTTCAACGCTGTGTTCCTCCTGACCTTAAATGATTCTGCTCCAGCCGGTGGAAAGGGGCGGGCAGTGCCTGGCATCATGGCCGTGAGTCTGGGAGCAAGTGCGCTCAGTGGTTGGCCTCCAGCACACTCAGGTACCATTTCCTCCTGAAGGCTTGGAACTGAACCCTGTCGGGAGGCCCAGAATACCCCCATGGCTAGCCCCATGTGAGTCGTTGGCCACCCTCTGTGGGCAGAGGCCAGGGAAGGTGCACTCGGGCAGGTCACTGTGTGCCATGGCTGGGTCTCCACCATCTAGGGCAGCACAGGCACCTAGCAGGAGCCCAGTGCATCTGTTGAACACATTCTGGGGGTGATGTCATGTCTGAAAGGCAGATGAGTACCTGAGCTAGACTCAGGGAAGCTGCCAGACTTGGGGCTCCCACACTAGACGTCCCTAGATCTCCCACCTTCCCACGGTTACCCTCTGTTCTTCAGCAGGGAGCTGGAGCCGGCACTCACGGGCTCGCAAGAGCCAGGTGCGTGCAGCTCTTCCCAGCCACGGGGCAGAGCTCCTGGTCACTTCCTCACCTGGCTGACCCTGCAGCCCCCTGAAGAGTCAGGTGGGCTGGTGATCTCACAGCAGGAGGACTGCAGCAGCACCTGGCGGGACCTTTGCTCCCGCTCCTATCCCCAAAGGTCTGCTCACCTGGCAGCTGGGGGAGCTCTTCTGGACCACGAATCAAGCCGTGTCACTCACCTGCTGCCCCCCCCCACCACCACAGAACCTTGTTCCATTTGGGCAGCGACTTGCTTAGTTCCAGGATGAATCGAACACAGCTGGTCCCAGCCTCTTTTGCAGCCAGGGTGCCCAGAAGCTCAAGTCCCCGCCAACAGGATTGATGGAGAGTTCAGCCGAGGAGCTTCTGGAAAGAGTTTTTCCATTGGGCAGGTGCAGTGTTGTAGGCTTGCAGTGTGGCCACCTCCACCCCTAGCTTGTCACCTCCCCCTGGGGGTCAGATCCAGACTGGCAGTGGCCCAAACACTCCTAACAAGCGTGGAAACCACCACAACTCCTCCTGCAGGCTGTACGGACCCCGTGGCCTGGCTGCAGCCCCTTCGGCCTACTTGCACTCCCAGGGCCTGCTTGGGCGTCCTCCTACCTCTGGGTGTCTGCAGTGGCTGCTCTCTGCGTGAGCTGCTCTTCCCGCTCTGTGTGGGGCTGGCCCTTCCCTCCAGCTCTTGTCACAACCTGCTGTGGCTTCTCTACTGGCTGCTTGTCCCCTGCAGTAGCATGCGCTCTGCAAGGCAGGGCCTTGTTCTCAACCCCCGCAACAGCTCCAGGGCCTGAAGGTTAATGGGCCGTGCTCAAGAGCCAGTGCAATGACTTTCGTTGGTGGTATCACTAAAGAGGCAGTAGAGAGATGGATATACTATGCAGAGATGGATAAAAAAGCTGCTGGAAGGCAACACAGGCTCTCTGGGGTTTCCAGTGGGTGTCAGAGGCTATTTGCGTGGCGGGAGACCCAGCAGACCCAGTGAGGGAGACACGACAGTCTCCCCTTCTGGCAGAGCCCACCACGGGGCCAGTGTGCCCCTAACTTATGTCCATTTGTGTCCAAGACAGATCAGCCTGATGCATCCCCTCCAAGCCAGTGAAAGTGATCTCTGCTTCCAGGCAATAACGAAAACAGTACACATTTACTACCAGGAGCCATTTCAAGTGTCATTCATAGTGACTATACTGGAGAGCAGATTCTACGATGTTCTTACTGTGAGTGACCCTGCAGTCTCTGGCCTGTGTCCGAGGAAGGGAGTTAATGCTAGACACTGGGTCTCATGGTCTCCCAGTGCCTGTGGGGTCCTCGAAAAGCCCCTCGGAAGGGACATCCCTGCCCAGGAGCAGCCCACCCGAGGCCTGGCTGAAGGCCGTCCCCTCTCTCTGGGACCCTCCCTGGGCGGGGCGGGGCCACCGTGCCCAGCTGGGCCTGAGTTGCACCGCCAGCCACCGGCGGGCCAGCCTAGACACTGGACTTGGCAATGATCTTCTCAAGCAGGCTCATCATGCGCTCCTGCAGCTGCAGGCTCTGCACCTGCAGGATGTGCTGCTGGTCCAGCATGCGGCGCACCTCACGGCAGGCCTCCTCTGTGGCACGGCTCAGCTTGCGCTGCTCCTGCAGCATGGCTCCCAGCAGCCGCAGCTTCTTCCTCTGGAAGTGGCAGCTCTGCACCTTGCGCTTCTTCACGGGTCGCGCCTCCGACCTGCAGGGATAACACTGGCTGTGGACCTGCTGACCACACAGCCTGACCCTCCCCACCTCCCCACTGGGCAAATGGGGACACTGGGGACCCGGAGAGTCAGGCTACTCATTCAGGGTCTCACCGTTCATGTGTGGAGAGGAGGCCAGAACCCACCTACCCAAGACAGTGGGACAGCATCATGGGCACAGGCACTGCCATCCTTTGGGACTAGCAGGGGACCCCAATGACTTGGGGTCACAGGGTAACCCAGCCCCCGCAGTCTGGGGAAGGGGCAGAGGGACATACCCTACCATCCACAGAGCTGAGCAGGCAGAGGCCAGGCCCAGTTGGGGGCTCAAGGGTGCAGAGGCCACCCGCAGGGTGAGATGGAGGCTGGTGGGAGGGATGTGGGCCATGCATGGCACTCCCACAGGGAAGCCAGAGACCACCAGTCCCAGCTGGGCTTGGGCAGATGGGGAAACTGAGGTCCACAAGGAAGGGCCTGGCCCAGCAGCCTGGAGATGGGGCCAGCACTCCTTGTGGAGGAGGCAAGAGGGCAGGCATCTAGTGGGGGTCAGGTTCTATAAAAGGCCTACGCTTCCTCCCCAGGGCCTTGAACCTGTGGTAGAAGCAGGTAGAACAGCCCTGTAGCCATTCCAAGCACTCTCCTATTGGGGTGGCAAGCATCCCTGGTCTAACCAGCCCCTGCTGGAGGCAAGGCCCTGCCCTGGTGCCTGCCCATCCCCCAGCCCATACTCTGTGCTCTGAGCAAAGGAGTGACAAGCCAACCTTGGGGCTGGGAGAGCTGTCCCCACCTCCCAGCCCTGTGCAATGCCCTGGGCAGCCGGGAGTCTAGAAACCAGGCTTAATGCACGGGGAACAATTGGCCATAACTCTCAGGCCTCCCTGCTAATTTGGTCTGGCCGTTAGCAAAGGTGTTTTTGTGTGTGGTCCTTAATCGAACCCCCCCAGGGAAGGGCGCTGTGTGAATCAAGCAGCTGCCCCTTCATCGAGGACCCTCCTCACCCCACCTCGCATCAGACAGACTTGAAGACGGGGCTGCAGGGGAGCAGCCGTGACTCAAATCCACATTCTTCCTCCTCTTCTCCAACTGACCGACTCCTGTTTTACCTTGAAAGCCCACCCTGAGTGCCCCCTCCTCAGAAGCACCTTCTCTAGGTTCCCAGCCCCCATGCTACAGGGTGTCTCTCCTGCATGCAATCTGGCTCCTGGCTGCTGTGTGGGTCCCTCACAAGCACGGTCGCGTGGCCAGCACAGGTGTGGTATGATGTGTGGTGCACAGCAGCAGGCACGGGGCATGCCCAGCGCAAGGTCACGAGGACGCTCCAGAGGCTCAGCCCAACACACCTCCCAGTGCTGAGAGCACCGGCTGCAGCCCACAAGGGCACAGGGGTGGGGGACCCCGGGCAGGGCATGCTGGGGGTGAGGGCAGGCAGGGAGGGCACACCTGGGGCAAGGGCTTGGGCTCCCTCTGTGTGCCTGGCCCTGTGCCGTGTCTTCTCTCCTATGATGCCCCCAAACACCCTCTGAGGAAGGCACCAACTTATCCCCATTTTATAGGGGGAGACTGAGGCCAGAGAGGTCAAGGAACTTGCCACGCAGCTAGAAGTGATGGAGCCAGGAGACACACCCAGCCTGTCCACAATGAGGCCCTCGCTGGTCTGAGGCCAGCCTGGCCCTGGAGGCTCCTGGGCCACCATGGCTTGCGCAGGCAGCCAGGATGGCAGAGGACACCGCCGCCCTTCGCTGCTCCAGCCCCTTTCTCTGGAGGGCTGGGCTCCTGCCCCCGCTTGGGAGTGGGGTCAGGCCAGGCATGGGGCAGGACGAAAGAGCGAGCACACTACCTGAACTTAAGGGACAGTAAGCTGGAGGAGCTGCCGGAGCGGTCGTCCTCGGAGCGGCCTTCGTAGGAGCACTGGGTATACGGTATGTACAGAGGGGTGGACTTAGCGGACGGCGACAGGGACGCCTCGGTCTGGGATGTGGAGGGCCCCGGTTGCTGGCCAGCCGGCAGTTTGCCATCACAGGACTCGGGGACCTTGGCCAGAATCCTATCAATGGCTAGGTAATAGGGCCAGTCAGGCGGGATGGACTCGCTATCTGTCAAGCATTTTAATTTCCTGAAACGAGAGACATAAGAGCCAAGGGTGAGAAACAGAGCAGGGCCCAGCCCGGCCCCCTGACCCCAGGGAGGGCCACGCCGGCACAGGCAGGAGCCACTCAGCCAGCACAGGCCTCCCCAGAACATCAGTCAAACTCTAGGGTCAGGGTGACACTGGACTTAGAAGTCAGTCTTCAGGACGTACATGGCCTTAGACATTAATAAGTCTATTTGCAAATGCTGGGACCTGGGGCTGATTCCTACTGTTTTTCTCTTTGCTTTTCTGTAGTTTCTAAACTCTCTGCAATGAACAAATACTGCTTTGTAAATAAGTTAGCCAGCAATAATAAAATATTGTGATAAGATATATGATACAAATACAGTAATAAGATACTGTAATATAATAATGACGTTTTCCTAGAGGACACCTCAAGGGGAGAGAACCACAGGAGTTAGAGCACAGCTTCAGTGTCCATAGCTTGGAGTCTGTAACTCGTCTTCACCACTTGGCTGTGTGACCTTGGGCAGATTCATTAACCTCTCTGAGCCTCCATTTTTGTATCAAAATAGAGATGATCAAAGTAAGCTCCTCACACAGCTGTAGGGCAGATTTAATAAAACAATACCCAGCGCGTGCAAACAGCAAGCCAGGCTCCAGTATCATCCTTAGCTGAACCCAGCGGGAAGTCACGTCGGGGTCCTAACCTAGTGGTGCTGCTGTGGTTCCCATCACCCCAGGCAGGAGCCCGGACCCAGTGCCAGAAACTGCAGCCTGCCCACGTTGCCTGACATCCCGTAACCACTCAGCCCCCCAGGTCAAGGGTCTGCACAGGGCAGCTCTGCCCACAGTGGGCCCGAGCCCCTCTCAGGCCCTGCATCCCACGCCCTCCTGCAGATAGGTCCTGCCTTGCCTGGGCTTCCCCTGGTCCTCAGCTGTCCTCTGAGAGGTGAGGCTGGGGACAGAGGGCCCCAGGGCAGCTGGGTCAGAAGAATCTCTACCCCATCAGATCCGGTACCTCCTGAGGCCTGGGGCTCCCCTAGACTCCAGCTTATAGCCTCCCTCCACTGCCAATGCTTGTCTGATGTGGGGTGGCCTTGGAGCTAGAGCGCCTGAGGCCGGATTATAGGACCAGCCCACATCCTCAGAGCTGATGTCTCCTGTCTCCTGCATGGGGCTCCCCACCAGGGTGTGGCCACTGGTCACTGGAGATAATGAGCTGGCTGTCCAAATGTCACCCCCAGCAAACAGGCAAAACCAGATGGGGGGGGCTGCTGCTGGGCGGCAAGTGGTGGACAGCCACAGCAGGCGGTGGCAGCCTCTGGGAGCAGGGTTAAGGGCCCAGGGGCTCATCCAACTGGTGCCATGTCCTCAGCAGAGAGCCAGGGACAGGTTACACAGGGTAGTGCACAGGCTGCCCTGTATTCCTGGCTGTGGGAGGCACATGGATCCACCCTGGGAGGCCAAGGCTGTGCAGTTGCCACACAGACGAAGGGTTTATGCCTGGTGACTGTACTACCTCCACCCCAGATTTCTTTCCAGCCCCCTCAGAGGCTCCAGCTCTCTTTCTGCCCCACTAAAGCCAGCCCACTCCTTGGAGAATTGAGGAAAGGCCTACCCCCAGCTTGGGAGGTCCCCACATGGTATTCCAACAAACCAGGCTCCACAGAAACCAGCCACCCTTTTAGACTTCCTTAGCCTGACAACTTTAATATATAAAGAGCTCTTGTAAAAAAATAAGAACAGCCTCTGCTACAGGGAGGCTACAGGGTGGGGTAGATAAAGACCAGTCACCCAGCCAAGCTTTGGCCTATTAAGGATTGCGTGGCCTCAGGCAAGCCCCTCTGCTGCCCCGGGCCTCGGTCTCCCCCTTGGTGAGCAAGGCTGACAGAGGTGCCATAGAAGCCGGGTGTGCAAGCGCCTCGTGACTGTGAAGTGCCCACCCACAGCGCCCTCATCTCCCAGGCCTCCAGGAATGGAGACGGACCCCTCCCCTGAGACTTGGAGAGAGGCTTTCGGGATAAATAATGGATGAACCAGCCAGACGCTGAGCAGAGCAGCCAGGGAGGCATGGCCCACAAATTCCCCAGTCAGAAGGGAGGCCGGCCAAACAGCCAGCCCGCCTCTGCCACCCTTGGAGCCCCCTCCCTAGCAGGACCCTGAGTGGGGGCTGCGGGGGCTACTTGCCCCTCACTCCTCCCGTCAGGAGCCGTGGCGCTCATGTGACATCATGTATGCTCAGCAACTCTGACGCTGCAGACCCTGAGCGGCTGCCTCAGTTCTGGCTCCTGGGCCTGGCTGGGCCAGGACTGTGGGTCAGAAACAGGCCTCTGGACAGAGCCAGGCTCTGGACCCATTCCTTCAAAGGTCGTAAAAACAGCAACTGAAAACAGAGCCTCCGTGGCTTTGTGGTCTGTCCAGGTTGCATGGCTCCCCCAGAGATGGCGCGTGCCTCCAGGTATGGGCTCCCCTCCTGCCATGCTGAGGACAAGTGAAGGTCCTCTCTCCCACAGTGTGGTTCAGGTGCTCACAGGTCCTGGTCTGCACCCAGCCTCCTGCGGGACGGCCCCTCCCATCCTGGGACACTGAGGCCCAGACTCACCCAGGACACCCACAGGGCTAGGTGCTCTCGGCCCCCCCAGCTTCCAGCTCCTGCTGCGACCCTTGCCCCACATGAGACCCTCTTCACGCCCATGACCTTCACTCCACACCATGACCTTTAGCCCACACAAGACCCTCGCCCCACCTGCAACCCTCCTCATGCCTGTGACCTTCAACCCACACCTGTGACCTTCACCCCATGCATGTGACCCCTGCCCGTGACCCTCTCTAAATGGGCCGGGACCCCATGCCCTCTCCTCCTGGGCACCCGCCTCTGGCTCAGCACTTCCCTCCAGGCTCCCCTCAGGCTGCCAGGGCAGGGGCCAACCTGGGCACAGTGGAGGCAGAGGTGGGGGCCAGGCCTGAGCTCCACCTCTTCCTCCCACAAACAAGCCCCTGCCCATGAGTTGGACACCATCCTGGGCACTCTGGGGGTCCCTGATGTCAGGTCTAAATGCCTCTCCCCACAACCCTGGGGCTGGGGGCTCAGATGATGCTGGAAGTCACAGGGCCTCAGGACCAGACAGGACCAGCAGGCCTGGGAGCCAAGCCACCTTCTCGCCTCTGGCCTCAATTTTCCCACCTGTACAGCAGGATCCTACCACCGCTCCTGAGCTTGGTGGCTGTGGTGGTGGAGACAGAAGAACCAGGCCCAGCTGGTGGCCAATCTGTCTCCCAACTGTGGGTGGCAGGAGTGGAAGTCAGGTCGATGCCGCCTGCATGGGGTGCCCCATCTCTGAGACATCTTGGTGTACAGGGCAGAGGTCTAACATGTGTCCTCAGAGCCGTGCTGGCCTCGGCCCAGCGCCAACCCTGCCACCCCTCCAGCTCTTCAGCCAGTTTTCTGCCCTTAATGGGCCTCAGTTTCTCCACCTTCCCAGTGGGGGGCTACACAAGTAATTTCTGTAGGCCCTATCTCACCATGGGGCTCTGCCCCACAAAGCCAGAGGGGATCCAGAGGTGGGCCACACACCCCAGGAACCACATGCCCTTCCCGACAGTTCTCAGGAGCGCCGCCCATGGGTCCTGGCTCGTGGAGGCCACCGAGGTGCCTACCTGTACTGGAAGGTCATGTTGGTGATTTTGATCTTGATCTCCTCACCCAGCCGACGCTCACCGGTCATCTCGAAGAGCTTGCTGGCCATCTTCTCGTACACTTTGGCATTGCGCTTGGTCTGCTTGAGCTCGTCGAAGAACTCCTCCCAGACAAGCATGAGGCCGCGCATCTCGGCGTCCGTCCAGTTGCGGGCCCGTCGATGCTTCTCCGCTTGTGGGGACACAACGTAGCCGGGCACTTCGGCCGCTGCCATGCTGGAGGCACCTGTGGGGTTAAAGATCGCGCTCAGGTGAGGCCCCGGGCCTGGCCCCGCGCACCATGGATGGGAGGCGGCCACTGGCTGGTCTGCTCGCTTGAAGGCAGCTCCACGCTCAAAATGGGGCCTACATCTGACAGGCAGGAATTTAGTTAAAAGCTTTTAAACGGGAAACGTCATTTTGATGTCACGTTTCCATAGCAACAGAGCAACTGCATAAGCTACAACAACAGAAACCTTTTAACTGAAAGCACAGGAATCAGGGCCGCACTGACGGGCCATCAATATTGCAGTGGGCGGGCTGGCCCAGACCCGGCCACCGGGCTCAGCCCTGCCTCCCAGGCCTCACCAGCCACGCGGAGAGACACGCAAACCACACCAGCCAGGACCCCTATGGGTGGGATACAGGCAGCAGCCCCCACCTCAGCCCCACCCAGCTCATGCAGGCTGAGGGCCCAGGGAGCTCGGGAGAGCCTGAGATGGGGGTGGGGGAAACAGAGAGAGGACGGGGAGACAGGAAGACCAATGCTTCCAACACTGACTTGGACAAGTGGCCATTGGCCCTGGCGGGGTCCTTGGCTGTGGGACCCTCACCCTGCCAGGCTTATCTGAGGTCTGGAGGGCCAGCAGCCTTGTCAGCACAGAGCTGGGCCGCACCTTCCTCTCATGCCATCTGCTCTTTGCTTGTTCCACCAAGCACCCCGGGCCTTGGGTGGGTCAGACACTGGAAACCCCGGGTGGTCAGAGCCAGGCCCTGCCCAATGGTGCAGCAAGGGAGCATGAATGCTGACTTCCAGCACCACCGGCCGGGGACAGCACCCACGATGAAGGCAAGCTCTGTGCCAACGGATGAAGAGGGATGGACCAGGTAAATCAGGAAAAGGCCAAGGGCACTCCCTGGGAAGAAGCAGGCCCGGCAAGGGCAGCGGGGCAGGCACTGTCAGAACACACAGGGAGGAAACGTGTGTTCGAGGGCCCAGCTGGGGAGTAGGTCTCTTCTCTGCAGGTCTGGCCAGGGGACCTCAGCCTAAGAATAGCTGAGGGCAGGAGTCCAGGCTTGGTGAGGCCTGTGGGGCCAGCAGGGAGAAGGTGCCACCTCCAGGCATCAACATCCAACATGTAAAAGGTAAAAATCAGACAAGATTCCAAGAAGCCCAGGCGCCTGTGCAAGGCATGCTGCGTGGACACGGTGTCCAGCCAGGTCTGGTGTCCAGGTCAGGCCTGGGCTGCCCAGGACAGGAGGAGCTGAGCCTCGGGTGTAAGGGGTCTGTCACGTCTGCCAGTGCCCCTAACGTCCTCTGTGAAGAGCGTGGGGGGCGGGGTAGCAAAGGCTCACTGGCTGAGGCTCTCAGGGGAGGACAGGGCAGGGATGAAGCTGGAGAACATGGCCCCCTACGGGGACACGGGGAGGGCTGGTCTGGAGCTGTTCTGTCCCTGCAGTCAGAGTGGGGAGTGCACTGGGAGGGCAGTGGGGGACAGGTGGACAGTCCCAAGAGTTTGCTGGAAACTCAGAGGGGGCTCTGTATCCCTTCACCAGGCTCCTGGGTCAAGGCCAGGCCCTGCCATCAGTCCCCTGTGATGTGTCCAGCCCCATCCTCTCTAGGCCTCGGGGGGCCAGCTAGGGACCCGGGGACACCATCCCTACTGCCTGGCTGTGTGGTGCCCTCCTCCTGCAGGGGCACCCAGGAGGGGCTTCCAAATCCTCCCCACTCACTGCCAGGGTCAGGCCTTGGCCAAGCTGGCTTGCTGCTGCCCCCTAGTGCCAGTGCAGGGTCTGGGGGCCGGCACAGAAAGCTCTCAGGAGCGTCTGCAGAATCAGTCAGTGACTAGAAGGCCCACCTCCTCCAGGAAGACCTCCGCTCTGCAAGGCACAGGGCTTGACCCTCCTGAGTGAGGTCAGGGACCTGCCCACTGTCCCTTCCCCGGCTTTGACTCCAAGGGCAGAGGCGAACTGACTCAGTGTCTCCTAGCACAGCGGGAGATGCAGGGCTCCAAGGGGAAGGCAGGCAGAGCACGACCTGGGATCCAGGTGGGTTCTGAATCACAGTTCTGCCCACTCAGCATGTGGCTGTGGTCCCACCTACCCCCAGCCTCAGCCTCCTTACCTCTACAACGGAACAACAGGACCTGGCTGCATGACTATTAAGTCACCCAGCATGGTACTGGCCAAGAGGAGGTTACAGCCTGGGGAGGCCACACGACACTACGTGCTGCCCCCACTTCCTTCCGTGGATCTGCCTTGGAGCTTCAGGTGAGTGCAGAGCCTGGCACGCTGTCCTGGCTGAAGGGGCAGCTGCTGGCCAGCAGGTGCCACTACTGGTGCTCAAGGCCCTGCAACCAGACAGCTCTAGAGGAGGCATCTACACCCCCTGCTTGCCTGGGCTCTTGTAGCACAGGGCAGCAGGAGCCCAGCCTGGCAGGGAGCTGCCCCATGCCCATGCTGCCCTCATGGTAGCAGTTCTGGGAAGGGAGGGTAAAGGACTCGAGTCCAGCCTCCTCAGGCTCTGCCGCACCAGGATCCCCTGGACAGGGCGAGTTCTGGAGCACTTCCTGAAGCAGCACCCTCACTTTGGGTCTCCAGGGACAAGAAAGAAGTAGGCAGGCAGGGGGAAGGCAGGGCCAAGCATCCCACTGCCCCTCCAAGGGCCCGTGCCTGTCTTCTGCTGGGGAGGAGCTCCTACCTTGGCTCAGCTGCATGGTCTGCTGGGACCCTCAGTGGCCGTGGCTCGGGAGGCAGAGGGCCTGGGTCTGGGCACCAGCAGCACCTGCAGGGAAAGGGGCAGGTCAGGCCTCTGCTGGAGTGGCCTGGGGAAGACCCGGGGACCCAGGCCTGGTCCTGCCGTGCTCAGGTGAGGCCGTGCTCTCTAGGGTGGTCACCCCTTCGATAACGAGGCTGGCTCACCTGACACTCTCTTTCCACTTGGCATTCATGGTGGCTGCTCTGCCCAGCCTGGCAGGCCAGCAGTAAACCAGGACTGACCATGGATGGGGACAGCAGGGCTCGGCCAAGGGAAGCCCAGAGCAGGAAGTGGCATGCCCCCAGGGACATCAAGCACCTCCCGGAAGCAGGCAGCTGAGAGCTGAGCCTGCGATAACAGGCAGGAGAAACTGGCGGGAGAACTCGGGGTTTGGAAGGCAGGGACGCTTGGGGAGCGTGGGGTGCAGTCCTGGGGGAGGCGGCAGGACCCAGGAGTTGGGGGCCTCGAGCAGGGCTGAGGAGCAATGAGAGCCAGGAGGGGAGGGGTTTGGCCAGTGGATTGAGGGTTAGGAGGGGGGTCTCAACCCACCTCAGCATTGGCCTGTTGCCGCAGAGCGGAGGGAAGGGGACTCTGGGCAATGTCACCCTTCCCCCATGTCAGCAGGGACCCAGACCCTTCACTGTCAGCCCTCTGCCTCAGGGGGCAGCCCTAGCCCTGACCCGATGGCTCCCCTGGGTCCACCCATGACTTAAACACCCCCTGGGCCACGACAAGTGGCAGCCTGGCCAGCGGCCTCCTCTGTCCCCTGTGAGGGTGGGGAAAGCCTTCACCCCGCCTGCAGTGTCTCTGGAGGACATGACCATGACAGGGCGAGAATCCGGCAGGTGAGGACGAGCCATCTAATCAGACGGGGGACCAGGCTGCAGAGCCCTCGGCACTGCAGGAGGTGCTCAGCATTTCCCAGGAGTCTTGGTGACTCCACGAGGCCGGGTCCACCTCTGTGCCCATGATGCCTAAACTATGGGTCCTGGGGGTCACAGATTGCCTTGTTCCTCTGGCCCCATGCCAGGCTGCCCTGAGGTCACCCCCACACTGACCAAGCAGGGGCTTCCTGTCCAGGGATGGCTGCGTCACATCATGTCCAGTCACGACTTGCAGCCACCTGGTGCCCACCTTGCCCTGGCTACTTCCCTCACCTGACTCGTGCTTGTTAACAAATATTAAACTCCACACCTGGGAAATTGCTTCAAAATCGTTTTGGAACAAAGCCAGTTGCAGCTAGAAACCATTACCATTGAAGGCGCAGAGCACAAGTCCCCAGTAGGGAGGGGAGGGACCCTAAATCCTGCAGCTCTGAGCCTCGTCGTGACTCCTTGGGTGAGGTGCTCAGGACACATTGGTGGACGGCTGTGGCAGACAGGCGCACTGGGGAGGCTTGCCACTTGCTCCCACAGGATCGGGCCCCTTCCCTTTCAGGAAATACCAGCCATACTTGGTGTGCTCAGGTGTGCCAAGGGCCCGGCTCTGCACACCTGGACCAAGGAGAAAGAAGTGCTGTCTTCCTGAAGTGACCAGAATTTTGGGGCTCTGGGGTTGTGTCACTGATGAGGAGACAGATACAGGGAACGGAAGCAACTTCAGCGACTCGCCCCCACTGAACGCTTAGAGCATCTGAGGCAGAACCTAACCTGGTTGGGCCTGACCATCAGGCCCTCCCGCCAAGTGCTCACTACCCATTCAGAGAAAGGGGACCCCATGCAGCAGGAGAGCAGGTGGCACGAGCTGCCGCAGAACCCCAAGAAGGCCCCACACATGGCCACGCCACCTCAGCCAACGGGACCTCCCCTGGCACCACCCACAGAGAACGGGGAGATGGCTCCCACCAATCAGCCAGAACTAGAGGGGACTTCAGCAAACACAAGTAACCTGCCCTGGAGAAACCCACAGCCCAGGGTTTTTGTTTATGTAGGTTGGTGAGCAAAATATCTGGACCCCAGGATTCCTACACCCCCAACCACCAGGCTCCAGAGGAGGGGATCAGCCAGAGCTAGGAAGGCACCCCCGTTGAGCTGAGCAGAGAAGACTTCTTGGAGGAGGTGGTATTTCAGACAGGAAAAACCTGTGGGCTAAGATGGATGGGGGCAGGCTCTGCAGGCACACTGGCCCAGACCAGTTATTATGGGGGCCAAGGGGCATGGGGTGCCGACGGCCAAGGAGATGGAAGGGGGCAGTGGGGCCCTGGTAGCCTGAGGGCACAGCTCTCACCTCTGTGCCAGCCCTTCCCACCCCTCCTAGGTCCTGGGCCAAATGTAGAAGCAGATGTTAAGGGCTCAAATCCTGAAGCCTCTATGTAACCAGCTTCCAACGTCATTGGATCATTAGAGCTCTGGCAACCACACCTGCTGGGCAGGACCATTTGCAAGTGACACCCTGGTAGGAAGCACCCAGCTAGGTGGGGGCTTGGGACCACTTTTTCATCTGTGGCTCCCAATACAGGGCTTGTGCCTGCTCACAGCTGCCCAGGGGACCCTCCTCGGTGCCAGACATTAGCTGGTGTGCCCCCATGCACAACCCTCACCCCAGGAAGAGCTGCAGACTGTCTCCTCAGACACCAGCTCAGTAGGGGCTAGGTTCTCAATAAACAAAGTAAGCCTTGCACAGCAGCAATAGATGGTTTGATTTTTCCTTTAATTTGGATGTACAATGTTTGGAGCAGCTTAAAAAATTTAAATATACATCTCACATCAGTCTTTCCCTCTCTTCTTGGAAGCGGACCATCAGGTCAGGGCTAGGGCTCCGGGACTCTCCCATCACAGCCCTGCTGGCTCCCAGCGGAGCTCCAACTCCTACCAACATCCACTCTGCCCACAGCACAGAGCAGCGAAGCCCATGTAGGTCAGAACAGAAATACTGCAGGCAGGTCCACGATGGCTACGGTCCACACCCAGTCTGCAGGAGACTCTGCTCCTGAACCACTTGAGGGGAGGAGTTCCTCTGACTGCATTAAAGTGTGACAGGCACACAAGGGAAGAGTGGCCCAGGAACCCTCCAGGTCGTCTTCAGTTGTCACATGGCTGTTTGAGCAGGTCCCCCCTCCCCTGCAGCAGCAGCAGGCCCAGTGAGGAACAGTCTTCTTGTCTGAGCCACCTTGAGCTCTCCCCCGAGCCTCAGTGGCTCTCGAGGTCTTTCTCCCTGTTCCCACATGTTGTTCCATCAGAGGACAGCTCCAAGTCCACCCCAGCCAGCAACTACGGTCCTGGACACTCACCGCAGAGGGAGCCAGGACAAAGCCCTGAGTGAGGACATTCACTAGGAAGGGTGCTCACAGGTAGCACAAGGAAACTAATTCCACTCCCCCAAACACACAGACCCAAACTCACTCTGCCCCTGCAGTGGGGAGGGGGGGTGCCCCATGTGCCCAATGGCCATGAGCTGAGCGACTGCTGTGTGTGAGATCCACCCACCAGAGCTCGCCAGCAGGCCTCGGTTCAGCCCACCAGGAGGAGCTGCTCTGAGATGGCCCGTAGATGAGGCGGGTGGGGTGGGGTGGGGTGGGGTGGGGGAGGGTGTCCCTTGGCGGTACAGAGCCTTCTCTGATGCCACATTCCGGGTATCTGGAGGTGTTTCAGCTTCACTCTCTCCTCCTGAAAAGGTACACGTGCTGACAAAAATGAGAGAACAGTAACAAAGGGCACTTGGCAGTTGGAAAGTCACCCCTGCACCTCAGCCGGGGCCAGCAGTGGAAGGGAGGCACGTTCTGGGAGAAGAGACAGGCGTTAAGTGCATTGCCTAACAATTCTACCCTGGTTTCATTAAAATCTTTCCTGACATCACCAGCAGAGAAACAAAACCCCTAACCCCTGCCTTCCCCAAAAAACTCGACAACCAAATTAATGACATTTTTGATAAAATCTGGATTGATAATATGATTGGTGCTTGCCACAGATTTTTAGGAACTTAACAAAGTCTTAATTCCTTCTGCAGACAGTTGATATGGTGGACTACTTTCTCCATGGGACTTTAATGAGCAATGAGTCCTGATTTTACGGAGTCCCACTCTGAGATGTCCGAGTCACACAGCCAACTTTACATGCTGGTCTAAGAAAAGTCAACTTCTAGGAAGAACAGACACGGGCATTCTCGGAGGCCTTGCATGTTTATCTTGAGATGTGTGTGTGTGTACATAAAATTATAGATGCATATATGTGTACATACATGTAGACGTAGGCATGGGTAAAGTAATTTTACTAATGAACTCATATTCGTCTCTAAAGTGCACAGGTAGGTCGTTGGGTTGCCACCTATCACCAGAGCTGGGTTCTGAGCCCCCATGCTAAGAACTGACTACTGTAGATCACATGATAAACAAGGCCAATTAAACTATGTCGAGCCCAGTGATATGAACTCTAAAGAGAATGGCTCCAATTCTTACATTCACAGTGTTATTTCTTACAAATGTAAACATCTAACCAGGAACAACCTCCTGCCTATGATACGCCTGTCTCAGAGCTGTTGAAATATCCTGGGAGCAGGGGCAGCAACAAGCTCTGAGGACTTTCCCACCATCCACAAACATTTCTAATAGGCTTTCCACGGGGAAAGGTAGGATGAGAAACGGGAGACCAAAACCAATAAGGAGAAGGTAACTTTCTTACTTAGTTAAAATTCAGTAGCTTCCCTTAAGGTCCTCCTCAAAAATCGGATCCATTTCTACCATTCGTGCTGTGCCTGACACCAGGGAAAGCCGGTCCTGGTACGGAGGCCTCGGCAGGGAGCTGCCAGGGAAAGCCTCGCAGCGGCCTGCAACCTCCCCTCCAGCTTGTGGGCAGTGGCATCGCAGCTCCCCTCCAAATGCCACAGCAGGACAGGGACAGAGGAAGCTCTGGGGTCTCAAGGTAGCACCTGCTCAGACGGATGTGAGGTTAACTTGATGTACCAAAAGATTTTCCTCCTTTCCAGATTCTGGAAAATAGCTCCCAAATCATCTCCATTTACCATGTCAAATACCCAAAACATTGACTGTCAGGAACGAACTGACCAGTATGACAGTCACTGAACGAGCCAGGCCAGCCTCAAGGGCTCACGGTCAAGCAGCAAGCAGAGCTCCCAGGTTGGGCCTGAGACAAGAGCAGCCCTCCCACCCGGGGTGCATCTTCATTTTTAACCACTGGGCTGCTTTAAGCCTGGAAACAGGAGGCTGGTCCAGAACCCAGGGCCTAGGGGTGGGAGCGGCAGCTGACAGGGGTGTGGAGCTATCTTAGGCCAAGTCGCTGTCCCCTCCCACCTACCCATTTCATTCCTGTCCCTCAGATCCCCCCCACCACAGGAGCTCTGGTGGGCACAGATATGCACTGTCCTGAGCTGAAAGGAGGCGCAGTGTATGGATAAGAGCTGGGAACAGAGCAGAAGAGGTGTTGGGGTCTAACAGCTAACAAGACACCAAGCTTTGCTCTTACCCAAGAGGTGCTCAGGCCCCATGCAGCTCAGTGACAACCCTGGAGCTGTCTGGACCCGACATGCAGAGAAGACTATGGGGATGGCAGGTCCCAACCCCAGCCACCAGCTCCTAGGGCAGACCACAGCCCAGGGCCAGCTTGGGACCAGAACTGGAGGATGTCAGAGTCAACGTTTCTGGATACAACAGAGGTAGCTCATGGCCAGGTGGGTGGTCTTGTCAGCTAACGAGCAGGGAAGCCGCTGTCCCTACTGGTGGGCAGAGAATGTGCAAGCTGCCGGTGCTGAGGAGGAGGGTGCTGCAGGTGAGCGTGGCCTCCTACACCCCCTCCTCACCCTCCTCAGAGTGGGGTCCCAGGGAGAATTCCTGCTGTGGACGCCCGAACACCACCCCCTCTCCACAATCTCACTAAATGGGAATGAGTAAAAAAGGGGGACTTGGGCAACAGAAACGTCACCGGGTGTTAAGAAGGGTTTGCGAGTCTCTATGGCAGAGGGAGCAGTGGCCGGAGGGGCCCCTGTCCACCTCCACAGACGCTGTCTCATGCAGCACAGGCCTTGCCGTTCACATACTTTACATGGGCATAGAAGAGTTACATTAAAATTAATCTCTTTACTGATATAATTAAATTTTGAATCCTGAGAAGAAAACAGAGAAAGGGAGGTGGCGCTGTGTGTCTGGCACTCCCAGCCTCCAGCCTGGCACCCGCCGCAGTGTCTGTGCATGCAGACAGAGAGTGCGGGGAGCACACCACTGGGAGACACGGGGTGTGCTCTCAAAGCCTGTGGGTGGCGTGATCTACCTGTGGGGTAGCCGAGGAGCCAATGGCCAGCCTGCAAGAGTGAGGACTTCTGTCCCAGACGCAAGGGCAGCTGCAACCTGGCGACAACCAAGAGGTGAACATTGGGAGAAAGAAACGCCTTGTCAGTGGGTGCTGCCCCTGGCTGCAGCGTGAAGGCCAGCCATACCGTGGCTCCTGCTCTCTAAGGGCTCAGCTTTCCCCCAGCAACACTCCTATGTCCCCTGCACAACCAGCTTGCTGCAGGAACACTTCTGCCACGTGGCAAAAACCCACACACTGCTGGGCTGCCTGTGTGACGTGAGCGGAAGCCTGCAGTGACCGAGCTGGCCTGGCGCAGGCTCCTGGAGGCTCCGGCCCCAATCACCAATTCCTCCTGGCTTCTCCCACCTCAGGCACTCAGCAGGTGGTAACCTTGTGGACATTTCGCAAACAAGTCAGCAGCCGGTGGTACGGGCTTCCTGGCACCGCAACCACCTCAAACACAGACTGGAAGGCCCTGCGGTCGAGCTCCTCCTCTATCTGGTGTCTGTAAAAGTCTGTGGCGACCAGGCAGAAAAGGTTCACGTCCACCTGCTCCAGCTTGCCCATCCTGCTGATGACGTGCGGAAGGCTGGTGGAGAAGTTAAGGGAGAACACTGGCAAGTGAGGGGAACTGCCCCACCTTCCTCGCCGGGAGTTCCTTTCCTGACACAGGCCCGTATACCGCCCAGGGAAGCTTGAAGTGACCAAAGCAGCGTGGGGTGGCCTGGACCGCACCAGCTGCCTCCAGCTCCTCCTACAGCCCTCTCCCGGGTGGAGGCCTAGCAGGGTGGGGATGGGATGGGAAGAGGTGGCTGAGGGATCCCCTCAGAGCCCCCAGACAGGGCGCTTGCTGGCAGGCTCTGCTCTGCAGCACTTACCTGGCCTGGCTCCTGGGCAGCACTGGCAGCTGGTGCTCCTGCTAGCTCTGCTCGGGCACAGTGAGGGCAGGGCCGTGGCCCTGCCTGCCCGTGCCTTTCCAGGCACGCTGGGTAAGGCCGTGCTGTCAGCGCAAGGACAACCGCGCTGCTCAGAGGCTCTTGTGGTCTGTCTCGGGGAAAGGGTGCCAAAAGAGGCACTCCTGGCAGCCAGCATTTCTGGGGCAGGGACTGGATCCTGAATTAAGATGTTCCCCAAGAGGGTGATGGAGGCCCAATGGCAAAGCTAATGAGAATCAGCACTGGGAAGAGCCCGGCTTCTTGGAGCACGTGAGTGGATGGGGCATCCACAGAAACCAGACACTTGCCTAAGCTGCCCGTGCCCCCGGCTCTCCCTGTGGAGGGCAGCACGTCAGCTGCAACACTCCCACCCATGCCAGCCTTTCTGGACAGCCTGGTCGGCAAAAGGCTGGACATTCTGTTTTCTGTGTCCCCGTCAACATTTTACTCCCTTGGAGCTGAGGCAAATATCACCTTGACATCTGCAGGGGTTTTGCAAAGGTTACATTTCAAAACCTTGAACACAAAACATGATCCTGGATGTTGACAGAAGACTCTGCAAGGTGCAGTGGAAAGGGGGGCCCGGCTGGCGCTCAGGGATGCAGGAAGGATACATGGCTGAAACCCACGGGCTGGTGGAGGCGCTGACAAAGAAGCAGGAGAGGCTCCACGTGGCCATGGCGACCGGGGTCCTCTGCGTGAAGTTGGAGAGGGAGAGCATGACCCAGTCCCGGACCATGGATGACTGCCCAGTGCTGTGCAGAGTCTGGAAAACCTGAGGGAGCAAGAGCCTGAGCATCAGGCATGGACATGGGAGGAGAGGGGAGCCACACTGGGGTCAAGGACCACTTGAGGAATGTGGTCCTATTGGCAAACCTCCTGGGACATCTGGGGCTGACCCCACCTCCCCTGCCCCACAGCAGATACCCTTACCTTATACACGACAGTGGCCATGAACTGGGGGTATGGCTGCTGGTTGGACAGAAACTCCCCAATGACCTTGTTCATGACATCCTGGGGTGGGAAGAAGTCATCTAAAAACTGAGGCAGGATCCTTGCCACCACCCTGGCTTCACAGGGAAACCCTTTCCTGATCCTAGAAGGAGGGGACATGGGTCAGAGCCTCCCCTGGCTCCCCACAGCTCCTCAGCCCTGCCCGGGAGAGCCTTGGCTGGGAAATGCTGACGTGGAACCAGGGCTGGAGGTGCCCTTGACCTTCACACATTGTCCAGGTGGAGTCAGAGCTGGGCAGCTTCAGTATGAACTTTGAAAGCAAGAAGGCAAAGCCCCAGCTCTCCGTTGCCCACCTCACCAGCGACATGCCACCTGCCACGCAGGGCTCCCCAGGGCTCCCCACCTGGGGGCCAAGGAGCCAAAGAAGGGTTTGAAAGCCACGCGAGGGAATAAGCAGAAACAGTTTGAGTGATGTCACACAGGAGATCTAAAAAGTAACAACAAAGAGAACTGTCCTCCGTTGCGTTTTCATTCCACATCAAAATGCTTCATGAACCTTGACACAATGTATTCTGACTTCTTTCTTCTTATACAAGCTGGACTCCACCTGCGCTATTGTCGATTTCTCTCTCAACAGATCCTGTAATTCGCCTGAGAGGATCCTCTTCGATGCTAAAAGACGGCCGCCACATGACTACCCTGTTAGTGCACAGCTGACAGCATGTCACCTGAGAAGCTGGCCATGAGCCAGACACTGAACCACACTTCCCCAAGGCAGGCCTGCTCATCCCGCTCACCTGGCAGTGCCAGGACCCTCCATCGAGAGCTACTTCTGTCACTTCCTCCAGTGCCTCCCGTGGTGCCAGGTACGTGGCCAAGCTGAGTGCCTGTAGTGCACTCACTGGAATGTCTATGTCCCCAGCACTGGACCAGAAGCTCCACGAGGGCAGGGACTTAGCCATGCCACCTTTGTGTGTGCAGCTGCCACTGAGTGCCCAGCACGGGTGGCACTCAGTGAAGGTGTGTGCACTGGAAGGACGACTACAAAGGCTCATTTAACACTCCACACAGAAACAGAGCAGCCATGCTCAGCTGTGCAGACATCTCATCTGGCCAGAGTGACACAGGCCAAGTCCCTCTGAGCAGTGGCTGCCCATTAGCTGGAGTGACTGCAGATCACAGGCAGAACAGCACAGGGGAGGCCACAGACCCAACAGGTCGCTGGGACTGAGGCCCAAGAACAAAACATGTGGACTTGTCCTCAGAAAAAAGCGTGACGAGGCACCTAACCCATTTTCTAGAACAGGCAAGTGAAGCCAATTCTGAACAAAAACGCAGGCAGGGTAGGAGGCTGGAAGGGTGAGCACCGACCACATGGCTTGCAGAGATGCTCTCGTTGGCCTGTCTTCACCCTTGCTCCTCCTCACGCTGTTCCTAACACTGCTCGGGGGGCTGTGCACTCCCTCCTACAGCCCTTGATGGCGAGGGCAGGCGCCTGCTTGCACCATGGGACCCTCTCTCATGAAAGGCAGAGAGAGGGAATGTACACTTTAATCACCGAGGAGGCACCACCCCCACCTTCCAACCGAATCATTCATGTGCCCATGTTACAACACCAAACCTCTGGGGACTGTCTCCCTAGACTTCAGGAGAGAGGGGCAAGCTCCTGGGATGACCTTGGAGTCGGTCAACACCATACTCGAGTGCTGGGGTCCTAGGAGCCTGGAGCCAGGTCCTCCACTGTCAGGGGTGGTGGGGAAACGTCGGTGGGACCACACACAGTGTGAAAAGCACAAGCAGCACGCAAGGGCAGAGCTCCCGGCCATAGCTGCAGCAGGGCAGTTAGTGGCTGAGGGGAGGGCCTCGCTTCTCACCTGTCGAAAAGCACAGACACCCGCTCCATGGCAACAATCACTGACTCGCTGTCTGGGGCTGCAGGGTTAGGGTCCGAGGCTCTACCCGGACTGATTTTCTCCTTTCCTGAAACAAAAGCATTTAGTGCAAAGGTTACATAATCTGTAAAACCCAACAGGCTCTACAGACAGTGCCTTGAACACACGAGTTTGAGTTCCTAGAGATGATCTGCAAGCAGGTGACGGGCGCCCCCTCCTAGCCCAGGACCCAGCCCAGCTCCTATGGCCCAGCCACATGGGATGCAGTGCCAGAGGCAGGGTTCTGATAGCTGCACACAGTGAGGCGCCCTCAGCTCCAGAATCTCTCACCAAGTGACAGGGCTGGCTTAAGGTGACACTAAAGATGCCGAATCAGAGGGGACCTGGGTTCATGTCCCTCAAGTAAGTGCCTGTCTCATTTGAACAGAAGTTGGGCTACAATTATTGTCAGGTGCAGAGGACCCAGGCGTTCCCACGGCATTCGTATCTGCTCACCTGTGTACATGCAGGTGAGCATCAGGCCCAGGGCCGCCATGGCCCGATGCGGGCTGTGTACGTTCACTCTGTCCACGCTCAGCTTAACCAGGGATTCCGTGTCCAGCCGGGAGAGCTGCTCTGAGAGCAGGAGGCGCTCCAGGCCTCGGAGGGCGCAGTGGTAAATGATGGAGGGAGTGGACTCCTCACTTCCGGACAGCATCACCCCACACATCTGGACAGCAGAAAGTCTCCCGAGTCCAAGACGCATTACACTAGCTCAGGGTGTTCTTGCCGCCTCCTTCCCCCAAATTGACACTGGGCCACTGTACAATCCTACCAGGCCAAGGGCATGGAAGCCCACTCCCCGAGTCCAGAGGAAGACCACCAGGCTGCTCACCTGTATTACTGATGCTGAGAACTCTGGCCCCACGTCCAGAGGGTAGTTCTCGATCAGGTAGAACGCAGTGGCACACATCACCAGCACGTGCTGCTGGCTGTGGATGTTCACGCAGCTGCAAACGGGAGACATCCACCAAGCTCAGCCCATACAGCAGCACTCCACTGCCTCCTGGAGCGCACCCACCCTGCAGGCTCCTGCAGGCTCCCACAGGCCACTACAAGCTGGCCTGACCCTCCAGCCTCTGTTCGACCACTCTCCGGGAGGAAGGCCTGTCCACCTCCCCCACAGCCTGCCACCTCCAGAGCTTCTCAGAGGCCTCTGGCCATGGACGCCTCTCCCATCGCCTCGCCTTGTCTCTGTCCTGGCCACTTCCCAGTCCCTCCCCACCCCTCTCAAAGGCCTCTGAATTCCCTGACACCGAATCAGGTCTCCTCTACTCTCGGAATGCCCTGCACTTGCTCTGTGTGGTACACATTATCTCATATCACACTGACTTGTGTGGTCTCAGGTCTGCCTTCCCCACAGCAGTGGCGGCCTCACCTCCTGTCCCCTGCCTGCCCTTTCTACCTAGATACCACAAGCTTCCTGCATCCCCAACTCTGCTCCTCCTGAGTCCTCTGCACCCATGGTACCCAGAGCCCCTGAGCAGTGGCACCCATCAGCATAGCCAAGGCCTCTGCCACAGTCTGAGGCCTATTCTGGGGCTACCCCCTCTGAGATCACACTGCTGCACCAACACGCATATTGTCGACACATGGGCACTGAGGCAGGCCCATTCCCAATGTGCACTTCTGCATCCCCTGCATGACTTGGCTCTGTGCCAGCTCTGTTCCAGTGAGGACAGCTAAGGAAAAGGGCCTCCCAACAGGCCTGCGCCACCCCTGGCCTACACGAGCACAATGGCCTCTAGTGTGCCACCTGCCCTGCCCCAGTCCATCCCAAACACAGCCTGACGGGCCATCAAACCATGACCTGCTCACACTTCCATCCATCTGGGCCCCGCCTCTCACTGCAACTGTGCCAGTGAGGGCTCCTGAGACTCTTCTTCTCCTCCAAACCTTCCATTCAATTTGACCCCTCCCCACACTGCACCTGACGAAGGGGACAACTAGCTTTTGCTCCCAGCCCCTACTCATCTTTGCTCCTAACGCTTCCCTCAGCTCCCCCTCGCATCTGTTTGATGCAACTCCACCCTTCATCTGCCATGGGTTCTAATGACAGCACTGCTACAGAGGCCTCAGCCCCAAGAGGGCTGCCCGTCTCTGCCCCAAGGCTCTGCATCTGCAGGAGCATGGAGCTCCCAAGACACACTCTAACAAGCTTGTCTGGTCTTCCAAGGGGCTCTGCTGCCAGCCGTGCTTTATCGGCAACACATCCGTGCAGAACTGCACGTGTAGCTACTTTAAGAAAAGGTGACGTGGGTGGGAATACAGGGAAGTGCTGGGGAGCACGGGACTCGCAGTCAGGGGACGCTGCAAGAGGAGGCAGAGCCTGGGAACAAGAACAGTTTCAGTGGGCACAGAACGAGTGCTACCAGCCTCAGGAACATGAGCTGGAAATGGACGTGTGGAGTGGGAGAGGGATGTAGAGAAAGCAGCAGCTCCTATCTCAGGGGACACCCAAGAGAGCTTCAGGAACGTCCCTGCATCCCCATGAGAAGGGTTCCCCCCTGCATTCCTGCTTACACCTGTGGCTGTGTGGGCAGGGACCTGGTGTGCAGTCTGAAGGTGTAAAGTCCCTCTTTCCCCAGCCCATTCCAAGAACCCCCACCCCATGCTAGACAGGCTCCACTCACTGGGCAATCACTTTGAGGTTGGAGAGGATATAGTCGCTGACAACGGGGACAAGCTGCTTGGCAGTGTCGTCCAGGAGGTCACACTCCAGCACATAGAGGATGCCATGCAGGGCTCCGATCCTGCTGGGCAGGTGGCTGCTCCTGAGTGTGCTCTCCAGCAGGCGGCTGACTGGCTCTGCCACGGCTTTGTCCTGGGGCACAAGCACACGGAATGACAGCTCAGGTCCCAGTGGCCTGCTTCCCTGTGGCCCAGGGAGGGCTGCCGTCATGCTAAGGTGGAAGTCCAGTGTGCCCAAAAGAGTCCACACAGAAGGGCTGAGACTACTTCCTCAAAGAAGCCTGCATGCAGGGTTGGCCCCTGGCTGGTGCCTGGAAACTGGGATGTCGGGAGGGTGTCCCCTGACACTGGTCTATGTGAACTTGGACCAAAATGACATCAATTTCACTGAGCGTTCTAATAAAATGGAGTTTAGTGTACACCTAAGCACTCAGCACCATGCTCTTCATTTAAGATTCGCTCAACAGCAAAGAGAAGACCTTCACAGAAAACACTGCCTGCAGGTGGTAGCACCATCAGTGTTTCCAGATTGTTCCCCTATGGAAAGGCCACTAATGCCGGCTGGCCACCCAGCCTCTGGGGGAATTCTGCATCCCCATGGTCTCAGGTTGCAGAGGATGACGTTTGCTGCTGATCAGTTCCTTCTCGTCCCCACCACCCTCTGTGCTGGTCCTGCCCATGCGGCTATGTGGCATCTCCCCAAGATCAGCTCCCACCCAGACCTCTGGGTCCTGCTTCTCAGGCATGGCACCAGAATCTGCTGTTGAAAGTGCAGGTGTCACTATCATGGGCACACATCTCAAAAGAATGACATGCTACAGAATGATACTATCTGCACCAATGCACAACATACCAAAAACCCTCACGGAAGATGACCGTCTTCAAGGAAAAATAGCATGCGTACAGACTGGGAACCCGTGCCCATGCGTCATTCTGCCTTAGGGTCTGCTTTTAAAAATTACCGCTACTTATCTGATTTACTGTTGCACAATATCTGCCTAGGGGATTGGGGCCTGAGAACAAAAACACAATGACAATTAAAATTAACTCAGCAGCTAAACTCCCCACGAAGAAAAATGGAGTCCTTACAAGTCCAGCTGCTTGACAACGTCTCAGAAACACCAGAGGGTGTATACTTTGAAAAGATGTGTTTGCACAAAGAAAACCAACATGTTCCTTGTTGCTGCTCTCAGGATGGCTTCTAAGTCGCCACTGGGCACTAGGCTGAAGGCCACCCATGACAACGGTCGATCCCTGCGCTAGCATCCTGGCTCACAGAGGGCAGGTTCTAGGGGAAGCATTGGGAAGGGGGTGAGAGTCAGGCTTGGGGTCACAGAGCCATGCTGCAATGGCTGAGCAACCAGCAGCAGAATGAGGAGGAACTCAGAAGGAAGACCACTCGACCTAGCTACGGTCTGAGTATTGTGTCCCCCAACATTTCATATGTTGAAACCTAATCCCTTGTGCAAAAGTATTAACCAAGTGGGTCCTGTGGGAGATGATTAGGGCATGAGAGTGAAGCCCTCATGAATGGGATTAGTGCCCTCATAAAAGAAGCCTGAGGGAGCCTGTTTGCCCCTTCCACCGTGCAAGGACACAGTGAGAAGGCGCCGTCTATGAAGCAAGAAAGGGGCTCTCAGCAGACACTGAATTTGATCTTGAACTTGATCTTGAATTTGATCTTGAGCTTCTCAGCCTCCAGAACTGTGGGATATAAATTTCTGTTCCTTATAAATTATCCAGTCTAAGGTATTTTGTTACAGCTGCCCAAATGGACTAAGATAACCCTGATGCCAAGAACAGACTACAGTATCCAGACTTTGGGAGTGGAAATGCAGGGTTACTGTGACAAACAGTCCCCAGGCGGGAGGCTGTGTTGACTGAGAAGCCCAGGGGTATCTGAACCACATCTGAGAAGGTGTGGGGGGCCACCAGGCTGCAGGGCACACTGTGGAGAAGCCAGTCACATTTCCACCATCTACACTGTCCTAGTGCCAGCACACACCACGGCCCTGTGGGGATGGCCTCTGTAATGACATACCGAACCAAGGGGTACAGGAGCCCCAAACCACAGCCTGGCCACTGCAACACACGTCACAGCGACCTGTGGAATGGTATCAGCACTAATGGGATCCTGCCAGCTGACCAATGCTGTGGTTCACAGTGTTGTGGGAGTTCAGCTCAGGACAGGCCTTCGAAAGAGGTGGCTGCACCAGCACCTCTGACCAACACCAGGCCCCAGCACAGAGTGGGCCTGAGTGGCTTAGATGGGCAGCCTCTGCACCCTTCACTCACCATTCCCAGGACGGCGGCTGCCTTGCAGGTGGCGGGCACCAAGTACTGCACAAGAATCTCGTCTTCTGAAGGATGCACCCTCCGCAGCTCTGTCAGCGTCAGGTACATCATCTCAAACTGGTTGCGCTCAGTAAACAAATCTGAGACCACCAGAAGCTGGAGACAGGAACATCAGGAAAGGAAGGGGAGAATTACATGCTATGAATGTGAGCAACGCAGTCCCAAACACTGCTGGTGGCAAGGCACGTTCCCATATCCAAGGGAAAACAAAATACGGTATTCACAGGAGCCCTACTGGGAAAAGAAAGCAACAAGAATCTGCAAATCTAAAACAGGGCAAACACATAACATGAAGAGAAACAGGTAACCAAGTGTCTTGTTAAAAATGCCTTTGCACACACATGCCGCAGACAGAGGGCAAGTCGGGGCTCAGCTACCACCTATGTGGGAGCATTCACCACAGAAAAGGGCTACCAACTGTTATTTTTCTAAATACCAGCTCCTCCCTACACCTGGGAAGAGAGAAATGGGCGATTATTCATTTCAGAAATAAATGCTTTGACGGCTGTTCTCTTTGTCTCCCAAGCACTCTCTTCTCCAACATTCAGTTCCACACATTACACCTAAAAACAATCTCGACAGGCACAAATGCCCCTGTTCTGTGGAGGTGTGCTGGCAGGCTGGGGTGGCCCTTCCATGGAGGCCACAAGCAGGGTAGAAGCCAGTAAATCATCTAAATCAGAGTCCTCAGAGGGGTCTGAGGATGGCTGGGATACCTCAGATCCTTCCAGGGGCTCATGAGGTCAAAGCCGTTTCCAGGATAACACTAAGACGTTATCTGCCTTTTCACCCTTGTCCTCTCCTGAGTGGAATTTTCTACAGGTGAGACAATATTAACAGACTGATGCAGAGCAGATATGAGAATCCAGCTGCATTCTGATAAGCCAGATGTTGAAGAGATTTGAAAAAATGTAAAACAAAGCTGTTCTCAATGTAAAACAAAATTATTTTTTATAAAAATTGTCATTTTTTAAAATGGATTAAGTAGCTATTTTTAAAACTTGTCGGTTTTCATTTCCAATCCTGTAAACACTGATAGTTACGGCCCACTGACACAAATGCTCTTCGGGGTCCTCAGTAACTGAACAGTGTAAAGGACCCCTGAGCCTAATAACCCAGAACACCTGTTCTAAATTGGTGCTTCTCAGAAGTGGGGTCCACAGGTGTGAGACTGCATGTCACAGGCCCTGCAGGAGGCAGACAGACAGGAAGGTGAGCCTTCAGCACTGATAGCAATGTGGTATTTCCATGATACCTCAACTATATTTAAAAGAGTATCAATCTACCACGGATTGGACATGTAAAACACCAGACCCTCCTCACCTATTTGAGAAATACTAATTTACCATTCTATATCTGTGAATCTATAAGGGTTCCATCACAGGTTCTGAGAGATTATAAACCATGAGTGTGTGTGTCTGTGGGGTGTATATGTGATGTGTGCGTGGTAGGTGTGGGGTGGTGTGTGGGTGATGTGTGTGTATTGTGTGGGGAGTACAGAGTGTGTATGGGGACGCGTGCAGTGTGTATAGTGTGGTAGGTATTGCGGTGTATGGGTGGTGTATCATGTCTGTGTGTGTCGTGTAATGTGGTATGTGTGTCGTGTGTGGTGTGGTATGTGTGTCGTGTCTGTGTGTGTCATGTAATGTGGTGTGTGTGGTGTGATGTGGGTGGTGTGTACGGGGTGTGTCTGTGTGGTGCGTGCATGCATGTGGTGTGCATGGGCACATGTGCGTGCAAGGGGAAAGCGGGGAAGGTGAACTCACAGATCGAACCACTTCGCTGATGAGGATGACGGGGGTCCTTCTGGCTGAACTGGACGGCAGGACCCAGCGAGCGTACAATTCAAGCAGAAACTGTGAACAGGAATGGATGTCGACTCCAGCCCGGTGTTTCCTGCAGAGTATGCGACAAGGATATTTTCCCCGTACATAAGATGAAAGGTTCATTTCAAGAAGCACCCCAAACAAATCAAATGACTGCTAAATTTCAAATTGCTTTTTTTAAAAAAAAGGCCCACTGTAAACCTGGAGTTGACTGGAGATGTGGGTGCTGATGAAGTTGCGGGAACATCGGCCTCCTCCTCCTCCTCCTCGTCCCACTCCTCCTGTCGCAGAGGTGTGATGCTGTTTCCCAGCCACACAGAGTGTATGGACACCTGCCACAGAAATGGGACCCAGCTCAGCAAGGGGGCACAGGTGTTGCAGTGTGGGCAAGTGTGGCTGACTCCCTGGACTGAGCACGCCTCCCTGTTGGGACACCCTGTCCCTTAGCAGAAATGGTTGAGACCCCCCAGGTTTGGGCACAGGAGCCCTACAGAGCAGCTGGGGCAGAGGGCCAGATTAGAATCTTCAACCTCAGGCTAAGACCTGGAGTGACGCATGGCCAACCCCACAGGAGCAGCAGAGGAGGGGGAAGGAAGAGGCTCTAGGAAGGGACACTTTAGCTCCTAGGTGACATCTGAATGAAGACCCAGCAAAACAGGGAACCAACACATGGATTTCTTTTCGTATCTGGTCCTCCCTCACTGGCAGTCATTGGTGGTAAACCCCATTTGTCCGGATTATTCTCTTTAAAAAGCCCCTGGAACGCAAGAGGTGATAAACTGACTCTGGAGATGGCGGTGGGAAGGAAGGAGGTGCCCAGCGGGGGGCAGGCAGCAGCCAGCAGAGGCTGTTGGCCGGTCCCCACAGAGGGCGCCCAGCTGCAAGAGGTGGCCTAGAGCTCCCACACTCCAGGACAAACGGCTCCCGCACCCTCAGCACAATGCCTTTGTCCTCCCTTCTGCCTGGCTCCCTGGAAATCCTCCAGCACTCAGCACAGCAGCCGTGCACAGTGTGCACTCTACCACTGGTGACACTAGCTCCAGCTCCTGCTGCTAACACCAACAGCCACTTCTCCCTCTGACCCCAGTAGCCTGCAGAGCAGGCAGTGGGCAGACAGGCCAAGAGTCTGTAAAAGCATTGCTCAAGCAGAGAAATAGTGGCCCCTGTGCTCCACATCCCCAGACTCCATCCCCTTTCCCAAAAGCAAGTGGGGACTCAGACCAGTGGCACTTGGAGGCCAACAAACATCCCAGATAGGGCAGGGGAGGAATTATATTTTAGCCCCAATGTAATCCCACCCACTGGGCTGGTGAATGGCTGGTTGTGGACCAAGCACGGGAGGAAGGAGCAGACTCAGGAAAACAGCGACAGACCAGAGGAAACAGCTCGGCCATGAAGCCAGTGTCACCAGACCCCAGACAAGGCCACAGGCACCCAGTGAGCCCCCAGACCTCCCACTCATAGCTGGCCCTTCAGAAACACAGACCCATAACAATTACATCAGATTCTAAAGGTCACTTCCAATTATCTCGGGGTGAACACGCCTCTGCAAAGGTGAAAGGTGTCTGCAGCCTCGTTCCACCTAAGTCAGAAAAGCCCAAGCTCCTTGCTCCCTGAAGCCAAGAGGCACTGAGGGGACCAGAGGAGTGCCATGCAGGCAGAGAGCAGGGGACAGGGACAGGCACCGAGGGGACCAGAGGAGTGCCATGCAGGCAGAGAGCAGGGGACAGGGACAGGCACCGAGGGGACCAGAGGAGTGCCATGCAGGCAGAGAGCAGGGGACAGGGACAGGCACCGAGGGGACCAGAGGAGTGCCATGCAGCCAGAGAGCAGGGGACAGGGACAGGCACCGAGGGGACCAGAGGAATGCCATGCAGGCAGAGAGCAGGGGACAGGGACAGGCACCGAGGGGACTAGAGGAGTGCCATGCAGAGAGCAGGTGACAGGGACAGGCACCGAGGGGACTAGAGGAGTGCCATGCAGAGAGCAGGTGACAGGGACAGGCACCAAGGGGACCAGAGGAGTGCCATGCAGGCAGAGAGCAGGGGAGAGGGACAGGCACCGAGGGGACCAGAGGAGTGCCATGCAGGCAGAGAGCAGGGGACAGGGACAGCAGCAAGATGTCCAGAGGGCTCTGCTGTGTAGGCTACAGGCTGGGAGCTATGAAGTGGAAATCCTCAGAACTAACAAGTGTTTCCAAACATTATGACCAGCCCAGTAAGGGGTCATGCTGTCCATCTGTACACTGAAAGCTGTGTCACCACATCTCTCTGAGCCAGAAGCTGGGGTGCCGCGGCCAAATCTGTGGCCATCAGAGCGGGGCCCTTTCCAGTGTCCATTCCCGCCTGAGCTGCTCTCACCTGGCTCCACGCTACGTCCTCAACCCATCTCTCTGCATCCTGCAATCCTTTCCTAATTCCAACTCAATCTGTAACGTCATATATGGAATATTTTAAACCTTTTTGGAATAAAGGCTATAAACAAAAACAAAAGCAAAACTTCCTTTCGTTCAAAAAATGAGCTCAACAAAATTTGTTTCTCCCAGATTAAGTGGCTGAAGTGTGAGGAGAGACAACAAAGACTGCGGAGGGGACATGGCGCTGGTGGGACTGACCTGGCCCAGCTTGTAGCTCATGTTCCCCAGCTCGCGCTCGGGGTTGATCTGCAGCAGCAGCTTCTCATGGCTGATAAGGGCGCCTGCAAAGCAACGAGAGCGTGAGCATGGTGCGGGGCAGCCCACCACTGCCCCAGCTGCATGCCCTCACCGCTGGCAGGATGCCCAGGGTGTGCAGGGCCCCATGATCTTGGGGGTTTTCTTTGAAACTTTGTAACCCATTAAGCTGGCAGGACTGGTGGGCAGATGGACTGTCACTCTTTCCCTGTAGCAGACACGACTACAGCACTCATCTACCAACCCTCAGTTTCCAACTCTGAATGGAACTGGTTGTAGGCTAAGCTGCAAAAGCTTAACAGAACCAGTAGCTGCAGGCGAGGCGACAATCCAAGCAGCAAGCTTTCTGTGGGGCCCCCAGCAACCACTTGGGGGAAACAGTACCTTCCGGAACTATGCCTCAGTGCCCAGGTTGTCTGGGGACCCCCAGCAGGGGCAGGGTGTAGGACGATGCCCCCCTCAACACTCCTTTCATGCCCCCCATTCCACATACCAGAAGACATCCTCACCTCCTCACCTGGCACCCCCATCTCCCGGCCACCAGCACCCTGGTCGGATGCCCCTAGCTAACCCTCCCCAGATCGAGCACTAGCCCACCCTCCCCAAGAGCCTTCCCCACCTCTCTCCCTGGAAGTGTCTATTCTCCTCGGAGCTCCCAGGCCATTTGTCTGTACATCTCCCAGGACCCTCTCCCTTCTGTCTTCTGTGACAGTTACACCATTTTTCATTAATTCAAAACCCCATAAACATCTGGGGGCACACAACTCACTGCACTTCCACCTAGAACCTTTTCCAAGAGATGCCTTTGAGGTACTAAAACTTACAGCATCTAACAACTCCTAAAACTAGGGAACCACAGCTTTATGCTAATACTATTTGCAAAACAAAAGATGTGAATTTTTAAGAAAATCCACAAAATTCCCTTCTTTACCCTAGGGTGACAAACTCCAGTGCCTCCTGTTGTGGAGCAGGCATTAATGGGGTATGTGCCCTGAGCAGCCCCCAGAGAGGGCAGGTGTGGGGAGTAGGGAGCGCAGACACAGGTGTGCCCCAGCCCCATGGGGCTGTCAGAGAAGGCACCGCGCTCCTGCCACATCGGCTTTCTTATGAGAAGCTGGAGATTCAGATTGCTCAGATAAACTGTTGATTTTTCAATGTGAGTGGCTAACTGGGCCTTTAAATCCTGCGTAGGCTGTCCATCTTTCAGCTTCTGAGAACGCTTTTGTTTCCCACAACTTGCCTGGCAAGACACAGTGTTTCTAGTACATTTCCAGATTTTACTTCCTCAAGACTGTACAACTTTCCCAGGCCTGAATGAGACTCCTACCTATGAACTAGGGTAGTGTATGTGGCACCACAGCCTCCCCACACAACCCAGGCCTGCCTGGCTCACAGGGGGTGAGTTTGCTGGTCATATTCTCATTCTGCCCCAAGTTCAACAGCCTCCTTCCCCCAGGTACCTGTAGTAGCTGGAGACAGAGAAGGCACAGGATCCCACGCCTGGTATAAGTGATGGGTGGTGATATTCTCTCTCTTTGAAACCATTGCTTGGATCTCCTGCTCCACAATCCCTCTGATAATGCTCAGCTTCCTCCCGATCCTAAAATTCAGAACAAAGGTAAAGACCGTTTTGGTTCCTTCAAAATCTTACAAGTGAAAAACCCCAGGACTTCTCTCCTGCTTTGCCTAAAGGAAACTCACTTTAAGAGTGGTCTCCTGTCTGAGGACCCTGAGGCAGGCGTTCTATTAGCCTGCTCACTCTTGCTCTGCTGGAGTCTACCCCTAAACACTCAATGACCTCAGGTATTTTCACGCTGCATTTTCAACTTGTCACTGGCCATAAGACCACTTTTTGATCTGCACCTCTTCTGGCAAGCCATGTGCAGTGTATTTGTTTTCAATTCTGGCAACAAAGGAAAGGGCCTGGGTGAAGCTGCTGGTCACTGGGTGGGGTGGGGGGGCACCTCACTGTCCCCAGCATTGGCCATGCCCTGGAGACACACAGGAACTCAAGCAAACCTGGTATCTAGAGCTTTCAGGGGCTTGTTCCGGGGCTGCTGCTCCAAGCAGCTCACAGCTGGGTTGCCGGCCACGGGCACAGTCATTGCACTGAGCACCAGGGAAGTGATGGCCTGCACAGCCAGGACGTTGATCTGGGTCCTCTCCGTGTCTTCCTGGAAGGACAGCCTACACGTTAACAACACGAGCAGTGAGACACCAACAGCCAACTCCACCTCCACTTGGTAGGTAGAACCCATAGGCCACATGGCCCTGCAGGGAGAAAGTGGAGCCCGAGTGCCATGGATGGATGTGGCTTCCCGCAGTCAGGGTCTTCTGGCTGCCTGCGTACACCACGGCATAGGCCCTGAAACAGATCTGACAGGTAAACGTCCACTTTTCAAAGCAAGGTGTCCCCCAACTCCAAAATACAAATTACTTTTTAAGAAGCTGTCTTTAAGTCCTCTCACTAATTTTAGGGGCACTGCATATGACAACCCGCTAGCTTCTACAGATGAACTTAAAGACAACCTTCATGACTTATGACATGCGTCCACCCTTTGAACCAGCATTTCTGCAAGTGTACCCCACACCTTCCATCAGAGCCAAGGGTCCGGGTCCCTGACTTCTAACACCTCAGGCTGTGCTTTATTTACCTGAACATGGTTGTTGTCAATATCATACTAACACAATATCATTAACACTTCAAGAAGCCTAATAAAATCTCTGCAAAACACTTTAAAAAATGAAAGTAGGTACATACACATGGTCTTCATAAAGTGCCTTTTCATTTTAATTCAATCCACACTCTCTGAATACTGATAATTAAACAGAACTTGAAGATACTTTCAAGAAAGGATACTATCTAACTGGTCCTTTATGTGGACTGCACCATAATGAAATGCACTCCAGCTGTAGGTCCCATGGGACAGATTTTTAGGGGAGATCTGCCCTTGCTCTGGAACGTAAGCCAAGATATGATCTGGCTACTCATTTAAAAATAAGGTAAGACAGAAAAACACCAGCTTCCTGCCTTCCTTGTGCCCACCACCAAAGATACACACAATGCCATGACCCCCTTGGGGTAGTCAGCAAAGTCATGGTGGTGTGTGGCCTCACCTCCGGTGGGCTCTCCTCCTGCTCCATCACGAGGGGCTGCGTCACCAGCACACCAAGGAGGGTGGCCCAAGTTTCTTCAAACTGGGTACGACTGGTCCACCCTAGAAATGCAAATGTTAGGTTAAACAGTTCCACCCACTTCTCAAACTTGTCAACACAGTGTTGATGGTTACACTGCTACAGCACTGACCGCGGAACAGGCAATGCTCCCAGGGTGTCACTTACAGCAAATTCTTCAATCCTCACAACAATTCTATGATGGTAGGGAGCACTACTCTCTCCATTTTATCAACCAGGAAACCGAAGTAAAGAAGTCAGCTCCACTGTCCAAAGCTACATGACAAGTAGCATAGGCCAGCTTGTCAGTGGCATAGGCCAGCTGTGTAGACATAGTGACACTGAAAGGATGTCCACATGGCCTGCACTTGAGCGGGATCAGAGCCACTTCTGTCCTGCTCAGAAGGCAGCTCAGAAGTCTCCTGAAGTCAAAACAGTGGTGAGGCCGATGGCTATGCAACTCTGTGACCTGTGCTCTCTAAGCAGGCGATTTGTGTGGCATGTGAATTCTATCTCAATGGAGCTTAAAAACTAGAAAGTTAAAGCAATGGTTCCTCTGACCCTGTCTAGAAGAACAGCTCTACAGAGAACGTAAGCTGGGCAGAACACTCAAGACTCAGGGGGAGCATATCTACGGGCACTTCTCAAGTGTCGCCATCCATGACCTACATTCAAAGTGGAATTCCATCACCAGTTGTTTCTGAGGCCTGCGCCTAATGTCCCTATTATGACCTGGGAGGTGGAGGCCACGCCACTCGTGTTAAGGTCACAAGTGACAGGATGGGGGTTGCTGAGGACAGGAACACTAACGCACCAAATGTCAGGACCTCCTTGGTAAACTGGATATAGAAAGAGAGAGAAAGAGAGACTGACTGATTAGATAAGGATAGATGTAGATGCAGAAAGGCACACGTGACAGTTCGCACGGAAAGAAGAAAAAGATGAAAAAGAAGAAGAGGCAAGAGCAAGGGCAGACACCAGACAAAGACGTGGCACTGTCATGGGTCAGCAGGTCTGGCTGACCGATCAAGAACGAGGAGACCCAAGTGAGAGAAGGAGCCAGAACTGAGCAGCGGAAGGGACTGGGAGGCTGCCTGATACCAGCCTTCGAGGAGGGGAAAGAGGAAAAGCTTCTCAAGGTAGCTGGTGTCAGACACCTGCACACACTTCATTTTGGACAGGAAAATGAAATGCCTCGTTGACTAAAGAGGAAGGTACAAGCAAACGGTGTCTGCTGCCAGAAACTTCTGGGACCAAAATAAGCACAAAATCTGCAGAAGCCCAAGGGACGGTGGGTGGACCCAATGGTGGAATCAGACAGCCCACCAAGGGTTTCCCAGGATGAGATGAACTTTTTACGAAACGCCACAGCAGGGTTCAGCCACTCAAGATTTACTGGTGACAACCCCACCACCGGAACATGCCTCCGGCCATAAAACATGGACAAAACGAGGCATCTTACACTGTTCTTCAGAAAGCAGAGAAGAATCCTGACAGGAAGCCTACTAATGCTACCATTTATTGACATACTATGAGCTAGGTGCACCTCTTTAATTTCTAAATGAGCAACTATTCTCATGAAATAGTCATGATCCCTGTTTTACGGACGACAAAACTGAGGGTCCTAGAGGTTAAAATGACCTGCCTCGCAGCACACAACTAAGAGGTTAGTAGCAGGGCCCAGCGCTGTCCGACTCCCAAGTCTACTTTTTATGCACATCACTGTCCTGGCTCCCGGGAAGGTCAGTACCAGGAGACTGAGCCCACCACCTTCCTTGCTCTGCTCATTCAGTGACAACACAGCAGGATCAGCTGGTGAACACAAGACAGCACTTGGAGAAAAATCCCTCCTGCTATTTAGCTCAAGTGCATAATTTGAAGACAGAATTCAGCTTCCTGTTATCAATTACATGTATACCTCTCCTGACTTCAAACAAGACTGGTATACAAAGACCTGGGATTAAATACGCACGCACGCACGCATGCACGCACACACACACACACACACACACACTTGGATCTAATTTCTCACTGTAATACAGAGTTTGCAAAATGTATTCACATAGGTTTATATGGTTGCCATCCCTAAATCTTTCTTGGAATAAAATGAGAAGACCCCAATGCTGGAGCTTTGGGTCTCCCATGGCAGATACTGGATGACCATCTGATAATGCTGAAGAAGTCGTGGGAATACCTAGTGTGTTGATGCGGTAGATGAACTCCTTAAAGACTTCCTTTTCCTGGAGGAACTCCACAGGGATCTCGGGGAACACTGTGCCAAAATCACCACCCGGTTTAGGTGACCATCCGAGTTTCCAGACCTAAGAAGATGAAAAAGAAATAACGTAATCCCCTAGAGTCAAGACAGCTACACTGTGCAGAAGCCAAGCAACACCTCTCCTCCCAGCCAGGCTGGGCCAGCTGCCCCCTCCCACTCCCACAGACCCGCCAAGAGCCAGTGCGCTCCTTCCCAAAAGCAGCTCAGAGTCCTTCGCCCTGGACTTCTTCGCCATCAGTCCACCTCCCAAATCTCCTCCTCCCCCTGCTCTCCATCCTCATCTTGTCCTCTGGGCCAGGCCCACCACCTTTCCCCCAGGCTGAGGCCCGCTGTCCTTGACCATCAGGTTCTCCATGGAACTGCTGGGAGAGGCAGAGGAGCACAGACTGTACTCTCGTCCACAAGTAACAGGTGGCATGTCAGAGTAAAGACAAATGTCAGCGAGGTTCAGTCTCACACAGAAGAGCGTAGTGGCAAGCAGGCCAGAAAAAGAACCACACTACCCACTTCTGTAAACTCCAAGAAGTCCAGCGCTCTGTCTGTGAAGTGCTCCAACAAGCACCATGGACAGAAGGATGCCCGGAGGCAGACCTGACACTGTTCCAGTAGCAAGATCAGCAGACCACCCAGCAAGCTCAGCGACAGAGGACCCAATGGAGCCCCAAGCCAAGAGCCCTGCTCTGGATTCCTGTAGCCAGCTATGGGTTTGTGTGAGGGCAGAGAGGCCTTTGATAACGGCCAGCCGATCTCTCACTTCGCCACAGGAGACCCTCTTTAAATCTCTTATGCTACCCACAAAAATCTCTGTGCACTTCCAGAGGGAGGCTATGTGGTGCCTGTCACAGCCACCTTCCAGATGAGGACACTTCAGGGCACTCCCTGGTGTAAATTAACAGCCCTTGCTGGAGTGCTATCTACAGCACACAGCCCATGCTGGCATATCCTTGGAGTGTGCTCCAGACAACGTGACCTCTAGACTGTGCCTTCCTGCATCTTCTCCCCATGCGCTTCCAAAGGAGCAGTCAGTCTCAGAACCACATACTCAGAACCAGGGACTCCTTGTGTGCAGAGAAGGGGCTGAGAGCAAGCCCTGTACGGTCACAACAGGCAGCTTCTCCAACGGCTCCTCCTCTTCCCAGAAACACCAGCAACTACCTGTGCTTGCACTGTCAGCCTGCTGGGCTCTTCCTTGGAATGGGCCCTCCATCTGGAATAATTTCAGCCTCCACAGCAAAACCCTCCTCATCCTGCAGGATCAAACCACTACTTCCTCAACGCAAGCTTCCCCAAAATCTCCCACATGAACACACGCACACACACAGGGAGGCCGTGCCAGGTGGCAGGCGTACACCCCCTCTCCAGGCAGAAACAAGCCCCTTCCCTTGGGACCTTTCTCTGTTCTGGCTAACCTTTACCTACTGATTCTATTATCTGAAACAAGAGTTCTCATCAATAATGCCTATTAGTAGTAGTAGTAGCAGCACTGTTTTTGTGGCTGGCTGGTACTGGGATCCGAACCTGTGACCTCATTGTTATAAGGCTGCCCTCTAACCAAATGAGTAACAGGCCAGCCCAATCATGCCTATTCTAAACTGATTCTGAAGACAATTTTAAAAGAAGAATTGCAAAAGTGGTTTTGCCAAAATGCACGAACAATCTCCAAGGGCAACCACCTTTAGAAGAAATACTCACTTGAGCAGGTGTAATCTCTGGTCTGCCACTAAAGAAATTAGTTTGATTACTTCAGAATCACATCTAACATTAATCTATTATAGGAGATGAAATTTTACCTAGTGATATAACACTTCACCTCAACTTAGAAAATCACCACACGATACGCCCAAGGAAGCCACCCATGGCCATAGCCACAGGCGACAAGACGTGTGGCCACTGCATGGAAGCACCTGGGCAGCTGAGACTGTTTCACCCTGTGGAACATGGCCAGTCCAGAGGCTTGCCTGTGACTTCATTTTATTCTGGTCTTCTCAAAAGAAGGGGCCAGACTCACCAGAGGGGGCACGCGTGTGTAGCTGTTGACAAGGGGCAAGCGGGCCAGGCTGATGACAATGTTCTTGAGCACAGGGGTGAGGAACGCTGGCACACTGCTGTTCCTCTTATGACCCAAAGCCAACACCGACTGCAGAGACTCCACCATTTCTGCCACCATCTCGCAGGCCGTGATGATATACTTAGGACCTGAAGAAGCAACCGTGGCGGAGAGGACTTTTTGTCAAAACACACTCCAAACCCGCCCCATGAGAAAGCACGACCCTACAAAGAGGTGCTCAAGCCAGAGTGCACCTAGACTTTGAGCTGGTCACTGAAGCCTGCAGACTGACCTCCTTCCTGTCAGTCTAAACCACGTGATCTCTCTATTTCTGACAGGACTGCTGTGAAGGTCTTGAACTCGAGCTTCTGCCTCTGACCCAGGCCCTCTCGCCTGCCCTCCATGATGCAGCTGGCAGCAACTTGCTAATGCAGCTAAAAGCAATCTTGTACTTCCTGAGTTTCACACTTGCTTCCAGGCCTCCACCGCCCTGTGGCTTTCTCTGGCTCTCCTAGGAGCTGGTGCTTGTCCCTAAGCTAGTATGCAGAGACCATGCTGTGGCCCTGGCTAAACATCTCCCCTGGGTCAGGGGTTCTCAAGGGGCTAGGGTGGGGTTCTGATGGGAACCCCTGTGGGAGAAGGTTGAGAAGAACTCCACACCCTCAGGTAAAGACCACGGCACTGGCCTATCAGCTTCTAGAGGACAGGGACTACTTCTTATTCACTTTGAGTGTGGCACATAGTATGCAATAGAAAATTTTTCATTGAGTTGATAAATGTTTAGTGAATGGATATTACCCTCAGTCCGTGAAGATTCAACAGTTTAGGTAACTTCCTAATACAGAGAAAGACTTCTTACTGGACTCAAGAAATCCAACCCCAAACTAAGAGAAACCAGGTTGGCTTTCATAATATCAACTGGACAGTCTTTAAGAAGGGCCGTGGAGAATAAGCACAATTAACCCAAACTAAATACGCTCCAGCCAGTGGCTAGCCTACTCTGATCCAATCCCTTGAAATGTCTTAACTATTTTAGAGCAATGAAAGTTCGAATTATAACTAAAATCGTAGTAACATCTCCTGAGCTCTTATAACAAGATTGGCATTTGTTCCAGGTACTTTACATGGATTAATTTAGGTAATCCTCATACCAGCTCTATACGGTTGGTACTCTTCCTCACCTCACTGCAAAAGCACAGGATAAATAACCTGAGCTGCCATTCAGCTAGGAAACAGCTGAGCCGGGAGGTGGATGCCGTCATATTCCTCAGCTATCAACAAGAAATCATGAAATCACAAACTAAGGGCTGAAAGAACCATAGAGTTTCGAGATAAAAGTTTAGAGAAGAGCTTGGCTGTGTACTGAAATGCCATTGCTTATGGATCACTGTGCAAGTACAAACCTCAAACATTGAACTAGATACTACACTTAAGACTAAAGACAGGAACGCTCCATCCATAACTAGGATTGCATTACAGCTGATCCAAAGTGTTTACACACTCATGGCTAAAAAGGCTTATTTCTTGAGCCATGGAACATGGAGAAGACGCATGGTATTCCGAGTAAGAGTGCTCCATACAAAAGACACACAAGACCACCTGGTGAGGCATATCTTCCCACCTTTTGGGACAGGCTGCAGGTGACATTCCCAGCCAGACCCTGGAGTGAAGGAGCTGAAATGGCCCCAGAAGCCTGGAGGCTCTGTGAGGACAAGGAGTTAGTCCACTGGCCAAAAAGTTCTCCTCCCGACCGGCCTTGCCATCATTTTCATAGTAAAATACCTAACTCTAGAATCAGGAGGAAAAGACATGAAAAGCTATGGTATGTGTCTAAGCCTAGAATAGGTTTAAATGACTGGGATTTGGATGTTCTTTTTTCTCTAGGAAGAGCAGGAATTTTCTTTTAAAAATCTACCAAAAGAGATGGCTGAACTAGACACTCAGGTCACCAAACACTCATGTGACTATTTCCACTGACTTCAAGTTCCCTGCTATTTCTATTTACTCACTCACCATTCAACAAACGTGTGCTAATCACTTACAATGGGCCAGGCATTAATTTCCGAGAATGCAAAGAAGGAAAACATGCTCCCTGCCCTCAAGGAGCACAGAGCAACTGACAGTGTGGAAAGTGTTGACACTGGGTGGGAGCTCCCAGAGGAGGTGCAGACCCCAATCTGCAGGGAAGGATGCAGATCAGGGAGGGCTTCCCAGCAGTGTGACAACCTGGCTGTTCACAGGGTGGTTAAGCAGAGAAAAGAGCATGCAGAAAACAACGGGCTAAAGTCCCCCTCAAGTTTAGGGATAAGTGATAGGACACCCAGTTAAAGCAAGCTTATGAGAGTCCACATTTACCACTTTACAATGAAAATGAATATCAAGTCCCAGAAGAAACCCAGGTAAGAAAGATGGGTCTTGGGACTTACTCTGTGTGTCTGAACCAATTTCGTCCTCTCTGACAGCCTTTCGAGTATTTGTCCTTCTTTCTGGACTAAGAAGCTGGTCTCCAGGCTGCACTGCAACTAAAATTACAACAGAACAAACATAACTCCCAAACACTTGTATCAGTCCACTTGTGCAGCCTCATGAAAATTCAAAGTGACAGACCATGTCAAATGAGGTCTAGATTCCCTAGAACCAATTTTGGACAAATAGAAAATACAGGTTGAATGTCTCTAATCCAAAAATCCAAACTGCACCAAAATCCAAAACTTTTTGAGCACAGACATGACACTTAAGGAAATGCTCATTGGAGCATTTTGGATTTGGGATTTTCAAATTAGGGATGTGAGCCAGTAAGTATAATGCAAATATTTCAAACTCTGAACAAATCCAAAATCCGAAACACTTTTGGTCCCAAGCATTCTGGATAAGGGACACTCAACCTGGACGAAACCATACTAGACTTGGTAGCAATCTCTTGGTTAATCGTACATGTTTGCAGATTTACACTTCCACATTCAGATTTCCAAGTCCCCCCAGCGTCTGCTGTCTGCCATCTCTAACCCTGAAGGGTTTATCAGACAGCTCATGATTCATTCTTACTAAAAGCATCACTGTAACCCTCAAGAAGTTTGGCTTTTAAAAATTAATCCCTGGATTTTTGTTTTCAAGTTGACTACAATGCACACATGAAAACAATTTAAATAATAAAACATCAAAATATCACTCTATTATGTTTAATTTAAAAATGCAAAACTTCAAAACGCCCTCTAACATGTAAACTATAATGTTCAATTTTTAAAAAATCTTGGCAAATAACCCTTGTTGAGGACACTGTTCCTTGAAAAGAATAAATCACTTTTATTTTACAATATATTAGTATTATAATGCAGTATAGAAACAATTTCTACTCTAAAACAAATGATTTTTTGAATGGAATCTTATTTATCTTATGATCATTTAGGACTAAATCCATGGAACTAGGACCAGAGGTCAAATGGACGTTAAATTTAGAAGTACTTTTATGAAAGCTGGCAAGTTCAAGTGAAATTCTGGTATAGACTCCAAGATGCTGGAGATTCAGAGACAGGCCCTTCCTAAAGCAAGGCCTACATTTTACCCACCTCTCTACCCCAGTGCGTAACTTACATAACTGCCAAATAGGTGGCACAAAACAAAAATGTTTTTACTAGATTTGCTGCTGATTACTGGTTCAGCTGACCGAGGACAAGAAACCCATTCACAGACATGGACTTACTGGCCTCCAGCACGAACCGCACGCAGTGAATGAGAGAGCAGGCGTGGGTCACAAACTCTGCACAGGAGACCACACTCCAGAGGCTGGGCAGCTGCAGGGCCAGGCAGCAGCAGTCTAGCCCCGCCTGGAGATCCAAGCTCAGTGGGACCTGCTCGTGGATCAAATGCCATGACAGGGCCTAGGAGGGAAAGTCTGTGCTGAAGAACATCCACACATGTGCCTCCTGACTTGGGGGGCTCGAGGGAAGCAGTGTGACTCATAGCTGGGGTGGAACTGTTCAACGCATCAAGAGGCCAGCAGGTCCAGAAGGATGGCTCTGACCTAGCTGTCCTGGGCATCCACCCTGGCTCCCTCCCATTCGGTCCTGACCCACCAACTCCCCTCTCTGCCAGAATGCCCACCCTGTTCTGGCTGCATCTCTTTCCTTCAGCTCGGTGGACTTCTCTAGAAAACTCTCCTGGGTCGCATGGCCTCCAGGACAGAGGCTCTTCCCTAGGGCACCCACAGCATCAGGCCTTGCCTCTGTCACAGGCACAGAGGTAGAATTTGAGAGCGTGACTCTGGGGATGGCAGGCCTTGGGTTCAAATGCTGGACTGGCCACTTCCCAGCTGGGTGAACCTGTGCACGTCACGGAACCTCTCTAAGAAAGATGGAGTAACAGTGTCCACCTCACTGGGCTGTTGTGAGAACCAAACAAGATGATAAACAAAGTATTTCATCCCACGTGCAGCAGGCGCATAATATAATTGGTAGCAATCGCTCTTTACTGTAATCATATGTTTGCTTTCCAGTCTTCCCACTAGGCTGAAACCCAAGGGCAGGATCACAGACTGTGTGACCCGGCCTGGCTCAGAGCGAATGCTCACTCGGGGTTTCCTCAGTGTGAGGTGGCAGGCGGAGCCTGTGCTGCACCAGCCGGGTGTGCCCTTGCTGAAGACGGGCAGTGCAGCTCTGGCTCCGTAAGAGTTCAGGCCCAACTCTATTCACCAGAAGCTGCAGGAAAGGCAATGCGCCCGTAGCACACACACACTGCTTTGGCAATCATAGGGGCTGACACAAACCAAGCATTCAATCCCTCATGGCTGAAATGCCCAGGTTTACTGCTCAATTTAAAACATAACACACTTCCTGGATTATTATTTTTTAAGTCTAAAATCAGGATCCACACCACATTTGTAGAGTACGTAAGATGGGCCATCTTGCCAAGTGACTGTTGGGGCCAGGGCGGTGAAGGTGTGAGAGCTCTCTGTAAAGTGAGGGATGGCCAGGACAACTTGATGAGCACTGTCATTGCAATGGAGCAGAACAGTACACCAGATTGGCCAGAGCTCTTGGTTTTCAAATAGGCCTGCTTTACTCTCTCTAGTGCTGGTCATGTGTCACCTCCCCACAGAAACACCAGGTTTCTGAGCTGCCGCTTACCTCGAGGGTCATCACCACAAACTTCACCATGTCCCTCTCCTTCTCAGGAGGAAAGTGCAAACTGACAGGTAGTTTGGAGACCACCACCAGGTACTGCGCCAGGGCCCGGGCCAGAGTGGTCAGGGACGGATAAAACGTGGCATCCCCTGAAAGAGATCTTCATTCAGCAGGTGTGCCTGTGAACACAGGACTTCTACACTGGAAAGGCAGTCAAGTAATTCTGAGAACATGATGAAAGCTCAAGATGCTGCTCCTCAACCAGGCACAACTGCACACGCCACAGGACAGCACGGCATGCTGGACCTGCACCTGGCCTGAAGTTGGGCCTAGCCTTCCTTACAGGCTTGTCTAAGTGGCAAACACACAAAAAAATTTAGAGCTAAGAACCCCAGTGCTGTTTCTCAGGTGCCTTTGCAAATTCTTGCAATGTATTAAACAGCGTTTGTTGTACAGTTACTTGGTGCAAAATATTGTACTGGCCTTGCAATGCTTTTTAAAAATAAGGCAAGTTTTCATTTGAATTACCAAATAGATCATTCAGCTTGCTCCAGTAGGCTGTGGGCTCTGTGGGCAGGAAGGGTTGGAAGACCTGGTGGACAGCAGGAAGCTGTTGAACAACGCTGCTCACACGGTCTAGAGTCACCCCACGGGCTGCTTCAAAAAGAGGACTCTTGTGGCCACCAGAAATTTCACTCATGCCCAGGCTTAAGCATGGAGCTAATAAGCTTAGGTTGAACTCCTGAAATCAGAGCATCAAAGGTTGAGCCAACAACAACAAAGACGATGAGCTTTGAAACAGGAAAGAAGACCACAACAGAGGAAAGGACTATGCCAACATTCCTGATACCCTGCAGATTAATACAGCAGCCCATTACGCTTGGGGATGTGCTCCAAGACCCCCACAGACACCTGAAACCACAGATGGTACCAAACCCTATGTATACTGTTTCCCATATACATACTTATGATGAAGCTTAATTTATAAAGCAGATATAGTAAGAGATTAACAACTAATAACAAAATACAACATTTTTAACAACATACTGTAATAAAAGTTATGTGAGCATGGTCTCTCTCTCTCTCTCAAAATAATTTATTGTACTTCACTTATCTGTTTTCAGACCACAATTAATCGCGGGTAACTGAGAATGTGGAAAGTGAACCCACGAATAAGGGTGGGGACTACTGTACACCATAAAGAATATTTTTTTAAAATACTCTATTCTATGTCTCTATAAATATATGAATAATTCCATTTAACATATGCTCAGTAAAATATACTTCTGGTTTTTGGATGTACTTTAATTTTAAAGTAATATTTTTATTATTTTATGCTCTTGGATTTGGTTAAAATAAAAATCTTATTAGGCAAAATTGTAATAGATAAAAATAGAAAATCAGAATTAATGGGTCATCTGAGAAATCAGTGAAACACCAAACATTCCTAAAGTTTGAAAAAGATATTCAAAAGCATCTGAGATAAGTCAAAGTAGCCACATAAATGCTAAATTTTGGTTGGAAAAAATGGCATTTCATATGACAATTTGTACTGTGTGTTTTGCCAACTTTTTTCAGTCACTTAAGGATTTTTTTGGGAGGTCAATTTTTCAGGTAGAGCATCAATCTTAGCTTATTATTCAGGAAAGCATATTTCATAGTCAGTGTCTAAAAATGAACCTTCCCATCACATCCAGACCATTAAAGCTATTAAAAGCTCAATTAGTGAACTTGGAACTTGGAAAATCCAACAAATTGGTCACTGAGCAAATTTATCATTCAGTCAATCAGTTTTCATTGTATGAGTCTTAAGATAAACTGAACTTTAGCACATTAATTTTGGACCAATTCTCCTGGTTTTTTTCAGTGCAGTTCTTATTTTCAAACTAACCAATAATTCGTGCTTGAGAATGTACTGCTGTGTTGCCTTACCCCAGAGTCCCTTTACATGAGTGCCTAGTCCCCATTCTTTGAGTCACTTGCTTCCCTGTCCCACCCCAAGCCATCCCTTTCCCAGGGGCCCACTTCCTCATTCCCATTTGGTAAGGCTCGAGTTAGAGCTATGCCACCAAAAGGTTCGGTGAGCTCCTTGTCCTGGTGGCTGAACCATTCCCAAGTGAGTGGCCTCCACTCCTCACAGGACCCACCAAAGAGCGGAGAACAGGGAAGCCAATGCTCTGCAAGGCCTCCCAGGCCAGCTCAGCACGGTGTGCCCTCTGACATCTGGGGGCAGGGAGAACCTCACTACACCTAGTGGGGGGAATGGGGAAAGGGAACCTCACTACACCTAGTGGGGAGCGGGGCCCTCACTATGGCAGGGGGCTACTCTACTACTAAAGACCACTTTCCAGAACACCATGAACAAGGTACATAAACCCTGCTCACGACATTGGGTTCAAGCCTATGGCAAACGCACTGCCTTGGTGTCCATTCTGTGTTTGGTCATCTAGCTTAGATGATAAGTTTCCGTTTCCTTTCCTGTGGCTGAGAAAAGATAGCTCTGGCCCCAAACCATACTTCCCGCTTTGGGGCTAGCTGGATTTTTCCCTCGAGCAGATAACACCTGCTCCAGGGAAAGGGTTTGCATCAGTTTGTTTCAGATTCCACACCTGATTGCTTTAAACTCCCCAGTGGATACCCAGCTCCATTGACGCCTGTGTTCTCCACCCTGGACCCCAGGCTTGTAAAGGCAAGCACCGTGGTGCATGCTCCATTCCCCCTGGGGCTCCCTGAACTGGTGTGGGTGTGGGTGGGGGTGTGTGGGTGGGTGTGGGTGTGTGGGTGTGTGTGTGTGTGTGTGTGTGTGTGTGTGTCCTCTGAGTGTGCCATGTACCCCCCAGGACCTATAAGTAATAAAAACCTTTATTTCTATCTTGTGTGTCTTAATCATTGCAGGGGTACTTTCCATCTTAAAGATCCTAAATTAAAACAGACACCAATCTAATACCTTTCCTCATTATCATGAGAACAAACAATTAATAACTGACTGTAATCTAACACCCACATTTTCTTTAAATGCATGGAAGACTGAGTTAAAAACAATTTGCCTCCTTTTGAATTCTAACGTGGCTGAAATAAGGTGCTGTTGCCGTCTTGATTAGAGTCCCCCAACCCGTGCTGTCACATGATGATGAAAGAAATCCAACGTGGAAGCAACAGTGAAAGCTTGGGATCCCCTGGCCTCCCGCTGCCCCCGTACCGAGTTCATCATGAAGGCACTCATGTCTTCGGCAGGGATCCGATTCACCAGCTCTGCACCTTCCAGCAGTGCAGAATCTGACCTGGTCCAACACTGGGATCTGACAACACGAATGTACCAGTCCTGAGAAGAAGAGAAGGGCAGATAAGTGGAATGCAACTGGGCAGCGTTCGAGGGACTTCACCCCCCGACTACAACTGTGCTTGGCAACACTGGGCTTCGGCTGGCAATGTGGGCTCTGGCATGCTCTGGACTTGCAGCTCAGACCACAGGTCTTTCCTTTGGACTTGTTGTTACCTGCCTGGCGCCCCTCCTTCGCCCCCTTCACATGGTGGATTTCCAATAGTCCTTCCAAACTCACCTAAGGTACTAAGGGCCAGCAGCCCCTTCTCCCTGTTCCCTCAGCCTCTTCCCCTCTTGACATCGTACCTACTGGGGGGCTGCTTGCTCACCCCTCCCTAGCAGCCAGGGTAGAGGAGGTGCTTAACAAACACAGCTCGCGAATACAGGACAGAACCTTTGCCTTCCTGTACCTGGCTGCTGGTTTTTGAAATCTAAGTTCACATTTAAACTGAACTCTTTCCAGGAAAGTAGCATACCAATGCTCTAAGGCTCTAGATGGTCCCAAACTCTGGGGTGGGAGTGGTGCGGTCGCCACTGGCATTGGTGACATTGACTGGCAGGAGGCCAGAGGAGCAGGAGAGGCAGCGGCCCACGCAACCGTGAGCCCACCCTGCAGCTGGCCTCGCCCTCATCCACCCACTGACCACCTGATCCCACACTCCTGCAAAGAGTCTCGTCAGCAGTGCCTTTCCCACCAGCATCTTTCATGGCCCCCCATGTCTCCACCCCACACCCCAAACAGAGCTGCTAATGGCCTGGGTCAGACGTCAGAACACCCAGTTTCTGCAGAGCTTCCCCTGCACACTGCATTTGCAACAGGCGGACGGGGCTGTGCAGTGCCCTGTGCATCACACACAACATGCTGCACACTTACTTTGTCTGGACTCACTGTTTCCAGGGACACGTGCCCGTCCCCATCCAGTGGGTGGGAAGTGACCGGAGGGGAGGGGCTGAGTGAGTCTTGCACAGCGGAGAGACGAAACCTGTCCAGCAGGGAATAGAGCCTTTGGTGTCTACAATACAAACACAGATGAAATCACAGCACAATTTATTTCTTTTAGGCTTAGTCTCAACTTTGCAAACCAGGGTTCTGGAAATGTACAATATAAAGGAAGGAATATTAGTGGCCTCCTAAAGCAACATGCAACTTGTTTAAAACTTCCTCTTCAAAGCTATTTCTCATCAACACTCAAACAGGTCACGATACAAATTCAGGCCTGAGTTTACTTTTAATTATCACGGTTTATACCCCATTGATATTTTTCAGAAATTTCATTTATAATCAAACGTTGCAACAGGCAATACATGATCTAAAAGCTAATAAAGGCATTTTTAATAAATGAATGCAAAATAGATCATCTATTCTAAGATCCAAGTGCAAGAACTGTCCTATTTAATCTCTGAATAAGATACAATGTATACTAATTTACGGTCATTTCATAAAATACTTGCCTCATCTGGCACAAGATATAATCTTTTATAATTTTCCTCATCTGGGCTAAAGACTAAATCAAAGGTCAAAAAACAGAAATAGTTCAGTCTCCCACCATCCACTATGAGGGTGACAACTTCATAATGCAAGTTACAACATAACTTGGCCCTGCAGACTGAAATATCACCCCAAACTGCGTACTGCCCACCGAACTGTGCCTCACCCATTTAAAGACACCATCAACAAGGTACTCTTAAGATTGAAATCACAGTATAATAATTATATTCTTTCTCTTTCTCACAGTCCTCCCACCACTCTCACCCCACCCCCAACCCCATGGAGGAAAAAGGGTAGAAGCTTCTCTTTATTTTGCAGTCATGGAAATATACTCACATAATAGATGTAAGGATTTCTGATGAGGGCTTCTAAAAGACTTTGCAAAATTTGGTAATTAAATAGTTATGAAGAGATAGAATTTTAACAAGATGCAGATATAATTCTTGCATGCCAAGAACTGGGAAATATCTCTTGGATTTGCCACCTCTTCTTTAGCAATCAGATTATGCTCTTTGACCCTGCTAAAATACAGCTGACGACTCACATTCCCATTCACCCTAGGGCCGTGAGCAGAGACAATACAAACGCCTGCCACCTCTCACATAGCCAACAGAAGTGCAAGCACGCCTCCACTTCTGTGTGAGAAATGATACTGTTGTTTAGTTCTATAAGGTGAGATTCGATTGCTTTAAATTTAGGATGTCTTCTTATTATGGCACTTCTGCAGTACACTAATCTAGAAAGCACATCAACTTCTCATCCTGTGAATTTATACCCATTCAAAGCTAAGTCTTCATATCATGGGGTATCCTAACACAAGGGCCCCTGTGTTTCCAGCATTACCTCTGAGCGAGCCCGCTGCTCTGAAGGTATTCCTGGATTCTGTTTAGTTCTTCCACTGGCAACTGGGCCGTGCTGCTCTAAATAGACAAGAACCCATCAGCAGGTTTATAACATATAACAAACCACAATAAACTCGCACTCATTTTAAAAGGAACAACTGAAGCGTATAGCTTATCGTGGCAAGGTCAGACTAGAAGAAAGTACAAGAAATCGTTAGACATACAAGGAATGACAAGTCTGTACATGTGATGCATGTTTCTATCAGTGTTCACATGAAGACCACGCCTATGGAGAAAAAAACCTGGCCAATTGATTTGCTTGCCCTACTAAGTTTTCAGTATCAATCAATATCAGTGTTTCGTTCAGTACCTGTAAATTTGCAGCCAAAAGCATTTCTACCCGGCGACAGGCGAGGGTGTCCACCATGCGAGCCAGCACACGGAAGGGCGTGCACAGAAGCCTGTCCACATACAGCGTGAGCACAGCACCTGACTGGCTGAGGTGGATACCTTCCAAGCACTGGAGAGTCTTCTTCAGAGTGGTGGGCTAACGTTGGAGAGAAGAAAAGAAACAAGACCTGATTATTTGGCCAACCGAAATTAGCACTTAAAGAACTCCAATACTCCATTTTTAAGGCAGAAAAAACTGACTGGTCATAAGTTGCAGTGTGAAGACTTACTGTGGAAAGATTTTCACAACGAGACTGAATTGCCTGGATGAAGAGGCCACTAGCAGCAGAATTCCGATGAACAGCACTAATGAAGTCCTGCACCGGGGGCTCGTGGGACAGACAGATCAGATCTTGAATGTGGTTCACTATGAGCCACGTTAAGTGCTCCGAGTCATGGAGGTTCTGACACTGAGGAAAAATACAGTGAAAGATTGATTTTTCAAGGCAACAAGAATAAAACCGATATTATCGCCACAGGAAAGGCAAGAAGGAGTCGGAAGGGAAAAACAAATTCCAACTATAAACCTCACTGAAATCATACAGTGTTTGAACACAAACAACAGAGGAGGCAGGAAACTCAGTGCATAGCCCAACACCTTCAACTGCACACTGTGGCAGAGGCCGTGCCACGTCAGACCCCACTGGAAAGGTAGTGTCCAGCCCCCAGACACTAGCAAATGGCCAAAGGTCGGAGGAAGAGAGGAGTTTGGGCTCCTTCTGATGGCGAAGTTGAGGGGCAGCCTGCCCACAGGCCCCAGTGTGGCACATGGGAAGCACGGGCAGTACAGGCAGCATGGCACCGCCCTCACAAGACCATAAGGCACAGCAGCAAGGGACACTCCCGTCCACAGCATCTTCTGCTCCCTCCCAGGCTTCACGCTGGCCCAGCGAGGGCTGTTCTCCAGTTGCTGTTTCTCCACATTTTTAACAGTTCATTGGAAAAAAAAACTGCAACAGTTTTGACAGAATTCCTGAATCCAAAATATGAATGAATCCCACACAGTAAATGGATCCTAAGTGAAGAAATTCCACTTAAGATTTACACGAAAATAAGAAATATCCATTTTTTAATATGTGTGTAGCCTTTTCATCTTAATTCATAATCCGAGGCAGAAACTGTAAAATGGGATCAATTCCTTCACATCTCGTTAATTATTAATTTTTATTTGTGATCTTGCAACAGTATTAACTTATAAAATTAATCTCTCATATTTCTATGAGAAACAGTATTACATAATTATATCAATTTATTTCTTAAAAGTAGAACAAAATTAAAATATTTCAATATCGAGAATGAAAAGCAAAAAGTGAATATAGATAAATTGCTATCACCACAAAAAATCTCTATCATAATATCTAGTTCAATTGAAGAAGCCTACTTCCTTTTCTGGTTCGGAGTGTTTAACACTGCTTTGCTTTGTGGCAGCAATATGTATAAGTTATGACACTTGTAACAAAGAAATAAATATGTTTTTATATAGGTATAGAGAAAGTGTTAAACCAAGACCAAAACGTAACAGAACAAGTTACTTTTGAGTAGTATTATCACAGGAGATTTTATTTTATTCTGTTTACTTAGTTTTTGTAAATTCTCCATGATAAACATGTGATGCTAGTTTAATGGTTAAAAACTCCACAAAAGTTATTTTTTAAAAAGAATGGCAGTCAAACAGGAATCTATTTTAAAATGCAGCAATAAATATCTAACACCTTTTCTATAGATTAATTTTCTTTAAATGTTAAAATCAGAATCCCATTATAGTCAATGCATTTAGCTTGTTTTTTAAATTAATATTTCTCATTCCTTTGCATCCCTCAAATTAACAGGAGTGCCCAGCATCAGGTATGGTACAGGGCAGCTACTCGGCATCCACGGAAGGAGGCACGGCCACCCTAGAACCCAGGGACCGGAGGGCCACATCTAGCCTCTGACTACATGTCAGAGCAGGGTTAAACGGTCCTCCACTTGTTCGTTCTGCGGGAGCTGGCGGGATGGCGGGCACTCTCGTCTCTAGAAAGTCTACACATGCCTCATCTGGAAGGACGTCCTGTGGGCTCTGCCACCCCTGCCCCCTCTGCAGGCACCCCAACTTACAACATAATCGCAGAAGAGGATGAGAGCCCCTCTGCGCACTATTTCTCTGTTGCACATTCCAAGTTTGGCTGCCAAGTCAGAATCCTCCTCCTCTCCAGGCATCTGAGGACTGAGTAACTTTGTGCTGGACAGACTGTGTCTTCTAGAAGGAACAACAGATGCATTGACAATATTTCTAGTATGGCAGTGAGCTTATTTCCAAAATACTGAAGATGATTATGTTTAATTCTAGTTCTAAAACAGACAAGTTTTGCTAAATGTTGCCACTTCAATGTGATGTATGTGTGATACACACTCTCAGTTGTCTACTCCTGAGCTACAGAAAAGCACATATGGAACACAAAAAGAAAACTGAGGATTTAATCGGCAGCAAATTAAAATGCTTGACTGAAGCTGCACACTGGATGAGCGCTTTTGTTTCAGAGCTCACACTGGCTGTGTTTGATAGTAGAGCGATTGCTTGAGAACTTCCCTAACTGTCAAGGAAGCTGTCAACTGCTAGAAAGAAAACCTTCACGCACTCGCATTTTACCACTCATTTCCCAGTGAAACGCCACAACCCTAATCACACCCATGGTGTGTATGTTATTACAGAAACCCTGTTGGACAGCGTTTCTTCCCCACTATCGAAGGTTCTTTCACTTCACATCTACTTCCCTTTTTTCTTTTTAAAGAGATGGCATCATAAACCTTGACTCTCAATTCTAGCCAAAACACTTAAAGCACAATTGTTGCCAAACTCCTAAACTGCCCCTCTGATGTCACAGTCTACCCTGGACAACATCCTGCCCACACAGCAGAGAGCCTGCACCGCCTTCTGCTAAGGCTTGATGGGGACAGAAGCACAACAGGGCAAGAGAGCTCTGAAATATGTCAATTTTTCCTGTAATCCCTCAGGATTTAGGGGAGAACTGGTTTACAGAACTCCACAGATTTAAATTTTTTTAAAACTGCCATTTCTCTGCCAAAGGGTCAATGATAGAGCTGTTCAGCAGTCATAAGGGACAAACCACTGACACATGCAACTCCTTTAACTTTAAATAAACTTTAAATACATTGTGCTCAGTGAGAAAAGCCAGACTCAAAAGGCTACGTACTGTAAGATTCTATTTCTATGGCATTCAGCAGTAGGCTAAATAAGGGACAGAGCATGGATCAATGGTTACCAGGGACAGGGGCGGGGAGTGCGGGTAGCAGGAGAAGGAGGGTGACTGCAAAGGGACATGAGGGAACCGTGGGAACTGACGGTTCTGTTTCTGTATCTTGATGTGGTGGTGGTTACTGACTATAGTTGGTACAAAAGAATGCATTTTACTGTATCACAAATTATACGTCAATTTAAAATGAACAGAAAACCTGTCCTTTCTCAGTCGGCCGCCCACTCAAGCTGTAATTTTGCATTGTGCAATGATACAGCTATAGGGTCAGGCGCCTCTGGAAGAGAAGAAGTGGCAATTGAACTTGGAATACCACCCACAGACATAAAGATGTTCCAATGTCAGCCCAAATCTAGCCCCACGTGTAGTACCACGAAACCCCAAAACCTCAGGCCAGATGCTGACAGCGAAGGAATGTCCCAAGTCCAGGCTGACTACATGTGTGGAACTCAGAACAGGATGGGCTGGGAAGTGGCCCACACGTCACACCCACAGTGCCACAGCACTGGCAGGACCCTGACAGCCCACCAAAAGGGGAGACGGATTGAAAGCAAATCATAGGTCCGTGGTGAGAAGGAGCAGATGAGCAGAGCACCTGAGAGTGGCCCATAATCCTCCCACACAGAGAGAAGCACAGGGGGAGAGTGGACTGGGCAGTGGAAAGTTCTGTGACAAACGGACAGAGCAGTCATACAGCTGTTGACAGTGCTGTGTCTTGTATTCACACCACAGAAGTTTTCATTCATTTTTATTATCTTATGGAAATAAAAAGATGTTCATCCCCCACCACACACAGCTAGAGGAACATTGTCCTAGAGAAGGGGTTTAGACAGGAGCACTCCTGCCCCCTGGGAATCGTTCCCGACGCTTATGGGAGTGTTTCTCTTCCTTCTAACACATGGAAACTTTGAGCACTTGCATACTATAATACTTCTTTTGCTATATATTATTCTTTTTTATTTTACCCTTATATTACCATTAAGGAACTATATTTTCATGAAATATAAGTATAGATAGGTTAAAATCCATTAATTCTATTTCACAGTAATAGAAGGGACAATATAAACAGTTGTAAAAAAGAAAACTGGGTCAGGTTGGGTCAAGAATAAACCACCTGCATTTATGAAAAGCTACAGTTTTTCCTCAGACAACTGCATGGGGACACCTGCCGAATTCCAGACCATATGCACGTTTGTTTATTTCTGACCATCTAGTTCTGTTATTCCAACCCAGGCGACACAATTTCTAGAACCAGAGATTTCTGATATAATGTCAGAATAAACGGACACATCCTTCATCAAAGAAGGGATGATCTGAATGGGCAAGTCCCCAAATCAACAGGGAATACTTTCAAGGTTAAACTGCTGCCCACACATAAAGAACTGAACAATGCATGAAAAGACACGAACTGAACAATGCATGAAAAGACACGGGCATGGGCGGCAGCAGAGGTCGGCTAGAGGACAGCGGAGGCTCCTCCCAGTCCAACAGCCACTGGGAAGCCACCGAGTCATTTAAGGTTTTGCACTCACAGCACCTCGAGAAGCAAAAGGGACAGCCTCAGCCTCGGACGCTGATTGGCTTTCAAGGCTGTTTGTATTTCTAAAGCATTTAAGTCCCATGACTAAATCAGCTTTTATCTTCTATGGTTTAAAAAGTTAAGTGAAACATTTGCAGTTAATGAAGTATAACACCTGTGCAGTTTTTGTTACCTTAAACGCTATCAAGTGGTGAAGACAATCTTTTCTGCCCTACTAAAATCAAATAGTTTCCTGAGGCAAAACATTCCAGGAACAATTAAGGAAGAGCCATCTCTATTCTAAAGACAAACGCAAACAAAACCCCAAGGACTTAGTGCACTCAGGTAGAAAAAAGAAGCAAGAGGCATACAGACAGGAAAGAAAGAAGTAAAACGTCTTTATTTGTAGATGACGTGCTCATATACAGAGAAAATCCAAAGGAACCTACAAAAAGGCTACTGGAACTAATAAGAGAGTTTTACAAGGTCGCAGGATAGGAGTCAACATACAAAATTCAACTGCATTTCTACATATTAACAACACACTGTTGGAAGATGAAATTTTTTTAAAAGTACCATTTAAAATAGCATTCCAAAACATGAAATACTTAAAGATGAATTTATAAAATATATGTAATACTTGTACACTAAAACTATAAAACACTGCTGTGGCAAACTAAAGAAAACTTAAGTAAATGGGAAGACCATATTCATAGATCAAAAGACCCAATGTTGTTAAAATGTCAGTTCTCTCCAAATTAATCTACAGATTCAATGCAATCTCCATCAAAATCCTGGAGGCTTTTTCTGTAATTCACAATATACGGAAAAAATATATGCTTTTAAAATATAAAGCAAAGTTGGAAGACTTGGTACCTAAGATTTGTGATGCAGCTAAAATAATCAAGCAGTAATGTAACTGACATAATGACAGACGGATTAACAGAAATAAACAGTGAGTCCAGAAATAAATCCATGCACATATGTTCAATTGATTTCTGAGAAAAGTACCAAGGTAATTCAATAAAGGATAGCCTTGTTAACAAATAATGTTGAAAGAGCTATGAACATGGGGGAGGGTGTGACTCTCTCATTACCTGTGTCATAAAATCCACTTGAGATAGATCCTAGACCTAAAGATAAAAACTCAAACTATGGAAGTTCTAGAAGAAATCGTAGGAGAAAACCTTTATGATCGTAGAATAGGCAGAGATTTCTTGCATTGGACAGAAAAAAATTAAATAGAAGAGAAAAAACTCACAAACTGGATTACAAAAAAATTTAAAACTTCTGCCCTTTGAAAGAAATTGTTAATAAAAGGGCAAGCCACAGAATGAGAGAAAAAATTTTACTTTATATCTGACAAAGGATTTATATCCAGAATATATAAAGAATTTACAACTCAGTAACAGGACAGCAAATAATTAAACTTAAAAAAAAAAGAGGCAAAAATATTTGATTACATACTTCACAATAGAAAATACATGAATGGCCAATAAGCACAAGAAAACATGGTCAACACATGTTAGTATCAAAGAAATGCAAATTAAAATTACAATGAAACACCACTATATATCCACAGGGACAGTGAAAACTAAAAGCATGTGTAGTATCAAGTGCTGACAAGAAAATGGAACAACTAGAACTCTCAGACTTTGTCTTGTCTTGTATTTAAAATGGTACAATCACTCTGGAAAACAGCTTAGCAATTTCTTTTAAAGTCAAACATACACTTACATGCAACTCCACAATTCAACTGAGTATTAACCGAGGGAAATAAAAACAGATGACCACACAATTTTAAAATATTAATAAAATTTAAAAACAAATAATCAATTCCATTTAATTAATTTCATTAATAAAAATAAAACAAAACTAGGAATAAACAGAAATAATTATTAACAATTATGTAGTATTTCACTACAGATAGCAGACTACCAAAAGGATTAAAATTACTAGTTCAATGACAGACAATGGGAAAACTGACGAGGCACAAAATAGTTCTTATCTTCGAGTATAATAATCTCTTTTAAAAATATACTCTAAGGCTGACCCCGTGGCTCACTCGGGAGAGTGCGGCGCTGGGAGCACAGTGGCGCTCCCGCCGCAGGTTCAGATCCTATACGGGATGGATGGCCGGTGCGCTCACTGGCTGAGCGCGGAGAGGGCGACACCAAGCCAAGGGTTGCGATCCCCTTACTGGTCACAAAAAAGAACGAAAAAAAAAAGAGAAGAAAATATACTCTAAAAATATACTGGAAAAGAACAAGTACCAAGATTTCTGTGTGTATGCGTATGCGTGTGAGAGAAAGAGATACAGAGACACTTCACACAGGGCTGTGAAAAAATATTAGAAAAAGCCAAATTGCCAAATCAAGAGAGGAGAGCCTGGTAAGCAACAAAATACAGAATTATTAGAAATGACAGTTTAGGGCCGGCCCGTGGCTCATTCGGGAGAGTGCGGCGCTGGGAGCGCCAAGGCCACGGGTTCGGATCCTATATAGGGATGGCCAGTGCGCTCACTGGCTGAGCGTGGTGTGGACGACACCGTGCCAAGGGTTGCGATCCCCTTATCAGTCAAAAAAACAATGAGTTTAAGTTGTAACAGGTGAAAATAGAGCTGGGAAAACTGTGTGTGTGTGTGTGTGTGTGTGTGTGTGTGTGTGTGTGTGTGTGTGTGTGTGTGTGTGTGTGTGTGTGTGTGTGTGTGTGTGTGTGTGTGTGTGTGTGTGTGTGTGTGTGTGTGATTTAACTTCTCTGGGAAAAAAGCTTCCTCAAGAGCTGGGAAAACTGTGTGTGTGTGTGTGTGTGTGTGTGTGTGTGTGTGTGTGTGTGTGTGTGTGATTTAACTTCTCTGGGAAAAAAAGCTTCCTCAAGAGCTGGGAAAACTGTGTGTGTGTGTGTGTGTGTGTGTGTGTGTGTGTGTGTGTGTGTGTGTGTGTGTGTGTGTGTGTGTGTGTGTGTGTGTGTGTGTGTGTGTGTGTGTGTGTGTGATTTAACTTCTCTGGGAAAAAAAGCTTCCTCACCTATAAGATAGGTATATTACTAGAGGTTTTAATAATTTATTATAATGGAAAACCCTTAGAACAATACCTGGCACTTAGTGCCACCTAAATGCTCATCTTTATGTGAAAGGTCTTCACCAGTATATCATTACTGTTTCTATTGTTATTAGAGTAAGTAAACATTAACTCATGTTAGTGCAGGGAAAACAGGGGAAAAACAGATACAGGTCCTGCCCTTGTGGTGCTTATGGTCTGGTGGGAAAGAGAGACATTCATTAAATCATCACACAAATAAATGTCCAATTTCAGCCTTGCTACGTGCCACAGAGGACGGGCAAAGGCCAAGGTGAGAGCCAATCAGGAGACCTAACCCAGCAAAGAGAAGTCAGGGAAGGCTCCCTGTGAAAGTAACACTGAGCTAAGAACCAAGAAGCCATGGATTTCTCATCTTATTAATACACGAAGGGAAATCAAGAGACTGTAAGTTCAACTCTAAAAAGCTAGCAAGAAATAAGTACAGTAAAACCAATGTCTGTGCCATAGATCCCATCGTTCATGTAGATCCAACTATTAATATATTGCCACCCTGTACTCATGCACACACTCGACACACATACCATGTGTGCACATGCACACACTAACACACGCATGCTGTGCCCACACACACACATGCTACATACTCTATGCACATGCACACTCTACACATTTGCATGCATACATGCACACTCTCCCCACATGCACACACACTACATATTCTACTACAAACTCTTTATACTCTAGGACTGGAACCTAGTAGGAGAGATACAGCATGACACGAATAGCCCACAAGGGGATCCGGGTCAAGAAACTTGTCAAAGGAAGTCATGTTTTAAAAGCAGCTGCTATTTTAAATGCCTTTAGTTAGACCACATTTTTCTCCCTACAATACAGTGTCCATGGAAGAAAGATTACTGTGCAGCAGAAATTTTACAAAGCCCCGTGAAAAATGGAAACTGAAAATGCTCTAACAGCAGCCAAACCTCAAGCTACTCAGTCTTAGAACCTGGACTGGCGCCAGGAGCGCTGTGAACCTACCTGGGAGTCTGCTGCACCTCTGCCCACCAGCGGTAGTCAGTGTGGTTGACGAGCAGCAGGATCTGACACCAGAGGAGCACCAGGGCTGGGTGAGTGGGGACCATAGAGCGCACCTGTGCGTTCAAGCTCTCCAGGGTATAGAAGCTGCCCTCACAGCCATCGCTGGTAAAGAGCTTAGTGGCAGCTGCTGTGATTCTCCGGAACATTCCTAGAACCAAAGTAAAACTGTTTAAGGGGAAGTGTCTTGGCCACTCGCCTTAGTCTGACATCCGTAGCTACATGAAGATTTTACATAAGAAATATATACATACAGCCCTTTCCCCCACTTGATATTCAAAGCACTTGGCACTTAGAAAACTCTGACTTTCTAAGCAGAAATAGATACTCCATTTATTTAATGGATCAACCAAGAAAACTAATGTTCTCACTCTCCCTTGCCTTCCCCATGACTAGCTGGCACCATCATGTTCTCCGGGAGCTCCAAGCCCAGAGGCCTCCCTTTGTGCTATGAGAGCCTGGGCCAGCTCGCCGAGAGGGAGGCGACTGGCACTCAGCGCTGCAGGTCACTGCACTTGGGCAACGGCATGGCCTACACAGAACTGAGCCGCAGCCACACAGGCAGGAACAGCACACTCCTGCTGCAATAATAAATGGCTCCTCGGCTTGCTAAGAATTGAGGGACAGAAATACAAGTGCCGAGAGAAAGAAAATGGACAGCATCCACACCAGTCGCAGGCTCCCATGTGCTCTCTGCAGGCTACTAACAACCCACCCAGGCGGCCCTTGTGCCCCTTGGGTCTCTATGCCTGACCTCGAAGCATCCTGACACTTGGCAGGCCACACGTTCAGCCACCCACACTCCAGGCTGGCACGTCAGCAATAGACCAGTTCAACTGTGCCCACAAGTTTCTCCACAGCACCCTTCTCAGGGCTTGGAAACATTCCCTCCTGGAATTAATGAGTTCATTCTATCCTCTCCTTTGGATAAACAAACTCAGCTTGGTGTGCTTCTCTCTTCACCCTGCCATGGCTTCATAAGGGCGACCCTTCCCAAGGACTATATGCTGTGAGGCACAGCAGGAGAAGCAGCAAGATGTGGGAACAGGAGGGCCCCGTCTGGCCAAGGACTCCCTCTCCTCCATGGCTGACTCTTCTGGCATCACTGCTGGGGAGTCAAAATCTTACTTCTGTTTTAAATTTCAACACATCCCACATGGGAAATGGTCCTAAGACAGGCAAAAACAGACTATAGAATTTTTATGATTTTGTGATCCAGGAAAGGGATATTGGTTACCTAAAATTTCATAAGCTGGAGGAGAGATATCTTTCTTGGCATTCTGCTTATATTGCATCTGAAATAGGCAAACAACTTTGGGATAAATATCCTCATTCCCCAACAAGAGAGGAAACAGAAAAACAGAAGTCAAGGCTAGGTCCTATTTTAGGAAATAATACCTAAAATGGACAAATTTAAAAGTCTCAATTTTCAGTGAGTGGATGGAATTCACTGCCTTTGTTTAAGTGACACATATATACAAATTACCAATTTTACATGTTAAATTCACCTTATTTATATAAAGTACAAGATGATTTACTTCAATCTTATCTCAAAACCAACCAAACACAGTAATTCTGCCACCTAGTGTCCTTAAAAGAAATGCTGCTAAACTAAGCAAGGAGATAGAAACAGACATTTGCATACACACACACACACACACACACACACACACACACACACACACACACACACACACACACACACACACACACACACTCTCTCTCTCTCTCACTCACACACTCACACACTCACACACACACATGCTTGCAAATGTTGGACCAATTAATGTCCAAAGACACCGGCGCAAAACCCATGTGCCCTGTACCAAGGCCCACACTCTTTCTCATAGTGCGTGCTGCTTCTCACTGTACCTGTCGCATGGAGCTGTTTAAATTTAAGTTAATCAAAATTAAATTAAATTAAAAATTAAGGTCCTCAATCACACTAGCCACATTTCAGGTACCAAATAACACATGTGGCTAAGAGGCAACTAGACTAGACAGTGCAGACGTGAAACAGTCCCATCTCTGCTGGAAGTTCTACTCGACGGCACTGCAACAGACGGTAAAAATATTTTCCCTGGCTCTTGAGAAAAGGAAGAAGTTGTTAGAGCAATGAGATGGTGAACACCTTGAGCTGCACAGAAGCCACGGGGACGTGCACAAGGAGACAGAACACACCACCCTTATGCAAAGAAGGCAGGAGCAGCCTCCTGACATCATACCCAACCAGTCAATGGCCAACTATTAAAATGAACATACTAAAAATGACCTATTATTCATAAACAAGGCATATTTTCCTGACCTTAAGCTTATTATAGTGGTTAGTAAAGCATAAATCAAAAGATTTTAAAAAGAAAGAAGAAACTCCTTTCAAGGTTAGTAAATAAGGAAGCTTGAAACTGGAGTGCAGCCTCAGAACTGAATTCTGGCCTTGTCCCTGGGCCGAGGGCAGCAGCAGTTGAATGCAGCAGCCACGGAGATGCCTCTTCTCCTTAACCCCCTCGCTCCTCACACACCAAACTGCTCTCTCAGCCAGAACTCTTCTCTTCGAAAGGCCAGTTCCTTCTCCCCTTCATATCTTAGCTCAACAGTCGCCCTCAGAAATCCTGCCCCTCCCTGCCCACTTCTGGTTTGTTCAGCAGGGCAGTATTTGCTTCCTTCATAGGAAACACCGAGACTTCTTACCATATGCTTGTGTTTCGTCTTCCCACTGACTGTGAACCCTGAAAAGGCAAGAATCATGCCTGTTTTACTGACCCAGCACACCCAGAGCCCTGCAGGCATGGTGGTGGGCCACACGGCAAGTCTTGTCGAATGAGCAAAGGCTGAAAATGGTAACTACTTCTTACTCTAAGGGCATGTACTTAAAAAATGTGAAAAATCCATTAAGAGAGGGACTTCTGACTGCAAAAGTGCCCTGCCCATCCCTCTTTAAGGCAACTACTTGTTATCATTCCTGTTTTTAGTTCTTCTAGTAGTTACCTCCAAAATTCTAACTGGTTTGCTTCTATCCCTCGAATAGGATCATCAGTTATTTTGTCTGCTCCTCTTCCCTTACTCCCCCTCAAAGGAATGCTGTCCAATTGCTCCCTTGGCCTGGGTTGACCGGAGTGTCCAGGGGCTCATGGTCACCCCCATGACTCACTCAGGGACAATCACTCGCCCACTACAGGGACTGAGACCCCAGGTGGCAGAGGCCATCTTTCCTGCCATGTGGAAGGAGCCCACCAGAGAACAAAGCCAACACGGAAAGCAGAGCTGAGATGCAGAAATACACGATGCAGATCACAGCATTAAGCCACCTGATGCAGGCCTACCTGAAGACAGCCAACTACCCCTGCCTGCACTTATCAGGAGCCCAACCCAGTAAATTCTTTTTCTTGCTCTAGTATAGGTAGGGGCTTCTCCCTGCAACGGAGAGACTACTGCACACAATAACCACGTCATTATTTATAGACATCAGACGACTTCAGACATTACATATTAACTCTACTCTATTAAAGATAAGACTTAGCTCACTTACACTACTTCCTGCCAATTTGAGTTATATTTTTAGTTCTATGTGGATAGCTTTGTAGCCTCTATTGTTTGTTCTGTAAACTTTAGACATTATCTCATAACCCCAACAATGCAAGATGAAAATATCAGTGTCCCTTCCATTCCCCACCTCTTCTTTTACCATCCACTTCCATTAACTTGGTTAGTTTTTCTTTTGTATTTGTCAGAACTGAAAACATTCTGTTTTCGAATCTTCATTCTGTTCTGAAAACATATTAAGTCTTCAGTGTTTTATTCATACATTAATTCCAAAAAGGAAAGCTCAGACGGCATTTACACAATGACCATATGAATACAGTTCCCTACAGAGCCAAGAGGCCTGGAAGGACTGCATCTCTTCCTGTGGGTTTTCTATCATGACCCAAGAGCCACTTAAAGGAGAACCTTCTTAATATCAAGGTCTTACATCAGATCAACTGCTGAAAATCATGCCATATTTTGGATGGATTCATATTTGGGCCATGAATTGTTACGTTAGCTTTTCCTAGAGATTAGAATTGCCTTTCTCTTTGCTTGCTGAGAGAAGAGAGATATGCCTGCACCCTATGACGAAAGCCTTCCACTTCTTATTCATTTCATCTAAAGTAAGGCACTCTTCTTAATAACACTCATTCTTCCTGGAAAACACTGTCCTAATTTGTACTGTTGCTTCCTATGCTTGCAGCACAGCTGGCATCTTGTGACTTTCTCTTAGGTTCACTGTCCTCTTAATTCACAATCATTTGTAAAGGTAACAGAAACATCTTGGCCCTCCAAACTTTTAAAACAGGAGGAAGCCCTCAGGTTTACTTTTTTTCCCCAACTTTTCTTTTATTGTGGTAAAATAGACATGATACAAAACTTGCCACCTTAACCATTTTTAAGTGTACAGCTTACTGGTATTAAATATATTCAAAATGTCGTGCAACCCTCACCACCGTCCATCTCTTTAACTCTCTTCATCTTACAAAACCGAAATTCTATATCCATTAAACAATTCCCCATTCTCCCAGCCCCTGGCAACCACCACTCTACTTTCTGTCACTATGATTCTGAATAAGTATCTCATGTAAATGGAACCATACAGTGTTTGTCCTTTTGTGATGACTTATTTCATGTCCTCTGGGTTCACCCATGTTGTAGCATATGTCAGAATGTCCTTCCCTCTTAATGCTGAATAATATTCCACTGTATTGTTTAGACTGTATCAGATTTTGCTTATCCTCTCATCTGTCGATGGACACTTGAGTTGCTTCCATATTTAGCTACTGTGAAGACTGCTGCTATGGACACTGGTACACAAATATCTTTTTCTTACCCTGTTTTCCATTTTTTTGGATATATACTCAAAAGTGGAACTGCTAGGTCATATGGTATCAGGTTTGCTCTTATCACCAATTTCAAATGGCAGACTGAGCAGAGCAGAGCTTCTACTGGGCAGCACGGTCCCTACACTCAGAGTGTACAGTACAGGATAGGGAACACTGAACGCTCTACAAAGACCAATACAGTTCACCTACCAGACTTGAAGATGTGGATCAGACACATCAGCAGCGTGCCTAGTTCTTGGCAATAGAAAGTATGTTGCTGTTCACTCATTTCTACTTTTAGCTGTTTTGTAACAATGTCCTCTAAAAGAATACCAACGAGCTGTAACAGAAACCTTCCAAGAAAGAGAAAAGGACAACAGTGAAATCAGGTGATCATTACAGAGCACCCACGCCCGGCATACTTGTAAAACACATGTAAACTTGAAAAGGAAAAGTACAGGAACAATAAGCACAGTGAAGGTGAAACGTTTAGCACCATTATTTGGATTGTCACTTTGCCTCTTTGTATCACCTTCCTCACTTGTGAGGTACTGAATAGCAAGCTGACAAAGTCCTTGCTCTTCTAGGGAAAAAGCCAGCAAGGCTGGCTTCCCATTTTGCCTGCTTCCCCCTTCTCCCTCCCCTTGAGGTCTGATCTTCGATTGAACTCAGGACCCTAAGAGCTTTGTAAATGAGGAACTTATGCTCTTATTTTGTTGATAAGTAGTTAGCCACGAACCTTCAAGTGCCATGGCAGCTAAAAATGTTCTGTAAATAGCTTTGTACCAGACATAACTGATTTAATCAGCACAATTTGTTATTTTCACTGGCTTATAAAAAAGAACCTAAAATAAACTAAGATGCTTCACAGGTCATCAGCCTGTGGAGTCCTCCTGATCCCATATGCGTGTTTCTTCATTCCTCACCATCTCCCCTCAGGTACTGGTCGACTACACTCACAAAATGGCACAATCACACCAACTTCAAAAACTATTAGGATAAAATGACATGTAGTATTTCTTAAAGCTTTATAAACCATAAAGCATTACACAAATACAAGCTGAAAATCCACCACAGGAATTTAATGTATCATCAGTTTGAGCCACCTGCTTCAGTGTTAACAGAAGGAGAGCCACAGGCTGCCTGTTGAACCTGCAAACAAAAAGGTACCATGCAGGTTCACCAGGTCTATATCCACGAACACAGAGGACATCTCCACTGCTGACAAAGCAAGCCACAGCTAACCTGAAGATAGGATAGACACGGCCAAAAGGAGCACAGTCACAGTAGCAACTTTAACTCAGGGAACGCTCTGAATCCATCAAATGTGAGTAGACACTTGGCTATGCAACAAGCATTTACAAGTGCCTGAATAAGGATCACTGCCCACAAGGAGCTTCCAAACAATTGATGAGGGAAGGAATGATTTGATACTATAGGTATACAGCAGGGGCCAATCTACCTGGGCAGAGACAAGTATTTTATTACTGACAGTGTGTAGAAATGCCAGCACATGGCAAGACTAAATATAAGACTGACTTCTAGTGGGTTTGCTTAGGTTTTTAAATTCTCTGCAGGCAATGCACCCCCTATTGCCTGCATCCAGGGCAGGCTGCTCCCCTGCCCTGCTCACAGTGAGCCACTGCTGCAGAGTCTTTAATGAGGATAAGAGATAGAATGTGACAGAACCTTAAGAGAGGTATGAACCAAGGGCCACGGGCAAGGCAGGCTAGATTTAAAGAAACACACTAACACCAACCTCTTCACCCAATTCACAGAATTGAAGCAAGACTAGGAGTTATTCCAGACTTATTGATCACACCACATGACTTCCCAGGACAAGGATTAGTTACAGGTTCAAGTATAAAGCATACCTTGAAAATATTTCTTCTGGCAAATTCTTCATTTGTCTCCCTTTACTGTGTTCTTCTGGGGTTGAATTACTGTCCCCATCTCTTAATCTATTAATTACTGGACAGGAGATTAAATATGGAGAGAAGGAGAGCTCCTGAATACGAGAAAGAACAATATCTTCAGTTGACTGGGAAATTAGAACCCTCAAAATGGCTAGGATCCCTGATATCCACAGTTGAACAGTGTTCACAGATGCCTAAAAGAAAAACACATAAATTATAACTTTAAAAAAAAGAAAAAAGGATTAAATTTTCCCTGATTCGTGAAAGAAAATCACCCGTTTCACCACTCTACCAATAATCTATCGCTGGTTTGCAAAGTATGGCCCCAGAGAAGCAGCAGCAGCCGGGAACTTAAGAATGCAGATTCTCAGGCTCCACCCAAACCCACCGAGTCAGAAGTCCTGGGGTATCCCCTCTGGGTAGCTTCCCCCCAGAATTTGTCCTTGAACAAGCCCTCCTGGTGAATCTGAAGAGTCAGGCACAAGACTCACCATCGTGTTTGGAGTGACAAACATACTCCGTAAAAGCATGTCCACTGGACGGAGGGAGGAAGGGGCCAGTATCTCAAATAAGGTATTTAAGACTCCAAGGGCTTCATGAGAGTCAATGTGCATCTGTGGAATTAAACACCGCAAACATCTCCACATAAGCCAACAGAAATGCCAGTTTTCTGTACACCAGGTTATGTATCTCAAGGGGAAATGATCATAATCATCCATCATTAACACCACCTCGTTCTAAGTTTAGTGGTGACCAAGCAAACATTTTTTAGAACAACACTGTATCAGCCATGTTTTTTCCACAATGTAAATCTTTTCATTTAGATTTTTATACATAAATAATATATGCTTTCTGGAAAAGATTCAAATATACAAAAGTATAGAAAACCTTGACTGGAATTGCACCCCCAATGCAATACTCATCAGCGTTTTGGGAACCTGCTTCCAGGCTTCATGCTTCTCTTCGCACACACACCGCTGCTTCCTCCCTCCCTTGTTTGCTTTACCTGCACTTCACCCCCATACTTTTCTCACTTAATACAATGGAGAAGTCCCAAGGCAACTGGTTTTTTAAACCTAACATTATTTTTAATGGACGAAAAATATTCCAAGCTAAGTTTGTACCACAATGTATTCAACTATTCTCCTATTAATGATGGGCACTGACTCTGTTTACGATTTGTGTTACTACTGTGTGTGTATATACATATTAAGCAACTCTGCAAAGAGATGTAGTATTTTTCAATGTATAGATCTGAAACTAATACAGCATTGAACTGTACCTTAACAATAAGGTACAATCGAGAATTCCCAAGCTCCCATGACTCCTTCAACCTGGACCTGCGCACCTGTGCCCACATGGAGGAACCCACCATGCCAATAGCAAAGACCACCCACCATGTATGCAACCAAGCTTAACGCCTCGTGTCTGCTCAAGGACACTATGAAGGCAATTTTCTGTCTGTCCCACATTGTGAGGTGCCCCTGTCTATTTGCTTTTGCCCTTGTTCTGCCACCGTACCCTCTCCCCCGCCTCCTCTGGCTATGGTCCCATTTCTCTGATCCTTCTTCAAGTAAATCTCTTTCTAATTCCTCTCTTCCTGCCCTTTCAGGAACACATTCCCATCTGTATGTGGCTCCACCCACTCCTCCAAAGACTCACGGGTGCCCTTGGGCCTGCCAAACCCAGCCAAGTGCTCAAGGTGCCCACAGCTGACTTCTTCACAAAACACTTTTTTAAAAAAAACCTGGCTTCAGGAACCCCACACCTGCCTGTCATCCACTTCCCACCCCGGACCCAGCACTGCCCATTCCTTCTCATCTCCTTCATGGCTCCTCCTCACCTCCCTGCCCTCTGAGCTGGGACTCAGTGGTCCCAGCGCTCGGGCTTCCCCTCCTCTCCAGCCACACTTGGTCTACCATGACCTCATCCATTCTTGGAGTATATCTCCTGCCCAGCTCTCTCTTGACAACTCCAGAGTCACACATCCAAATGTCAGCCTCGTCTCCATTAAGGGCCTACCAGGGGTCTCAAGTGAATACATCCAGACCAGGCTCTGACCTTTTCCTGAGGCCTGCTGCCCCCACCGGCTCCCCCACCTCATTCACAGTGCTGCGTCACTGCCCCAAAACCACACTCTCACCTTCCGTGTCTAAGCCACCAGCTAACCCTGCTGGTTCCACTTTCACACTGTGTCAACAGAGGCCCACTTCTCACCACTTAACCATCAGACACTCAACGAGGACCTCCCTGTTCAGCCCTCACCTCCCCACTGGAATCTACTCTCAACTCAGGAGTGAGAATGATCCTGGTAAAAGCCAAATAGTATCATGTCACCCTTTGTACCAAGACCTCTCAAGGCTTCCCAAGTCCTCCATGCTGGCCTCCCCCGCCCAGGCCTTCCCTCCCTCCTCTTCTCTAGGGCTGCTCCCCTCCACCCCTGGCCTCCTGAATCCTAAAAGGCATGTTCCCACCTCTGGGCCTTGGCACTGCAGATTGCTCTGCCTGGATTGCTCTTTCCCCAGGTATCTGCGAGGCTCACAACTTTCCTTCCTTCAGGTTTACTCAAATGTCAGCTGATCAGCAAGGCCTATCCTTGTCATCAATTGAACAATGCAACCCCCATCCCGACACTAGCCACCTCTCTCCTTTCCTTTGTTTTTCTGCAGAGTACTTATCATCGTCTGGCATTTTATCAGTACCACACTCTCCCGAGTGAGCCACAGGCCGCCCCGTCGTCTGGCATTTTATACGTTGAACTTATGTCACTCGTCTGTCCCCTCACCCCCTTCCCAACAAAACCTTCACTGTGAGGGGGCAGGGTTTTCTTTAATCTGCCTTGATCATTGATGTATCTGCAACCAGTACCTGGGATAGTGCCCAGCGCCCTTTCTGCATGTGGCATGCACCAGTGCTGAGCCGCCTAGCGGGCACTATGCTGAGCCTATCACGCATGTGTTCTCGCACAATTCTCACCATGGCAGCAAGTCTGTGGGCACTGACTCTGAACTCAGGCCCTCAGTCTCCACCTTCCCTCAGACTGTGCACACGGTAAGTGAGAGAACGAAATAAAGCTCCCAGAGCGCCGTTCTACACGCATGGAGTCCACGGCTACATTAAAATTGTACCTGTCCATCTCACCAGAAGCCATGACCCTGCTCCCAATTGTCCAAGTGGTCTCAGGATAACAATGCCATCACGAAATCAGAATGGGAATCAACAGTGTGCCTGTAAATGTTTATCAAATGCCAAGAACCAAGAACTGCTTTCTATTTCCTAGAGTACTTGTTTAGAATGGATGATCCAGATGAACATGTATCTGCTGACTCCATTCAAAACGCAACCTAACACTTTGCCAGGTGGCTTGTGGGATTTTCTGGTGGGGCCATCTTCAGCAGGTCCTTGTGCCCTTCCTTTCAAGGGCCCCAAACCTGGTTACAGTGGTGAAGCTGCAACGAACACACGGCCTCCCGAGCTCTGGCACCAGCGGCACATGATCAGGAGCTGAGGGACATGGCTCCACCTGACACAGCACACTCAGACCACTCCCTTCCACTGCGTTAGTGCAAACAGCCAGACGCATGGTCTGATTATAGAAGTTCTGATTAGATGATGGATAACTGTTAAATCACTTTATAAGTCATAAGAAAGACAAAAACAAAAACCTATGATCAAATAAAACACTTGATTAACCAGAATGAAGGAGACAGTGTAATACAGTAAAAAAGAACACAAGCTTTAGAGTCAGACCTGAACCAGCCCTAGTCCGAGCACTTGCTGGCTGTGTGATGCTGGGTAACCTCGGTAACCTCTCAGAGCCTTGGTTCCCTCACTTGGAAATAGGTAGAAAATACCAACCTGAGAGGTGGTTGTGAGAATAAATGAAGAGTAACCTGCCCCATGACCAGCACTGAGAATAACTATCAAAGCACGAATCCACTATGACTGAAGGAAAAGCTGATCACACTCACCCACCTTTCACAAGGGTCTCAATCCACATTCAAATGTGTTACAATTACTGCACAACACAGAGCCAAGACTGCGGTGACCAACCTGTTGCTTGGCTAGCATTGGGAGGATGATATCAGCGACCTGCCGAGACAGCCGTTTCCACTTGTCTTCGTTCTCCTTGTGGCACTGCTGCAGGACGAGAATGAACATCTCCAACACCTGCAAGAACATCCATGTGCAATTAGAAAGTCTCCCGGCCAACAGGAACCTTTCCATTCCTGCGTGTCTGCCTCTCACACTGGTCTGAGCTCAGCTGGAAGACTCTAGGACCCACGCAAAGGGATCCCCAGTGAGGACCAAGGAAAGCAATGCAATCCTCACCCTTCAACCCATGAAATGTGGGGGACAGAAGAAAACCCACATGGAGACACAGAAAATTCCTCTAGGGTACGAACAAGCTGCACACTGCTCAGGATCACTATGACTCATGGTCACTGTGATTGTATGGAAGTTACAAAACCTCACAGAGAAAGCACAAAATGAAAATCAAACTTATATTAACCTTTGGCAAAACTCAGACACAGCCTTGACCAAACTATTCTGTGGATTACTGTTGTATACCTTCATTTCAATTCTGTGTTCTTTGCAAAGGTAATCTCCTACTGAATAGCACTTACTTTCAAGAGTTCTACATCAGTGACCATTTCTAAACAGAGATATTTATAACCAGGCAAAGGTCTGTAACGGGGCAGCCCACCACGTGTTTTTGTAAATAACACTTTACTGGAACACAGCCATACCATTTGTGCGCACACTGACTATGACTACTTACATGATACAACTAGCAGAGACAAGGAGTTGTGACAGAGAACACATGGCCTGCAAAGCTTAAAATGTTTATTACCCACTTGTTTATAGAAAAAGTTTGCTGACCCCTGGTCTATAAAATATAACTGCTATAAAGAAAGACACACACAACTTAAGGCCAATCCTTAGATAACCTGCCTCAACCACCCCATCTCCACAGCTGCCTTCTCTCTTCAAGGAACCTGTGCAGCATTTCCAATACACAAGAACATAATTCCATCCTTTACCGAATCAACCTGCCCGCTGGGCTGACCCTCTCCATTCTCCATAAAGCATGCCGAGGTCTCGCTGGATGCATGTGGCTGATAAGCTGCTCTCCAGGACTCCCACCAGCCCAGCTACGCTTGCCAAGGGCCAGCTGCTTGTTCTCAAACCTCTTCATGGGCACTTGTACTTTTTAGTGTAGTTATATAATTTAATTAAGCATTAAGTATTTAATTAAATATTACATAGATTAGTCAAAATATGAATGCACAAAGACAATGTGGTTTCTATGACAAAAGTTTATGGCTTTTATAAACTTTATAAATTTATAAAACTTATAAAGCTTTATAAGATTCAAAGACAAATAGATACAGAGGAGGACTAGGCAACCGTACAACTTTAAAAAAAAAGAAGTCATTAAAAAAGCTAGATTTCTGTCCCAAAGTGTCTTTAAAACTCTTGCTCCACCTTATGGAAAACAAAACCAGAAATCGGCTCAAGGAAAAAGATCTTGACCCTATGTCAAAAGAGTGGTAAGTAAATATACAAATAAAGTCTTTAAATTATTTCAAATTTGAGATTTCTACCCTTTTTTAGAATTCTACCATTTTGAACAACATTGTCAACTAGTTATTTTCAGTCCTTGTTTGGAAAAGGGGCCTCTACTATATTTACTCTCACGAACGATCTCTTGACTGTCAAACAAGGGTCGGCGGCTCCTGTGGCTGTGCCCACTTAAAATCACATACCTACTGTGCCTCCTGTCTCACAGGCATCTCCCCAGGCCTGAGAGAGTCCAAAGCTGGTACAAACAGCTGGACTACCTGGCATCTCCCTCATCTCTACAGGGACAATCAAGTCCCTGAATGTCATCACACTTTCCTCTTACCTGATGGTGCTGGATGAGTCTCAGTAGCATTGACACCACCACTTCCTTCTGGGTTTCAAGCTCTTTTCCTGCATCAGCCTTATTTGCTCCTCTTAACACAAAGAGGTCGTGGACTATGGGCTGCAGAGCAGGTATGGCTGTGGGTACAAAAGGGCATCCTAATGAGCATTATGCGAAAATTACATTTGGAAGACACCCACAAAATATTTTCAAGAAGTAAAGAAAACTGCAACCATATTTGGTTTATGTTAAGGGATGAATTAAAGTTTTCAACCAGTGCTGTAAAATTCTCATTATACCATTGTGGAAGGGCAAGGCTCTTCCTCTGAACACTGATAGTTTTGTGAATGCTTCTAAAAAATGAAAACTAGGGTTTCTGTAATGTAACACCACTTCTGACAAAAAGGCTCAAATTCAAAACTCAATATGAAAATAAAAAAACTTTCCAAATAATCAAAATCACAACATTCCTACTCTCATGCATAATCTACTTGAGTTACTTGAAAAGACAATAAATACTTTTCCTATAGAATACATTAAGGAATGTATTAGATTACAGGCTGTTTTAAGTAACTTCACTCTCTCTTTAGATAAACGGGTTTTCACAGGTCTTATTTGGTCCAAAACTGGCATCAAAATTAATTGGTCTAACACAACCACATAGAAAAAACTATAAAAGAAACACCTTTCATTGGCACGTGGCACACTGTAACACTCAGTGACACACACACACACACACACACACACACACACACACACACACACTCTCTCTCTCTCTCTCTCTCTCTCTCTCTCTGACCCTCAGTGACATGCACATAGGGGCACACTTCCTGACCTTCCTACAGATGACCAAGCTTCCCATTAGAAAGTACAGGGTTTGGCTGCCCACAGATTCTCTGCGCAAAGACTAATCAAGTCCAGAAAACTTTAGTTTCCTGCATTTGACATTTCCATTTTTAACTCAACCTAGTAACCCAAATGTCTATGCCTCTGATAAACTGCACTTTGTCTGAGGCATGAACATGAGGCCACGGCAAAGACTGAGGTGGTTAGCTAGCCTAAAGAGTGAGAAGGCAGCCAAGCCTTCACTCTCAGCACAGCACAGCTGAGGCTCTCCTGCAGACATGCTGAGAGGAGAACACTCTGTGTGGCAGTGCCATTCCCACATGTGGAGTTTGCAAGGGTCTTAGGATGTACCTCTATCAAAGTTCAACAGCCTACAGATTCCTGGCAAAGGAGCAGGAGAGGGGCGCCAAGGGGCAAATGCTAGAAGATCAGTTTAAAAAGTTCAAAGAAAAATTTACAATTCATTCTTAAAACCACACCACCTCATTCCACAGGCTGAAGAGGCTGCTTGCACACCATGATCCTTATTTTAGTTCTGGTAAAAGAATCAGACAAAACAGAAAGCCCTGAATCAAGATCAAATTATATCCTCCAACACCACTGGATAAAAAAATCAAAAGTTGATTTATGGCAAGTTGGATTTTAAAAAATTTGTATTTCATATGGATAAACAGGATCATTTATATTCAGAATCTATCTGTATCTTACGCCATCCTACTGTTCCTTGAATTTTTTCCCTTAGGTTGATTATAAACTCCTGAGAGCAAAGAACATGCCCTCTACTTTTCTTAAACACCTTTAACCAGTACACGCATGCATACACAGACACACACACAAAGCCTGAAAAGCACAGAGCCATCGTTTACACAGTTGAAAGTGGGTTTAAGGAGACTAACACTGTCAAGCACATCAAGATACTGAAGACCACAGTGAAAGGGGTGTCCCGTTACCATGTGTCACAGCCTTCCTCCCACTGGCCATGATGCCATCACACAGCTGAATGATTTTAGGGATTCCAATGATCTGTTTTGAATGATAGCGTTCATAAGACAGTAATACCAGGAAGAAAAAGATGCTTGGAATAATTGCCTCTGATTCCCTGGAAACAAAAACATTTACTTAGACATTTCTTTTCAAAATTAAGATACATAATCAATATGAACACCATAGAAGAACCCATGATTCAGCCTTGAGAGGGAGCAAGTGCACTAAGCTAGAGGAGCCTGGGCCACCTAATGCGCTGCCTCCACGTCACTGAGCCTCCCCATCTCCACCCTCGGGGAGGGTTGGCCAGGTGCGAGGGCAGAGTGGGAGCACGCAGAAGGCACCCAGCAGTATTGCACACCCAGCAGGTACAATCTCCTTAGCTCTCCCTCTGCCTCTTCACTTCTGAAGAAATTGAGACTCAAAGGGGAAAAAGAACTTTGCCCAAAATCACTCAGTAAAGGTGCCGCATGAGTAGAATAAGACACCAAGTCTCTGGACCGGAGGGGTCTCAGAACACTCTCCTTCTGTGCTGTTCCCTTACTATTTATTAAGTTATTTCAGAAACTAAAGAATTTTAATTCTGCATAACTATATATTCTTATAAACCTGTAATAAGCACAGTAAGAAGTGTTAAAAGCTTACCATCTAGCAAGGAAAAGCTGTAGTAAATACAAAGTGCATATAATTACCTTTACTAAAGACAATATTATCTAAAAAAAAAACCCTGCTTTCTCTAAGATTAAAAAGATTAGCATTCCATCAGGTAAGATTTCATTTAGCAATCTATCATGACTACATGCCTTGAAATGTGAAATGCAAACTGACAACATATGTAATTACTAGATGCAGAACTACTTCTAAACAAGTCTTGAAATACTTATTAATTTTTAAGAGAACCAAAATGCACAGCATGTTAATCAGATTTCAATTTAAAAAAAAAAACAGCAAAAAATGTCTACAAGTACATTAAAGTAAATGTTTATTTTAATAGCCTAAAATTATATATAAGTACATAACAAGGACAGGAAATCTAAAATAACAACATGCTATTACCTGAACTGGCCCACTTCGATGTATTCAAACTGTTTCAACACAAACCCAATAAACACCTATAGGCAAGAAAATAAAATTTTCACATCAATTATAGGACTAAAATGTGGAAACCAGGTTTCTTTTCTTCCTGCTTATCTGTGCAAATTTTTAACAACTTTCCTGATGGCAGATAAATTTTTATAAAATAACTCAAATCTATTCTGAAGTCAGACAAGATAATTAAAGAACACTTCTAAAAAAACCTTTGGAAACAAGTTTACTAAACACTGAGGTGAAACCTCATTGGAAAAGAAAATAATAAATTCTAGGAGACATCAGGCATTACCCAAAAACCTGGGGGACTCCTCAGTTCAGTTAATGGCAAATGGAGCAAAGACTTCCCGAAAGTTTGGTCATGTGATGCCCACACCAGTCCATCTTCTCCCTCCCACCATCCCACGTTCAAAGGAGTCCAGCAAGGTGGGTGCCGAGAGGTGAGGGGCTCCCAACAGCAGAGGGAATGAATAGGTGAGGACCACTGACAGCCACTTGTGTCTCTCCTGATGCAGGCAGCCTGAGGGGAAGCTCCCACAGAGAAGCAAGGAACTCATATCCCCAAGTGTTTTCTCGCAGTCCCGGGGCACCAGGCAGACATACCATATAGCAGGTGCTCAAAAAATCATCTGCATTGAGTTGGCTGGTTTATCTATTCTAGTTTCTATTCTTTTTTGTAAAACCGTTGCTGTACTGAATGCTAAGAACTGGAGGAAAAGAGACCGACTGACAAAAGCTAATCAGAACACATTGGAGGCCAGAGCACCCAAGCAAGAAAGACACGCCACCACCCAGCAAGGGGCAGCCAGGAGCCAGCGTGGCTGGTGGGAGGCAGAGGGAACTGGGACCCAGACAAAAGACATGCCCAAGGAGGCCAACATGCACGCAAAGACAGACACGGCACGGAGACTCCTGAGACTGTCCTTGCTCAACTTTTAAGTATCAAGTGGATATTTTAGAAAGACAGGAGAAAGCAACAAAAACTATTCCAGTTTTGTGAAAAGGTTCTACATAGAATGACTAAAGAAGAGATTTGATAAAACAGTCAAGTGTCCCTGACAAATCTATGTTAGAGTAGGGAGATGTTTGTTTCCTTAATCTACTAAAGACAGTCCTAAAAGAGACCACCATCTATAGCCACCACGTGAGAAAACTGGCTTCTACCTACGATGTGCCCTTCTGGCTTCCCTCTGAGCATCCTGGGCTCCTGGCCAGCACCCAGCATGCCTCCTCTAAGCCCTGCTGTAGACCAGAGCTTCTCCCCACACAGCCTCCTTGTGTCAGAGGAAAGGAAATAAAGTTCCCCAGTGAGCAGATTCCCCACAGAGGGAAATGGCCTGTTTAAACTGATCTTCTGATGGCTTTCATGAACTAAAGGAGAGTAAAAATGTCAGGCCCCGCCCTGCCACTCTTCCATTAGTAACTGACCCACCCCATCTGCCTGTGGGGAAATTGGCATCCTGGACATGTTTCCTCATTTCTTCTAGGGAAAATGACCCTTTAAGGTGAATTACAATGCTTGTGGGACCTACAGATAGATTTACGTCGAGGAGGAAATGGAGAATTGTAATATTTCTATCTCAAAAACTTTCCTATCTCACACAAAAGTAGCCCAAGATCACAGCCTAACAGTGACAGTCAAATCTAGAAGACCTAAAGGCAATTTTATCCGTAGTGAATCTAACTCGCACAGATCTTCCTTGAAGAGAACTTGCAGTCACGCAGAGAGACATGACTAGACAGAACCTCGTGCCCAGAGCAACCATGTGAGGGAAGCCCGAGGGGAGCAGAGCGAACACTGTGCAGGTCACAAGGCCCTGACAGAAACTGGACGCAGCTCTCAGGCACTCTCCTTTACATGGCATTCCTTTGTAAAGAAGCAAGCTAGCTTTTTAGATTCCTTGTAACTACAGGCCATAATTGATAATATGTTTACAGTAAGTCCCTGGATTTTGTAAAAATGTCCCCTGAAACAATAAATCTTAATTATATTTTATAATTTTAATTCAAACTTATTTTGGAGTTGGGGGGGTAGGTGAGTGGTCAGGAAGAATCTTTGGCAAAGTCTATAAAGGCTAATCCTAACAGAGCCCTAATAGAGCACAGCACAGACGTGGGGGAAGGAGAGGGGTGCCAGGCCTTCTGCACCAGCTGCCTGCATGAAACAGGTAAGAGACAGCAACCAATGGGGGAAAAACAAACTCTGCATTTCTTTGAGGTAGACTTCAGTGTCTTTTTAGGGTAATTCTTATTAGATTGGTAATTAATTAACTGGTAATTCTTACTAGATTTCAGTGTCTTCTTTGGGTAATTCTTATTACCTATGTATGGTGAATAAAAGATAAAAGTGACAAACCTGATCTGAATCCAGAAGACAGTAATTAACCCGTAACTGAACCAGCTGCGCCAGCAAATCTAGAACCTGCTTCTGTAACTGCACAGATGTTGTCGTCGTGTACTGTTTTAAAGCCTTTATAACAAGAGGCTCAAATAAACGAATGTGATTATGAATAGCATTCTATAAAAAAAAAAGAGAAAGAATCCATAAGCAAATCTTCAACTAAAAGATTCGGGCAACCAATACAGAAAGTCTCAAGATCAATTTTCATTTCTCGCACTAAAGCCACCTGAGTTCACAGGCTGTCTCAAGCTGTGGCACCACTTACCTTATCTGCACGGTTCTTTGTGAGGCTCGTGAGGTTTGTCTTCAATTGTGTAGACACTTTCTGGAGTACATCAAACCATCTGCAGAATGGGGGAAAAAAGGGAAGCAAAGAACATCCTTAAATAATCCCCCCCGTACTCAGCTATACTCCAGGTCAAACTAATTTCAGTTCACAAATTCAAAGCACGTCAGAGTGAGAAAGAACTGAGAGGCCACTCCATGTAGCCGTGTCATGCTCTTGAGATAATGAGACTCAATTCAGAGCTGGCAGTTGCCTGAAAGCCATCAAGTCTTGTCATCTGTAGAAAAAAGACTGAGCCTTTCTCAGCTACAGGAAACTGATTACTCAGCCCAGTCTTTAGTAAGACTTGAGAGAAAAATGACAATCATTTGTAAGAGTCAGTAATTTAGAAGATATCACTTGACTTCCTAGGGGGAAAAAACAACCTTAAAATATTTACATCAATTATATCTTTTTCTTTTTAAGAAATATACGAAATCAAAAGATAATAACACACATGAATGTGCACACACACTGTTGCTTATTTATTTATACCCCACATCATTACAAAAAGTATTTGAATAGACTTATACCTGAAACTTGGAGATATAGTAAATATATCACCAACATAAAGCCTGGAACACAGGTATTTTCCTTGATTCCTGACTCTAGTATTTTAATTGTGGCTATCTGCTCAATCCATTTGTAAACGGAAAAACAAGGAATTCCATTATTGTTAGTATACAGAGTAGCAACTCAAGTATCTGTTAATAATTATAGTAATTTAATAAACACCAGGCATCAAAAACACAAACATAAATTTAAGTGAAAAGAGACTTTTAGCCATAAGTTTACAAAACGCAAAGTGATGTATCCAAGATTCTTCTTTCCCCTTTGAACACCTCTGAACACCACACTGCTGTGCCACGCTGAAGCTGTTCTTTCACCTAAGTTACACACCTGAAAGGTGCCACCCACACATCACTGACACAGTTTGGAAAGTGGTGCCGGCTGCTTTGCGGGAAAGCCACTCAGGCTTGCTCTTCCTCCACCCCAGCCCTAGGCGATGGGACAGCCCCTAACCCTCCTCACTTGCTGGACCACACACTCCCTTGAAGGCAGGGGCTATGCCTGCATAATCTTTGTATCAACGATATCTCCTAGAGTTCTCTGAATATAAGCTATTGGAAGACAATGGCTAACTTATTTTTAGTTTTTCATTCTTTTGCAAAGTGTTTCCTGCTTGCTCTTTTGTGTTTCACAACGGTTACCCCGAGGTGTCGTGCTCCTGCTCTGCCTGCACCATGTTCCGCAGGCTGGCATCCGCTAAGGCCTGGGTGAAGTGGGTGTACGGAGCCATGAAGCAGTAGTGATACAAGCCTGGCCTCACGCTGGATGAGCCAAGGCGTTGTGCTCGTCCTTGAGACTTGCTGGGGTTGGAAGATAAGCCATCAAACTGGGAGGCCAAGTTTGTTCCAAAGAGAGTCTTCAACAACTAAAGTGAAAAAATTGAAACCATCAATATTTGACTTAATGTGGCATAAGCAACACTTTAAGAATCTCCCACATAAATACCAAATCCATCTATAAATAACTGGATATGTTAGGAAAAATTCAGAAGGTGAAATTTCTGGTATGAATCGCTATTAATATGTTGTGAGACTACTGCTATGAAATGCTACTTATACGTGAAATGAGAGTTTCAGGATTCCCTGTGATCCTAAATGAGACTAGTGTTAACAAAAACCAGGGCATGAAGACAATGGTTAAGCAGTGAGGGTCCAGCAAAGCTTCTGGTGTCTTCTACCTGCCACAGTGACAAACTTTGCCCTCCTGGGGCTCCCCTCTTGGCCCAGTCATGGAGTGAGCAAAAGAGTGACAGCCAGACCACCCAACCCTTCCAGCTGATCATGCCACCAGCACCAGCTCCTGAAGAAGAAGCATCTTGTTGTCATGAGAAAAACAGGAAACAATGTTTTTCTTACCTGTTGTACACAAACCGTTGCCATCATTGGCTCTCGACTAAAGCAAGATTTCAGGTATCCTAGGATTTCTTCAACACACTGCAGAAGAACAAAAAGATGTCAAGTGACTCTCAGATGACCCATTATTGCTGTGAATCCTAGACAGAAATCAAAGACACAAGACAGCTTCCATTTAAATTGTGTAAACATCAGAGGAAAATCAGAGAAAGGTTTTCAATTTATCATCTTGAACAGAGTCAGTAAAAAGTTTTGAAATCTAAAATATATTAAAACCATTCTTTCATGCATTTATATAACTATTCACTCATTCAATTAATAAATAGTTACCAAGTATCTACTGTCTACTATGCAGTCCAGTTTTCAGGGCAGAAATTCAGAAGTGTGCAAAGGAGTCCAAAGCCCTGCATTTGTGGAGCCCTGGAATATGTTCAAGTGAACACACACATAATAGAATTAAAGCATGACTTACTACAAACTGGTCCTAAAGGTGCCTTACAGCAATCTGCAGAAAGGACCAAAACGACCATCTTAATGTTACTATTCTCACAAAGCTATTTTTTACCATCATCAAAAATGAGGTTTAAGGCATCCAATGTGCTTTTGAAGAATCAAAAAGGAAGAAGATGCTAACTCTAAGAACAATGCCAATCCAGGTCCTCAGAACCAACAGCATGCTGCCCCACTGCCTAACTATGAGCCTCTATTTCTATTAACTGCTAAAAACCAACACCAATTACATGGAAAATGCCTTTTTTCATTTGTTAGATAAAATTTCCTGCACTGAAAAGCAATAGACTTTTGTTGGTTTCAAATACTCAAGGGCCAGTAAAAGTTTGAGAAAAATTCTGATTTATTCAAATTAGATTCTAAATGTTCAAGGTTGTACTTTTCTGGGTTGAATTTGTTACATGTCACTTTCTGTTTTTACTAGCACATAGCAGATGTCTAATAAATGCTAATGGAAAGAATTACTAGAGCCTTTTGAGTCACAACTTGTCTAGCAAAGGAACACTTCTCCTAGCAAACATGTTTAGAATGTGTGGTGTGCACCAGAAACTGCACTAGACACTGAAAAGAGGTGAGAAAGCATGCAGTTTCAGGCCTTCTGAGAGCTCCTAGAGTAACATGGCCTTGTTATAAACAACTATGTCCCATATAATATCATGAGACTTCCACTTCTGGCCAAAATGGGGCAGGGAGACCAGATACCCTACTGCCTGAAACAAACAAAACAAAACATAAAACACAGACAAAATATACAAAACCACAGTTCTCAAGACACTGGACATCAGGCAGGGAAGGACAGTAATCCCCAAGAGACAAGGAACAAACAGGGTGAGCCCACGAATGCCCAGCTCACTGTCCTGAGAGTTTCCAGGCTACGGCACAAGAATGAGGGACCAGGGCAGAGCCCAGGGGACCCCTGAGTTGAGGAGGAGCTGGGCATCCAAGGAGACCAAGACAGCTATAGTCCACAGGACAGAGTACCAGAGAAGAGAGAGCAACCCAGAGGAAACCCTGGAGATCTGTGGAGGGTCCCCCTCAGTAATCGGCAGAGAAATGATCACAGCATATGTGTGACGAAACCACTCGAGGATGGGGAAAGAATCACCAGAGAGGATTAGAGGAAACAGTGCTCAGTGCCAACACAGGGCTGGGAGCAGCCGCTGTTCTCACCACCCAGACTGCAAAACCCGTACCTTCTGAGGCACTGGGTGGAGTACTTAGGAAGGTCCTGCCTTAGAGAGGGGAATAACTAGCCCTAGACTAAGCACTGCTCCAACCCACTTACAAATCATAAAAGCAAGACCTGAAAGAATAAACTGTTTCCATATAACTTAACAGAATCCCAGAACAAAGCTCAAGAACATTTATGGGAATACACAAATACCTAGCACCCAACAAAGTAAAATTCACAATACTGGGTAACCAATCAAAGCTTAGTAGGCATGCAAAGAGAGAGGAAAACACAATCCACATGAGGACTATAATCAATCATCAAAAAACATCCTAGAACTAACAAGATTTTAGAATCGGCAGAGAAGGACATTCAAATGGTTATCACAACTATAATCAAAAAGTTAAGTAGAGACATGAGAGAGAAAAAAAGATCAAATCAAACTTCTAAAGATAAAACTACAATGTCACTGATGAAAAATACACTGAATGAGATTAACAGCAGATTAGAAATAGCAGAGAAAAGACTGCAAAACTTGAAGACACAGCAATAGAAACTATACAAAATGAAAACCAGAGAGAAAACAATGAAAAAACTGAAAGCAGCATCAGTAAGCTACGGGACAATCTTAAGCAAACAAATATGTAGGTATCTTTAAGAGAGGCAAAAGGGGAGGCAGGTGGCACAGAAGAAAATTTGAAAACATAATGGCCCCAAATTTTCCAAACTTTAAGAAATTATAAAGCCATAGATCCAAGAAGCTCAGCAAAGCCAAACACAAGAAACACAAGATGTAAGGAAAATTACATCAGGACACATCATAATCACATAATTCAAAAGCAGAATAAAGTCTTAACAGAAGTCAGAGAAAACATAATACAGAGCAATAAGAAATTACAGGGGAAAATGTGCATGATATAATGCAAAAAAAACCCCAACACATAATCAATTATGTATAAAAGTCAATATAGAGCATACAAGGTCAAGAAGAGAAGAAAAATAAAGCAATTATTTGTCAAGGACGTGAAATCATGATTACTTTTTCATTCCCAGTGTTGGCATTTAAAAAAACAATGAAAACTCTGTATTTTTATTCTAACAATCTCTCTTTGCCTTTATATCCTATAACCAGTTTAGCTCACAGCAATCTGAAGAAATCCTGTCCCTCTGAGGGACGATGGCTGAGTATCAACGCAGGAGCACGCTGCACAGCCGTAAAAAATGATTGCACCAAACTGAGAGATGGAGAAAAATATAAGGAACAACAAGAAACACAAAATGATGTGTATTACGATTAAAACTAGGTAAACTAGTGTGCGTGTGGAGAAAAAGGTCTAGAGAGAGAAAAACAAATGAACTTCATTAGATATAATGTATCTCACTTAAAGAAACACACATCTGAAAGGGGGGCTATCACTCACTCACTTTGAAATGCATTGGAAAATAAGACACGCTGGCAGGTGGACAGGCAGATACATGCCCAATAAAGCAAACCTAGCAAACTGTTTGTAACAACTATGCAGTCTGGACAGGGGGCCTATGATATGGGTGTAACGACTGTGCAGTCTGGACTGGGGGCCTACGACGCGGGCGTAACGACTATGCAGTCTGGACTGGGGGCCTACGATGCGGGCGTAACGACTGTGCAGTCTGGACTGCGGGCCTACGACACGGGCGTAACAACTGTGCAGTCTGGACTGCGGGCCTACGATACAGGCGTAAGGACTGTACAGTCTGGACTGCGGGCCTATGATATGGGCGTAACAACTGTGCAGTCTGGACTGCGGGCCTACGATGCGGGTGCTCACCACGAAATCCTTTTCCCTTTCCCATGTGTCTGAGCATTTTCATTCTAAAACTGGTGGGAACGGGGAGACGACTGGACTCTGAACCCAAGGACGTGGGTTTCGACCCTAGTTCTGCTGCTCCTTCAGGTACAGAAAGAGCAAGTCATACACCCGTGCTGAGTCTGTTTTCACCCCCTTCCACTAGAAAAGACCAAATAAGACAATAAAGGACCACGTAAGCGCACGTATGAACCCACTAGCTTTCTAGAATAAACTGAGTCTAAGCTCATATATGGTAACAAATGGAAAACGGGATACAAATAGGACCCCTCCAGCCCCTCCAAACTTCACGGCTAAGACACAAATCTGACTTACGTCCTGTGACATAATCATATGGGGCCAGGGAGGGTCTTCCCAAGCTGCTGCTGCTTTCTGGACATACCTGGAGAACTAGGCTGCACCCCCAGGTTCCCAGGTGCATTCAACACACAGCAAGTGTGCCAGTCACAGCTCAATGAGAGGAAATGAGACACAAACCTTCCCGATGTCCTGCAGTGTTGCCAGTTCTAGAATCTGAGAGAGAACATCCAAGGCAGAGCGCAGAAACCCACCAAACTTTTCAGTGCTGTTCTGAAGATCCAAGGTGACCTTGGGAAGGTGGAAGGGGAGAACAGAGTTACTGACACCGCCACATTCTGGCTCTCTACAACAAAGACACAAACATCATCTGCTGTGGTGGAACGCTTCTGCCATGTGGCCCTACACACTCACCATTCGGGGTATTTCTGTCTGTTTTTAGCACTGGGAAAATACCATAGAAAGGAAATTACTCTTCCAGATAGCTATTAAAAAAACTTAACTTTCAAAGTCTCCTTCCAAGTATACTGACACTACTAAAATTCCTTTCATCATAATGAGAAAAAAACTGTTAAATGTTCATCAGAACCAGAACCTGACATGTGGTATATCAAAAATTCTAAGATACCAAGCCCCATTCCATATACATTAGGATCCCTGGGAGAAATCATTATCAAGTTCAGATACAGTCATTCAGTCTGGCTACAACAAAATATTTTATCAGTTTTAAGAAGTATTAAATTAAGCTTCTAAAGGATTCAGCTTCATTAAATTATACAGCAATTCCCCTGTTTTACCCATTCCTCAGAGTATGGGTCAGGATCAAAGATATAATGCATAAAAATAAGGGTGGGGGGGATGGACTATGAAAACAAATACTTGCGAAAACGTGACAATAGATAGAAGAGGATTTGCTCAGCAAACAAAATCTAACCACCCATGATGAAAGAGAAACTCTCAGGGCAAAGGCAGAAGAAGCAGGCAAAAGACAGACACTGAAAATGGAAATGTGAGCGGATCTAAACACCAAGACTGAGCTGGGGCCAACCTGCACGTGCTGCCAACAGGCCAGGGAAAGGAAGGAAAAGCCCAGGAGTGAGACCACTGAGGGCCCAAAGGACAGGGTGGTGTGATGACGTCATGTGGGGATCTAGAGCCCAGAGAGAAAGCGGTAAAGTGGTTCCCCCCAATAGGCACAGCGATCCTTCCTCTCCCAGACTACAGGGAAGAGCATGGGGGAGAGGAGGCATGGAATTCTGGAAAGAGCAGTACACCCTGAGAGGGCTGGCTGGTTACCTCAGTTGGTTAGAACTCAGCGTTACAACACCAAGGTCAAGGGTTCGGATCCCCATACAGGCCAGCCGCCAAGAAAAATAAAATAAAATAAGAACAGGTCATGAGGTGGGAATTAAGATGAAAGGGATAGCCTCAGGGCATTGAGAAGAGCTCAAGAAGTCCTGCGGTCTTGAAAACCAAGAAAGCACAGAAGAGAGAAGGGACTACAGAGGAGCATGAAGGGCTGCGCAAAAAAAAAAAAAAACGAAAAAAACAGGCAGCAGTGATGCCAAGCAGCTCCGCACAGGGAACAGAGGACAGAAGAGGTGAGGACAGAGACCTGACAGACATGCCCGCTGCTCCGGATGCACACAGACTCACAAGTCTGCGCAGTGGGAGTGAACGAGGCAGGACGAAGGAGCAGAGGAAGCAGGAATCCAACACACCATGGAGGCCAAAATTAAAGTGGAACACCTCAGAGTCCAGGGTGCTCAGGAAGGAAAATGCTAAACACAGAGCAACACACTGGGGGCACAGAAAAGGGTCCCAGAATTAAAGATGACATGAGTTGAAAACGAGGGAAAAAACACCCTCTGGATGGCATTCTAAATGTGCACTCCTCTAATTCGGGGGTTGATGTGAAGAACAGGCAGCTGAACAGAGGCTCTGAATCTTTTGTAAAATGTTGAATATTTTTATCTTATGAAATTATGAATATCCTTCAGAAAAGACATCACATAGGGTTTATAAAGGGTTTTCAAAAAACTGATATATCTGTTATTAACAAAAAAAGATGAAAGCTCGGGACACATTTATCAAGAAATGTGTATGAACTATGTGAAATAATTTTTAAAGTTCTCTTAAAAATCCTTTAAATTTCACATGCTCCTACGTCCTCACTACATCACTGAGCTAAGCCTGAGCTGTGGGTACAACTACACGCTGAGTCCCACGAGTCCTTCTAGAGCATCTCTGAACATGCGGTGGTCTTGGGAAGTCTAGACACAACACCCATAAGCCATAAAAGAGATAATTTTTCTAACAGGAAAATCCAAAATATCTGTATGATAGAAACTACCATAAACAAAGCTAAAGGACAAACTTGAAAAAACTAATTGTAACTCATATGCCAAAGGGCTAACTTATTTATATGTATATATACATATGAATATACATCCTACAAATCATAAGAAAGACATCAACAAACCATCAGAAATATGTATTTGTAATGAAAGAAGCGGAAGCCCATACCTTGTAGTTAGCGTGAGTAGCTTTCAGGACATCATGCAATTTGAGGTATGAAGGAAGATGATAGAAACTCCCCAGAGATGAGGATTTACTTGTTGTAACAGGCCCTGAGGTATCAGACTGTCTAGAAGCTTTGGAAACGCACACACAAAAAATAAACTTTTAGACAAAAGTAAAAACTTGCCACGTTTAAAAGAGATTACTGGTAATAATGATGTTTAAAAGTATTCTAGTAGAAAAAAATTCAAATCTCTCCTCTCACTTTTTGATTAATTGGAAGGCATGAGAAATCACGTAATAAACTTCAGTAGAACCTGAATACTAAAAAAGTAACATAAAATGATACGAAGGACAGCATGACGCTGCTGCTCCGCCTGCTCATCCGCTCTGGAAGGCATCAATTCGAGAGTCAGAGAAGAGCTAATTCAATGGCCAGCGACCAATCCCGGAATCTCTTGGAGCCCCAGGGGCCTCAGGGGCTCAGGTGCTGACTCCAAAAACGTGCTTCCCGGGCCCATTAAGCAATCAAACAGAGATGATGTGAGCATGTTTTGGAAATTGTAAAGGGCGTGAACATTATCGTTAAACTGGTACTAAATATTTTAAAAAATGCACACACACACAAAACTATCCTACTCCAGTTTTAAGGACGTTTGATGTGGAGTCCTTAGTTTATTTAATTCATCAGAAAGATGATTAGTCACATACTGATAATTTTGCATATGTGAAGTCTAAAGCTTTTGAAAAGGTAAATCTCCCTGCTATGCTACAGTCAATCCTTAGAAAAGGGCATCTTTTAAAAAAGGATACAAAACCTCACTTATAGATAAGAGATGGAGATCTACTGTACAACATGGTGACTACAGTTAACAGCAGTGTATGGTATACTTGAAAATCGCTGAGACAATCTTAACTGTTCTCACACAGAAAAATAATTGAGATAATACATATGTTAATTAGCCATTCCACGATGTATACATAGCTCCAAACATCATGTTGCATATCATAAGCATATAAAATTTTTACTTATCGATTAAAAATAAATAAATAAATAGCTAGTCTCAATATAAATGCTGTATAAGCAAGGTGAACAGGAGGACCATGGTGGGCCCCCATGCACCAAGAGACAGCCTAGAATGGGTGTGGGGGCAGGGTGGACACAGGTGGGACAGGAGAAGCATCGGTCAATTCCTACTTTGCCCACCAAGAGCAGCATGGACCGGGACTCAGGAAACTGCAGTCACACCTAAATTCTGGCCCCTTCTGTTCTGACCTCTTCCTGGGTAAAGAAGTCCTTCCAAACTTTGTGAATTTTTTAGGCTCCTCCAACTCAGACAACTTTATCCCCACTTTATCTCTCACTTAGCTGTTACAAATGTAAATACTCCATTTCCTACTTCGGAATTTTTCACCTATCAGAATCAGTTCTTTCACCACACTACATCTACTCCTAGCCACTGTACCACCTCCCTTGCTGAACACCAGGAGTCCTCACTGTCCCTCTGTTGCTGTGAGGAGAGAAGAAGGGAGGACGTGAGAAGAGCGTGGTTCTTGGCTGCAGTGACTGCACTTCAGCAAGTGACACTTATAGATGCGTAAGACTGAAAGGTGGTCTGTACACACTTAGAAATTAGTTTTTAATATCTGAAACCACACTCAGGGAAACTTTCTCTGACTTTACTACCATGTATTTCATTTCCATAAAATACTAAGTTACCACTTAAATCCTACATTCCTACACGCCAGGTGGAGCCCTCCCGGCGCTGCTTCCTACCTGCACTGGCCTCGCTGCCTTTCTTGGGACTCAACGGTACTGATGCTTGTTCTCCTGGTTCTTTCTCCTTTCCCTTTCGTCGGATGGGACTTAGAGAAGGGGGATTTGTCAGAGAAGGCAAGGCTGCCTAAAACAAAAAACAAAAACATGTGATGGAAATATAACCAATACAGAAACTGAAAACCATAGTATATGGTTTTACCACTTACTGCAATTAATTTTGTTTGTTGAGCCCATACTTATAGAGCTCAGACACTGTACATATATTACCTAGCACCCACACAACAACCATACGTGGAGCATGGTAAGTGGGTTGGAGATGGAAGGGGCTCTCAGGGAGCTGGGTAGGGCCTAAGGCTGCTGCCTATCCTCTCTGGTAGCAAGCAACCAAGGCATTCCCAGTGAGCCATGACATGAAAAAGGGTACATAGGAAAGTTAGGGTAGCCCTAACCCTAACTCCTTTTTTCAAATGAGGAAAGAAGCTCGGGGATGAAGTGACTTATTCAAGGTCACGGCTATACACAGCAGAGTTACAAGTCGACAAACCCAGATGTATCCATGAAGCCCACACTCCTTCCAATACACACCACAGGAGAGTACAGAATATTCAGGATCCCAGCTCTAGCAGGCAGCATGGCATGGGGCAGAGTAAAGATGAGATGACAGAGATGTAGATTTCCCCCTGATCTTACAAAAGTGCCTGCTATGGTCTCAAAGTCTGTGGCCCCCAAATTCATATGTTGAAACCTAATCACCAAAGTGACAGTATTAGAAAGTGGGGCTGTCGGGAGGTGACTAGGTCATGAGGGTGGAGCCTCTTGATGGGATTAGTGCCCCCATAAAAGAGGCTGCAGAGAGCCCCCTCGCCCGTTGTCACATGAAACACAGCAAGGACACAGCTCTCTATAAGAAAGTGGGCCCTCACCAGAGACCAATATGCCAGCACCTTGACCTTGGACTTCCAGCCTCCAGAACTGTGAAAAGTAAATGTCTGCTGTTTATAAGCCACCCAGGCTATGGTATTTTGTTACTGCATGCAGCACAAACTAAGACAGTCGCCTTGTACCTCTGCTCCTTGTGTGTACCCTTGTGGATACAATGGGGTAAAGGGCTGCAGACAGGAGAATGGACTAGAAGGCAGCAGGGAAGGACTGCAGGGAGCAGAGGTGAGAGGCTGCTGCACCTGAAACACCTGCTCGACAGAAGGAGCCAGTCACAAAGCCTACCAATTGTCTGTCCATCAGCAGGAAGTGTCCAGAGAGACAGAACGCAGGTTAGTGGTTGCCTGGAGCTGAAGGCATGGGAGTTTTTGGGTGTGATGTCTAAAGGGTACAGGGTTCCTTTCTGGGTTCTAAAATTGACTTTGGTGATGGCTGCACAACTCTGTGGACACATTAAAAATATGGGTGAATTGTATGGTATGTGAATTATCTCAATAATGCTGCTTCCAAAAAGAAAAAAGAAAAAAGACTACTAGTGCAGTAACCTAAATGAAATACATCAGTTTGGAGCAGAATAGTGGCGGTATGGGTATATGTATGTGTGTGAAAGTATGTGTACATATGTGAATGTGCATGTGTGTACGTATATGAATGTGTACATGTAGGTGTACGTGTTCATGTTGGCATATGTGTACGTGCACATGTATATGTATATATATTTTTGAAAGGTACTTAGTAGGGAAAACAAAGGACTTGGTGAGCAAAAATGAAGAGCTGGGATGACTCCCATCTCTAGCTTGATAAAATATGAAGTGGGGGACATGGCACAGAAGGGAGGATGACGGGAAGTTCAGTTTTAGACGACAGTGATTGACATATGTATGAATCGGCCAAAGAGAAGCATCATGTGGCAGCTGCTCACATCAGGTTGCAGCTCCAAAGACAGGCCTGAGGTCCGTGATGTTTAGGGACTGAAGACATTAGAGCAGCCCTGACTCGCTTGAGCTGCCCTGCCCAATACTGGAGTCACTAGCCACAGGTGGCTATTTACATTTAAATTTAATGAAAATTAAATAAATTAGAAGTTCAGTTGCTCAGTCACACTAGCCCTGCTTCAAGGGCTCAAGAGCCACATGGGGCTACTGTCCTTGCTGGTGCACATACGGAACATTTCCATTGCTGCAGAAAGCTCTACTGGACAGCACTGGCCCAGAGAGTGTACAGAGAGAATACGACCCAGGGCCTAGAAACCCTTCTGGGGGAGGGAGGGGCAAGAAAGATTAAACCAGGAGAGTGACTGGGGAGCAGCAAGGGGGTCGGAGGAAACACAGAGGCCACACAGAAGCTAGCAGGAGAGAGTGTTCCAGATGGGAGCGCTAAGGGAGGGTGTGCAGAGGGGGCAAGGAGACCAGAGAAGTGCCCACAAGAATGAAAGACACGGCCCTGGCAGGGAGCACTGCTATGGAGTGTGGTGAATATCAGACCAGCAGAGGTTACAGAACAGATGGCTGAAGTAGTGGACAGAGTCCAGGCCATGCAGGGCTGAAGAAGCCTTGGAAGAAGGTCGCTCTCAGAGCAGGGGAAGATCTAGGGGCTAAGGCTGGGAGGCTGACTCTTCAGGAAAGTTTGTAATGACGAGGAGACTGAATGGCAGCTAAAGGGGAACATGAAATTAGAGGGGAGTTTTTTTTTTTAAAAGATGGAAAACAGGAAGAGAGGAAATAAGCAGACACAATTATAAGTGAACTGAACCATCTTAAATTCATTGTACAAATAGTTTAACATTTGTTTTGAAGCTGGTTTTATTGAACTGTGCTTCACAAAATAGGAAAACATTTCAGAAGAGAGCAAATGAGGTACTTAAGCCAGCAATTTCAATTCGGAGCTTTCCTGGCAAATGCTGAAAGCCTAAAAATAAAGCAAAGTGTTTTCCAAGTCGAGCAACAAGTAATTGATAACACCAAAAGGGCTACAAAATAGATGACATTTTGATGCTAAATTTAATGTCACAATATGAGCAACTTTGTTCATTTAAAGCAAAAGAGAATAAGGAAGGACAGATTATTAAACACAGGTATTTTGGGAAGCCCACAGAACCATCAGGACCATTACAACAGCTGCCCTGAGTAAGAAGTTACCTTTATCGCTGGACCAGGAGCCACATCGTCCAAGACATGGGCGCAGATGTTAATCACCTTCAGCAGGTGGGAGAAGAGCTGCTCCACCATGGGCACCAGCGTCCGCTCACCCAGGGCTGGCCAGACCTCCTCTTGTTTGGTAGCTGCAGGGTTGGCTTCTTCCTCTGAGGTCCATGGACTTCTCAGAGATTTGGGGGCACTGGCTGTGATATGGGCACATACATTACCTCCTCACCTCCGCAGTGTGGGAAAAAGAAATTGCTTGCAGAACGTAAGTCATCCATGTTGAGAGCCTGCTGGAGGTCTGTACCTCATGCTCAACTGATACCTCAAATTCAACATGAAAATGACATTTCCTCCCAAAATCAGTGTTTCCAATTTCATGAATATCACCACCATACACCCTCCCAGGATGTGAAGTCATCCTAGGCCCCTTCTTGATCCTCACAACTGAAGTTCAGCTGGTGATCAAGGCCTGGTGATTCTGCCTCCTTCATTCTCTTTCAATCAGTCTCTTCCCTACAATCCCAAAGTCACTGTCCTGGTTCAGACTCTATCTCTTGCCTTAACTTAGACATTAACCTCCTGAGTATCTCTACCTCCTCCAGCCCATAATCAAGTCAGCTGACTTGACCTTGCTAAAATACTAATCTGCTAGTGCCTTTCATGAAACTCTACAGTGGCTTCCCACAGCAAACAGAACAAATCCAGATTCCCTAATGAACACTGGAAATCCCTCCCCCAATCAATATCAATGGCCCCCACCTTCCTCGCTGACCATGTTCTCTATTTTTGTCCCCATCCTCACCTGACATCCAAAATTACTTACAGTTCCCCAAATGTCACCTAATTTTTCATGTCTGACATGCCTTTCCCTGCCAGCCCATAAATCTTCCCGAAGGAGAGTGATCACTGCACTTTGGGCAGACGACGCTGTACTTCTGCTTTCATGTATCCCCCACTAACCTACCACCAACTTGAGAACAAAGCTCATACAGTTCACCTTCTTATAGCCCCGGTGCCTGCAACAGCACCTGGCACATGACACCCATTAAAATGAAATTCAAATGAATTTACCCATAGCTAACTGAGGGGCTAGACAGGGAAAAGGCTACTTTAAAATACTCAGCATAGAATATCTGCCAACAGTACACACTGATGCATGCAGGCAGTGTCTGAAATCTGGACCAAAGGAACAAGCTATTGCTAGCAAAGGCCTTGTAGTATTTTTCCTTCATATGCTGGCCACTCCCACCCCTCATAACAAAATCAAAGGCTAAAGTCCTAGAGTCCCTGTTTCAACTCAGTACCAGTACCTGCAAGCAAGTTTCCAGCCAAAACCAGAGCATCTTGATGGGCTGAGAGATCCAATGGGAACCAAGCTGATGAGAGTAGGGTAAGAATCACTGTGGCCATCCCGACAGTACAGCTCTTTCTAGACTCATCTGAGGCACTCAGTGGGGGAGCTCTGGAAGCAGACGTTTGCAGGGCCAAATTTACTTTCTCTTAAGAACCCAAGAGGAAGGCATGTCACAATACATTTTATACCAGCTCAGAAAATGATTCTATTACTGTTAACCAATTCGCATCTTTCCTGTACATCACAGCTCCATAAAAACTATCTGAGAAATGAAATCAGTAGTAGATCTGATTATTAAGTATTGGAATTGTATGTTTATTTTCATGAATTTTTAGCTTTCCTTAACTTTTGATTTAGCATATTTCACTCTGACACCAAAGTCGCTCAGAAGTCAAGTCTAGTGCTGGGCCCATGACTGAGGTTGCTTAGTCAGGGTCACTGGACAGGAGGAAAGCAATCGTTCTAGACCAGAGAGTGCATTCCACTTCAAGCACACGCTAGTCAGCCATACACTGACACACAAAAAATCTGCAGATCTACTTCCACATGTGATGTGAGTCACCAAAATTTTCTCTGTAATCAATATACATAACGGAAGTTTCCTCCATAAAGCTGTATATGTTGAGAAATTATTTCCCAGATGCTAGCAGGGTCGTCTACTGGAGGAAAATCATTTTTAAATGAAAACTGCTAATATAAGTTCAATAGTTCCTAAATTACACCCTTGCAGATCATCATAATTTTGTATGCCCAAGTCACATTTGATTTCAAGCAAAAAAATGTTTCTAAATTTTTAATACACAGTGAATAATTTTGGAAAGAATCAAGTAAATTAGAAAAGTCTTTTGCCAGTATATGAAAATTCCCTTAAATGAGCCTGCAGATCACACCCTCAAATTCCCAAAAAACCTTAAGAGCATTTGGCATTCATTAGAATTACAACTAATTCAGTATTTCCCAACAGTAGTCACTAGTTTTCGCACTACTAATAGGGCAGAAATGAATATTCCATCAGGTATTTTTCTAAAAAGCCAAATTGATAAAAGACCTAAAGAAGAAAGGGATTCTAATAACTACGTCTATATCATGTAGTTGCAGACAACTATACAATGAGGAAAATACATACCCACAATGCCAACCTAAACTCCAGATGCAAACTGGGAAGGCAGTTGAAAGAAGACACAAAGCTTCACAGCATCCAAACTGTAGAAGAGAGGAATAATACAGTCACACCCACACACCATAAAGCCTTTATTAAGGTAAACCTCCTTTCACTCTTCATGAAAAATACAAACAATGAAAAGAAAATTGAGATCTGTGAATGGAAACCACACAACATCTGTCCTACCATGGTACAAATTTATACTTCACAAGATACAGCTGGACAAGTGAACTACCTGTTTAAGGAGAGGGCTGATTATATCTCAGTGAAGAGAGGCCAGCAGCTGTGCGGCTACTCCTGCCTCCAACTGTAATCATCCTGGGCCCCCGCTTGCCCTGCGATATTCTTCTTGCCCCCTCCCTGGTTTGCCCCATGAGTCCTACAGAGCAAGCTGATTCCTGTCAATCTCCCTGACCAGACTGCAAGAACCAGGGCAGGGATCCTGTTTGCTTGATTGTCCTAAGCCTAGAATAGTGTCTGACACATGTACCCACAATAAAAATAAAGTTTATGATATCTTGGGCAAATCAAATAAAGACCATACTACTGTCAGTCCAAACAATATTTAGATTTGAAAGGCAGTTATTTACTTAACAAGACTTCACCTACTCTTAATTGTCTGAGTTTTCTACAATATTCAAGTATTCTTTTGTCACATAAAATAAATGAAAATGTTTAACCTGGTAATCAGCAAATTAATACTACTTTTGTGTAATGTTCTTTTTTCTGATTATAAAAGTAACACTTCTTCATTTTAGTAAATATGGAAATATGTGAAAAATATAAAGAAAGAAACAAAAATCATCCATAATCCTAAAATTCATTTACTGCCAGTCATTTTTCTGAGTATGTGAGGAACGTGTATAGGTGAATATTATTTTTCTTTTTTCACAGGTTGCAGGTACGGGGATCTGAACCCTTGACTTTGGTGTTATCAGCACTGTGCTCTAACCAAGTGAGGTAACTGGCCCTTGAATACTATTTTTCTTAAATGAGATCTGACTGTACACACCCCTCCCACACATTTTGTATTCTGCCTTTTTTCAGTCAAAATTATAGTCCAGATCTCTCTCCATATCATTAAAAATTCTCCAAAGCATATTAATAGGTCTATAATATACTACCATATGTACAGAATTTAATCATTCTTGGATACTATGGTTCTTTTCCAATTTCAGCATCATAAAAAAATCATATAGATAATTACATTATACAAAAATCTCTGTTGGCATTTCTGATTTTTCCCTCTTAGTACATATTACACGGTCAGTGGGTCAATTATATTAGAGGTAAGTTAAACTTCTGATAACATTACCAATTCAGATCATAGTAGTTTTCATTTTCATTTTCATATCTTCCTAAATTTGCTGAACTTTTTTATATATAAAGTATATATTACTTTAATAACCCGAAAAAAACAGTTCTTTACATTCCTGCTAGAATAAGCCAGGATTCTGTCCACGGATGCGTAATTTCTTAGCAAGCCCCAGAAATAAGTAAAAGCTCCACTACAAGCATCTCACCATTTAAATGACCACACAACTGACCATACAAACTACTGAAAATTAATTTCCGTAAGACCAACTGAGAAAGAGACTTACTGTGAGTGCTCGCGTGGTTGATGTGATTAGTTCATGAGAAACTGCTGCAACAACTCTTGAAAGGTTGTTTTCCATAGTGACATCTGTTATGCTTGGGAGTAAGTTATAGCCTCTATATATTCTAATAAAAAAAATACACAGACTTAAAATCTACTATTAAAGTGTATATTTTTAAAGATCAAATGGCATTGAAAAGTTTAAGACTACAGGCTAAAAGAAGTTAAAGCAGTCTTGACTGTTAAATTAAAGAAAGACTGGAAATCAGTTTGGACGTTACTCTGTAAAAAGGGCTGAATGCACGGCCCCGCCTCCAGTCCGCCCCAAGCACCTCGGCTGCAGCACTGAGCTACTGCTCTCCTCCCAGCCTCACCACAATCTCCACAGGCTGGAAGCCATCCACTTTTCAAATTTTAAGTTAAAGTTAATGCTTCGTAAAGCTACTCCTGATTTCATGACAAATTCCTTTCTCCACTACTGAGCTCCCGTGGCATTTTTTCTGTATTCCATTCATGCCTCATATCCATTTCTAACACCCATTACAGTTACACATAAATGCTGACTCCCCAACTGTTTCAATGAAGCCACGCAGGGTTTATGTTTGATTCACTTTTACATCCTTCACAGTGTCATGTCCAAGAGACACTAAACAACAAAACTAAGAAGAATATGACTTTTTCTCACTTGTAAGCTCACAGAGTAGGCAGCTCAGCAGCAAACATGCAAGAACCAAGTCAACACAGCTGAATGTTAAGAGGCTAGCTCAAGTTTGGAACCGGGAAAGTTTTCAAAGTAGTAGTTAGTAACCACTCCTTTAATGAAATATTATACTCATCTCTGTTGGCATCTAAACATTCATCTTCTGAAATGACATTTAGAAACAGTAATTTAGTCTAAGCCTGTCAAATTCCTCAATAATGAAATACTCTTACACTGTTTCTATTTATCTTAAAGGAATATTTATCCTGCATCTTTTCAAAGAGAGAAAACGCCAGTTTTTTGTTGTTTTTTTTTAAAGATGACCGGCAAGGGGATCCCAACCCTTGACCTGGTGTTGTCAGCCCCACGCTCCCTGAAGTGAGCCAATCGGCCATCCCTACACAGGGAGCCGAACCTTTGGCCTTGGTGTCATCAGCACCACACTCTCCCAAGTGAACCATGGGCCAGCCCAGAAAATGCCATTTCCGAGGTTAAACAACTAAAAGTCTGTGAGATGAAAATATTAAGGCAGCCAAGAAATTATCTCCATGTGTTTTTTTAAGCAGTCTTTACATGAGAAAAGATGACATTTATTTAGGAATAATGACTTCAAAATGTGACAAGCTGAGTTCAAATTCAGAAAAAAAGCATCAAGTGACTAAATAGCTTAAAGTCATTTAGTCCAAGTTTTTTAAAAACACTGCCACTCAGCAGAAAAGAGAGTATCGTATAAAACCAATTTTTGAAATAACATTTAAAAGAAAGCTAAAAAGAACAGAACTCTTATTATCACTTCTGCAATCTCTGCAAACTAAAATTCTAAAGAAAATTACAACATCATTAAAGCATTTCTGCTCTACTCACTGAGCATCAGATGAGGAGGGGATACATGTAGCCATTTGGAACTGTGTTCAAAAGCTCTCACCACAAATGTGAGTTGTAATCAATGCAAATCACTGAACTAGTGGGTAACCCTAAATAGCACCAACACTCTTCAATAGCCCACTCACCTAAAGATCAATGGATGTGATAGAACACCATCTTCTTCAAAGGTAACACAAATGAAGTGAAAATCTTTAATGGTCAAGTTTTCAGATGATATACAAGAGTCATACACAAAAATAAACTGTCAGTATGTGGAATGTAATGAACTCATTAAAAGATTTACAATGTCACCATTATGTGACCGTGGTAGGGCTCAATACAGAGGTGGTCAATTTTGAAAAAGATAAATATCCTATCAAAGGAAAATAACCAACTCAAACATCACAATCTAAAGCTTTTTTTCTAGAAAATAAAACATTTTAAATTAAAGCCAAAAGAAAGGCATCAGGAAAGGGCACGTGGACACCGCTGGGTCAGTATACCTGGTTATTGTGCTGACAGAGAAGTGAGACGGAGGCTGCGTCTCATGCATGAGAAGTTTCAGGTAAACACTGCTTTGATCTCTTGCCACAGCCACTACTGGATCAGCCTGTCCTTGGTCACATTTATAAAACAGCTTTGGCACAAGCCTAGATAAAAGTACAGTTGATTTACATGAGAAAGCATATGAAACTTACCTGTGATTCACCACTCTTCTCCCTAAGGTTGTTAAGCCTCAACCCCTGTAGGCCACAGACACTTCTTCCCTTTTTCAGAGCTGGCATCTCCAACCTCAGGCTGACACGCCCACTCTGATATAACTAGGTGCTGTACTTTCTTTCTGCCTGTCATGGAATTAAGTACTTTTCTCTACACACAATTAAATGCTTTAATTAAAAACCAACCTTGAAAGTTCTCTTTCTAAGCATTTGATCAACACCAACAGATGCATAAAGCCACTGTTCACAGAGAGTACTGTGTGTGGAGCAGATCTGAATGCCAGCTGCTGTCCTTAAGCATGTTTGCAATTTTGCCTGCAAAACCATCCCATCCACTCCCAGATGGCACAGCTCCAGCTGACACTCCTCACAAATCTAAACTGAACTCAAAAGCAAGATGTGGGTAACATGTTCCTGAAGGAGCAGAAGGACTCATTTCTGCATTCAATACTCAGTACATATCTTGCCTAAATGTACTCATACTTTCAGAAACAACTATTTTATTTCATTGATTTGCAAACCCCCATATCTTTAACTGAAGTCTCCTCCTCCACAGAGAGTCTGTCACAAATACAATTTTTTTCTAGGGTATAAGTTGCTGTCATTTGCAGAAAATGGTAAAGTTCCAAAATCTTTGATCAGGCAAGTCACACAAACCCAATTAAGTAAATGAAAAAGTGCACCTCACAAGAAATCAAAGAAATGCAAATTACAACAAAGAAAACTAAGAGGACATATACCAAATGTAACTTTGGTCTTCTTTCAGCATTTTCATTACAAAGGTTTTTATTTTCCTTTTTATATTTTCTCTAATTTTTTTTCAGTAAACATATATCACTTTTAAAACAAGATAAAAGTTATTTAAAAAAAGAAATACCAACTTCTGCCTAAACAACTGACACTTTCTTAACTTTTTTTTGAAATACTGGTATTAGTGAGAAGAATTAGGCATAATCTTATTCTGGTAGCAGGAATACTAAAAATTACTGAAAATCCACTTCTAGGTATCTACTCAAGAAAAGTGAAAACATATATGTACATAAGCCTTGTGGGCAAATATTCACAGTAGCATGATCCGTAACAAAAAGTGAACACAATAATATCCACCATCTGATGAATGGATAAATGAAATATGTATTCTTCATATAAGGAAATACTATTCAGCGGTAAAAAGGAACAAACTACTCATACATGTTACAGCATGGATGAACCTAAAAAACTAAGTGCAAAAGTCCATCTACACTATGATCCCACTTAAATAAAATGTCCAGAAAAGAGAAATCTCCAGAGACAGAAAGTAGATGAGCAGTTGCCTGGGGCTGGGGCTGGGGCTGGCAGTTATCGCAAATGGGCACAAAGGACCTCTTTGGGGTGATGGAAATGTTCTAACATTGGGTTGTGGTGATAGTTACACAACTCAATAAGTTTACTAAAAATCGTTGAATTGTACACTCAAAATGGGTAAATTTCAAAGGATACAAATTGTACCTCAATAAAGCTATTAGAAATTTTTTTTAAAAAAACTGAAAAGCTTGGCCCAGTAACTTAATTTCCAAGAATTAATTTTCAGAAAAAAAATCATATGCAGACTTTTATGTACAATAATGTTCACGGCAACATTATTTAAATCAAAGAATACTTAATATTATATTAATATTTATGTAAAAATACATCAGAACCACATAGTAAAAAAAAATGGCCTGTTTTAGAAGAGTATTTGATAAAAGGAAAATGCTAATAATATGTTAAGTGAAAATTATCAGATTACAAAATTGCATGTACATTTTGGCCCAATTTTGAATAAGAAACTCATACACAGGATATACAGCAATATGTTAACAATGATTATCTCCAAGTGTTAGAATTAAAGGTGATTTTTATTTTCTTTTTAGTGCTATTCTCTATATTCCAAAATTCCGACAATGAAAGTACATTACTTTTACAGTGGAAGGTTGGTATTTTGTTGGGTTTTTTTCTTTTAATTATCATTGCAGACTCTTATGGTAATGAATAATTTTTTTTTGGATAGCTTAGAAGCAGAATGGCTGAAAATGAGCTCAAAAGATGCCGGAATACTGCCCCCTATCCTTTGAGTTCTTCTCTCTTTCCATTCTCACACCATGAGTACTCCAACCAACAAGGTGAGCAGAGATAAAGCACTGATAAATACCTCATTAAGGACGCAGCAGCAACGTGTCGCACCCTGGGGTCTTCATCCCCAAGCAAATAGATGACGACATTGTTGAGCACCCGGTCTTGCAGTTTTAAAAGCTTTAGAGAGAAGGATCACAAGAACAGACAATCTCTGTATTTGACTAGACTGTATGTAAGATATTTTGAGAAGCTAGTGAGAAATAAGTCAAGATTGCTAGTCTTAAATTCATACCATATAATCACAAACTTCCATGTTATGAAGTCTGAAGTAAGTCTAAAACACAACGAATGCATTCAGAGAAATCCCAGACTATTAGGAAAGCCCCGCCCACAAACACATTAGCGGCTTACCCCTGTATGATGAGGAGCCCCTCGATGCATGTTTTCTGCTTTTGCCTCCAAAAAGCTCACCAGCCTAACGAAAGAATGCATTTAACAATGAAATCATTGCGTTAGGCAGCAAACGCTCAATGCCGGCCTGCAGGGCTCTGGCAGCTGTGACAGTGAAGGACGCTTGCTCAGGCAGGAGAACCCAGGCGCCCGGGAAGGCTCACAGAGGCAGCACTTACTCAAAATCATAAAAAAGATTAACGGTTTTAAATAAATAGAACTTACATTCCTCTCACATTTTCGGACTCCGTAAGATCGTACTCACTAAATTGTTTTTATTCGAAACAAACTACCATTTCAAAAGACTCTAAGTGCCCCCACAGAATTAGCTCAAACACATATCATACAAGTAGGTGAGCAGACTGCAAAGCAGTAGAGGTGAGGGGGTCCCCCCAACCTACTGATCAGCTGCTCACCCACCCATGCTCAGTGTCCCTATCCGTGAGGTGAGAATAAGCCCTGACTCACAAAGGTGTTCTGAGGATTAAATAAAATAACACACAAGGTCTCTATGAAGGGTAGATTAAAAAAAAAAAAAACACCTGGATAATAAAGGTAAATTTCCCTTCTAAAAAATAGTATTGAAAGAAAACATCTCCAACCAAAACTTACTCTTAGAAAATTAAAGTTACAATACATCAAAAGTTACTTTTTAATTACAACAAAATACAAATAAACTCTCTCACCTAAGTTCAGTATTAACACAAGTACTTTCTTTCTAAACAAGCAGAATTTATATAAGCTAAGTTTTTTTTAAAAGTTCAAGACAAACGTAAAAAAAATTCAGAGCTCTTTTATTCCCACCACCCAGAACTCTTAAGTGACTAAGACTGTTAGAAAAATCCACTCTCTACCTATATTTAAAAATTCTAAGTTGGCTGGCCAGTTAGCTTAGTTGGTTAGAGCACAGTATTATAACACCAAGGTCAAAGGGTTCAGATCACTGTACCAGCCAGCCAAAAAATAAAGAAAGAAAGAAAGAAAAAGAAAAATTCTAAGTATAGGACAGAGTCTACCAAAAAGCCACTGGGCAGGAGATAATCACTATCAGTTACCTAAACCACTCAGATTTCTGATGGACAGGATACTTGATAACCATCACTAATTGAACCAAGTGACCCCGGGACTTTCAATTCTTGTTCAGACTTCTGAGCTTTAGTTCATTAAACCTAATGAACTTGATTCACTTACCTAAAGTCAATCTCTGCAAGAGTTTCCAAAAGTTCTGTCCTCACCAGCCAGTAGGAACTATTCCTCAGAGCCAGCACATCGACAATCAGCTGCAGGCCTAACTCACTGTAGCTGCTGCTGCAGAGGCTCATGACACAGTGCTGAAAAGCAAGGCCCGTGGAAGAAGGAAGCAGGTTCAGCCTCACTCAGGAGCCACATCTTGATGGTTTTAGGACATCACTCTGACACACACATCTGTTTTGTGTGTGTTTGGTTTTTTTTGACCAATAAGGGGATTGCAACTCCCGGCAAGGTGTTGTCCTCGCCACGCTCAGCCAGTGAGCACAATGGCCATCCCTATATCGGATCTAAACCTGCGGCCTCGGCGCTAGCAGCACCACACTCTCCCGAGTGAGCCACGGGGCCGGCCCCTGTTTTGTATTTTTAACTGCAACGGGGATCTTGCATTTTTTCCACATCTCTCAGAAATATTTATGGTATATACATACTTTATCTCAGCAAATTCAAATTTAAAAGTAAATGTGTCCCTTTCACATGACTGACTTTCTTCCTCTCACTTCTGCCTGTGTCATAGCCCCAACTCCCAAACAACAATTTTGAGAACATTTATCAGTGGTAAAGAGGGAGACCATGCCACACAGCCCTCCCACCACTCCTGAAATAAATCCCAGAGCCAGGGTGAGGACAGGAACCCCGCCCAGGATCACCCTGCGAATGTCACTGTGTGTTGCGATGCGTGAGGGACCAGGACAGGACCTCCACGGTATCCCTCCCTACAGCCTCTGGCACACAGGCACCATCGCCCATGTGACTGAGGCATGCTGACTCTAGGCAGCAGCGTACAAAGTGCTGACAACACACCTCCTTCTGCTCAAGAAAAGACACAATTGACTGACACTTGGCAAACATTTGGAACTAAAGAAAAATTACTGTCAGGCCGTGAAATTTTAAAAAGGGGAGGTATCTCACAAATTTGACAATTACAGGTTGTTTTTGTTTTGATTTTTACTGGTTAATTTTTACTACTGTTGACTGGCTGGTCATAACTTATGGGCCAGTGGACATGTAAAGGTTCAACATGCTATCACTTAAAGAATTGAGGCTATTCCACCTGATACAAAAAACAAAGGCTGATTAAACAGTCCCTAAGGCTCCCTTTAATTCAGCTTTTGACAGGCCTAATACAGGCATTTTTTTTCTATTCAACAAACTTTACACAATGATGGCAAGGTATACTTCTAAAAATATCCTTTAGAAAAAGGTGTATTTCAAACAAATATTCTGAGAATTAAAACAAACTAAAGCTTATTAAGTTTAACTTTATTGGCAATGTTTTCTTTCTAAAGCTGAATGATAGATACACATATGTCTATTACTGTTTATAGCTTTAGAACGTGTGGAAATATTTCAGGTTAAGCTCAATTCTATTGTGACAATGGTAAAATGCCCACTAGTCAAAGGAATGGTTGCCACGAAAAATTATGCTCACCCGCACAGCGGTACAAGCCATCTTGCAAGTAACAGAAGATTCATCCTTCAAAGTTTTCCGCAGCAAAGGAATGCAGTCCACCAGAGAAAATGTATTTCCTTACCAGAAGAACAAGCAACAAACATCTTCACGTAAACTTAAACTTGGGAATGATTCATTGAAAAGACATTACTGAAAAGCTGGACGTTACCTGTCCGAGTTCTCACGGCGCCCATCCAGTCTCCCACGTGGAAGCGGGACCTACTGAGGATGGAAGAGACAAGGGTCCCGCAGAGAATGGCAGAGGCTCCTCTGACCTGTGGGTCCCCGTGATCAGTGTAGTTCAAGATGTCTGAGACATAAAGCTCCTCTGTGGAGACAAAGTGTCCAGTCAGCGCACAGTTCCCTGCCCTCAACTTTCTAACTCAAAGCAAAAGCTTAATTCTCAGGAAAGAGAAAAAGAGGTGGGGGCTGGCCGTCCAAATCAAGCAACGACTTAGCTACGATAACCCTAAGTGGCAAAGTGTTTCAGGGTTCAAGGGTTCTAGATTCATCAGATTGCTGATATCCCCTCAATACAACAGATTTTCTGTATTATAACTCCAGGTTGTCAGACAATAATCAAAACTCCGATATTTCATTTCAAAGAAAAGATTAGAAAAACTCAAACTACTACACACTTATCTAATGTAAACTCAAAAGCACAAGTTTGCTCTCTTGCCCAAAGTGGGAGGATCACTGCTACTACATAATGCATGTGTGTGCGGCAGGAGACCCGGGTCTGCTGTCACCTCAGCGGGTCTCAGTTCCCACTGATCTCTGAATGTGAACACCTGACCTGGCTGAGTGTGACTCGGAGCAATTTTACCTGTGCACAATTCATACTTTGGTATAAATAGAATATGTATGTAAACTGGCTCTTATATTCCCAGATTTCTATTTTTGTGTGTTTCAGCTACAAAGCATCCAAAGGGTGTCCATGAAACTAACAACATTGCTATTTACGTGTTTTATGGAGAGCTACACACAGCTCACACACACTCGAAACACATTGCTCTAAAACTAAACAGCCAGCACTGTTTGAAATCCTTTTTTAAACAATGATAAAGGGCCAAGCCCGTGGCGCACTCGGGAGAGTGCGGCGCTGGGAGCGCGGCGACGCTCCCGCCGCGGGTTCGGATCCTATATAGGAATGGCCAGTGCACTCACTGCCTGAGTGCCGGTCACGAAAAAGAGACAAAAAAATAAAATAAAAAAATAAAAAAATAAACAATGATAAAACCTGAGGAAAAAGTTGTGAACTTGTAACATACCAGGGCATTCTGTGATGTCAAGAGGTACTTTGTACAGTTTGCTGAAGAAAGATTCCGGATGAAGGGCCACGGCTGCTCCAACACAGCTGAGTGCCAGGGCCTTCACACTGACCCTCACATCCCTGTCTGGAACCAGCGCTGCAAAGAGACCACCGGCCACCTTCAGCCTCAAAGCAGCAGACATTTAGCTTTCAAATACATAAAACTAGACCAAGTAAACTACATGTCCCATCCCTTCCTCCCTTCTCCCATCAGTCAGTGAAAACCAGAGCTCACCCCATCTTCTACTCCTTCTGCTATAACAAGACAAAAACTGGGCACCAAGTCGACCTCTGAAACCTAAAGTTACTCTCTTCAACTCTGCACCTGTCCTTCTATACTTACCATTTTTTTCCCCAGTTAGCAAAAATGAAGCAGATAAAAGGCGGACACAATGGACAAGAGGTGCAGAATCGTCATCAGTGGACTGCCCTATGTCTCCTCTGATACGGCAAGGCTAAGACAGAGAAACTGACACTTATTTGTCATATAAGCAAAGAACCCATACATTCTTTTTTTAGTTCATTCAACAAATAGTTCTAGAGCAGCAATTATACCGGGTACTGATGACACAGAGATGCCTCTTTGCCCATATACATGCCTGACCTCAAAGAGACCGTGGCACAGCAGAAACAGACAAAAGGCAGTATGACACAGGGTGACAGGACTGTGGCAGGGGATGAGCTCATCATGCAGGGAGGGCACATTGGACAGGAAGGCAGCTGAGACAAGGTTCAGGGAAGTAAAGCACAAGCCATCTTCCACAGAACAAGAAGAAACTATTCAGGCAAAGGCAAGAGTCTGGGGGAAGCCCAAGGCAAGAGGGAGTAGGCCAAGTACAATGAGGGCCTGGAAGGAACTGCTGGAGGTTGCAATTCTGATTCATGGGACTATGAGTTCCTTGCCCTTCAGGAAATAAAATTGACTGGGAAGACAGTACACTTACATGTAAAAAGGCAAACAATATAAAGAGAGATTTTTAAAACAGTTCAACAGAATAAAAACAAGAAATGTTGCAAGGCCACGCACAACCATCAAATGAATGGTCCAAAATATCAGACAAGGCAGCATTCTGAACAGGACAGATCTGTCTGGGGAGGACTCTCAAAGGAGGCAGAACTCAGGCAATGCTTAAGGATTTGGGCAGCTCCTGAACAGGCAGAAAAGAGTTTTGAGAAAGCCTGAGAAGAGATCAGGATCCAAATGGGAAATAAAAAAGCTCAGAGATGAGAAAGCAAAAAATAAAGTAGACAGTAGCCAGGGCGATTTTAAACCCTCATAGGAACTCAGAAATGCTGAGATGTCCCATGCCCAAATACCTCACCTTGTTTTCTTGATCACCTGGTTCAGCAGCTTCATCTCTTGATACAAATTTATCTATACTGCTGTCAGAAGGCTGCCTGCTATGACCCATGTTTTTCAACAAATGTGCTTGTTGAAGGGCTACAAAAACAGAGAAATGGAGATTAAATGACAAGTTTCTAATTAAAACACAAACATAACCAGAAAGTACAGGATTTAGATCAAAAAAAAGTATGATCATTCCTGTCACCTTCATCTGCTATTTATAATTCAGAAAACAAACATATCAAAAGATTTCTTCTTGAAAGCGAAGATAAAATTAAGATGTCCAAGGTTCACAAGACAATTGTGCAGTGCACCTGAAGTCAACGTACCAACTAAAGAGTTTTCAAAAGGTTCCGAGGCTTCATCGGGAGGAAGACCTGCGACCTCCTCATCTTCATCTTGTGTCTGTCCAGTCTGCGAGCCTGAGTACTGGCTGTCAGCACCATCTAACACCTATGTGGTTCAAGGAGAGCTGTGAGGATTCTGAAGTTTGACTGCCAAGGGACAAGTCCTCCAACACAGTAAGGTAAAGGCAAAGCTACAAATACCATGGAGGATATTTTATATACAAAACACACAGGTCATTTATTCAAATGCACATACCGCATGTGTAGAAACTGCCAAAAGCTTACTGATCACACATCACTACATTATGAAAAACTTATAATTATTTCTAAAAATTCTAAAGCAATTCCAATCCGGAAATTTCTCTTATTGATATATAAAAGGAAAAAGCTCCCCCAAAATCTTTGTCTTCACAAACAAATTTTACAGTAAGTTAGAAATGAGGACAACTTTTAGATAAAAACCTAACAACAGGTTATCTCCTAAACTGCTAAGACTGACTCCACTACATTTTGGGCAGTGTTTCACATGTTTAGCCATAAGCTTGGGTCATGATTGCACACCGCAAAATGTTTCACATCCACTTGAAATCTCCTGTGTAATTGACCTGAACAACTGAGCAATGGATTCTTAAACCACTAGCAAATTATTACTGAAATATTTCTATTGCAATATAATTTTTAAAAATGATTCCAAACTTCTCCTCCAACTCCTTACCTCCAGAGGGTTTATAAAAAAATTTTTTTGCTGTTCAACAGGTTAAGATGACAATTCCCACCATAATAATAAACAACATTTACTGACTACCTTACTAGAACACACAGGATCGTGTTTACACATAGTACCTCCTTTAATATTCACAGCAGTCTTATGACACAAGTACTGCTAACATCCTCATTTTCATGGATGAGAAAACTGAGACAAAAGTGGGATATGACTGCTCCAGATTACACAGCTAGTAAATAGCAGAGCCAAAATCCTCACCTTGGGAGGCTCCCCCAGCCAAACCTTTCACCATCATACTGAGCTGTCTCTCCTAAGGATGTTCCTGCTCCCCTCCACTTGGCTTATTTTTCTCTGCAGCATTTATCAACATCTGACTACGTTTGTATCTACTTGATTTGATTACTGGATTATCCTATGTCCTGTACACACATGCACACACTCCAGAAGATGGGCAGCAAACTGCAACCTGTGGGCCAAACCCGGCCCTCTGCCTATTCTATAAACAAAGTTTTAAGGGAACACGGTCTTGCTCATTCATTTACATACTCTCTGTGGCTCCTTTCACACTATAACAGCAGAGATGGGACCATACAGTCCACAAATACTGTATGATTCCACTTATATGAGGGTCCTAGGGTAGTCAAATTAATAGAGACACAGAGTAGAAAGGTGGTTGTCAGGGGCTGAGGGAGGGAGGAATGGAAAGTATTGTTTAATGAACACAGTTTCAGTTTTACAAGATGAAAAGAGTTATGGAGATGGACTGTAGTGATAGTTGCATGACATTATTTAAATATATCTAATACCACTGAACTATACACTTAAAAATGGTTAAAATGGTAAATTTTATGTTATGTACATTTTACAACAACAGCAAAAATTTTTTTAAATGGGGTATAAAACTCAGTACGTACTGGTACCAAGTTTTTTAAGTAGACTATCTTTAAGGCATTCCTTGCCTACTAACTCATTGATATTAGAGGTACTTAAATCCATGCTGCTATAAAATGGGATACGCTGCAAAAGTTTTTGAAAAGTCAAAAAGTGCTCAAAATAATGCACAGTATTAATATTATTAATCACATTTCATTAAGCCCACAGACCTTTTAATAATAGGTTCCTTAAGAGTTTTTAAAAATAATTATTTAACCAGGGCCCAACAAGGTCATAAATGACAGTTATGAACTATAATCAACTAATCCGATCTCTGACCTCCATGTTCAACATGAAAGACACTGAGCTGTTTCCTGCAGTGAAGGTACCAGAGGAGGCCAAGCCCTGTCTCAATGGCCTGAGCTGGTGACCTCCATTCTGTTATCAGTGGGTCAGACAGAAAGAGAAGAATAAGCAGAAGGTCCAGGTCTGGGCCTGCAGGAAGAGCTCAGAAAGACTACAGGCCCCACTGACCACTTACAATTTCCGAACTGTCTGAAGGGGTCACAGCTGAATCAGGCCCTTCAGTGGTGGTCTGGGAGCTGTCGCTGATGGGCGAAGAGGCCTGGGTCCCATCGTTCAGGTCCATGGCAGGGTCAGACGGGACAGCGCTGATTTGGCTAGAGCTATGGCTCAAGATATCCTCCTCGTCCCCGTCGGTAGCTGCACTCGACAAGTCACAGCCAGCCAGATCCACCGAGTCTGCCTGCAACGTGTGCTGTGACCGTGGCTGCTCAGTTATGATGTCGTGATCTGCAGACCCAGCAGTGGAGACTCCCGGAGAAGCAGCCAGCTCTCCACTGATCTCACCTTTCACTGAGGCTGAAGACACAGAAATATTCATTAGCCAAATGGCCAGATAAACCATTCAACAGGGACAAAAGTTCACTGTCATCAGATGTTTCAACAGCAAAACATCCTGAAATACAGTGAAAACAAGAACTAGTAAACGTCAAAGGCAGGAGAGCAGTGCATCCTTCAAACATTATTCAAATTGCTAACTACAGTACTCATATTAATAAAGATACATACCGGCCAGCTGCCAAAAAATAAAATAAAATAAGGATAATCAGCACATTTTTTTCTATATGCTATGATTACTCTCAAATGGTTTTTTACCATAAAAACTGAAGTTCAAATTCTTAAGCCACTACTCCAGCCTTGGCTGGAGCAACACATAAAGACGTTTGCAATGCAGAGGAGCCAGGTCAGGGGCATGAGGATCAGGGGTAACAAATGCCCAGGTCCTCTAAGCAAGCAGCAGTCAGAAAAGACAGTAAATTCCATGTCTCTATGAGAGCTGCTTGCCTCTTCCAAGCACTGTTCAAAATCTCTAATACTGTCCTATTTTCCTGTGGGACAAATTTATACCACATTTTCGTACTTTAGTCTTTAAATTCCCATTTATAAACAAAAAACATCACATGAAAATCACTACAAAAAGACCGGCACAGGCTGCTGGCATGGGCCCCTCTAGGGCAGCTGGGTTGGTGAGCACTTTAGCTTCATGCTACTCTGGGAATGGTGATTTTGTGCGGAGCTAACTTTTTATTTTCATAATTAGGAAAAAGTTTTTATTTTTATATTGTAAAATAAATGAGTAAATAATTATCACTGGAATTATTCACATTTTCCTTCCAAAATGTTTTATCCTTATTTGAAGTTATTTTAAAATACTCTTTTGGATAGGATTATACTACCAAAACCACCCTTACTTAATCCAGTTATTAGTGTCTTAAATTAATACTCATCTTTTATAAAGCACACAAGGAATTTAACTAACTACATGTAAACAAAGGAAGATTCTTTCAAGTTAAATCATCCATAGCCAATTCTCATCCCATTCCCTCCACCGCGACCATCCAATTCACGAGACTTTTCTTTTTTCTTTTTTTCTTAAAAGAAAATGCAATTATATTAATATTTATTTTTTACATTCTATGATGTTGTTGCAGAGCAGTTGGGAGGGAGGGGGTGAGGGGAAAGGGGAAGGAAATGGGATGGAGGAAGGAGTAAGGAGAAGGGGAGGGATTGAGGACTGTGGCACCCTCCTCATTCCCACAAGGGAGACCAGGGGGCTTCCAGCAGTGGCTTGTCATTGCCGGGCTGAGTGCAGATGTCAGGGGGGTGTGGCAAAAGCCCTCACCTGCCCCCCGCCAACCAGCTCCGCTCTGGAGAGCCCAGGTCGCTTCCTGCTGCGGCTCCAATTCATGAGACTTTTCTACCCACCATCCCCTACGCAAAAAGACTCATGCTCAGGGAGTATAAACCTAACATTAAAACAGCCCTAAACCACCAAAAACAGCAAATATGTGATATGCACACACAGACACACATTTCAAAGTAAACATTATAACAAAAGCCCTAATTATCCATCATTTGGGCAAGCTGGCTGCACTGCTGCCCCCAGGAGCACCGTTGCAGAGGTGCAGCAGGAGGGGCAGGAGTGCCAGCCACTAACGAGAACTACCTGCAAAGGCTGAGCTGCTGACGTCTGACCTCGATTCAGAGTCATCGTCCAAGGCTTCTTCTTCTCCTAAGAGCACTTTGCCTAGTAAATAATGCAGCAAAATTACTTTTAAGTTTGCTAAAAATAAGGACTTTAAAAATCAAATAAATGCACATTCTAAACTGAAAGTCATAAGCATATTTAATTTACCCTCACATAGTTATCATCACATATAAGTATTTTTATACCTCTAGAGTGTTAAACACAAGGAATGCAGAGATATTATGTTTTAAACACTATTAAAATTGATAAAAAATTTAAAAGCAATGACTCAAACTGAACCACAAAATATTTTATTATCAATATTTATTGATTTAGATTATTACTACTGTTAAATAATTTACATTACTATTTAATCTTAAAAATGGCAATAAGTTATGGCTGAAAAAATCCAATTTTATTAGCCCTTGGAATATTCACGCCTTATCTCCAAGGACACATCAGAATTTATATACAAAACTTTCATATCTAAAAGTCACATTCATTTTGTTATCTTTTAATTTTCTAGATTCTATGGTTAACAATCAGAACTCAAGCACCGAATGATCTAGGAGAATGGAACAATATTTCTTTTGCAAAGTTCTATAGACACATTCTATACTTCATGTTCAAAATTATAGAAACCAAAAGTCAATATGATTTAACTGGATTCATTAAATCCTTATGACAACATTACATATGAATGTCATTAAATGACACTATCTACATAATTAATTGCCAATCTCCCTCCAATTTCTAATATAATGATCTTCTTCAAAGAAGAGGTCAGAAGTATAATAATTTCTATAAACTCATAGTATGCAACATTAAAGGCACGAAAAACTTAGCAAAGGAAACCCAAAATCTAGATGAAATTAACACAGCAACTTGACATATCTACTAAATGAAAGAGTCCTTTATTACAGAGCAAGTTATTTATGTTGAGAAATAAAACAAAATTTCAAAATGGTAAAATCGGATCTTAATGAAAGCAGTTTCTACCTTCCAAATCAGTGGTTTGCAAATACGTTCCACAGAGCCCTCCCCAGGGTAAGTTCCTCAAAAGTACAGGGGCAGAGCTGTTACTGGAGAAAAGACTCCAGGCGACCACCACGTCTCACCCAAATCCTACACCAACACAACAACTCTGCTTTTATCTATCTTTTGTACTTGGACAGTGTTGCCAGATTTCACTTGAAAAAAAATATCCTACAGCTACAACAAAAAAGTTTGAAAACCACAGCTCTAAATGAAAAAAAAATTTTTTTAAAGATTGAGGATATATCGCATGTCCTAGCCAGAAGAATACAAAACAACTCTTCTCAACAATGTGAATCAGTCATCTTTTTCACTGTCACTGGAAAAAGTGAGTAAGAGACAAACAAGTATCAGTGTAACTTAGTCATTTGTTCGAGAATCTCTCCTAATTCAAAAACATAGAGGTTAACTTTTCCTAGAAACCTTTTGGCTTTTAAACTATCTCAATGTTTCACTAAAATCTCAAACTTGATTATCCCACACTACATGATGGTCCAAATATTACTGATTCCAAGTTCTTCTAGGAAATGTTTACCTAATTCAGTGAAGGCCAGAATGTTATTCCTGTTAGGATCCCATTCAGTACTGCAAATAGTATCAGGCATTAGGCACTCAATTAAATACCCAAAGCATGACACAAAAAGGATTAGTCTTTTTAGATTTCAAAATAGAAAATGACAGCAATTTTTCCTATGGAAATCCATACTGGAAAAGAAAATAATTGGTATGGCAAAGTGATAATGCGTACCCAAACTATCAGATTATATCAGAAACACGATGATTTAACAAAAATTGACTGTATTAGAACACTTTGATAGTAAGAGTTAATATGGCTGAAAAATGATAACCAGGCCCAAATTAAAATAATTTAACAAACAAAAGAAGCTATTTAATAATATTCCTAACTAATGCTAAACAAAATCCGTTCGGAAGGTAAGTGTCCTTTGTAAAATAGAACCACTCCCAATAGCTCACGTATTTATCTTCTATAGTTGCTTTCCTACCACAGGACAGAGTTGAATAGCTGCAAAACAGACTGTGACACTAAAAGGCTGAAATATTTATTTTCTGGCCCCTTACAGAAAAAGATTTCTGACCCCTTACCTAAAGCATTAAAAATTTAGGACAAAGCAATTCTGATACAGAAGCAATTTTTAAAACCACCCAACAGAACTCTACTTAGGTCTGGTTATCAGATTCCAGCAACATTTACACACAGAATCACTCTACGGAGAAGAGATAATAGACACAGAATCCAATGCATTAAGGAAATACAGAAAAATCGTTAAGATTTTCACAAGACTCTGATTCCTGAAATAATCACCTTTTTGTTTCCTTGAAAGGACAGGGCTGCATGAGGAACCCCCTCCAGCTGTAAATCACAGAAAGTGACAGATAAAAGTAAAGTAACAAGCTGCTAAAATCTAGAAGAAATTAAAAAATCTTCAAAAAGCTTGATTCAACTTTAAAAAGAGGGGAAATGTGAACATCTCCATATTTCCATAGGAAATGCTTAAACACCACAGTTGAACAATTTAATTTCAATATGAAAATTACATTAACACTCTAATACACAGTTCTAAAGATATGACCTAAAATGTTAAAAGAACTAAAATAAATTACATTTAAAAAGCCAAATTAAAAATATTAGAAATTTCAGATCATTTGGTCAACTAATAATCAGGTATAAATTTTCAGCAGAAACAACTATTAGAAATGACTATTTCTACTAGTTATTTGTAAAAAATGCATTTCATGGAAAAAAGAATTCTTCAGTGCAAAGGACAGTGAACAGGCATATTAACATTTTCTGCTTATGGTTTGGGCAAACAATTCTGTTCACACAAGGCAGTAATTTAGACTTCCAGGCAAATTCTCTCTAGTCTGTCAAAGCTGTGAGCAGAGGCCACACCGTAGACACACTGCACTCAGTCACCCACACCGCAGTGGCCTAGGGCAGGCCCAGAGTCAGCAAAAGCTTATCAAAAGCCTGCTGCGAGCCAGACCTGTCTACCGGCTGGGGTTCAGGGACTGTCATCTATTCCTGCTCCCAAGCGCAACTCTTGGGCCTAGAGACAGGGCCCCCTGAGCTCTAGGGCAGCATCCCATCATGGAATGAAGGCCCAACCCCCAAGAGAATGGAGAAAAAGAACAGAGACTGGACAGCAAAGGTGGTGGGTACAGCTGGGAATGTAAGGGATTTTCTAAACTCAGGGCAGGAAAAAAGGACCCAGAGGGCAAAAAGGAACTCTAAAATCCCTCTGAAGACTGCAGATACCACCTCCGGCAAATTACTGCGAAGATCCCAGAAGTGTCTGCCCTAATGTGTTCATTCTGCAACACCTGGAATGCCACGTGGAGGCAGCCAAGTCAGGGCGAGTGAATCAGGAACCTGGGCTTTAAATGCTGGCCTCATTCCACCACCTAACTTCTAAACTTTCTGTTCCTATTTTACAATAAGGATGATACCTACACTACAAGTTTTTGCAAGGAATTAAAATGTGGATTGCTTGGCACAGCGCAGGGCCTGTGACTAGTACAGAGTGACCAGTATTACTGCACAGTTAACTGTAAGAACAGACCTTACTAATAACTTACCTATGAGTTCCACAATACTCCCACTACGACTGCGGCCACTGGACTCATCTTTAGCCACCGCCAGCTGCCCAATCCCGCCTGTCGTGGTCAGAGCTTGCAGGAGCTCAGGCGGGGGGGTCCTGAAGAGCTGCTGCAGGAGTTCAAGGGCTCCCGTCACGACGTTGTGGTCCTGGTGCTGTGTATGACGCAAGGTCAGGTCATAAACCTAGAGACACAGAAACGCAGGTGTTCTGACCATGGTTTTTTATTTTTATTTTATTACTATTATTTTTTTGACCGGTAAGGGGATCGCAATCCTTGGCTCAGTGTCGTCTGCACCACGCTCAGCCAGTGAGCACACTGGCCATCCCTACGTAGGATCCGAACCCGCGGCCTCGGTGCTACCAGCACCGCACTCTCCCGAGTGAACCATGGGGCTGGCCCTGGTCATGGTTTTTTAAATGTGTCCTAGGATTTACTTTTTTGGTTTTTTATCAGTTTATGCCTTAATTTCTCCCCCTAAAAATTTCTCTATCATTTCTATCAGTGTAATCATTAGTTTCCATGTTGTTTTCTAAATTCCCATGCTCTTTTCATTGTTATATTAATTCCTTAAAAATAAACAAAATGTGTCCACTAGAGCAGTAGCATGTTAAATGAGATCTCCATTCACCAAAACAGGTGACTGGAAAAGGGAATGTGAAGCCCAACACACTCGCTGGCTGGGGTGGAGTCAGTTCAACACACATTTAATACCCAGAAAATATTTAATAATCATTGTCCCCGCTGAGAAAGACTTGCCAAATATTATAAAGGCATTATGTCAAATTTTATTAGTGCTTTTAATACCATATAACATTATATGAACATAATTTATTCTTTTGCCTTTTAATTAGAGTTGCCAAGTAAAATATAGGGTAACCAGTTAGGTGTGAATTTCAGATAAGAAACAAATGACTTTGTATCGATATGTCCCATGTAATTGATACTTATACCACAAAATTACTCATTTTTATCTGAAATTCAAATTTCACTGGCATCCTATAATTGCTAAGTTTGCCAACCCAAAAATAATACATTTAAAAAAAGAATCCGTGTAGAAGAGTATAAGATAAAAAGTAAAAGTCTCACTCAGGTAGTTACCTTTAATCGTTTGTTTTTAGTTCTTCTGGTGCTTACTCCTTAACCCTAAATCTCAAGTTGGCAAATCACGGTCCATAGTCCAAGTCTGGCCTGTGCCTGCTTTTGTACATAAAGTTTGACGGGAACACAGCCACATTTATGAACTGTCTATGGCCACTTTCAGGCTACGATGGTAGAGACGAGTTGCTGCAACAGAGACGCCATGGCCCGCAAAGCTTAAAATATTTACTTTCTGGCCTTTTACCAAAAACAGTTGTGGACCTCTGCTCCAGGTAATCAGTTTACACCTTGGTTTCTTAAGGCATCCACTTTAAGCAAAGGATCTCCTGACTTCTCCCTATTTAATAAGGAAACCAGCACCCACCCTCCCTTCACCTCCTAAATGCTATCAGCAACAGTACTGCTTTTATACTGTGGAGTTTTACAACATTTACATGCTACTTTGTAACACTGTTTAAATCTTAGGTGCTCTACCTAGAAGTTGAGTCTAAAAACTTGATTAAAAACAAACAGTATGCATCTCATCATGTGTACATAAATATTATTCACTGCAAAGCCTATTAAATGACTAGACCAAAAAAGAAAGAAATATTTCATTATTACTATCTGTCGCTTAAAAGAGAACGTCCCAAGGGTAATGGTCAAATGGATTCTTTTATTATAATACATTAACTTGCTTAAAAGTATTCTGCATTTTACTTTGCTTCATAGTTGAGTGAAATTTCTTTTATAAATCTGGTTGGTTTTCCTAAAGTTACTAATTGCCTTCCCCACCTTGCTTACAATATACATACATGCGTGCCCTTTCCCCAGCTTTTTAATCATACTGTCTGTTATAGAGAATTCTTGAAGCTCTGAATCTGCATTGAATGCTTCACAACCATCATCTCAGAACTGCCCTTATCACGTTCCTAGGTTACTTCATTTCTTAGATTTCAGGGCTTCCTCCTTTTCAAAATTTATTTCTCATTTGAAGAATCATCTTCAAATAATTTTTTTCAAAAAGCATACATGAAAAGTAAACTGAGCTCTTGCATATCTAAAAGTATCTGTACTTTGCCCATGCCTGCTTAATAGTCTCGCCAGAATGGTGTAGCCTCTATGGAAAATGGTATGGAGGTTCCTCAAACAATTGCAGATAGATCTACCATACGACCCAGCTATCCCACTGTTGGGAATATACCCAGAGGAATGGAAATCATCAAGTCGAAGGTATACCTGTTCCCCAATGTTCATCGCAGCACTCTTTACAATAGCCAAGAGTTGGAACCAGCCCAAATGTCCATCATCAGATGAGTGGACAGGGAAAATGTAGTATATCTACACAATGGAATACTACTCAGCTATAAAAAAGAACTATATACTGCCATTTCCAATGACATGGATGGACGAGAGAATTATATTAAGTGAAACAAGTCAGGCACAGAAAATATTTTGCTTCTCTTGCAAGTGAATTGGTTCTCTGAACATCAGTCATTTATGCAGAGGGACTAGAGAAAGCCATGTGGCTCCTACCTGGACAAGCTGCTCTGCAGAGGGAGAGACTTCCATTTCTTTCCGTGTCACCCCGAAGCTGCCTTTCAGGCTCATGTCCTTGACCTGCTGCTGCAGCAAGGGCACCAAATATCTCAAAGTGAGCAGCACACCAAGAATCAGGAGGGTGGAGTGTTCATCCTCGACAGGGACCAGCAGACCTATAAAGGCAGCAACAAGATTGACCTACATCCGACTCTCTGCTTGGAGATTCACCACTTAGCTTGTAAGAGATCCACAGGAGAGCCTGTTCTAAGGCTGGCAGTGAAGGATAAAGATGGCATAAACGTTACAGTGAAAGAAGATGCCATGTGGCCAAATCCAGGCGGGGCTTTACAGAACAATAATGTCCTTAACTTGGCAAGGCCCATTACAATGAGTTTTACTGCATCTGAAAGCCAGACAGCTATTTCTTATCAGATGTTCACGTGATCACTTCAGCACTTGCTAGTGTTGATTTCCACAACAACACTAATTAACCATACAATAGGAGAAACGGTCAGCTGACCTACAGAGAACCTACAGGGACCTGAGGTGCAGTCCGAAGCCTCACTGTAGTCAGAGCCAGCACAGAAGGAGGGCTGGCCTGTAGTCAGAGCCAGCACAGAAGGAGGGCCGGCCCAGGAGGGCGGGTGGGGCTGCAGGCTGGCCCTCACCCACTGCCCGGCAAGATATACTTGGGTATGGTCACATCTGCACGGCCACAAAGACCTCACATGGGCTCGTGGCAACCCCAACACAGTTCACATTCTCCAGTCAGCCAGTGCCAACTGGCCTGGTCTGGAAGCCAAAGGATCCTCTGAATTTAAAGAGTTTCAAAGGTCCATCTTGAGTAAATGCTGGAGATGCTGCCTCATACACCCCCACCTTACCTAAGAGCACATTTAGTAGCCAGCTATAAAAATACTGCGTCCTTCTGGAGTGCTGGCAGATGCTCACTGCTGCTCCTGCTGCCGTCCGCCGAACGGTAGGGGAGCTTGACTTCAGATTCGCTATGAAAGCCTTTAGCAGAACCTATGGAAGCAAAATGCCAAGTAGATAAAAAATGAAGCTCCTATGAAGCTTACCCTGTATTTCATAAAACAACTTGAATCAGAAGCTCCAAATTCTTGCAGAACATAAATTATAAACAATTTGAGATTTCTTTCCTCTAGCTGAAAGGAAGCACCCCAAATTTGGGATATTTAAGAGTAGTTTACAAATACATAGTCTATTTACTTCTTTTATAACCCGCATTTAGGGACTTGCTCAGCATCTATGTCCTCTCTGTGAGGGTAGAGGCCTCAGCTTCTGGATAAGGTATACCCACAGTATTGGGGGACGGGGTCAGTAACATGACACTATGTCAAATAAAGATAGCAAAAAAATAAAGAGACAAATAAGGAAGTTAAGGAGAAATGAGTACTAGCCAACTATAGTAATGTCCCAGCCTAAAAGATGGCTGCACATGTCACCTAGAGACATTCTCAGGACTGGAAACACCTGCAACTCAACTGCGTAGAATAGCATACTACCCACAACTGTTCTCCTAAGAAATTAGAGAATGAAACTTTCTCACTGGACCTCCAGGATAATCCAAAGGAGAAGGCGCTCTAATTCTTACAATGGCCATTTGTGTCTTAGCAAAAATACCCAAAGAATGAAAAGGGGTGAACTTCTAGCTGCATTAGTTTGGCAATTATGTTACTCAAGGACATCCACTTCCCATTATTCTAAACTATGTTCTGACCCATGACTTGACCCCAATTGTTCAGCCTGCACTAAGCATTACTGACTGTGAGTCAGGAGCTCTGTTATGGCTATGCCCAGGAAAATGAGCAGGAAACTACTAAACCAGTATAACTGATTTAAAAATTAGTCTCCCCAAGCAAACAGAAAGGACAGTGGTGGGTGGGAGGGAGGAGAGGGAGGAGGGAGGGAGGTTTCGGTAATGGGCCCCAATAATCAACCACATTGTATATAGACAAAATAAATTTAAAAAAAAAAAAAGAAATTCCAGGTTCTAGAAACACTTCCTTTAGAAAAATAGCTCAACAAAATATCTTTATGCAAATAAAATAGTATTTTTAAAAATGTAAAAAATTAAAAATAAAAATAAAAATTAGTCTCCCCCTCAGGCTGGCCAGTTAGCTCAGTTTGGTTAGAACGTGGCACTGATAACATCAAGGTCCAGGGTTTGACCCCTGTGCCAGCCAGCTGCCAAAACAAACAAACAAACAAACAAAAAATTAATAAAAATAAGTTTCTCCTTTAACAGTGTAATTAGCATAAACCAGAATTTACAGATTAGACCTCAGGAACCCATGTGGCAGAGGCCCAGGCCCCAGCCCCATACTCCCCCAGGGGCATGTTGGTTCCAGTTCTTCCCTGAGACAACACCTGGAGAACAAACTTCTTTAGCTGCAAGAAAAGATATTAGCATCTTAAAGAACTCCTTTTACTGAAAAGACACACATACATATTACTGAAAAAGCAAATTAAGAATAATTTTATATTAGTCCAGATTTAGCACAATGAGAGCTAGGCATTATAAAGAGTCAGCCCACTGTGAATTTAAACAATGTGGAATAATAAACCATTAAATTTCATGTGAGAGCTCCAAGGGGCCTTCTAAAGTCTAAATCTCCACAGTCCCAAGAACGTCTTCCAGAAGGCAGCTGATGGGAGCTACCTAGACTAGGCTTGAAATCTTCTCATGACAGAGAGGAAGCGCACTATATTTTAGAGTGGAGTGATCCACTCTTCAAAATACATGCATGGCATATTTTTAAGTGCACTTCAAAAGGGAAAAGATGCATAAATCATTAAACATTAGAAGCAAGAGTACTTTGGGGAACGGAAATGGAAATTAAAATCATAACATGGGGCCAGAACACACTCAGCAGAATGGCTGAAATTAAAAGGCCCGACAATTGCCAAGTGCTGGTGAGGACACAGAGCAGCTGAGTTCCCTGCATCACTGAGGGAAGGGGACACGGGTACAACCATGGAGGAAGCTACTTGGCAGTACCTACTGAAGTTGAGATACACATACCACATAAGCCAGCAACTCCATTTCTAGGTACCCACAAAAGGAAATTGTACCTGTGCTCCAAAAGACACACACATGAAGGTTCACAGCAGCATTAATCACGTTAGCCCAAAACTAGAAACAACTCAAATGTCCAGATACAATACAGGGATAGACTGTGATATATTCATACAGTGAAATGTTATGCAGCTATGAAAACTACATAAATTAGTAACACACACAATAGCATGGAAGACTCTCACAAACTTAATGTTAAGTAAAAGAAACCAGACAAAAAGAATACATATACAATTCTACGTACACAGGATTTCAAAACAGATTCTCTATGGCATTAGAAAGCAGGACAGTGATCACCTTTGGAGAGAAGGAAGAAGTGGGCAGTAGGGAAAGAGCATGAGGGGGCTTCTGGTAATAATCTATTTCTCAACCTGGATTGCAGTTACAAGAGTAAGTTCACTTTGTGATTATTCAGCAAGGGGTACACTTTTATGATTTATGCACCGTCCTGTTTGCACACTGTATATCAGGAAAAAACCCCACAAAGTCTAGGGAGTCCAGTGTTTGACAGGTAATCTTGAGAATGAGAATACACCAGAGGTTAGGTTAGCAGTCTCTGATCCCACTTGCTGGACTGAACATGTGAACCTCTGCTACCCAGAAACCTCCCAAAAATCATGTAAAGAAGTCGTAAAAACATAAACTTACAAGGACAGAAAAAAACAGGATGGAGACACCAGCTTACAAGGTACCCATAACAGAAAATTGTACATGGGCTCCCAGAAACACGTACGAGAAGGGTCACAGCAGCATTATTCACATAGGTGTCAACAAAACTCTGGAAGCTGACAAGTAACAAGGGTGACTGACTGACTGTTGGCCCACAGGTGGAGTTCAAGCATGAGCCTTCCTAGGGGCTGGGGAGGAAGGTATGAGGCTACCAGTGAAGTGAGCCTAGTTAAGCCAGAGCTCCAAGAAGAGCTCGGGCTGTGGAGGCACAAGACTCATCTGAAATGCAGCAGCTGTGGGATAAGACAGCTGCTGTCTTACTGCTCCTTGTGCAAAGTCCCAACCACTCAACCCCAGTCTCCTGTCTGACCTGAGGCAGCCCAGGAAGGGCCTCCCTACCCCATCTCTGCAAACATGGGGAGGGATAAGCTCAAGAGATGTTTGCATAGCTGAGGACAGACGTGAGACACAAACACAAAGCAGAAAAATTAAGTAAAAGTCTGTATTCTAACCAGTACTATCATCAGCCCCCTTCCATGCTAGGGTTCCAGGACAAACGCAACCAAGCTTATGCCTCCAAGCGGGAGAATAAGGACTCCTCCTCTAAGGATACCGACCGGCTCAAGAGGAAAAGACTTACAGATACTGACATTCAAAGACCCAGCAATGGAAAAAGCTGGCTCACCATGCATCACCTCAGTAAGCCCAGCAGTGGACAAGCCCTGCCCATACTTGTTTCCAATAACTCTTTTAGTATCCCACTCAAATCTATATAGATGGCCTTTGAGATAAAAAAGAGAGGCCAAAATAAATAGAACAGAGGAAGTCAGAAGAAACAGACAACGTAGAGGTCAAAAGAAGATGTCAAGAATACTGTAATCAATATCCTCAGAAAGGTAAGATGGTGCATTCATGAAGCAAGAAGAGGATACCATCCAACACAAACATTCTGAACATAAGGGCTCTCAGAAATTAAAAACATAACAGCAGGAAAAAATACTGAATGGAAGGGTTTGAGATGGACATCTAGAAAGTCCAGAAGAAAGAAAAAAAAACGATAATAAAAATGTGAATCAATCCAGGAGGACCAACATCTAACTAACAAATTTCAGAAAGAGAACACAGAAAACAAAGGGGAAGAACTTATTAAAGAAATGTAAAAAATCTTCCCCACATTAAAAGGCCTACCAAGTACCCAGCATACTATCTGCCCCAAAATGAAAAGCTTCTAGAGAAAAGACACATTCAAATGCTAAGGAATCAGGTCATTTGACTTCCCCATAGCCATGCTGGAAATACAAGACAATGAGGAAAGTGATTTCCATCCCAGAACTCTGTAGCCAGTAAGTGTAAGGGAGAATAAAGGCATTTTTAGGAATGCAAGATCTGTTTGCCTCCCATTTATCCTTTTTCAGAAAGCTACTAGAGGATGTGCTCCATCAAAACAAGGAGTAAATCTAGAAAGATGAAGACATGGCATCCAGCAACTGGACATCCAACAGGAGAGGGGCAGAGGGAATTCCCAGGATGACAGCAAAGAGAAGCCCTGGGACACGACTGTGCAACAGAGCTGAAGAGTAAAGAGTAGCTGACAGACTGCAGCAGAGAGCTGGAGACTGCTAAGACAGTGACTCCACTGGGGAAATGGATCCAATAAACTACCTGTCATGGGGAAAATTGTACTGAGACATATTTTACAAAGCTGTCAGAAGATATGAGAAGACATAAATGGCCAAAGAATAACAGGCAAGCAGAAAAGAGACAATTATTAACTCCAGGAAAACAAAAAGTTGTACAAAGAAATATAACCAAAGAAATATAATCATACATAACCAGCCGTGACTATTTACTTGAGATAATAATGAACACACTGAACACTGATATACCTATAGTGAAAAGGTGGGAGAAGAGTTAGAGTTAAATCCATCTCTTCTATAGTAAAAAATGTCTAAAACTGAAAAAATCCAAAAGTGGCAATGTAAGCATGTTATTTAGAAATGTGGAGGTAAATACCAGAAGAAACACTAAGAGCTGGGTTTGTCCCTGAGACACAAGAATTAAGAGATGAAGCAGGAAGAGGTCTACTGTCTCTGTCTATAATTCTTTTGGTATTATTGGATTTCACTGATAACAAATTTGAATAAACATAAATGGGCAGAGAGGTAGAGGAATAAATGGATTTCTTAAAATGCCAAAGGTTCAGGAAGGACGAAATTTGGTGACCAATTACTGAGCACAATGATTTAGCTATCATACTAAATTCTTTAGGCCCATGATCACCCTTCACTCTAAAACTCCATGAAACTGGTTTTAACATCTCCTTAGTACTAATAAGAAAATTTTGAAGCTCAAAGAAAAAAAGTGAGAGAGGTCAAATAATTTATCCAGGATCATACAGCCAGTAACAGCGTAGCAGCTAACGTCCGAGCACTTCCACTGGGCTAGGTACTATGCTACACTCTTAACGTGTGTTCATTCATTCCATACTCAGAATAGTCCTACATGGGTATCATTAATGTCCTGTTTTTCAGAGTACGAAGGAAACAAGCTTAAAGCTATTTGGGCATTTTGCCTAAAGAAAAAGAGCTAGTAAAGAGGACAGAATTCTAACCCAAGTCTATCTGATACCAAAAGGTGTGCTCTAACCATTACATGACAATACTTCCCAGGAGGGATACCCAGGCTCAAACCCAGGACTGACCTACAAAAAAAGGAGAAGCCAAGAATTCTGTAATCTGCAAACCGTGTTTCCAAGTCACAATTTCTGGTCATTATAAACAAAACACTGAAGTGGGTTTGAAGGTGGCTTGTTGGGACACAAAACAAACAGGAAGCCATGTGGGCCCTGGTGGCTGCAGGGCATCCATACCCACAAGGCCTCATCAGTAAGCTTTCACTGAACTGCAGTCTAGAGCAGTTGTCCCTCCTCAACTCAGTTAGGAAGTCAGTGCAGTACACCAAAAACTGACCTGCTCTGGGAAAATGCTTTTGAATTTGCATCTATGAACCATCTCCCTATTACACTCGCCCCTACAGTAAAAAAGCAGGAGTGAAAAAACTCTCATAGTGTGCCTCAAAATAACACAACTGTGGCAGTCTAAACTGTGAGGCACATGAATCTCAAGAAGTACCCTCGGATGGCTTCCTGTCCCAGCCCTGACCCTGACAAGACCCACACTCAGCACCACTCACATATTTGAAACTTGAGGCAACACTTGTACCTTAATTTCACTGTCATTTGCAAAACTGCCAAAAGACGCCATAATCTTGGGCACAGCTGCAGCCAAAGTCTCCTGGACTGACTCCTCGGGTCTCTTGCTGGTTCGAGTCAGGCATGGCAGAAGGTTCACCAGGTAAGGTCTGCACATGGGAAAGGAACATTAGTCATTCTTCCAGTCTCCTTTAATGAGAAATATATGCAATTCGTTCCCTGTTAGGGACAAGCCTGCTTTATATGCAAGATAGTCTTTAAAGGAGACTGACAAAACTCAGCTAAAAGAACAGAACTAAATGCAGATGAAGTTCCAGTATTGGGTGACACATCCCCCACATCTCCTGGGATCACAGAGAACTCTAAAAAGCTGAGTTTAAAAATCATTTGCAGTAAATTATAATTGTTATTAAAATACTCCATTTTTTCCATTTTTAAATGTAATAGATAATGTAAGAAAACGCTATTTTTAAAAACAGAGTTAAGAAATGAAAATAAAGCTTTCTTGAAAAAGGAGTATTTCAAAAAAAATTTTTTTAAGTGTACAAACTAATTGAGGCCTTAGAGACCTGGCCCTCTCGAGACAAAAAGCAGAATGTGTAGGGCACAAAGAGAAGTGAGTCACAGGACAGGCCAATCCACACTGAACAATCACTGACAGAGCAGGCCGGGGTTCTGCACTGGGGTGGCCTCCACCCTCTAGTGGCAGAGACAAGGCACGGGCAGAGCCACAGATCACACACTGACGACTTTCATGATGTGAAAGCCATAGAAGCACCTGGGAATATATTAGACAGGGAGGCTAAGTGGGCTTCTCTAAGGAGATGACTTTTTTGCTGAGACCTGAGGGAAAAAATAAATCAGCCATCAAGAGGAAGAGAAACCTGACTTATTTGAAGAACTAAAATCAGACCAATGAGTCAGCAGATAGTGTCTTAGGTCCAGGGCCTTGGTGAAGAGTCTGGATTTTATCTGAACAGCACTGGGGTGGGAATAAGAGTTTAAGTAAGGGAATGACATAACCCAATTATATATATTTTTAGGTCACTTTGCCTGCTATGAAAAGAACTTGGGATGTGGTGCTTCAGAAATATAACAAATTTTTCAAAATAGTGATAATAAAACAAAAAGGTATATAAAAAGAAATTTCCTTAGTGACGGTAGCTCTGTAACCACATAGGATTCTTACTGAAACTCAACCTTAATGGATTAAATCCTCGTTTCACATTAATAGTGAGGGTTTAGGCTACTCTACCATTAGGCATGGAGCGAGTTAAGGAGAGCAGGAAGGAGCTGATGGAAAGTGGCGCTGCTTCTGTTTCTCAATCCATTAAGACAGAAACTGTTTCAACGAATGAAAACTTTATTCATAGTTAAACATTCATATTTCTAACCCACGTAATAGACAAATGCATATTTTTCTATAACTCCTGTAGTTGGCAATAATGAGGTAGGTCCCTCAACCTTCAAACATTTGATGAGCATCTTCTAAGCAAGTACTATGGGCAGACCCCGTTACCAGTGCTGAGCTGCCGCAGAGAACAAGATGGTAAGACCCCTGTTGTCCTGGGGTGCACATCCCTTAAGTCTCTTGGGGAGGGTGGGACAGAAAATGAACCAGCACAGTGATAAAATGCATAAGAATATTTCTAATAGAAATCAGGGCTGCCAAGGAAATATAAACAGAGCAATGTCAATTACAATTTGAAGGGGCAGAGTAGATGGAGTAGACAGAGAAGACATTTGAAGAAGTGACATTTGATCTGAAATGCGAAGGATCAGTAGGAGCTGGCCCCCCACCAAAAATCATCGTCGTCATCATCATCATCATCCAGAGTGTACAACTCACCTGCATTTCTGAGGGCGAACCAGGTGAGCCAGCTCAGCAAACCTCCACAGGGCAGCACGCAAACTTCGAGGGGCACCATTCTGAGTGGGTTTAATGAATGACATGTTACATTTAAGAGTCATATGCATTAGTCACCAAGAAGGGTGCGTATAAACAAAAACATTTTTTCTTTCATTATTAATTTCTATTTTTAGAGAGAAGGCCATTTTAATGTGTAAAACATCTGGTAACTACTTTAGAATTTTAAGGTCTACTGGGCTTCAATTATCAAGATACAAAAAATAAAGTTACCATTTTTAATTCCCACATCATCTAATAAAAATGAATAACCCTTTGAAGAAAATCAAAAATATAAAGTCTACTTTACCAAAGAGAATTGCCTTCTAAGTTTCTACTCATTAAATAAAAGATAAAATTTAACAAATACTGTTCAATACGGTGAAACGGAACCATTTTTTCAATAATAGGAAATAAAGGCCCACCTTTTTAATCTCCTTATAGAGTTCTAACTGTAATCTTGGAAGATTAGAATCCATCAAAGCCTACAACAAAATAGAAGAGATCTGTTTATGGAAGACACACTTCATTAGCAGTTCTAAAGAAGCTAAAAGGCAACTAAGATTTCAATTTTTAGGCAAAGTAAAATACAACAGCAACTTAATTAAGAACTTACTCATTAAGAGAGAAATAATGCAGGAAGTTACTGAATATAGGTATAGGTCTTTCACTTAAATTTTAAAAATGAAAGGAAAAAGAATTTAACTTTCATTATTATCAAATACGACATAATATCAAAATTAAAATAGCAGATGATTCAAATTAATTCTAAAGCTCTTAGAATAAACCTTGGTCTTCACTAGCTGTACATTCTGTTGGATGACACACACTCGGGCGATGCCCGAGAAAGTCTGTAGGGCCTGGGGTCTGCGGGTGCACCTGTAAGGTCAGAGCCCCTCACACTGGCCAGAAAGGCCTCTTGCCACATCCTTTCTGCCAGCTCCTCCCACATCGCAGGCACGGATGCTCCCAGCCCCACGGCCCCAATGGCCCAGAACCACTGCCAGCTGGAGCCTTGTGATCCTCACAGCACCCTTTCTTCCCCCACTGCTCACTCGCAAGCCAGGCCAGACTAATGCTCAACGCAGTAACGTGGCTAATGGCACAAAGTGTGCATTACAGAAGGGCTTCTCAAGTGGAAGAAAGGGACGATTTCGGTGCCTTCCTCTCGCCCAGGGGAACCTCCTCTTCTAAAATGGTATTGTAGATGCTTGCCCACCAGGAAGAGAAGGAAATGTAACCATGCCGCAGTCAAAAGGTCTCCTGCTTTCATTGTGACGTGAGCACGTTATGCCTGCTGACCAAGCTGGTCTTACTAAAACTCATGTGGGTACACCTAATGGGTCAGCGAGCTTGAAAATCAAAACAGAGTCACCTTTGGGGAGATTCTGAAGTATAATAATGTCTCAGAAGTTTTTAAATCCTGATTCTGTTGCTGCAGTTTGTACTGGAAGTCCTTAAAGGAGCAAACCAAACCGGACAAACATATTAAAACACTGCTTTTCAAATTTAAAAAAAAGCCATATCAAAGTTGGATGTAACTTCATAAATGTTTTGTAAACTAATATCAAACTAATTTTCCAACAAGAGAGAACTAAAACTCAGCCCCACTTAAGAGCAGGGAACCAGCTCCCACAGTCGGCAGGTCCCCAGGTAATGGGGGCACACCATCTGCCTCCTCCCCCTCCTGCACCCGCTCCCACACAGACACACGTTCGGCTGTGAAATGCAGCCCCACCGCCCACCATTGCCTCCTCTCTCACGGTCCCCTGTTACCATCCTAGCTCAAGACCCCTCTCTACCTTACTGGGCAGCTCAGGCTCCCACCGGGATTCTCTCTACCTTGGGTCTTTCTCCACTCCAAGTCACCTACAAGTCCTCACCAGGTCACTCTTCCTAAATAAAGCACTCCCTGACCATGTCAAAAATCTTCAAGAGCTCCTCATTCTCTTCCAAATAAAGTACAAACCCCTTGAACTGACCCTCAAGGTGCTCCATTCCCCAGCAGCAGACGACGGGTCCACCCTTCCCTCAGAACCTCCACGGGTTCCGGTGCCCTCTCGAGGCAGGATGCTGCCGTGGTTAAGAAGGTCTCCAACGTACTCCTTCACCTACTGCCTACCGCCTCCAGGAAGTCATCCCTGCCTCCCCAGACAGAAATCACCTCAGCCTCCTGAATGCCGTGATGATCTGCCAGCACCTCGCAGAGCTCAGACTTCATACCACATACCTGGTTGTTCCTGTGAAAGCATGATTCACCACCTGAGACTGTACCTCACCTGAGGGAGCAGCAAGCTGCCAGGCTAGATCAGATCCCCTGTGCATTTTTCTATGTAAATGATGAGATAAGCAAAATGTGTCCCATTCTTGAGTCCTCATCATACACATATTGCAATACCCATGAGAAGACAAAAGTCTGGGACCTGACTGGTAGGTGACCATTCCTATGTCCTTACCCATCCCTTCCACCTGGCCCGGGACTCCCGACATTCTGCCCTCCCTCTGCCACGGTGAGGGCAAATCTAGTCAGATCCCAATCCCACTCCCAGCCTGCTGAACCTGACGCAGAAATCCAAGAGCAGCCAAACTTCACTGGGCCCAGCTTCAAGCAGAAGGGATAGACTGCGGGACTGACTTCATCTTATGTTCAGGGGCTTGACCTGAGAAGCCAGGCTCTCTGAACCTGGAGAATGGAGACAGCACAGGAGAGGAAATGGGAAAGTAGGAGGGAGAGAGCCAGGAAGAGAGCCCAGGACCTAAAGCTACAACCAAGATCCCACAGACTAGAGCCCCCAAACACACATCAAGCCACTGTATCCAGCAGTTCTGGAAAACAGGCCTTTGAAGAAGACAGGCTAAAAATGGAACGATATCTACATGTAAAATGGCCAACGTAAGAGCAGTTTTGAGTCATACCGTTCTCTCTGCCCTTAATACCCACATGCCATGGACAAAGGTAAACCATAGTAGCCCTCTTTTTAGGTTTTCTGACTGAAAGTCAAAGATCAGGAATTGATATATCAGAAAAAACCCAGGCTGGCCCTGCCAGTAGGAATAATAAAAGCAAGCAAGGATATACAAGCCTGAAGAGGAGCAAGCTCAACGGGAAACAGGCCATGTGCAAACATTTTGGGGGGGCGCCATCCACACCAATGTCACCACTGGCCACCCGGCACAGAGACAAGGAGAAACTGACACTGGCCATGACCTCATCATGGGAGGCGAGATGTAGGCATGAGCATGAAGGGCAGGTGAGGCAGAAAACAAAGTAACCGCTCCAGAGATGAAAGAGCACCTCCCGCCGCTGCTCCCGACAGAGGCAGCTAGACTCCTGTGGCAACAGAAAAGTGAGCATCCTGACCACGGAAAGAAGAAAACTGGAAAGCTCCAATAAACAAAGATCCCACAGAGAGGGGGACAGATCCACGTCATTCTTAGCCATTACAGAAACAGCCTTTGTAGAGAACCTTCCTCAGCGCTGGTCAGCCTGCAGTAGGAACAATATTTAACTGCAGACAGCCAATTCAAAAGGTCCATTCACATACTCAAGGGTAGTCTAGAAGAAGGTGACCAGGATGAGTTAGGGACTCACACTAGAAGAAGGGCAGAATTATAAAAACAAGGAGAGTTTTTGTAATTTTTTAATATATAATTTTATAATTTTTATAATTTTATAATTCTTTGCCATACACTAAGAACTCATACATGGAAGGACTTTAATCTTCCACGACAGCAGAAAACAGAAAAAGGAATAGTAGACCAAAGCTATGGTGACCTTGGTGCAAACTCTGCACTGGGAGCAACAACAGAGCAGGACAGGTATCCCTTCTCCCGCCACCCCCCCACACCTGTCCCTCAACCCAAGTGGCTGTGACTTTCTCACTTCCTTATCCTTTTCTGGGATCTCCTTTCTCCCATTCATGTCACACTAACACCAGCTAACCTGCCAATTCTAGAAGTCACATCTTTACCTGTAAGCAGCTCCACCTGGCCCAGGTCTTGGGAAGGGCAGGAAGAGGAGACGCAGGAAGGGAAGCTAGAGACACCAAAGCCAGACTTCTGCTTTCTCAGGTCTTCGAGGCTTCTCTGGGCTATGCCAGCTGTGCCAAACAAAAGTTGGTGCCCACAGTGGCATTTTTCCCAAGATCACCTAGTGGGTGGCCACCATCAGTGCACTTCACTATGCGCTGTGTAGGCACGAGGGTAAATACAGCTCTTCCTGATCCAGCAGGAGTAGCAAGCATGCCGGCATATCCCAGAGCACCTCCAGACCACACACCAGAAACAAAAAAGGTGCAGACATACTAAGGGACTCTGCTACTTGGAACAGAAGAATGCTAAATGAGAGTTCCTTCTCTTAGACTAGGATGATGACAGTGCTGAGGAGAGCACCGTCTACACAGCTCTTACTTTTATAACTTTGTTGAGGCATTCATCAGCCACCATCCTGACATCTGACTCTGCATCATCACTGCACAGCAGAAAAAGTTCCATAGCGATGCCCAGAAGTTTCTGAAATTCTGGAGAATTTCTAAGTAAAAAGAGAAAAGAAAGTGTCACAGCCAAGAGAAGCCTCAGGAGACATGACGATGAGGGGCGATGAGGTATCCGGTATCCTGGATGGGATTCTGGAACAGAAAAAGGATATTATATAAAGATTTTTAAAATTTGAATAAAGTATGGACTTTAGTTAGCAGTGATTGTGAAAAATGTAGCACACTAATATAAGATGCTAATAACTGGAGCAACTGGGTGTGGGGTGCATGGGAACTCCCCATACTATCTTTGCAATTTTTCTATAAATCTAAAAATATTCTAAAATATGATTTATTAACCAAAAAAAAAAAGAGAGAGAAATTGTACTTGCAAGACAAATCTCATTTTTCCCTTCTGTTTTAGTTATAAAAACCTGAAAAAGACACTACTTCAGATACTTAAATCCCAGATAGCCATCTGCTCTCTGCCAGAAGGTCACTTTTACTTACTATATTATTCTTGGAACCTTGAAAATCAGTGTAACAATTTTATCTTGCCTTCAATATGTTCCACAGTACAACCTTATTTCACTATAGACTCCATGTGATCAAGATCAGGCCGTGTTTCTGCTGTGCTAGATAGACTATCCCAGTGTCACAAAAATTGGAGTCTGTGTGCTATTTGTAAACTATTTAAAGATGGTTGAGAGAGCCTATTTCAAGCTGTCATGATCCAACTGGCTAAACACAGCCAAGAGACAAGCTGATGGGTCATGTACATGAAACTGACTTTACAGCATTCTGAAGTCCCACAAACCAGTTAATACAAAAGATGTTCTTGAAATAATCCCAAGAATAGCAAATCCCAGTAACATGGAGCATGTGCTGTTCTTGAAACAACAAAATCAGATTGTTGTTTCACAATCTCAATGTATTCTGAAACAAAGCCCCTGCTTCCCCTTATCTCTTATCTAATAATTCCTACCAGTAATCAGAAGACAGCATAAGCCTAAGAGAAAGCAAAGGACCACATAAGTGATGATCAACAAACATATAAAAGAAAGAAACAAAACATGCCACTTAGCAATGTTTCAGACCTTATCTATGTGGAATACAGTGTGACTACAGAACTGAGGGGAGGGCTCTGGACACAGAGTAGCACGCACTGTGTCTCACAGCAGTGCAGCCAACAGAAAGACGAGGACAGCTGCATCTGCAGTGTTACGCTTCCTAAAAGAAACAGCAAAATCAAAAACAGGCCAAGATTAATTTTAATATTTAACCTGCTACATCCAGAATATTATTTCAATATGTAATCAATATGAAGAAATTACTGATATATAATCATCCTTTTTACAGCACATCTCAATTCAGACACTACATTTTCATCAGAAAAACTTTACCTGTATTTAAACTTCATATAAATTCACAGTTGAAAAAGTAAATGCATATACCATTTACTGCCATATTTAAAAGTTCTCTAGTAACTAAATCAAATATCCATTTTTAAATTTAAATTTAATAAAATAGATATAAAGCTAATCAGGTTATCTATTACTTCTTGAGAGAACTTTAGTAGTTTGTCTTTCAAGGAACTTACCCAATCCATCTAAGTTGCCAAATTTACTGGCATAAAGTCGTTCATAATGTTCCCATATAATCTTTTTAATATCTATAGAATCCACATCAATGCCACCTCCCTCATTCCTGATTTTGGTAATTTGGACCTGCACTCTTTTTTTCCTATCAGTCTTATCAATTTATTGATGTCCTCAAAGAATAAGCTTTTGGTCTTATTATCTTTCTATATGTTTTTCTGTTTTCTATTTTACTGACTTCTGCTCTTATCTTTATTATGTCCAATCTTCTGATAACTTTGTACTCCATTTGCTGTCTTTTTCAAGTTTTCTAGGGTGGAAGCTGAGGTCATTGATTTGAGACCTTTCCTCTTTTCTAAAATAGGCATTTAATGCTATAAATTTCTCTTAAAATGCTATGGCAGCATCCTGCAAGTTTAAAAATGATTGTTTTTATTTTCAATCAATTCAAAATGCTTTCAAATTTCCCTTTTGATTTCTTTAACCCATAGGCCATGTGGAAATGTGTTGTTTTTCACACATTTGGGGCTTTTCTGGATTACGTTTCTGTAATAGATTCCAATTTAATGATACTGAGGTCAGAGAACATACTTGGCATAATTTGAATCCTCTTGAGACTTGTTTTGCGGCCTGGCATCTGGGCTATCTTGGCAGATGTTCTATATGAGCACTGGAGAAGAGTGTGCCTTCTGTGGGTATTGAATGGAGTGTTCTGTAAATGCTGATCAGGTCACACAGGTGGATAGTGGAGTTCAAATCTTCAAGATCCACACTTTATGCCTACATGTTCTATGAATTACTGAGAGAGGCTACTGGGATCTCTGATTACAACCGTGGATTTGTCTCTGTTTCTACCTCAGTGCTATCATGTTTTGTTTCACGTATTTTTGAAGCTCTGCAGTCAGGTACATAAACATCTAGGATTGTTATGCCCACCTGATGAACGGGCTCCCTTCATCATTATGAAATGACTACCTTATCCCTGTCCATGGCCTCCGCTTTGAAATCTGCCGCGTCTGATAGTAACATAACCACTCCAGCTTTCACCTGACTCTTGGCATGGTGGACTTCTTTCCCTCCTTTTACTTTTAACCTATTTGTGCCTTTATTTTAAACGTGTTCCTTATAGGCAGCATATACTGGGTCTTCCTTTTCCAATCTGAAAAATCTCTGCCTTTTATATGTAATGTCATTATTGCTATAACTAGGTATAAATCTACCATCAGACTATTTCTTTCCATTCTAGCCCATCTTTATTTGTCTTTTTCCCAATTCTGGTTTCTTCTGGATTGATTATTTTTATAATCCCATTTTATCTCCTTTTTGGTTTATTAGCTACAACTCTGTTATGCTTTTTGTTGTTGCTTTATTTTTTGTACTGTATATCTTAATCATACTCTACCTTAGTGATATTATACCATTTCACATACAGCATAAGACACTAACAACAGTATTATATTAGTTTCTGTGGCTGCTGTAACAAATTACTACAAACTGTGTGGCTTAAAGCAACAGAAATTTATTCTTTCACAGTTCTGGAGTCCAGAGTTCAAAATTAGTATCACTGAGCCAAAATCAAGGTATTGGCAGCAGCATGTTCCCTCCAAAGACTTGAGGGGAAAATCGTTCCTCACACCGCTCGGCCTACAATCACTACCATCTTCAAGTCCAACATCTTCAAATCTCTGTTCTACCTTCACATGGCTTCCTCTATATGTGTGTTTAAAATCCCCCTGTGCCTTTTAATAATACATGTGATTGCATTTAGGGCCCACCCAGATAATCCAGGATAATCTTTCCATCTCAAGATAAGATACTTAATCACACTAGCAAAGACCCCTTTCCTTATGAGGTAACATTTACAGGTTCCAAGGATTAGGGCCTGTATTAGTCCGTTTCTGTTGCTTATAACAAAATACATGGAACTGGGTGATTTATAAGAAAACAAAATTCATTTGCTTACAGTTTCTGAAGCTGGGAAGTCCAAAGTCCATTTGGTGGTGGTGACAGTGACCCAGGGGTCTCATATTACAAGACAGTGGAAGCAGAGAGAGCCGAAAGAGAGCAGACAGACTCTCTCTTCTTTTAAAGCCCTCAGAACCACGCCTCTGACCACCATTCTTAATCCATTCACTACTGCTGCACAGTCCTACAATCCAATCACCTCTTCAAGGCTCCACCTTTCGATTACCATAACAGGATTTCCCACCTTGTTAACAGTCACAGTGGGGGCTAAGTTTCTAATACATAAAGCTTGGGGGACATGACTCAAGCTTCAGTGAGTTTTGGGGGGACATAATTCAATCCACTACAGGGCCTGGTACCCTTGCTGGGGTGGGAGCATTATCCTACCTGCCACAAGCATACTCCACTTCTGCTCTTCTGGCCTTCAATGCTATTGTTGTCACACATTCTACCTCTACATGTAATAAACCCCAACATATATTACTTCTGATGTGAACAATCTAATTAGTCTCTTTTAAAATAATTTAAAAGTAGAAGGGGTATCTTATATTTACCACTATAGTCACCGTTTCTAGTGTTCTTCAATCCTTTGTGTAGATCCAGACTTCCATCTGGTATTGTTTTCCTTCTGCCTGAAACACTTTCTTCAAAATTTCTTATAGTGGTCAGCTGCCGGACATAAATTATTTCTGCATTTGCATGTCTAAAAAAGTCTTTATTTCACCATTTTAAAAAATAAAAAAAAAATTTTTTTTTTTTTTTTTGTCTTTTTGTGACCGGCTGCACCACGCCAGCCATCCCTATGTAGGATCCGAACCCGTGGCGGGAGCGCTGCTGCGCTCCCAGCGCTGCATCCTCCTGAGTGCGCCACCGGGTCGGCCCAAAAATAAAAATTTTTATGGGGTTATTTTTCCTCTTGGTACCTTACAGAAGATGCTCCACTGATTTCCGGCAGATGACGTTTCCAAGAGAAGTCTGCTGTCATTCTTACTTTCGTTTAACATGGGTCTTTTTTACGTCTTGTCTCCACTGCACAGAGTCAGTCTTTTCCCTAGCTTCTGAACACATGAAATGCAGTTACAGCAATTGTTTTAATATTGCTGTGTGCTACTTTTATCACCTGTGTAATTTCTGGTCAGCTTCGATTGACTGATTTTTCTCATCATGAATCATATTTTCCCGCTTCTTTGCAATTCCTAGCAATTTTTGACTGGATGACAGACTGTGACTTTTATCTTGCTGAATGTTATGTACTTTTGTATTCCTGTAAATGTTCTTGAGCTTTGCTTTGGGATGCAATTAAGTTACTTTGAAAGACTCTGACCATACTGCATTATGGTTTTAAGCTTTACTAGGCAGGATCAGAGTAACAACTTAGTCTAGGGCTAAGCAGGCAAACTCTTGTGTACCCACCTAATGCTCCACAAAGGGTGGGGTTTTCCACTGTAGCTGGTGTGATTAGAAGTTCTTTCTGGCCCTGTGTGAGTTTCAATAATTGTTCCTTCTAAGCCTTTCAGGTGATGCTGTCTCCAGCCCTAGGCCATTTCCTTATAAGCACATGCTCGTCAACACTTGGCTGAACACCTGAGAGGACCCTCTGCAGCTCCCCTCTCTCTGGAATTCTCCCCTAGGGGCTCTAGCCACGTTAGCCTCTCTGGACTATCAATTCTGCCTCCTCAGCCAGCAAAGCACCAGTTTGCCTCAGTTTACCCTCCTAGTGTTGTGGCCTGGAAACTCCTTCTAGGTAGTAATCTGGGGAAATCGTAGGAATCAGAACATTCATCTTCCATTATCCCAGAATCACTGTTCTTTGCCTGACGCTCAATGCCTTGAAAACTATTGTTACATATACTTTATTGATTTTCAACTGTTTCAGGCAAGAAGGTAAGTGCTGTCCTTGCTACTCTACCTTAGCCAGAAGAAAAAATATTTCATGATTTAACTTACTTTTTTTTTTTTTTGTGACTGGTAAGGGGATTGTAACCCTTGGCTTGGTGTCGTCTGCACCACGCTCAGCCAGTGAGCGCACCAGCCATCCCTATATAGGATCTGAACCCGCGGCCTCGACACTCCCAGCACCGTACTCTCCTGAGTGAGCCACAGGTTCGGCCCTAACTTAACTTTTTAACATAGTAATATCACTTCCAGTCATGAATATAAATATCTATTAATGTTAACTAATATTCTCTTGTATACATATATCTTAATTTTTCAACTCCCATATTGATAGGTCATTAAGATTATTTTTAACTTTCTAATGGGATGAACAGCTCTGCACCAACATCACTAAACACATTCCTAAGGGTAAACACTTAGAAGTGAAACTGCTAGGTTAAACACACATGATAGCCTAAAGCTTTATATTTTTCCAAACTGCCTTCTAAGAAGGTTGTACCACCTGTGACAAAAATTCTGAGTATTTTTTGATTTGTGCCAATTTGAAGGAGAAAAATGCTCTTGTTGTTTTAGTCCCATTCTACTGATTACTAGTGTCTTAGTTAGCTTGAGCTGCTATAACAAAATACCTCAGACTGGGTGGCTTAAATACAGATATTTACTTCTCACAGTTCTGGAGGCTGGAAGTCTGACAACAAGGTGCTGGCAGATTTGACTCCTGGTGAGGGCCCTTGAACAGCAAGATTTGATGAGCATCCAGGCTGGTGAACATATCGAGGTGTTGGGAGGGCAGCACAGCCAGAGAGGGCATGGCAGCTCCATGCTCCCCTCCCCCACACCTCACCCTATACATCTCTACCATTTGGCTATTCCTGAGTTATATTCTTCCTAATAAGCCAGTAAACATAAATATTTTCCCAAGTTCTGTGAGCCATTCTAGCAAATTATTGAACTCCTGATTTATATACAGCTGGCTGGTTGGAAGTACAGGGGGCCTCACAGGACTTGCGACTTGGTGTCTGAAGTGAGGGTGGTCTTGTGGAACTAAGTCCTTCAACTTGTGGGATCTGACACTAACTCTGGGAAGACAGAGTCAGAAATTAATTGGCTTGCTGGATACCCAGTTGGTGTTCGAGAGTTGAAGAAATAATTGGTGTCAGAAAACACCCAATCTCCAAAAGTCCCCACTTCCAAATATCATCACTTTGGGGGTTAGGGCTTCAACATATGAATTACGGGGGGGACACAAACATTCAGTCCATAACAACTAGTAAATTTGAACATTTTTCCATAGGAAGCATGAACTAAATGTCAGCTATTATGATTATTGGCCACGTCACATTTCTTCTTTTCTGAACTACCTATTTGTATTCTTTGCCTATTGTCCTACTAGGATGATAGTCTTTTTCTTAATGACTTATAACTGCTCTTTATACAGGCTATTAAAACTTTGATATACAAGGGTACTCAAAGATTTTGTGGAAAAATAGAATTAAAAGATAATACAAATCTTTCCACAAACTTTCTGAAGTATCCTCGTATATGCTGTCCAAACTTTCCCCAAGTTGAGTTTATATTTGATTTTAAGGTCGATTTTGACACAGTGAATTATATTCCAGTCAAAACAATTTTTACTTTATAGTGTTAGTCTTCCTCAATCTAAGATTAAATTTCCTTTTTGTAGTAATAATTTCATTTTTTTCACATTTAGGTAATTAATCTGACATTTATATGCTTGTTTGCAATATGAGATAGAAACATAATTTCCCCCCAAATAGTCAGTAGGGAAATGCATCATTAATGCAAATCATTACTACAAACATCTTATCTTTATCATCAATTAATACACAGGGCTAACCAATTAGCTCAGTTGTTTAGAGCGCAGTTTTATAACACCAAGGTCAAGGGTTTGGATCCCCATACCAGCCAGAGGCCAAAAAATATACACATGTACTTTTCTAATGTTCTGTTCTATACCTGCTTTAATGTCTAACCACTATTTTAATGTCACATATACCAGGTCTCACAGTATTACTAATGATTTCAAGATTTTCTTTGCAACATTTATGTATTTGTTCTCTCAGATGAACAAGTTCAAAAATACCCCTACTGGAATTCTGTTCAAGATTTTAAATTTATGGATTAATTTCCAGAAAATTCTGCCTTATGATATAAAATCTTCCCACCTAGGAAGAGGAGTAGTCACCTGTTTTTTCAGGAATGTTAATAGCAGTCTTTATACAGTTTCTACATATTTCTTGTCAATTCCTTGGAATTTTACATTTTGGTGCTACTGTGAATTAGATATTTAACCATTACATTTTCTAACTGATTTAAGCTAATATAAGGGAAATCTATGGCTTTTTGTATATTTATTTTTACCTAGCAACCTTACCAAGGTACACTATATTTGTAAGAGGTTGCTTAGATGAGGGTTTCTAGGTATTCCCAAGAAGACACTTATTAGAAACAAGTGCCTGCCCAGACTCACCCACGTAGAAAGTATAAGAGTGTTTGGGAAAGAGAGTAGTAAGGTATCTTCATTACTGTATTTGAAACAAATTTTCCAGATGATTTTGATGCTCATCTATATTTAGGAACCAGTAGCTTAGACAACCAAATTGAGAGCTTACATTTTCACAATATATTTGAAGTTTTAGATGATTTCCCTCATTAAAAACTTCAGAAAATGGGCCGGCCCCGTGGCTCACTCAGGCGAGTGCGGCGCTGGTAGCGCCAAGGCTGCGGGTTCGGATCCTATATAGGGATGGCCGATGCGCTCACTCGCTGAGTGTGGTGCAGACGACACCGAGCCAGGGGTTACAATCCCCTTACCGGCCACAAAACAAAAAAAAAAGAAAAAGAAAATTCAGAAACTGCCATTTAAATAACCCAACTGAAGACAAAGTTAGTATATTACAGAAGCTATAGAAAAGTCCCAAAGATTTAGTTATATTCAGGAGAGACAACAGGACCAGTCATCAATAAGTCTGCATAAAACACATTTATATAAAATATCTACTTCAGCTCTACACTCAGAAATCCCCACAAAGTATGGACAGTTATCCTAAAACAAACTTGTTGTTGATCTCATGAGACAAAGGACAACCTCTCTGGCTCCAAAAAATATCTCTCTGTCCCTCTGTAGGACAAGAAGTATAGAGAACTCTCAGCATTATTCCGTAAAAACAGAAGAGATAGACTAATGTAAAAACTATTAACAGCTATTATTTTTACTTAAGGTGACAAGCAGAACCACAAATCAATCTTAAGATAGCTCAATACTTCACTAAATATGTGAATCTGAGCTAACATTCCATAAATTCCATTGAGAATTCTCAAAAAACAAAATGATAAGCATAAAGGACGAAGCACACAAATGGGAAAAGATCTTGTTTTCAGCGTCAATAAGGTTTCAAGGAGAAATGATGTTCTTTAAGACTTGCATGGTAGAGATCAGAGGAACAAAGCTGTGCTATAAGAATTGGGCACCAAATGTTTGCCAAGTGTTTAAAGCCATTTCACACAAAAGTAACAATAATATAAAGTGTGCATCATGATGGGATGTACATCCTGCTCTCAGGAAGCTAATGCACAAGTTACTTCACCATGTTTCACATGTATTTTCAGATCCCACAAGAAGTCTGTATATGGGGTTACATTTCATAAATGAGGCAACAGAGGCTCAAAGACACCAAAACTTATCTAAAATCACCCAGCTTATGCAGGCAGTAAAGATGGAATTATTTTTTCCTGCTTTATCAATAGTGTTGTCTTCTATAATAGCATGTTAACTTAGGATTTTCATATTTTTATTTTCAGAACATATTCTCATTTATTTCATTTTCTTCCCACAATATGCTTATTAACTGGATAGAAACAGAAACATCCACTACGTTTCACAAGTGATAGAGTGAGTTAAACTAACATGAAATGCTGTGTGTGAAGTCACTGTGAAGGTATAAAATGCAAATGCACGGTGGCATTAAACATAAGTGAGCCACCAAAAAGACAAATACTGTGAGATTCCACTTGTTTGCGGCATTCAGAGCAGTCAAACTCACAGAGACAGAAAGAAAAACGGTGGTGCCAGGGGCTGGGAGAACAGGGAATTGGGGAGTGAGTGTTTAAGGAAGACAAAGTTTTAGTTTTGCAAGATGAAAGTAGTTCTGGACATGGATGGTTGTGATAGCTGCACAACAATGTGAATGCACTTAATGCCAGTAAATTGTACATTGGAAAATGACTAAGATGGTATGTGGAGTATACTAACATTAATAGAGCAAATGTATTTCACAGGGCCTAACCTCCAAAGCCCTGTAGCTTCAGGTTTATCCTAACTTTTTAAAATTACATATAGAAATGTTAAGCTTGCAAAAGACAGGAAACTTTCCCCAGGCTAAAGTCTCTGTTGTAGATAAAGAATTGTAACACAGCAAAATTGCTGGCTCAAGGACAGACGTCCTTGGAGCAAGTTAAACTACAGATTGATATGTTAAGAAAGTTGGTGGATCAACTAAACCTTTTGCAAATTGCATTATGGAATGTCACTTTGTTATTTCACTGATGTTACCAGCCTCTATTGTTAAACTATACTTAGCCATAACTCCACCTATGTTCCTTTTCTGTAACTTTCTAGCCTGGAGAATAAATACTGGGAGAAGACCCCAGTCCGGTGTTATTTTTCCAAGGAGGAATGCCTCTCTCTTGAGGGTTCCTGGAAAATTAACCCCTTCAGAGCTTCTCACTGCTCAGAAGAAATGGGCTTTGAGTAAGCCTTTGCATCTCCATCACCCAGGGGGAGAGAGGTGACATAGAGAGTGTAACAATGGTAAATTTTATGTTATGAGTATTTGCTACACTTTATTGTAGTAAAAAGCAAAGTCTAAGAGGAAAATTTTTTAAAAACAAGTTAATCACAAGTTTCTGTCTATACAAAAATCAAGATTATTTTTCTCAGAGTTTTTTCTAATAGATTATAAAGAGCTCTTTCCAGTTTCCAGCAGGAGAATAACACAATTATTTATTCCAAAGGAAAGAAAAGCAAGAATATTTCACACATGCCCATCTGAGCAAGAGAATTCAGAAATCATAGATGTATATGTCTCCTACTCAGCCACTGGAAACACACCTAATATTTACCATCCACAGATACAAGAAACAATAGTCAAACAGACCATCAAAAGCAAAGAGAATGAGGAAAATTAGCAAAGAAGCTACAAAAGAAGGTGCTACTAGTTCACCACAGTAGGAAAGATCAGGCAAGGGAAGCCGACCTACAGTCAGCTGCCCACAGCCCTACCAATCCCCAGCACAGATGAGCAGACACCAGCCACCGCTGGGCACACAGGCACAACCGCACAGGCAGACAAGCAGCAGCCAACTGCCAAAGCAAAGCAAATAGAAGAGACAATAAACTGGACAGTCTCATATTGTTACAATCACTGCAACAAATGTAAAAACATCAAACCAGAGATGTGCTAATTAAATATAAACATGCTGTTCAATTACCACAATGGTTATAACTGTTATACATTTAATTACAAAAAGGAAACATTGCTCATTATAGTGTCCGGATGTCCTCAATATGTACCCAAAAATATGGGAAATGGGTCCTTATTTTAAATGAATTTCTTAAAGGTTTTGAGACAACTGGGGACATAAAGAATATTCTGGCCTATTAAGATTGAAAATATATGAAGTTTTATATTTCCTCTAGAAAGTTCAAAGTGCAATTACCTGAGAGACTGTGCCACTATGTTTTCACATATTGTCAGACAATGATTCACACGGTCTTTCTTGGTGGCTGAGAGTTCTTTCTTTCTGAAAAGAAACAAAGAAGAAGGAAAGGAAATGAACGTGTGCTGAACTGTCCTCTCCATTTATTTCTACACATCATTCATTCAATTAGTACTTCTTGACTACTATGAATAAACCACTATACTCTGTGCTGGGGGCAGGTGAGCATCAGGGCAGGGAGACACAGATGCGCTCAGCCAAAGGCTTCCTAACTACACTGTTGCACTGAAAAATCAGGTGATGTTACTAAAGCAGTTTATTTCCCCCATTTCAGAGAGAATTGGAAATTCAAGTGCTAATGGTGACTGCCCAAGATCACAGATAGGAAGAAACAGAACCAGGACTTAAACCCAGGTCTTCTGGATTTAAATGTACCCAATTCACACTCAATTTCACATTTTTTTTTTCATGTGTTAACATTACTGAAACTGGAATGCATCTTATTACCAATGGCATGTCAAAGTTTGATAGCAACGTTCTTTCCTTCTCAGCAGTACACAAGATGACGGCACAAATTACAATAAAAGGAAGATTCAATTCATTGAAGCACAGTAATATAGTAACTACTCTATGAGTATACCAAGCTGCCTCCATTTCTCAAAATCACTTTGTTAACTGACTGCAGTCAACATACAGTTGTCGCTCAGTAGCTGTAGGGGATTGGTTCCAGGACCTCCCGTGGATACCAAAATCCGCAGATGCTCAAGTCCCTGATATGAAATGGTGTAGTATTTTCTTATAACCTACGTACATCTTCCTATACACTTTATTTATTTATTTATTTATTTTGTCTTTTTGTGACCGGTAAGGGGACGACCGGTAAGGGGATCGCAACCCTTGGCGTGGTGTCATCCGCACCGCGCTCAGCCAGTGAGCGCACCAGCCATTCCTATATAGGATCCGAACCCGCGGCGGGAGCGCTACTGCGCTCCCAAGCGCTGCACTCTCCCGAGTGCGCCAAGGGGCCGGCCCTTCCCATACACTTTAAATCATCTCTAGATTACTTGTAATGCTTGATATAATGTAAATGCTAGGTAAATCGTTGTTACACTGCACTGTTTAGGAAATGACAAGAAAAAAATTTGTACATGTTCAGTACAGAGGCAATTTTTTTTCCGAATATTTTTGATCCATGGTTGGTTGAATCCACGTATCCACCCACTGATATGGAGAGCTGAACGTACCACATAAAGCTCAGTAAGGTCTAAACAATGACTAGCCACATCTATATCCCCAAACAGCCGGAAACAAGCCTCCAAGACTTCTCAGACAAACAAAAGGAGATAAACAGCCTGGTCAAGAAGATCAAACTAAAGGTGCTTTCTTCCCACCCAAACCTATAGCCTCAGATGCCTTCCAGGTTGGCACTATCTAAATAAGGTAGAGAGGGATGATCCAAAACATGGTGCAAACTAGAAACAATTAAAGCAGAAAACTAGTAAGTTTTTGAGGGAATTCTAAAACTAAAGAAATCAAAAATCTAACCTATAAAGACCTGTGACTATTTAATCCCTAATGCAATACTCAGGCTCCTAAAAGTGCACCTGAAGGCACAGGCTGTTAAAATTGTACAAATACACTGAGGGCATAACTTTCCAAAAAAGCACTTCACATATGGCTGGGGAGGAAAACAGGCAAGGAAGACCCTTCAAAGGGCAAAGGCAGAGGGCCAGCCCGTGGCTCACTCGGGAGAGTGTGGTGCTGATAACACCAAGGCCGCGGGTTCGGATCCTACATAGGGATGGCTGGTTAGCTCACTGGCTGAGCATGGTGCTGACAACACCAAGTCAAGGATTAAGATCCCCTTACCGGTCATCTTTTTAAAAAAAAAAAAAGGGCAAAGGCAGGAGCAAAGAAGAATAGATAGGGATTCCGATCAGAGGAAAGAACCAGGGCCTGATGAGAAGCCTACTCCATGGCAAGTGGAGAGGGGGCTTCCCAATTATTGCCCAGAGAAGAGTCTGTCATTACCATGGACAAGTGACTGCGTGTTTCCTATTTGTCTCTTTCCTAAAAGGGACTTTTATATTACAGACTGCTAATCATCCACTCAAACACCACTCTTCCCTTCTTGGACACATGGCCTCCTTGCAGCCAGCTAGACACATGAAATGGAAACAGAAGTGATACATGGAGCTTCCCTCTCTCTTTTTATCTCCCTCCAGCTGGAACAATCATGCCTAACACCCAGTTTCTGATTATACAGATAAAGACAACAGGAAGATTGCAGAACCACAAGATGGAAGGATCTTGGATGCCTAAGTGACCATAAGAAGCACAGGTCCCCCAGATCTCCCACCATCATGAACCACTCACTTCAGAAGTGCTATGATGGAAACAACTCAAACATCCTTCGCCTGGCTGATAAACTGCTACAGCCAGACAATGGAATACTACTTGGTAGTTAAAAAAAAAAAAAAAAAAAAAACACTGATAACACAAAGGGTGAATCACAATGCACCATGTCTGGGGAAATAAGCCAGACTCAAAAGACTACACCAGATGATTCCATTTAACACGCCGGAATTGACAAAACTACAAGAATGGAAAACTGATCAGTACTTTCCAAGGGCAGGGGTTGGGGTTGGCAGGGAGTGTTGATAGCAAAGAGGCATGAGAACTATGGGATGGTGACAGAACTGTTCTAAATCTTCTTTGTGGTAGTAGTTACACGGCTTTATACATTTGTCAAAACTCACAGGACTGTACACTAAAAAGGGTACATTTTGCTACATGAAAATTACACCTCAATTTTAAAAAAGAAAGGACCATGAGAATGAAAATGCTTTCTTCTTTAAACCACTATATTAAAGCCTCTGTTACAGCAGCTTAGATTTTACCTAGGTTAAGACTGCCATTAAGAAAATTAATGAAAACTGACCATTTTAAGCATTTTAAGAAGCGAACTAACTCACTTGCCAGTCGCCCTTGGATTTCCAAAGTGACAATCTGTTCAAGACCTTAAATGAACTGAACTCACACACACAGTCTCTAAGCTGTATAAGTAATGGCCCCTCGAAGTAGCAGTCTGTTACACTGGTGTCTAAAAAGACTCCTTAGCAAGGTGATAATAAAAAAAAAGCTGACAAACACTAAAGTAAGTGGACCTCACAACTTAATGACAGTCAGAATAGAAACGTTCATGATGTGAGATTTTCAGAAATGTCAGAATCTAAGCAGAACCTTCATGACTGTGAAGTCTCTGTCTCCAAACCTGACAGGTAGTGAGTGTATGATTCACAGAAGTCTCTTCACTCCCCAAGTCTGGCTTCCCTAAATGTGACTGAAGGGGCTCAGCTAATGCAGTGCTGGTAAACAGATGTCTTTTGATGGGCCCACTGTGATCAATTGGTCGTAGCTGCCTGTAGCAGCAGACCTCATTTGTACTCAGCAAGAAAGACCACCATGCCAAACAACTGGGGAAGGAGGTCTCCTAAACAAGAGGATTGCCAAGGTCCCTTCAGGCTGTTAAATGAGTTTATGAAGCACAGAATGGTCCCTGGACTTAAGAAGATAGCTTCTCACATTGACAAAAGTAGCATTTCCATGGGCCAATTATCTCTGTATTTAAAAATTACAGTGTAGAGTTCCAATGTGCTTATCACTCAGTAGAGCCATCAAGGGTACCAAGAAAAAGTAAAAACAACTTCATAGTAATTACCCATACATTTGATCAAGAACTGGCTAGGCCCGTGGAACATTTATCTTCTTAGAAATGACAGATACAAATATGAGTTTAAAAAGTGTTCCTTTTTCTCCTCATATACAAGATAAAACAAAAAAATACAGAAAGCAATAAACAACATGGCACTAGCCCTTGAGGCCTGCCACCCTGGGCTTATTTCACAAGACTTACTTATCAAACCATGACTGCTAAAAACAGAATATCGATCTCACCCAATAAAATAAAATTATTCTGTTGTCCATTTCAGTCCAGCTCCTCCTCCAAGTGTCCACTGCACACTGGTAACTTCACCTCCCCAGGGACAAAAGGGTCACCAGAGCAAGGACCACCTCGCATCCCTTGCACTAGTATTTAGCACAATACCCACACCTTACACATGTTCCATAAAGAGAAAGAGCTCATCAAGGAATGGGTAAGTAAATGTTTTCTATAGATTATATCCACATTAAAATTGACTCAGAAGTTCTTTGAGTTGGTTTGATAAGATTCAGAAAATAAATGATACAGATTCCCTACTTCAAACTTGAATTTCTATAACCAAGAGATGAAAGAAAAGTAGAAACAGTAAAGCTTACCAAAGAAAACAACTGCAGAGCAATCCCAGTGTATGTGAACTCAAATTCTACAGACTGTGGAATACCTCCGACTGTAAGTGAGACAATCAATTCCAGGTCTTTTATTCCAAAACTTCAATGACTCTTACTATTAAGAATTTACTACCAAAAAGAGGACAGCATACTTTCTATCATGGTCAGCCAAGAAGAAAGCACATATTTTAAGTTTCTCTTCTTGCCTCATCCAGAATTACTTCCAGCAATCCAAACCCTTTTGAGAAAAAAGAAAAATCTGGGATAATGTATTTAAATTTCAATCTTTTCAGCACTCAACAGAAATCCGTACAATTATAAAATCTGCCAACAGACAGTCTCTAATAGTTGCTAGTTCCTACTATTAGAATTCAAAAAATAACTATTAAGTACCTATTTTGTGTGAACAAACCACCTACTTGCTACCAAAATAATTTCATTTTGTTCCATTTTTTTAATCCACTGTCATTTCTAACATGACTAAGGGTGTGTGTAATCTCACACATTATACATTATAAGAATTACACAATTTTTCTACATCATAGTCAAACTCTCAAAATACCTGCTTAAAAATGCAGGCTACTGTAACCAAACTCTTATGAAAAGTAACTCCTCTCGTATCACACTGAAGAATACGCTCATTTTAAAGTACGAGGATCAGACCACCCTCGACATCCCATCGAAGAGAACATTAACCAAAAACATCAGAAAATGAAAATAAAATGCTTCCAGTACTACCCACGAAAGACGTAAGGGCCGCAACTCAATGAACAAATGTAATGAGCCACTGCCCCCAGTGCAGACTTCCTAGCCTGGCTTAACAAAGCCCGTTACAATCTGGCCTCTGGCTACCTTTCCAACCTCGATCCTCAGGCAATATTCTCCAACCTTTAGGGAACTCTGGACACTTGAAATAACTCGCAGTTGTTCTGGTCCCGCATCCTCAACCTCAGTTCTCATACATTCCATAGTCCCTGACTGGAACATCAACTCCCAGAGCTGGCGGTTAGCTCAGCTGGTTGGAGCATGGTGCCGGTAACACCAAGGCCCAGGGTTCCATCCCTGTACCACCAAAAAAATCTAGCCGCAAAGAAAAGGAAAAACATCAACTTCTGGTCTCATTTTGTCCAATAAGCAACTTGGAAGTTTAAGAAAACTACACCTATGTCATTCTCCCACAGAATTTAATTAGATCACTGAACTGGTAAGTCGAACTGACACGTTCTGTGTGAAAAGTAAGTATGGAAATTCAAGTGAAAAGGAACCGCCTTGCTCTGGGCAGGAACTGGGTAAACAGGGTGAGAACAGTCCTGGCTCTGCAACTGCTTTTGGTAAACGTAGTCATTTTAACTTCTTCAAAATTAAAACACAATTCAGCCGGCCCTCTCTAATGTGTGATGAAGCGAGCTGCACTGGCACACAACTGTAAGGAGGGGCGTGTAGAAATCAAGGACTCTACAGCACACTATAATCACATTTTTAAGATCCTCAAGTACCTAATTCTCAAAATGTGAATTCAAGCCCTCTCATCTAAGTTCTGATTTTTAGAATTATGTTATTAAGATTATGCATCAAAAATGTGATTCCAGGTTGTGGGGTGGCCTGGACTAATCACGGAATTTAAAAACACTTGCTCACCTTGCTTTGTGCACTCACAAGTGTTCTCACATACACACCTCAAGTGGGGGCCTACACACCCTAAGCAGGGGAAGAACCAAGCTCTCAAGGTTGCACCGCCTGCAGGTACAGGACTGTAAAGGCAGGGCAGGCACCCAGGGCTTCTGACTCCTCATCAGCTGCTCTCTGACTTTTGCCAAGTACTATACTTATATGAGATATTCCTAGACAATTAGGACTTTTTCAGAAAGATTTGTTTAAGAAGGAATGAGACACCAACTCATTTGGAACTATGTTTCGTACTTGCTCAAGTAGTGATGGTTGAGAAAAACATGTTTGGTTTAACACTGAGCATATTTACATATATATGTACATTACAATGATTTAACATTTTGACTATCAAAATTCACAGTCTTTAAAGCAGCAACATCCTACAGTCTTCTCAATGGCAAATGACTTGGATATGACACCACCACACAACAGGCAGAGACAAGAAACCATCAATGGAAGACACTGAAAAATCAGTTATGCTGTATTAACGTTTCTTTAAATACAAAGACAGACTGAAGCATTATAATATACTGTACAACAAGAACATTATTAGTAAAAGAGGTCCTTATTAAAAGATAATTATACCAAAACAAGTCTACTTAAAGTGAATTCAGTTAAAAATAGAGAACAAATTTAGTACTTTGTAGTGGACAAACGCACTGTACCTGTATATACACACTGAACTAATTTTTTTTTTTAAGGGGAGAAGGGAACACTACAGAACAGTGAGGAAACTGTGCTAGAAGTAGGTATCCATGTGGAAAAATTAAACTGGAAGCCTATCTCACATCATACACAAAAAATCAATTCCAGGTGGACAGCGGACCTCAATGCAAAAGACAAATCAATAAAGCTTTTTACACAACAGTATTGGAAAATATCTCATGACCTCAGGGTAGTGAAAAATTAATCAAACAAGATACAAAAAGCACTAACTATAGTGGAAAATGTGATAAACTGTACTTCATTAAAATTAGAAACTGTTCATCAAAAAACACCGTTTTGTGAGTGAAAAGACAAGCCAGAGAGAGAGAAGATATGCTCATAGCGGCATAATAATCAAAACTTGACAGTCCAGACATGCAACCGACGATCAGAAAAATAATTATGGCATATTCATACAATGGGATATTATATAGCAGCAAAAATGGGCAAATCACAACTACACACGTAAATCAAAAACAGAGCAACAAACGATAGAAGTGACACACACGTGTGTAAACACACGTGTAAGTATGTGTATGTGTACATGTATTATATCAATCTGTTCATACAACATTCCAAACCAAGCAAAACCAAACAACATTGCTTGAAGATGTATACCTGGGTTGGGTCAATTAGGCTACAAAGCAATTACCATAAAACCAGTACAGTGGCTGAGCGGGATGGCTGAAGAAGAAACATTGAACAGAGGGAGTCCCTGGGATGCTCCCAATGCTCTGTTTCCTGACTGGACAGTGGTTATAAGTTTCATGTACTTTTCTGTATGTACATTTATAATAAAAAGGGAAAACAGATTTCTAAAGCATGAAGCTAGTAAGTAGAAAAAATAGCAGAGAAAATATTTTTCTTGAAAAACAAAAGTAGAATGTATGAAAAGTATTTTATAGTTTAACAAAATATAGGTTATAACACTAAGCATTCATTCAATAAATATATATTGAGAACTTAGTATGAGCTAGATACTTCAAATGCAGCAACTACTCTTGTATAGATTACATTCTAGAGGCAAGAGTCAGACATAGACATAACCAATGTCAGGTTAAGTGTAAGTGCTAACAGAAATGAAGCAGGGAAAAGGGACTGGAATGTGACATATCTGATCAGTCCTCACAAGGAGCCTGTGTATTCACTGTTGTGCTATTATCCCATTTTATATATGAAAAGATTGGGGCTCAGAGAGAGAAAGGACCTTCCAGCAGAGCAGAAAATCAAAATCAGAGGCTATCAAAATGGAAGGAAAAGAAAGATTACTACTATGCAGATACATACCAAGGTTTCATTTAAAAATAAAAGTGCTGTTTGATTAGGGGAATCAAGGCCTAAGATTTCTCCATTCTACAGTCTGTATCACAGAAAAAGGGCCATTATAATAAAGGCTTTCCTACTAGTGATTCAACTAAATACAGTTGCAATTACCAGTAGAAGAATGTACAATTCAAAAACCAATCTGTGGGCCTACCCTGTGGCGCACTCGGGAGAGTGCGGCGCTGGGAGTGTGGCAGTGCTCCCGCCGCGGGTTTGGATCCTATATAAGGATGGCCGGTGCACTCACTGGCTGAGTGCGGTGCGGCCAGTCACAAAAAAAAAAGACAAAAAAAAAACCAATCTGTTATGCTAAGTGAAAAAGTTAGTCACAAAAGACACAGTGCTGTATGATTCCGTCCATATGAAATGTCCAGAAGCAGCAAATCTAGAGAGACAGAAAAATTAGTGGTTGCCAGGGGCTAGGGGGAAGGAGAATGAGGAATGACTGCTAATGGGTAGGGGGTTTCTTTTGGGGACTAACAAAATATTACATAAGTAGATAATAATGGTTGCACAAACCCTTCTATTGTACTTTCTTTTTTTTTTTTTTTTTTTTTTTTAAAACAACCGGTAAGGGGATCTTAACCCTTGACTTGGTGTTGTTAGCACCATGCTCTCCCAAGTGAGGTAACCGGCCATCCCTATATAGGGATCCGAACCTGTGGCCTTGGTGTTATCAGCACCACACTCTCCCAAGTGAGCCACTGGGCAGCCCTATTGTACACTTTTAAAGGGTAAATTTTACGGTATGTGAATTATAATCTTAATTAAAAAAAAAATCTGTCTCCAAATCCCATCAGCTCTTCCTCCAAAAGGGAGCTAGAATCTGACCACTTCTCACCACCACCACTGCTACCAGCCCAGCACAAGCCACCAGCCTCTCCAGCTTTGATCACTTCAATATCCTCCAAACTGTCTCCCTCCCTGTAGACCAGGGCAGCCTTTTTTTCTTAATTGAAGTTTTTATTGAGATAATTGTAGATTCACATGTAGCTGTAAAAAATTATAAAGATTCAGCGTACACTTTACCCAGTTTCCCCCAATAGTACTGTTTTGCAAAACTATAGTATATCAAATCTGATATTAATATCACTGATATTAATACAGTCCACTGATTTGACTTAGATTTCCAGTTTTGCTTGTACCCATTCGTATGTGTTCAATTCCACACAATCTCATCAGATGCATAGGTTTGTATGTCTGACACCAGTCAGACAATAGGTGCATCCATCACAAGGACCTCCCCTGTGCCTTTCTGACTCACCACTCCCACTCCTCTCCATACACCGTCTCTAACCCCTGGCAACCACTAATCTACTCTCCATTCCTAAAACTGTGTCATTTCAAAAATGTTACGTAAGTAGAATAATACAGTATGTAACCCTTTGGAGTTGGCTTTTTTAACTAGCATAATTTCCTTGAGATTATTCTAAACTGTTGCATGTATCAGTAGTTCCTTCCCTTTTATTGCTGAATAGTTTAACCACTCACCTGCTGAAAGACATCTAAGCAGATTCCAGTTTAGGGATATTATGAATTAAGCTACCATGAATATTTGTGTACAGGTTTTTGTGTGAACATGAGTTTGCAGTGCTCTAGGATTAATACCCAGGAGTGTAACTGTTGGGTTGTACAGTAATTACATATTCATTTTATAAGAAACTGACTGTTTTCCAGAGTGACCATTCCACTTTATATTATCACCAACAATGATTAAGTAACCTAGTTTCTCTGCATCCTCACCAGTATTTGGTGTTGTCAAAATGATCTTTTAAAAACATAAACTAAATCACTTGTTTTACCACACAAGCTTCTGTTGGTATAATCAACCTTCATCTCTAACTTTCTACCTCTCTTACCTCATCTCCTATATCTGCCCTTCATTTTGCTTCAGCCACGGGCCTCCTTCCTAGTCTTCAAATATAGAAAGCATTCCCACCTTCTGTCCACTACCTGGGCCTCTCTTTTTCCACATATCCATATGGCTTGCCCCCTCCTGCTCAAATGTCACCTTTTCAGTGCAGCTCTCCTTCATACCCCAAATAAAATTTCACATCACCTCTTCCCCTCATTCTGTTGTTTTTCTCCAGTCTTTATCAGCTCTAGTCTTGTCCACTGCTGTAACCCCAGGGCCCACAACAGTGCTTGGCACACAATAGGCGCCTGAGTTAAAGGGACACTTCCAGGTATTCTGGACGCCATTACCAGTAGCTGGGAGCACTCTAAATGCCGACTTTAGTTCACTTGTCAGACTTATGACCTACTCTGCAGCTACACAAATGCTCAATGGCCCTAGGACAGATGCTATACTGCCTCAGCTGCACCTGGACATACATAACCAACACAGGTCTTCCCTCCCAAATGCCTACATTGTTATTAGCAACAACAAAGGTAAGGCCTGAGCACCTACAGTGGAGCTTCTCAAACTCTAATGTGCACAGAAATCACTTTCAGAGCTCATTAAAATGCAGACTCTCATTTGGTAGGACTAAGTTCAGACAGAGATTCTGCACTTTTTATAAGCTCCCAGGTGATACCAGAGGATATCAGCTGGCCCTGAGAATACACTATGAGTAGCAAGGAAATATGGCATATCCTGTCTCTAACATACACTCTAGCACCCAAGCTGATCCAGTTCAACACAATATTAAATAGTGCCTTATAAGGTATTTCATTTTTCCTTCTTGCTGTCTGAATAAGACCAAATATCTTGAGAGTGGACATCATTCAAAGGGAGTTTATCAAGAGCTACAGAGACTGGAGGTGATGGTGGGGCCTCTTAAGGTGGAGAGAATTCATCACTATCATGTTCCAAAGGCAGGACAATGTGAAACCTTTGAGCCTTTACATCTCCAAAAGTTCTCTTTTAAAAAGAAATTCTACACTGGTGATGAATATCCCAGTTACCCTGATTTGATCATTATCACACGTACCCCATAAATATGTGTAATTATTACACAGAGATTGTAGAAATAATTAACTAAGAAAAGAATAAAGTATCAGAAAACAAAACAAAAAAATTCTACAATACTATATAGCAATCAATAAGAACTATATGTACCACTATGGAATAATGTCTATGACATACTGATAAGTGAAAAATATATATAAATAGTGTGACATTCATGCAAACAAAAAAAAGACACATTTAAGTGCTTGTGTACGCATCTAAAAATCTGGGAAGAAGGCACAAGAAATAATTGATTTTAGGGAATGAAACTAAGAGGACTGATTGGGAGAAGGGCTTTGTTTTTCATCTTCTGTGCTGCTTCTTAAAGATGTCTTTACAATGTATATGTGTAACTTTTATAATTTTTGAAACTAGTTAATAAAAAGCAACCAAAAAAGAAAAGCTTCCCAAAAGTGGTCCTATCATATTTTAATCTGGGGGTGGACAAACTACAATCTGCCTGTTTTCATCCAGTCCAAGAAATGTTTTTACCTTTTTAAATGGTGGACCAAAAAAAAAATAATAATAATCAAATAATAATAATATTTCATACATGAAAATTATATGAAATTCAAATTTCATTGTCATTAACAAAATGCTACTGGAACAACATTTAGGTATTGTCTGCTGCTGCTTTCATGCTACAATGGCAGAGCTGAAAAGCTGCCTATGTCCCTCACCAGAATGAAAGTTTCATGAGGGCATAGCTGTTCACTGCTTTGCCTGTTCACTGCTGAGCCCTGCACCTAAAACATGCCAGGCACATAGCAGATGTTCAGTAAACATCTACTGACGAACAAATATATTTTAAGTCAGGGGAAACTAGGTAGGAATCTGAAAGAGAATGAGAAAGTGCCAAAGGCTAATGTCAATTGCCTCATAATTACTATTAAGACCTTCCTAAGCACACAAGGCTTGCTGAGACTGTAGTCAGCCCCACACAGAACTCCTGCATTCTATATGCTGAGCAGAGGGCGGGCACTCATACTTCAACTGAATTCCACACATGGCTGTGACATTATGGTTTCACACAACAGAGCAAGAGCCATAAAAAATAGAGCAGGTGCCTTTAAAACTGCTTTGGCCAATCTTACTTTTCAGCTGAAGCATGTGAACAGAAATGCCAAGATCCAAAATTGTGAACAGTGAATTTGTTACTGAAAATTGATGAATACCTACTGTCTGAACAGCAAAATACACAGAAATATGACATGTATGCATTTTATTTAAAATAACTATAATTAAGCCTAATGAAGTTAATTTCAGAGCATGCTAAAAACCCCGAAAAGTTACTATCCTAAACTACTTTTATTTTTAAATAATTTTAAATATACCTTAACATATGCATAGATTCTATCTGGAAGGATACATGAGGAAGTATAACAGTGCTGGGGACAGACTTAGGTACTCAGGAGAAAAGTGTGGGAGGGGGATATCTTAATTATAACCCTTTTGTAATTTTGGAATTTGTGCCACGTTAATGTATTACTCATGAAAAAAATAGATTTTTTTAGAATAAGGCAATCTCATATTACCTTAAAATAAATGAAACAAAAATCTATCCACTTTGTCAAGCCAGCTTAAAAGGAAGCCTCTTGATACCCATATTTTGAAGATAAGCAAACTCAGGTTCTATCAGATCAGGAAAAGAAAGAGAAGGCATACTTTGAGAATGATCAAGTGTTTGAAGCGGCCAGACAGCCGTAATGTCCTCCTTCCCACCCAGAGCCCTGCGTAGTGTTTACCGAGATACACACAATGTGTGAACTTTCATGACACCTTCCTCTTAGAGATACACTACAATAAAACTCTGGAATGATTAGAGATTACTTGCTGCAGAGATGAGTCAAATTGTTAAAAATTTTTTCTAAGTATCCAATCAGCTTTTTCACCTTTTAGAAGTAAAATTTATTCCTAAATTTTATTCTAACAAATAAGCCAACGTTACTGCCCAAATCCTCCTTTCTAATTAAATCCTCTGGACAAGGCAAGGATCATATCAGAAACATAAAAACAAGAAATATTAATAAAAATGAATCAGTCTTAATAAAATGAGATTCTTTAAGGGGCTGCTTCTTGAAAACTGTTCTTATTAAACGCCATCTTGTACAAATCCAGATCACAAATAAAATGCCCAGGGGTGAGAGAAAGCCCTGACTGCAGCAGAGTACTTCCTGACCTCTGCTGAACACTCAGCATTCAAACCTTCCAGGTAAAGTCCTGGGGTTCTGTTAGAAGATGTTATTAATGGTCTCTCTTTTTGTTTCAAAAATTCTTCCCATGAACAAGCAGCAGAGACTCTGGCTTCCAAAGAGTAACAAACAGGATGTCAGCAATGGATCAAACAGGAGCTCTGTCACTGGCACACCTGAGATGTCCACGGAGTCTGCAGACACCCCATGTTCCAGCAAGCTTGACTGCAATACTGTGAAACGTAACCTCCCCGCCAGCAATGTGTCGTGTTAATAAACTTCAGTCAACTCTTCCTAATCTGAAGTCAATTTTATGATGTCTCACTCGTTAACAATCACCATCTAAGTAGCTCACCACCTGCTTGGCAACCAAAACTCAAATGCCTGCAGACCACCTTACAGGGGCTAGGTGATGCTTAAAATCTTCCTACTGCCACTGCGACCATGAACTAAATGAGATGCCTCGAGGATGCGGGAAGAGACTCAAGTCACGGCTGTTTAAAGTGCTCCCTGGAAAAAGAACGTCCCGCTGGACGCGCCCTCCCGCCCCCGCCCTTCCCCGGCCGGCAGCCTCAGAGCGCGCTGCCATCCGCGATGCCCACCTCTCCGCGGCCCCAACCCTCCTCCCTCTCAGAGCAGAGCGGGAAGTGGCCCAGCGCAGGCACACCGGACGCCGTCTGGGCCCTCTCAAGTACCTTCATGCACAGTGAAGAGCACCCCCCGCCCCGGTTTCTCGCAAGTAAAGAGAAACAAGTTCTCGTCCTAAGTCTCCGCATCCCGGGAAGGGCTGGAGGACTGGGGCCGTGACTCTCCTCGTGAATCCAGGGCAGGCCCCGCCGGGGCTCGGCCGTCCTGGAGGACGAGGGGAGGCGGCTGTCACCGCAGGAAGGGGCAGGTCCCCCCCACCCGGGCTCGGGGACTGCGGGGTCACCCGTGTCGCCGCGGGGCCGGGACTCGCGTCGCCAGCCCGCAGGCTGCAGGGTCGCCGCCAACCCCGCCGTCGCCGGAGCCCGCGCGGGCAGGGAGCTGCAGCGAGGCCGGACTCACGGTCGGTGCAGCGGCTCCTCAGCCACGGCCGGGCCGGGAGGTGGCGGCGGCGGCGGCGGCGGGGGCGGCTGAGGCTGAGGCTGAGGCTGAGGCGACGGCGGCGGCGGCTGCTGCTGCTGCTGCTGCTGCTGCTGCTGCTGCTGCTGCTGCTGCTGCTGCTGAAAGGACTTGAGGGACTCGAAGGCCTTCATCAGCTTTTCCAGGGTCGCCATGGCGGCCTCCCGCCCCTCAGGGCAGCCTCGGAAGGCCCCGGGCCGGCTCGAGACGACGCGGCGCCTCTCAGCAGCGAGGCAATGAATGGGGCTCGGGGCCGCGGGCAGAAGCGGAACCGAGACGGCCGGCCATCTTGGGCCCGTCCCGGCAGCACCCGCGGCGCCCTGCGTCCCGTGACGCTGACTCGGCGGAGGCGGGGCCACGCTGGGCCGGCGGGATTGACAGCCCTCGACGGCGAGCTCTGCCAATGGCCGGCCGCGGCTCTGGCCCGTCCCCCAGAGGCTCCGCGGCCTCTGAGATTCCCGCGTCCCTCCCCGGCTACTGCGCGAGGCTGGGCGGGGAAGGGGCGGGGTCACATGGCGGGGAGGGAAGAAGCGGAGTGAGATGATGAGCTGCGGCGGGGCGGGGGCCGGGGCCGGTCGCCAGGAAGGGAGCGGAGGGTTGGGCGGGGCGGCAGGGGGCTCCGCATACGCAGGGGGCGGGGCAGGGCGGGGAGGGGCGGGACGGGGTGATATGGAAGGGGAGGGGGCGCGCCAAAGACTGAGCAGAGCCGAGTTGGGGAGGAGTCAGGGCGGGGACTGGGGGCGGGCGAGGGGAGTGGGTAAGAGTGGAAGAGAGGGGCGGGGAGCGATGGGGGAGAGGCGGGATGCAGTGGAGGAGGCCCTGCACCGGCAGGAGCCCGCCGCCTGTCTCTGGGAGTCGCGGATGGAGTCAGCCGTGGGCTTGGATTGGAGGCCCCGCGGAGCTCGCTCGCCCACCAAGCTGGCCGTCCCCCCGAGGGAGGGGCCTCTGCACAGAACACTGAGGCGTGTGCCCCACGGTTGGTGGCGACCCGAGGAGTTGGTCCTTCAGGGCTGTTGAGCTCAGCTGTGACCCCTCAGCGAGGAGAATTGGCCCCTCTCAGGGTCAGCTGCTGCACAGCTCGGGGAGGACAGGGTTGGGGGGCAGGCCCAGGTGGTCAGTGCCTGCTCCTCAAAGAGAGGCTGTGGTTATTGTGGCAAGAAGTACCTTTGACCACAGAGTCGCCCCTACAGGCGTGACAACCTGACCCAGGGGCGTCCCCTGCATGGACGATCACCACTGCTCTGGCTGTTGGGCCGGACCTCCAAGGGATGCCGTTCAGCTGCAGCTAAGCAGAGGTCTGTGGGGCACCGCCTCCTTCGAAGGGGTGCCTCCTCACCTCATGGGGTAGATGAGCAAGCAGAGGGGGCACAGAGGATGGGGGGGACATGGAGGGGTAGCTTGTTCAGCCTGCCCAGCAGGGAGTGGGGCTAGCCTAGGAGAGCCTGGGGGCGGGGGGGGGGGGGAATGCAGGCAGTGATGGCACACTAAAGCCCACTCAGGGCAGGCCACACCTGCAACTCAGGGTGCCCTGTTCTGTGTCCTACATGTCTCAGAGCCTGTCAGTTGTCCCAAAGTGCTCAGGTAAACAGAAACCCAGCATTGCTTCCAAGGGGGTAGCAGCAGCCTTCCCTTCTCATGGGAAGGACTGCAGAGAAACAGCCCATTACTTCCCGATTCTCTGTTTACAAATGTTATGGAACAGACTTGACAGAGAAGCGTCAGCACTCAGAGGGTTGGGAAGTCAAGTATTTTATTATGCCGGCAGGCCAAGATTAGCTAGCACTCCAAAATCAGAGCCCTGAGTTTAGCCCTTACAGGGTTTATATAGGCAGACTCTTTCACTTTCTCAGCATTCATGTAACTAGTACAGTAATAAGTTTTGTTTTCTCAGCATTCATGTAGCTATTGTGATAAGCAAGCACATTTTACAGAAGCAGGAGTGCAGGGCAGTTGATTATCAGTAAAGCTGATATAACAAGCAGGTTCTGTTTTAAAGGCAAAACAAGCTACTGAAAATTAATTTTGAATTTTCCCAACATTTCCCCACTTTGATGCTCTCTCCATACATTGGAGTGAGCGTCACCTTCAGAATTCTTGTTTTCGGGCCGGCCCATGGCTCACTCGGTAGAGTGCGGTGCTGATAACACCAAGGCCCCGGGTTCGGATCCCATATACGGATGGCCGGTTCGCTCACTGGCTGAGCGTGGTGCTGACAACACCAAGTCAAGGGTTAAGATCCCCTTACCGGTCATCTTCAAAAAAAAAAAAAAAAAAAAAAAAAAGAATTCTTGTTTTCTGGGGGCATGTAAGTGCATTCTTGTGATGACAAGGCCACCTGTAATTTGATTGACTCTAAATGGGTCGAAATGAACTTGACAAGGCAGTTTAAGATACATGAGCCAAACAAGAGAGCTAAGAATAACATAAACAGTGGACTGGTTATAGGCAAAAGCCGGGATAGGCAGCTCCAAGTGTCTGTCCATGAGAACCAAGACTTTTCTAATTCCTTCCTCCTTTGTGCATATTTCCCCTGGCCTGCAGCAAGGGGCAGTACGTGTGCCAGGGTCAGTAAACTGAGTGCATGTGGTCAAGGAAGAGGCTATCTTTAGAAGGCACATTGTCACCATGAGATGCCTAAAAAAAAAATCCTGTTGACAGGAAATGAAGGAGTATTAGCAAAAACTCTTCTATACTATTCCAATCTTTTGGGGTTACTGTTATCAATCCTATGGCAAAAAGCAACACAAGGGCCGGCCCCGTGGCGCACTCAGGAGAGTGCAGCACTTGGGAGCGCAGCAGTGCTCCCGCCGTGGGTTTGGATCCTATATAGGAATGGCCGGTGTGCTCACTGGCTGAGCGTGGTGCGGCCGACACCACACCAAGGGTTGCGATCCCCTTACTGGTCACAAAAAAAAAAGACAAAAAAAAAAAAAAAAGTTGGGCTGGCCCGTGGCTCACTCGGGAGAGTGCGGTGCTGATAACACCAAGGCCCCGGGTTCGGATCCCATATACGGATGGCCGGTTCGCTCACTGGCTGAGCGTGGTGCTGACAACACCAAATCAAGGGTTAAGATCCCCTCACCGGTCATCTTTAAAAAAAAAAAAAAAAAAAAAAGTGAAACAAGCAATATAGTGAAAACTAAAGGTAAGGGATGGCATATGGTTATCATTTCATAAAAATAAATCAGTGTACTTGTTATGTCCCACAGCGGCAAAAGCCTCAGTCTTCAGCCATGCATGGGTCAGCCAGCCCACAGAGTGGCTGAAGCAAGGCTCATTGATTCCTCGGGCTTCAGCCATGCATGGACTGGTCGCTTCCAGTGTGACCAGAGCAGGGTGGTGATGATTTGCAGGGCGTCTCTGGAACCAGATCTTAAGTGGGCCAGAGGGGTCAGCCTTCACGGACCATGAGGTGGAGTCGTTTGGGGAAGCCACGTGTTTCACCTGCGTATGATGGATCCAGGAAATTAAACCTGCAACTTTAACTGCAGTAGGGGTAGTTAGTACAACTATGTGTGGCCCTGTCCAAATCGGCTTTAAGGGAGTCTTTTTCCAGTCTTTTACCATACTGTGTCACCAGGTTGAAACTGGTGTGCCCAATTTCCTATAGGAATGGTAGCTCATTCTAAAACTGTCCTGGTTATCTGTCAGAAGGTCCTGGCCAGTGACTGCAAGTATTGTGATATTTGCATGTCCCCCAACTGGTGGGGATGCCCCTATAGTCCAGCTATAAGTGGGGGTGGTCTCCCTTACATGATTTCAAAAGGGGAATATCTTGTTGGCCCTGACATACACTGGACCTGTAACAAAGCTAAGGGAAGCATGTCTATCCAGGGTAGCCCTGTCTCCTGGCAAAGCTTGGATAAAGTAGTCTTTAGAGTCCGGTTCATGTGTTCTACTTTCCCTGAGCTCTGTGGCTGGTATGCTGTGTGGAGCTTCCATTGTATTCCCAGCATCTTGGCCAGTCCTTGAACAACCTCTGCTATAAACACTGGCCCATTGTCCAATCCTATAGTCAGAGGGAGCCCGTATCTTGGGACAACTTCCCTTAAAAGGGCCTTTGTGACCTCCCAGGCTTGCTCAGAACATGTGGGCAGTGCCTCTGTCCATCTGGTGAAGGTACATATCATCACCAATAAATATTTGTAGCCCCTGCAGGATTTCACTTTGGTGAAGTCCACTATTGGGTCTTCAAAGGGCGATGTCCTGACTGGCTGTACTTTGGGACCAGCTGGGGCCCTCGCTTGATGTTGTTTTGGATGCAGGTCGAGCATTGGGAGCTGACCTGGGCACAGAGGGAAGCCAATCTTGGGATGAAATAGTAGCAACTTAGCATGGTCTCCAGGGCCATTTTTCCCCAGTGAGTCAGTTTGTGATACTCCAGGACTAGTCAGGGGGCCAGTCATTGAGGAATCATCAGTCTGTGCTCTGGGAGCTTACACCATCTGTCAGGGGGTTAAATTCCACCTTCTTTCTCTGCCCATTGAGTTTCCTCCTTTGTGTACTTCAGCTGCTGTGCCATTTCTGGCACCAACATGATTTTGGCAGGCTCATTTAGGCCTTTAGCAGGCTCTGTTTGAGCAGCTGCTCCCCTGGCCATCTGGTCGGCCAGCTGGTTTCCTTCACTGATTCTGTCAGTGCCTTTTTGATGTCCTTTTCAGTATATAACGGCCACTTGGGTGGGCTCCCACACTGCTTTGAGGAGCTGGAGAATTTCTTCCTTATTTTTAATTGTCTTTTCTCCTGCCATCAGCAGGCCACTTTCTTTGTATATGGCCCCATGGACATGTAAAGTTGCAAAGGCATATTTAGAGTCAGTGTAAACACTGACCCATTTTCCTTTCAAGAGTCTGAATACTTGGATTATTGCCCATAGCTCTCCTCGCTGTGCTGACCAACCTTCTGGCAAGGATTTTGCCTCTATAATCTCTTTATGAGTTGTTACCACATATCCAGCTCTTCATTGTCCTTCCTGAGTGTAACTGCTCCCATCCGTGAACTGTTCCATGTCTGGGTCAGTCAAGGGCAAGTCTGTCAAATTGGGCCTGCAGGAGTATATTTCATCCATCAGTTCTTCACAGTCATGGTGCAGGGAGCCGGACTTGGCAGGTAGGAGCATGGTTGGGTTCAGAGTCCATGCTGTTTCAAGGCACACCTGGGAGTTTTCACAGAGGAGTCCTTGATAGTGAGTCATCCTGGAGTTTGTCAGCCATTTGTATCCCTGACTGTTCATTAGGATGGTCACCACATGTGTGACTTTTATATTGAGATTTTGCTCCAAAGTGAGTTTTTCTGCCTCTTGGATTAGGGTGACAGTGGCTGCCACATTACCCAGTTGCTTGGATAGGTATGCCACCGGCCTCTTCCAGGGCCGTAGGGTCTGGGCGAGGACCCCCACAGCCACATGATCTTTCTCATGTATAAAGAGGTTGAAGTCCTGAGTTGTGTCTGGAAGTCCAAGGGCAGGAGCCTGAGTTAACAGAGTTTTGATTTCTAAAAAGGCATGCTCTTGCTTTGGGCCCCACTCTAGGGGCTCCTTTTCAGCTCCTTTGATTGCTTCATACAGGGGTTTTGCCTTTTCTGGGTATCCCAGTATCCAGATTCAACAGAAGCCAGCAGCCCCAAGGAACTTTCAGCCTTTTCTCTTGGTGTCTGGTCAGGGTATAGCACAGTTTCCTTTTTATTCCCAGCAAGCAGCATCCTTCAGAGATGTGGTACCCTAGGCATCTGACCTTCTGTTGACATATTTGAGCTTTTTCCCAGGACGTTTTATATCCTAAGTCAGAGAGCAGGCTCAGTAGGGCTCTTGTTCCTTCCCAGCAGTTTTCCTGTGTGGGACTGGCCAGGAGGATGTCATCAACCTATTGAAGCAGGGTGCAATTCAACCTGTCTCCTGGGAGGACAGCTGGGTCTGAGGCTAGCACTTCTCCAAAAAGTGTAGGTGAATTTTTGAACACTTGTGGCAGTCTATCTAGTCCAGGTCAATTGAGCTTTTCTTCCTGTGTGGGTATTTTCCTGTTCAAAGGCGAACAGTGGCAGACTCTTGGGTGCCAGGTGGAGGCAAAAGAAGGTGTCTTTGAGGTTGAGACAGGAGAACCATCTAGCCTATACAGGGAGTAGACTCAGGAGTGTGTAAGGATTGGGTACCATGGGGTAAAGGGTGACAGCTGCTTTGTTCATGGCACACAGATCCTGGACTGGATGGTACTCCTTTCTGTTGGGCTTCTTGACCAGCAGGAGTGGCATGTTCCAAGGCAATTGGCATTTCACCAGGATTCCTGCTTCTTGTAACTGGTGGATGTGTTCTTGAATTCCTAGTTGAGCTTCTCGAGGGACTGGGTACTGTTTTACACTGATCAGTGTGGCCCCTGGTTTCAGCTCTCTACGTAAAGGGGCATGGTTCTTTGCCATACCTGTGGGCCCCAATTCTGCCCAGATGGAGGGAAAGTCTCTAAAGAAGCAGTCTCTTAAGAGATCTGATGGTCCTAGGTTTGCATCTTCTTCAGCCTTGGTGTATAGGCACCATTCCTCTTCCCTGGGCACCATTACAGCCACAACTAAGGTTTTCTAGTTATTTAAAGTCAAACAGGTTGCCTCCCCAGGTGTGAAGTTTATTTGTGCCCCTAGTTTTCTCAGCAAATCTCTTCCTAGTAGGGATACTGGACAGTTGGGCAAATATAGGAATTCATGAGTCACACTGTGACCTCCAGGGTGACAAGGCTGGGCCCTACAGAATGGCTGGTCTGCTTGTGTCCTTGTAGCACCAATAACAGTGGCTTTTTGGCCTTAGAATGGTGCCACTGGGCTGGTGACAACAGAGTGTTCTGCCCCAGTGTCCACCATGAAAGTCATAGGTTGGCCCCTTAATGTCATTTTGACCATGGGCTCCTGGAGGCCCAGGAACAGGGAGCCTGGTCTTTCCTAATCTGAGTCTATCCCTACAAGGCCAATGAGGTCCTGGAACTCTAGGCTCAATGGTTCAGGCTCATATTTTCTTCCCTTGGAGTGTGTCTTGCTTTGGAACATTGGTTGGGGTTTCTCCCCACTTTGGGGCATTCATTTTTCCAATGGCCAAGCTCCCTGCAGAAAGCACACTGGTTGGATTGTAGGAGTGTTCATCCTTGTTGGCGGGGGTTGTTCTTCTTAAATGCAGAGTTCTGCCAAGAGTGCCGCTTTTTGTCTCAGACATTTATCTGCCTCCTTTTGGGCCTCCCAGTCCCAATGACAAATGTCATTGTTGGCCACCTCCAGGAGGTGTGTGGCATTCATCCCAGCAAAACCTTCCAGCTTTTGAAGCTTGTGACAGATGTCGGCACAGGACTGGGACACAAAGGCTGTGTTGACCATCCACTGATTCTCAGCTGCCTCGGGATCAAAAAGGTGTGTAGACCTGGAAGGCCTTGAATTGCCTTTCATAGAATTCTGTGGGTGGCTCATCTGGTTTCTGGGTCATGATGGTTGTCTTGGACATGTTAGTAGGTTTTCTGGCCCCTGCTCTCAGTCCCTGGAGGAGGGCCTCTCTATATCAGCGGAGTCAATTTCTCCCTTCTTCTTCATTGAAGTCCCAGTTTGGCACAGTGTTTGGTGCTGCATCTCTTGCCCAGGTCTTGAGATCAAGGATGGCTGCAGGTGTCTGGTCTTCTAACCATTTCCTGGCTTCTGCCAGGATGTGTTGCCATTCATTGGTGCTAAAGAGGGTGAGGAGTAGCTGACAACAGTCTTCCCAGGTGGGCTGATGGGTGAGGAAAGTTGACTCCAAGAGACTGATGATAGCCTGGGGTTTTTCTGAATATGACGGAGTATGGTATTTCCAATTCAGGAAATCCATAGTTGTGAATGGTTGGTAGTAGAAGAGGGGGTTCCCTGGCTGTATGCTGCCATCTGGGTTGATCTGCTGTGGGCCTCTTGTCTCCCACAGGGGCATCTGGAGGACTGGGACCTGTTGGGTGGAGCCGAGTCGCCCTCCCAACAGTTCAGGACTCTCCAGCAGTGGTGCTGATGGGGCTGATGATACTTGAGGCTGGAGGGCTATCTGGCAGCGGGTGCCTGGGGCCAGGCATCCCTGAAGGAGCAGGATATGGTGGGGGCAAGGGTTCTTCATCTGGATCTCCTGGATATATAGGCCTTTTTATTTCTTGCTGGCTGCATTCCAGCTTCTGAACTGCTTGTGCAGCAAGAACTTTACACTTTCCCATATGAACACAGAATCAGACCCAGGGTGGCAGGGTCAGAGCTACTGCCAACCAGGAATCTATGTATGGAAATTGATCTGGGTGCCCTGCCTCCCCTGTTATGGCCTCATAAATTGCTCAAACCTTTGGGAGGTCTAGGGTCCCTTCTGAAGGCCACCCAACACCAAAGGTAGGCCATTCCAATTCACACAGGGTCTGGGGTTTCCTGAGGGTCATTTTAACTCCATATTCCCATGAGTAGCCCTTCTGAAAGTTCTTTAACATGCATTTAAGGACAGTAGGTTTTGAAGCATTTGTCCCCATACTTAATTTTGGCCTCCCATGCCTGTCTAAGGCACTTACATCCCAAATGGCATTGGTGTTGTCACTCAACAAAAGTCTGGAGCTCCCAAAAGCTGTTACTGACAGACCAGGCTGGGCTTGCCTTCTCATATTAAACAAACAACCCGAAAGTCCAAAAGTTGGTGCAAGGATTGGAAGGTTCATTCAGATTACCAGTACTCGACTAAATCTCTAACCAAGCCAACAAACAAAGATAAAAGGACAGCAGTGGGGTCCAGATTAACCTAGTCCCAATTGGCGGGGCCAACCCATTCTGCTGACACAGTAATTGATAAAAGCAGTTTTCCCCACTGCTGTTGGCACAAAGAAGAAAAGTACCAATGAGATTCAAATCAGAGAAATAAAGCATAGCCAGGAGCCCTTCAGGGTGCACCTATACAGTAGTGGATACAATCCAACCAAACAGCGGAAGAGGGCTCAGAAAATCAGAGAAAGGTAAAGAGAATTTTAGCAGCTTCTTGACTTCCAGTCACTGTGTGGCATAGGAATGAATCCCACCACTCTCATGCATCCCCCATCAGGGGGAACCTGCTCAAGCAAGGTCTTCATGGTGTAGGACTGGTCTTCCCACCTCTGCTAGTTACCCATCAGGGCAAGCTGCTGCCAGCCAGAGGGAGCCTGCTTCTCACAGGTTGAGAGGAGTTTAAGCTGTAGTTGTCTGGCAGTCATTTTAAAGAGGAAGAAAAGGGTAAGAAAGGAGAATAAAAGAAAATAAAACATTGCTTTGTCAGAATTTAGGCTGGGGACTCCAGGAGAGACTTACCAGCAGCAGAGACCTGGGAGCAAAATAGTCCCAATGGCCACTTGCCTCTTGCAGCTGGAGTCTTCTCTGGTGCCCAAAGCTTTCCAATTTTTGCCAGTGATTAAATTAGGCTCTTGGATTCCAAAGTCATAGAAATGAACAATTTACCCAGCAGTAAAGCAAGCAACACTTTATTAAAAGAGGAGATGGACTTAAGCATAAGGGGGGTGGGCTGCCTTCTTAGTGGCTGAATGGGTGCTTCACCCCTAGGGATGTATGGAACTCAGGTGTGGGGAGGGGAACTCTATGGCAGAATGGGCAATGGATCTCCTGGAGCAAACAATGTGAAAGGATGTGTTGCTCCAAGGAAGGAATGCCTCTCTCTTGAGGGTTACAGGAAATTAACCCCTTTGGGGTGTCTCACTGCTCAGAAGAAATGGGCTTTGAGTAATCCTTTTGCATCTCCATCATCCAGGGGAAGAGAGGTGACAAATCCATGAGAGGCAAAGCAACACAAGTCACCCTTCTTCTTGGGTGGGTTGGACTCCAAAGTGGAGAGTAAATTGCCTGGGACACTAATCTTGGCATGTTCCATATTTGATCTCCTAGCCCCAAGCTGTCCTGTCCAAATCAGCAAATAGACCCTGAGTAGAAGCAGCCCTAGTGGCTGGCTCACCCCTGATTCTCAGTCTTCTGTCTTTCAGCCCTGAAAACTGCTTCGTGCTCTATGTTTGTATTTGCCTGGCTTTATTCGTTATTCTCATCAGGAGGGTAGATCTGTATCTTTAGTCCACCATTAATATACATGTAAGTTCCTCCCTCCAGGGTACAACCTCAACAGTAAAATGCTGCCTTCTGGGCTGATCAATAGATTTTATCATGCTAAAGAAGTAGTTATTGATTTATTTTATAGACCGTTTGTATTAAAAATGGATGTTGAATTTGGTCAGATGCCTTTAGAGCATCTATGAAAATAAACTTTTATTTTTCCTTTGGTTCTATTCACGTGATTTATTATGTTACTGGATTTATTAGTATTCAACCATCCATGCATTATTGAAATAAACCCCATTACATTATGATGTAATATTTTTAATATGTTGTTGGATTCTGTTTGGTAATATTTTATTAAGGGATTTTGCATTAATATTCGTGAGAGATTGGGATAAAGGTTTTGTATAGGTCTTTATAAGATTTTGGTATCGATTTATACTTGCTTTATAAAAAGGACAGGAAAGTTTTCTTCTTCTAGGCTCTGGAACATTTAAATCCCCTCGAATTATTGCTCTTCAAGGTTTTCTAAAATTCCCATGTCAAATCATCTGGACCTGGTGTTTTTTGAGGGGTAGCTCTTTGACAACTTTATTTCTTATCTTGAAATTAGTCTGTTTAGACTTTCTATTTTACTTGTGGCTAGTTTTGCTAATGTGTTTTCCTAGAAATGTATTTCATCTAGATTTTATGTTTATTTTCATAAAGTTGTGTGAAGTATTCATTATCTTAATTCCCTCGTTATGTGATTTTTCTCCTCTTGTAATTTTTATGTATTTGTATTTTCTCCCTTTATTTTTCTCAATTATGTTAGATATTGATTTATTTTGTTGATTTTTTTAAAACAAACTTTATTATTTACATTATAGTTTTTCTGTTTTATAGCCATTTTTTCTGGTTTTCTCATTAATTTCTTCCTTCTGCTTTCCTTCAAAAAATGTTTGTGGTTATTTTTCTATCCTTTTGAGTTAGATGCTCAATTAATTAATTTTCAGTCTTTTATTTTTGTTGCTATAATTAAAAGGCATAACATTTCTCCTTGAGCACTATTTTAATGTACCCCATATATCCAGATACATGCTCACAGATGTTTTCATTATCGTTTAGTAGAAGGCCTGCAATTTTGGTTTATATCCTCTTTGAGCCAAGAGAATTTTAGTAGAGACTATTAAATTTACAGGTGGCAGAGCCATTTTGTTTTCTGATTTTATTATTGATTCATAGGTTTACTGCATTTGTAATCAGCTACTCTCGGCTATATTTAAAGCCTTTCAAATTTTTTATTAGGATTTTCTTTGTGACCTAACATATAATCATTTTAATGAATGTTCTACAGGCATTTGAAAAGAAGGTATATTCTCTATTACCAATACAGAGTTCAACACACATACATTCCTAAGATGTACCTTACTGTGTTCTTGAGGTCTGCTGTAGCCTTACCTCCAGGCATATGATCTAGCTGGGATGGAGAAATGGGACTCATCTCTGCCTTATGAAAGCTGTGGCTGTGACTCAGTGCGTAGTTATTTCTGACCATGTGATCCTGTTTGAGAATTGAACCTTTAACATTACAAAGTGCCCTTTCTGTTTGGCTCAGTGCTTTCCAGCCGAGATTCTACCTTGTCTGGCAATAAAACTGTGACTACTGCTTTACTTTCATTTGCATTTTCCTGGTATGCACTTGCCAATGGGTAAATTTTAACCTTTCTCACTCACTATGTTTTAAGTGTGTCTCTTGGATACAGCACAGAGTTGTGTTTTGCCTGGTGACCCAATCTGAAAATCTTTCCCTTTAATAGGCAAGTGAAAACCATTTACATATATGGATATATGTTTAGTTTTAGTTGTCAAAAATTATTTTATATTATGACTACATATATATATATATATCCCACCCTACTGTAGCTCATTTTCTTCCAGTAGTGCATTTTGACAATGTCTCTCGAGGAAAAGAGGGAGAAATGTATCTGATTAGTTGGAGTTGGATTGGCCAATAATTGAGCAGCTGTACCCAGGGAGGACCAGCAGGTCCAGGGCTGTCGGATGTCCTGTGTGCTCTGTCTTTACTTCTGTCCTTCTCAACACCTTTTACGGTAAAAAGACAGAAAGCTCTTTGCAAGACTGGCTCCTTCTCCCCTTGTGATAACTGCTCAGACATACCCTCCAATGAGAGGCCTGCCCTGACGGCATCCCCACCGCCCACTTGCCAGTCCTCCCAGGGACTAGGCCTCCTCACACCCACCGTGATATAGAATTATGTTCCTGAGTTTGTTTTCTATCTGGCCCTCTACTAGGATACTCACTCCACAAAGACAGGGACATTGTCTGTTTTCTTGCATAGTAGGAGCGCAGTGAAAATCTGATGAATGGATTAGTTTAGAGCTCTGTCGGGGTGACTGTTCTCAGCCTAATCCTCAGGTGTGCCCAGCTTTTCTTCTTGAACCATTTTATAACTTTTACACCTAACTGTCCTCTGGTTTCAGTTCTATTGCTAGTAGCCTCAGATTATTGTTTAGAAGTAAGGAAGGATTATACTATAAACAGATGCTAGACATGTGTATGTAAAATAAAATACTTCACAAAATAATAAAAATAAAGCACGTTTCCTTTTGGTCAGCTTCCATCCTTTAATCTTGTTGGGAAAATATAGGAAAATGGTTAGGGCCCCATGTTCAGAATCTTGCTGAGCATCTGATGTAAATATGCACATGTGCCCAGGTGTTCCTTGGTTATTGTCTAATATAACTGCACACGTGAACCCAGGTGTCCCAGGTTATAGTCTTAAGTATAAAGGACTAATGGCTCTGATACACGGAGCTTCTTGGGATGCTCCGGGAGGCCATTAGAGTGGCTGCTGCTAGCTCTGAATAAAGCCTATTAATTTTTTACCGATGGCTCCTAGGACCTTTTCCTATTACCAGCTCGTGGACCTGTGTGTGAAGGGTTGGCGACACAGTCTGTACAATGGGCATGAGGGGTCTGTGAGCCCTAGCCCTGTTGATAGTCATGTAGCTTTACAAGTCTGTACTTTAAATACTGGTGAACAGGTTAGTAAAACTGAACAACCATTTGTGTGTACTTCATGTGCCAGGTGCTAGGAACAGAATATAAATAGGACATGATCCCTGTCCCCAAGGCACTCAGAGCCCAGTGTGAGGACAGCTATCATGAACTGTTGCTTCTCCTTCCAAGTTGTAGCACAAACCTGTCCACCTCTTCCATCTCCAGGAGCCCAGGCTGCCTAAGCTACTGCTGACTCCTAACCAGCTCCCCATCTTCACTCCTGCTGCCTCTAATCCATTTTCCATGCAGCCAACTGAGTGCCTTTTTATTTCCCTCCCACACATACAAAAAGCTAAAAGAATACTATAGCTGTGATAGGAGGTGCTCAGTTTCCATGGGTTTGTGTTTCAGGACATATCTCTGAGTTTCAAGCCACTCCCCAAGGTCTCAGGCCTCTCCTCTAGGTCCTTCCCTAGAGAAGAATTAACTGTTGTTTGTTGGACCTATTTTTGGTACCAACACAGGGAAATCAAGACCTCAGGGGGCTGGCTTATGCAAATCCAGTGGCTGGGCATGCTCAGTAGGGAGGGGTTATAAAACCCTAGTAGCTGGGCATGTTCAGTAGAGGGGAATTTAATCCTTTGAATAACCTTCCACTAGAGGCACTGGAGAGCACTGAACATTCTAGGTGTTTGCCAGTGGGTATATTGGAATTTGACCAGTGAGCAGGCTCTAAGAAGAGACCAACTGAGCATGTGCAAGACTATGTTACATAACTGGGAACCACCCCCCTAGCTGAATATGCACTAGATAGCACGAATATGTATTTGGCAGTGAAACTGTAAAAGCTGAATTCTGGTAGAAGGCAGAGCTGCTGGTCACTCTCTTTGGGGACAGCCTACACCTCCTCTGAGGTGTCTATTCTTTTTGTATCAAACTTGCCTTTAGCGGGCTGCTGTTCACTCTGGGGCTAGCCTGCTCTTTGTCTGTAAATGTGTACGTTACTTTTGTACTAACTTGCTGCGGGTGGCAGCTCAATTTCCTGGAGCCCACCTGCCCCTCGCCAGGAGAGGTGTGTATACTTTACTTTGTGTTAAGTTTTTTTTTTTTTTTTTTTGGACCGGTAAGGGGATCACAACCCTCGGCTCGGTGTCATCTGCACCATGCTCAGCCAGTGAGCACACTGGCCATCCCTAGATAGGATCCAAACCCACGGCTTCGGCGCTACCAGCGCCGCACTCTCCCGAGTGAGCCACGGGGCCGGCCCTAAGCTTATTTCTAAGGGGCTGTTGCTCACTCTCCCGAGTCGGCCTGCATTTTGTACTAAATGTTAACTGTGCATTTCTTACTTTTTCATTAAACTTATGCAGACCCTGCTCAGTCTCTGGAGCTAGGCTGCACTTTCTCTGTGAAGCCTATACCTCTTAACTTTTACATGAAAGCTGTTTCCACTTTGCACTGTCACTCTGTCCTTGAATTCTTTCCTGTGGCAGAGTCAAGAGCCTGCTAGAGGACAGGGTGGGTTGAGGCCGGCTACAGGGCCTCCCAGACCCGCTCCTCTGATATCACAGTGACCACCCACCTTCCTTCCTTGAGATGCAATAAGTGTTAACATCTTGCTACATTTGCTTTCTCTCCACATAGGGACCCTACCCCACCACATGAAAGCAAGTTGAAGATGTCACACTCTGCCTCTCAATACCTCAGCAGACCTCACTGAAACTAAGAGCCACAATACCACTTTCACTGAACTTTCTAAATCTTTTAAAATCCCATCCTGAGTCCCTTCCTTTTGGAAGGAAGCTTCATAGGCAGCACATGTCCCAAGGCCAGGCTACCCCAACTGGTGGGGCTAAGTTTGATCACTCAAGCTGGTGACTGCCAGATCTCTCCAATGTAAAAGGACATCTTTCTCTTAGTAATTAGTAAGTAACGTGTGACCATTCTCTGGACCTGTGAGAATATTCTGTTCCCCGGGAGCCTCTCGCCAGTGGTTCTGCCATGCATTAATGATCCTGGCCTGAATCAGCTTTTGTGTGGGGAGTCACACGGTGGCGATTGTTGTAACCCCTCATTTCTTCTGCCCTAACTGGCTGGCACTCTCTCCTAAAGAAGGGTTGTCCTCCCCATACCCATCCATTTTCTCTCTTCCCTTTCTTTGAGTCTTACTACAGACACATTTCAAAAATTGAATGGGTCATAATCCACTGCATCAAGTGGGGCAGTCTGTGACACTCAGCCCTTAACCTGCGGTGTCTGTGCGAACTCCGAGTAGCACCAGAATTGTATGGAATTGAATGATAGGATACCTGGCTGGTGTCAGAACCAGGTGGTGTGGGGAAAACCCCACACTTCTGGCATCAGAAGTGGAGGATTGACAGTGGTGTTAGTATAGAAGGAACAGTTTGTTTCTCCTGTCTCACAAGTGGCTTTTTCCTTTTCCCGGTTCAAGACCACCCACTTCAGGATACAGAGAAGTACAGTTCTTAAATAATCTCTGCAGGGAGGGGGCTGCTGTCTCTCTGATTCTGTTTCTTCAGGACCTTTCCCACTGGCCCCTCATCTTCCAAGTTGCCCCCCTCCCCAGAAGTGGTGCTGTCATAAGGAGCTGCCAAACCCACTTCCGTTCCCAGGAGTCCTTGTCCTGATCCACCACATGTTCCTCGTCCGGGGTGGGCCTTCTGTCTGGTGGCACCAAGGGAATGTGCTGTGTGTCCGGCCAGTGCAGGGACCTCCCGCCCTTGTCTCTGCTCCAGAGCTGGCTCTGCCATTGATGGGTGACCAACATTTGCACTGTCCTCAGTTCCTTAGGATGCAGTACACAGGTCAGAGGTGATTTTACCTTGCTCTCTTTGCAATTGTATATGGGGTTTATTTATTTATTTATTTATTTATTTAATTTTTTTGTGGCTGGCTGGTGCGGGGATCCAAACCCTTACCCTTGGTATTATCAGCACCACACCTGTATGGTTTTTGAAGGAGGAGAAGAGATTTGGGTTCAGGCAGTTGCTGTCATCCTACGAGAAGCCAGCAGCCCTGAGTAAGGTTTTTAAAGTGCGAGGTTGGGGCCGGCCCGTGGCTCACTTGGGAGAGTGCGGTGCTGATGACACCAAGGCCATGGGTTTGGATCCCTATATAGGGATGGCGGGTTAGCTCACTTGGGAGAGCGTGGTGCTGACAACAACAAGTCAAGGGTTAAGATCCCCTTACCGGTCATCTTTAAAAAAAAAAAAAAAATGCAAGGTTGAGTATATACAAACAAACAAAGCTAAGTGATTTTCTTGCACTCTTACTCAGCAACAATCAATGCAGACTTCTATGACCAAATATGTGGGTTTTGCCCCCCCACACCAAGCCATTCTGCAGTGGACACCAGCTGGATATCCTCCAATTCAACTCCGACACTATCTACCTGGAGATAGTGTGAGATCTCACAGGCTGAGAGATCAGGCCCCAAGACTCCCCACCCCCCACCATGGCAATCACAAGCCCCAGGTAGTTTTACCTGGCTATAAATGTGGGTTCCCATGACCCCTTCCTTGGCTTTGACTGATTTGCTAGAGCAGCTCACAGAACTCAGGGAAACATACACTTATGTTTACCCTTTTATTATAAGGGATATTACAATGGATACAAAGAGATGCACAGGGGGAGGCATGGGGGAGAGGCATGGAGCTTCCAGGCCCTTCCCGGGCACCATGCTCAAGGAACCTCCAGGTGTTCGGCTATCCAGAAGCTCCCTGAACCCTGTGCTCTTGGATTTCAGTGGAAACTTCATGACATAGGCATGAGTGAAACACGGACAACCATGTAGAATTGTGTTTGGACAAAAAGAGTCTGATCTAATACCAGCAGCCTGGGTGGGGAATCCCACTGAGACCTGTCTGTTCGGGTTCTTCTCGGCCTCTCTGTGCAGCATTCCTTCAACCTGGGCATGGGGCGGGACCCCTTCTGGAATGGGGGTCTTATGACCTACAACCAGATAAGGTACGTCAGAGAATTTCTCTGTGGCTGGCTCCAAGACAGAAAGGCTGGTGGGGGGCAGAGTGGGGGAGGATAGTTTCTTAGTCTCTATGGCTGGCTTTGGGGAAAGGGATTCCGGTTTCTATGACCCACCTTGAGGAATAGGAATTCTAGTTTCTGTGGCTTGCCTCAGAGAGAAAAAGGAGCAGGTGAGAAGAGGACAGGAGAAGGTCAGAGAGAAAGGCTGTTTTCTGAGGCCTGCAGCACCCCAGCATTATAGCAAAAGAACTAGAGCTATGGGAGTTAAGAGCTACGAACCGTGGACAAAAACCAGTTGCATATATGTGTATATATCTCTCATAATATCACAGAGGTGTACTCTGCTAATTGTAAAATATCCTGAGCCATGCTGTCTTTCTTTCCCTCAGGACACAAACACTTCTGCTAATGCACACACCCACACCCACAAACACACAAAATATACTGAAATGAGAGCTCTCCCATTAGCACCTTCTCTTCCTTTGCAGCACTAACACACGTGCCTGTAGTCACTGGTGACCATGTATCTAGACTACGAATGTCTTTGATGCCTTGCTGGAGGCTCCAGCCCCAGGGAGACTGGCCTGGGGAGGAGGGACAGACGGACCTTGAAGGAGAGGTCTGACCACATGGACTGCTACATTGATAAATGAGGTCTGAATGGGGTGTAACATTCCTCCCAGTGGGAGAGCTATGTCCTTTCCTGAGCAGAAGCTCTAAATCCAGTTGTTTCTTTACTAGAACAAGATTAGAAATGCTCTGTCCTATTTAAAACAGTAACTTGCGATGCTGCTTGGCCCTCAAGACATACGTCAAGCAGAAGCACAGCCAAGAAATGCGATGGAAAACCATAAGAATCTGTTGTAATGATAACGCAAAGTGTTCAAAGAACTGCACTTTCACACAGAGTGAACAGTGAAAAGGAGCCACACAGCACAGCATCAGGGAAGGAACCAGAGCCTTCCTGAGAGAGGACCTCTGATGCGGGCTGAACTCAAAGATCAGGGCTATGAGAACGGACGTTTGAGACTTACAAAAGGAGCCAAAGGAGGATTTCCTCACCCTGCATATGATAATGCACAGGCCCAGGGGGTGAGCAGATGTGTGACCCCAGCTGGCATTTAATCACATGCTGAGCCTAGAGTCCAAGCTCTGACCTGACTCCCAGGATCAGGTGAGTACTACAGGGGATGCGAGGATGAGAAAATGGAGAACTTGTGGTTTTGGAGAGTGAACTTTGAATTAGCAATTTATAAAAACAGTAGACTCATAATTCAGTAAGAATCTAAGAAAAGGGAGAGGAAAGACTGAAGAGAGTGCAAACCAGGCCTGGTTAGGATATACAGAAACGAGGACTTGTGAAAACTGCTGGTTGTGACTTCCATCACTTTTCTGAAGAGCGATTGGCAATGTCTGTCAAAAGGCTTAAGTATAGCAACCATTTCCTTGCACTCAGCATGTACTTACATCATATCTGATTATACACATTACATATCTGATGCTAAGGAAGGCATCACAGATAAGCATTCCAAGAGGGACAAAAGATGTCAGTCAGAGCAGTATCAATAATACAAAGAAGATGAAACAACCTAGATGTCCAACAACAGGAAACTGGTACAAACACTAATACTTTCAAGCAACGGATACCAAACAGCCATCAAAACTGGCTTGTTTATGAGGACGTGGAGAAGTTGGGACCTTGTGCACTGTTGGTGGGAATGCTGCTATAAAACAGTATGGAGGTTCCTCAAAAATTTAACACAGAACTACCATGTGATACAGCAATTCCACTTCTGGGTATGTAACCAAAAGAACTAAAAGCAGGGACTTGAACAGATATTGCACGTCCATGTTCACAGCAGCAGTTTTCACAATGACCGAGAGGTGGCAGCAGCCCGAGTGTTCAACAAGTGAATGGATAACATACGGTGTAAAGATACAATGAAATATGATTTGACCTTAAAAAGGAAGCTCTGACACGGACTCCAACACGGATGAACCCTGAAGACATTATCCCGAGTGAAATCAGCCAGTCGCAAAGGACAAACACTGCTTGACTCCACTTTTCTGAGGGACCTAGACTGGTCAAATTCACAGAGAGTAGAATGGTGGCCGCTAGGGGCTGCAGGGGGGGAGTGGGAATTAGTGTTTCACAGGTAGAGTTTCAGTTTGGGACGATGGAAAGAGCTGTGGAGATGGACGGTAGTGACGATTAGACAATGTTATTTAAATGCATTTAAGACCACTGAAGAACTGTGCACTTAAAACAGGTAAGATGGTAACTTTTGTTATATGTATTTTACCAAAATTAAAGAAAGAAAAAGAAACACCTGGATTTTGGTGAAACTGTTCACCATAAGAAAAACCTTGTTCCTGGTGAAGCCTGTAAAGGGAACTGTTTACATTTTTGTAGGAGTGGAAATTGTCCTTTCAATTGCAGAAGGGCAGTTTGTTCATAGAGGTATAAAATATGTACTCTTGAAAATGTGCAAACATCTTTTTTTGAGTGCATAACTGCTTTATTTTACAGCGTGACGTTTAGTAACACATAAACGTGGTCAACGGAAGAAGTCGGATGCAGCACTGAGGGACAGCCACGCCCCTCACCCTGTTTCTGCCCTTCCCAGCGACTGCTTTCCAGATGTAACCACTTTTATTTATTTACTTATTTATTTTATTATTACTATTTTTTAAAGATGACCGGTAAGGGGATCTTAACCCTTGGCTTGGTGTTGTCAGCACCACGCTCAGCCAGTGAGCGAACCGGCCATCCCTATATAGGATCCGAACCTGTGGCCTTGGTGTTATCAGCACCACACTCTCCCGAGTGAGCCACGGGCCAGCCCTCAGATGTAACCACTTTTAGCCATTTCAGCTCTTTCTTGTAGTATTTACCTCAGTTGCTCATACACTTTTACCAAGGGATTCACCTGCTAAGAATCTGTCCTAGAAATACTATCAGGTATGTACACAAGGATTTAGGAACAGGGATGTTCATCGCTTCTTATTTATAACAAGACAATTGGAAGCAACATTTCTTTGGACTGTTTGGATAAATAATGGCCTAAATATGCATAAAAGATTAAGCAGCCAGGTATATTTAAATGACATGGCAATAAATAAATTACTATATAAATGATATAAATATAGAATAAAATGTTGACAGGGATTACCTTTGGACAGTGACTAATATTAAAAATGAATTTTTCTTTGTGTACTCTTCTCAATTTCAAAATTCTTTTCAATATATATGTTTGCTTATAATAATAATTTAAAAATCGTGTGTTCAATGTGAAAAAGCTACCAGTCTGTGTAACAATCCCAACTTAGGTTTGTCACTGGTCTCAGTCAGGGCTCTTTCACCTGGGCATGGAGAAATTCATCTCAGACTAGCTTAAGCAAGAAAAAAGAAACAAGAAGCAAAAAGGACTTCACTGGTTCCTATATAACAGCCATGACCCCAGGGCACAGATGACACCCTCAGGCTCTGGCCCTCTGCAGCCCTGGCTGGACTCACCACCTCTCTGGCTTCCTCCTCAGCCCGGTGCTCAGTACAGGAAAGATAGAAGTGGCGCCCCCAAACCTCCACACCCCAGTGCACCACCACAAAGCAGGCCTTTACAGAGGCCCTGTGGCTGGTGGGGAAATCAGGTCCTCAGCCAGGCCAGGACTGCACCCCCCAGCAGTCATCTACAGCACAAGGCAGGAGTGGTTCCCCGAAAAGGGATGTTGGGCCAAAAAGTCCACCTCTGTGGACTTGTGTCTACGCTGATGAAAGAACGTCTGGAAGGCCTCAGAATGTAAATGGATGGTGGGATAAAGGTAGTTTTTATTTTCTTTATATGTTCCTGTAGTTTTTCTATGAGCATGTATTACTTTTTTTTTTTTTTTAAAGATGACCAGTAAGGGGATCTTAACCCTTGACTTGGTGGTGTCAGCACCGCGCTCACCCAGTGAGCTAACCGGCCATCCCTATATGGGATCCAAACCCATGGCCTTGGTTTATCAGCACCACACTCTCCCGAGTGAACCACGGGCCGGCCCGAGCATGTATTACTTTTGCATGATTTTTATCATATTTACTGAGCAGCAAACACTGCACCAAACACTCTGCCAAATACTTTGCAAAGACTAAACTGTCCTCACACAGTGTCCCCGTGAAGCAGGAACGCCTGCCACCTCCATTTTACAGACGAAGAGGAAGAGGCGGAGGCGGGGGCGGACCCTGAGTCACGCTGTGGCAGCCCACCTCCAGAAAGCCTTAATCTTTTATGCTACTTTGCCTCAATCAGAAGAAAAGCAAAGCTATTTCCATCCTCCTAAAGACTAAAGGCCCCAAACCCCCAAGATAACTTCTCCTTTCCCTCACCCCAGTACAAAGAAGGTGCCCAACCTCACAGTGACATACCCCAGGAGATGTCTTACTCAAAAACACTGGCCTAAACGCTCCTATGCATTAACACCCAATGCAAACTGTACTGTAGGAGGCACCATTTGGGTGCAGGTGACCTTGAAATGGCAGAGCAGCCAACCTGTTTAGTGTGAAAGCAGCCCTGAGGCCAGGCACTCATGGTTTGTTTCCTCCACAGAGCTGTCTGACAATGTCACTGGTTTAAAGTCACCGAGGTCCGGACAGTCCCCTGGCCCCTCTCACAACAGGTGGCAAGAAGATCCTGACTGCAGACTAAGGGTGGCAGCAACGGGGAAAGGACACAGGTGGTGAAGGTAAAGGCCCCTGGCCAGGAGTCCTCCCTGAGCCAGGCTTCACCTCTGGTCTGCAGAAGCCCGTGACAGAGCCAGGCTGGCCCCATCCCAGACTCTGTACCTCCACAGAGGATTCAGGCCCAGCTTTGGCCATCACTGGCTAACCCAGGTCCTTCTGCACATCCAGCTTGGGGGCCTCTGCATTCACTGTCCTTTTCCTCTCATCTCCTGCCCAGCTCAAATGTCACCTCCCTGGAAGATCTTTATGTCCTCCCCAAGCACAGCATGATGGTGCCCTCTTTGGTCTTTATACTCATCCACACACTTCCTGCTACAGCCCCTAGCAGGGGTGTAAGTGTCCCCTCCCCAAACAGACCCCGCTTTTCCACCCTCAGGTTAGGCACTCCACCTTTCTTTTTTGGTAGCAATGACTGAAGAGTCACCATTAATTACAAACATGAGTTATCAACTTTTGCAATATCAGTGTCCCTTAATCTCTGCGGAAGCTCCTAAAACTCCTAAGCACCAAGTAACACCTGGAAGGGTGGGGCTCCTCGTCCACCACACAGGCCCAGGCCTCTCACACCTGCCCTCAGCCTCTGAGATGGTTCCAACCGTGTGAGGCTGCTGCCACACTTGCCACTGGCACAGTCCCAGCAATCACAACACACTGCCATTGAAATCATCCCATCACATTTCAGGAGCTTCTGGGTGCCAAGCCCTGATCACACGGTCATGGAAAGCCACACTCTTTCAAGAGTGGACAGGTGTGCTCAGGAAAAAACTTAACAGCAGCCAGAAAGACATAAACCTCAGGAAAGTAGAAATCTCGGTGAGTGGTGCACGGTAGACATCAGGGCCATCAGGAGACACGGTGGGAAAGTAACCAGAGAGGACTGTCTAACACCCATGGACGGCCCTGGGTATAGGGGGGCAAGTCTCACCTCCCTCTCTTCTTGCCATGCCCCCCCAAGCCCACCCTCCTCCCCTCTCCATGGGCACAGGTGGAGCTCAGGCCCTAGCGCACAAGGTGTCTACCCCTGGGAGTTTCTGGGCCATTCAATCCAGCTTTAGTGGATTTGGGGGCTTTTTCTTCAATCCAGCTTTAGTGAAAAGACAACTCAGGTATTAATACAGAAAAATCTGCAAACTCCGAAGGCATGTGTGAAACTGTGGGGTCCATGTTTATTAGCAGGCATAGACAGGATGAGACAGTGGGCGCGGGTTCCCCGGCAGCGTGGTCTGGCTCCGCACCGTCCGCGGCGTGAGCAGTCAGGGCTGCGACGACTCTCCTTCCTTCTCGCTGGGGCCTGCGGTCAGGCAGCCCTGCAATGCGCAGCACAACGAGCGGCCTCAGGCACGGCTCCGGGGCACGCTGGCTTACCTTTCCTCAAGTGCACACAGCAGCTCAAAGGCTTTGGGGAGGATGCTAATTTTAAGGCAGGCAAAATCTTAAATACTTTCTCCTTATTCAACATATGGAGGATGCTAATGCACATACCGAGACAACGCCTCAGATAAGATTTGCTCCTTACATGTCACATCCACACAGTCCACAGTTGAGCACACAAAGGGTGTGGCCTCTCTGCTCCCACAGTCAGAAGCGCTGTGGGGAGGAGCCGCTTGATGCACAATCACATTCTGTCAACTGCAGGTCTCCCTGAGCGGCACCATCCCCACAGCATGGACACTGAGACAGGTACCGACGGAGGAGCATTTCCAAGCAGGATTTACACACACCGAGAGAAAGGAGAGCTAGCCGGTTAGTTCACAGCTAGCCCCTAGTTCTCAGAGGAAATGCAATGCCATGTTGAGAGATTTTTACCACCAAAGGCTTGTTTTCTATACTGAAAAAAGGCAGACTGGAATGTTGGTGGACAACCTCTGAATAAACCCCTCGAGTGGACAGGGTACAAAGCAGGAAAACCCACTAATCTAGGAGAAAAGTTTACCTGGAAAAATATTTTTTTCTACATTTTTAATGCTATTACAGAAATGCTACTACTACTCGAAAATATTCCATTTTCAAAAGAAAATCAGCTTTCCTTACGCAAATGGACTACCAAGGTATTAGCTATAAGGATCAGAACACGTAGACATTTCAATAACGTGTATTGTTTGATGGTCGTTTTACAAGGGACTGATTTCTGAGCCTACCTTACCTCTTTTTGGTACAGGGAGCCTAACCCGTGACCTTGGTGTTACCAGCACCGTGCTCTCCAAGTGAGATAATGGGACAGGGCCCTCTGAGTCTAGCTTAAAATGCATCGTCATTGACATAGGAAGCTGTCTTTTAATGTTGGTAAACCATTACTTCTTTCTGGATCAGAACAAGCTTTATACCAACAGCAAACATTGTGAGGACTTTTTTGCTGGGCTATAAATAGCTCCATATGGTTTTTAAACTATGTGAAATTTCTTATATGAGGCATTGCAAAAAAGAAAAGAAAGAAAAGAAAGTACTATGTTTTTACCTTGGTAAGTATTTTTTCTTTTACACATTACATATATATATATATATATATATATTTTTTTTTTTTTTTTTTTTTAAAGCTTTTTACCCCTCTTCTGAAGAGTCTATAGAAGCAGCCTCTCTTTGGTTTGGAAACGGGGTGCTGTATTTTCTCTTCTGTATTTAATGGCAAATTTCCCTCATTTTCACTTTCATTGATGTCCTTGAAACATCCTGATTCAATCATCTGCATGCACAGAAGGGCAGGACAGAGAAGCCACAACAGACACTGTGAGGTCAGTCCGTGACCTCCCAGCACCATCAGCTCCCACCTACACCCGTGCTCAACACTGGGACCTCGGAGCTCCCAAGCCCACCTAGTCCACCTCTCCTGGATTCCTGCTTCTCCTTCTAGACCTCTTCTTGGGGTAAGTAACGCGATCTCCTCTTCTATCTCTAAGCATAACCCAAAAGCAGTTAACTACCGTGGGGAACCATGGCTGCCAGCCAGTCCTGCTTATAGAGCGGGACTCAGGGATGGCAAGCAAGCCCACATCGGACCCAAGAGGGCCACCTTCTGCCCACTTCCTGTAATTGGGACCGGGGGCGGCTGCTATGCTTCTGGACAATTGCTGATATGGTCCTTGGCTTGCCCATGATCTAAGTCTTTCATAATTTTAACCCCCAAACATGCACGCACATTCACACACACTCACATTAACACACACACGCACTCACACACACACATACACACAGTTGCTCACACACACATTCACACATTCACACATTCACATGCACTCACACACACATGCACACACACGTATACATGCACTCACACACACTCTTTTATCATTGTTGGAACGAGCATAAACCTGCTACACTGGAAAGGGCAGTACCTCATTCTGCCAGGGGATGGAGACACACCCCGTAACAAACTGAGCATAGAAGTTTTCGTCTTTGGTGTCCAGGCAGACTCCTTTTACCGTGGAGAACTGCTCGATATCCAGGACATCCTTACAATACACTGCCTGAGGCTGCACACCAAGAACAGAGACAGGCATCAACCCATGACGTCGCTGGGAAAGCTCCCAGCCCCTCAATCTCAAAGGGTAAAGTGCACATGAAATCAATGCAGAAATACCCACTCTGTCCCTCTCTCCATTCCCTTTGCCAAGTTCCTCATTTGAAGCATTTTCTAATTCATACAAAGTGGGTCCTCTGAGTGGCAGTTCTAAGCTCTTGATCCTTGGAAGTTTTAGTGTCACAGATCCTGCAGATGTTGTCTCCTCCCGCTCACTACTGCACGAGCTCTCTCTCACCCCTCCTGAGGCCCCACCCTTCTTTTCTACAGTGGAAAATGGATTGCCAACGAAGGCCAGGGGTGGAAGAGGACAGGACAGGGCACTCTTGTTGGAAGACGCGATGCAGAATGGAAGACTTGTGAGATGGAAGGAGACCACTGGCTGTGGGATCCGTTAGTGGCAATTCTCACCCATGCCTCTAACCCTGTGTCTTCCTCATAAAGCACCTGCTTAAAGTCTGAGCTAAAAGTGGTCACTCCCACTTCTCACTCTCCCTGCCAGAGCTTACCTAGTGGTCTCAAGCAGAGGGAAGCAGCCAAAGCAGAAAGGTACCCTACCCTCCTGCGCCACTCCATGGATTGGCAGACCCCTCTTCTGGGACAGGAGCCCAGGTCTGCAGCCCCCAGCCATGGCACTGTTCGCAGGTGCAAGGGATCAGGCAAGCAGGTAGGGAGCATAAGGCCAGCTGCTTGCATTTCTGGGGCTGAAGAACAAAACACACAGAACTCTGCAGATTTGGGGCCCTCATCTGCTCATGCAAGGGGCACCCTGCAGTTGAGAGCACATTTTACCCACATGCCAGAGCCTCAGCACTATAAGGAACACAATAATCAAAGCAGTGATGCTCTGTGGGTCACTGGCTAGCACTGCTCTTAGAGCAGCTGCTATTGGCTCATTTATCCCCACAGGTGAGGAAATGGATGTGAACTTGCCCCCTGCTCTCAGGGACAGTTTAGAGGAAGGCATCCTGAGATTTGAGTCCAGGCCAAAGGCCCAAGCCCCATGCTGCCTACATACCAGAGCAGTCTTAGCTCTGCAAATGTAAGTACCTGACATGTTGTCATCAGACTCTACTGTGACGACTCCCCGTGGGTTCACTTGATAAGACTGAGGCAGACACACACACAGTCTGAGACAGCCCCAGAGCCCCTGCCCAGCATGCTCACCTCCCATGTCAGGACTGTGCCCTGGTGTCCTTCCAAGTTTGGCTGATATGTCCCTCCTTACAGACTGCCTTCGGCCTGACTTCCCAGTGCATGGTGGGCAGGAGGCCCTCCAGACCAGACAGCCATCTGGAGGCCCTGTCATGCTCTCGTCACTGTCCCATGTTTTCTCTGTCTGTTAGTCAGTCTCACTGTCTATCTCTGCAGCTACGATGGGCACCCTAGGAGCAGAGACCTTGCCTGTCTTGTTCTCCCCGTGCCATTAATTCCTAGAGCTGTGTCTGGCAGGGGGTAGGCATTCAAGAAATATGTAATGTGTGAATTAATTCCAGGTAGCAGTTACTATTATAACATGTAACTTGAGTATAAAATAAACCTAACAAGTCCTGAACAAGTCATGCCACTAAAATTATTTCATTGTATGTGTATCTTAATTCCATAATATCCTGCAAAATTACCTTCTCTTCACATTTCTATAGTGCGTCTGTAGCAGACTGTTCAGGACAGAGTTCAGACCGCTGTTTCTGTTCACTCACCCTTCCATCAACACAACTCTGTTTAGGGTCTATTAATATTCCCACCAGGCACTGACAAATGCCGGGCCCTGGCTGAGTACTGTGGAGACACGACCTCATTTGGTCCCAAGAGCACCCTCACAAGGAGGCACAGTGACTGCTCGAGGGTCCTCAGTGTGCGGCCAGGCCACAGTCCCAGAACCTCAGGAGAATTGCAGTGGGGACATGCATCCCAGACTATAGCAGCAGGCACATGCTGCAGTGTGAGAAGGTGAACACAGGGACAAGAGGTAAAGCCAGCACTGAGATCAGAAAAGGGACACACTGGTGACATGGAGGGCTTGGAAGGGCCTGCCAGGGAGGTCTCGGGGTGGTGCTGAGGTTTCTGAGGAGGGACGAGACTCCGCTCCACCAGCAGTGACGGCTGACAGCGACACCAGTCCCTGGGAGCCAGAGCGCTGCAAGGAAGGTCTGCAATGGGTCTAGTGAGTGACCGTGGGGGTTGGGGGATGATCGAGGAAGGAGGAAGAACTGGACATAACAGGCACAGAGCAGAAGCCACACCCTGGCTGTACCAGGTGATTCTGTATCTGCTTTTTAAAAAATTACATATCACAGACCAATGTTCTTGGGGACCCACTACTCCTGGCAACGTACTTACATCAGGGCAGAAAGGGGGCTCTAACACATTTGCTTCCAGCTTCCTGAAGTTCATGTCCTTGAACACAGGGTGCTGCTTCACCGCAGCGGCCCCATCACCTTTGCAGCCCAGCCGCTCACTTGGATTCTTGGTGAGTAGCTGTACAGGAGGCAGAAATGCACCAAGTTAAGCTCCCGGAATAAAAGTGGTAACTAAAATTCCCCTCCACAATAGTAAGCAAAGAATTAGGGGTGGCAGAGAGCGTATACATCTAAGCAAACATGAGGGGTCTTCAAAAGGCCATGTAAGGATTCATATTACCTTTTAACTCCACTTTCCCTGAACTTTTTGAAGTACCCTCATGCAGTCACTCAAATTTCAGAGTATCAACCACATTAATTCAGATTTACTATAGTTTATGTGATGCTTCACAAACAATTTGGGCTAACATTTTGCCTTTGAGCTATCAATAAATAAAAGGTTGGCTAAGTTAATCCTTAAGTAAAAAAAAATTTAATCATGTAAAAATTTGCAGACTTTTAAAGGATATAGAAACTGTTGAGAACTTCAGAGATACCATATTAATGCCAAGTTTATAATTAGGAACCATTTTAATTTACTCATTAAATAGAACACTGAGGACCTCAGATGAGGCAAAATTTTAGCACACCTAGTTCTAGAAACTATTTTTAAAATGAAGAAGTTTCTCTTTCAGAAGTATTCCTTACATACATATTTAGTTGTCACAAATTCAAATACTCCTTCCTCTAAAATTATCAATCAAAAAAGGTTAAATCAAAAAAGTTTAAGGAGGTAAAAGTTTAATAATCAAAAAAGGTTACAATTATTATTAATAAAATAGGTTAAAGCATAAGTCATATTTATTCTCTGGCCCCTTACAAAAAGGTTCTGACCTCTGCAGTAGACTGACGTCCAGTAACCATGGCTTTTCTGGATGTAAATCAAAGTCCCACAGACCAGAAGGCACCCTGATCCCAGCTTGTCTGTGAGGCTTCACCTCCCACCCACCCATATAGCACACACTGGTGGAGCTCGGAAGCACAGACCTACTTCCTTGCTGTGCTGTGCCTGCCCCAGGGCCTGTGTCTAGAAAACTCTCTGACTCACTGGCCCCTACTAAATTCCTCAGTGCCCAGCCTCCTGGGCCCAGGTCTGCACTGGATCAGGCCCCCTCTTCCAATAACCAGCCTCAGTGCATCTTCTACTCCCCCTTTATGACACTCCTTTATCACAACTGTGGCGAATAAATCGCTCAGATAGTTGTTTACTGCCAGTCTTTCCGCTAGACTCGAAGCTTCCAGAGGTGAGGGCTGTGACTTCATTATCCACTCTGTGTCCCCAGCACCTAGCCAGAGCAGGTACTCAATAAGACGTACTCAGTGTATTCATTCTTTGCATGCTTTGTTAATTTAAAATAGATCTGAAAATTAAGTGTAATGCCATATACAATGTCTACAAAGTCAGGGATCCCGTGACTCCATTATGAAGCCTGCTGCCAACACACACCTGTCAAAGGCCATGGACAGTCTGAATATTTGTGTCTCCCCCCACTTCACATGTTGAAACTTAATCTCCAGTGCCATAGTATTAACAAGTGGGGCCTCCAGGAGTACTTAGGTCATGAGGGCAGAGCCCTCCTGAATGGGATTAGTGGCTTTACATAAGAGGCCCGAGGGAGCCTGTTTGCCCCTTCCACCATGCAAGGACACAGAGAGGCAGCTACATCTTTGAAGCAAAGAGCAGTCCTCACCAAACACAGAATTGACTGGCACCATGATCTTAGATTTCCCAGCCTGTAGAACTGTGAGAAATAAATTTCTGTTGTTTGTAAATGACCCAGTCTAAGGGATTTTGTTATAGCAGCCTGAATGGACTAAGACAGATGGCCTGACCAGGGAGCACAGGGCAGAGGAAAGAGCCTTGGTCCCAAAGCCTCAGTCCTCCTGCTGCCACTTACTACATGACATCACAGAAATCAAACCGTGAGGCTATCAGAATATCTTAGAAATCCACTGTAGGGGCTAAATGACACCGTGTCAAAGAGCTCAGGACATTACAAAAAGGTACCCAAATGTGCAGTTAGTTTGACCTCCCATTGGGATTATGTAAAATCTGTTCTCTTTCCTTTCCTCTCTTCTCTCCATTCCACACAGCCAAATATGCTAACCTCAAGCCAAGCCTGGTTCCTTCTTTCGGGAAACGCACACGGAGCATGAGGAACAGGCAGGACACAGGCCTCCCCTGCTCTGCACACCTCTGGGTGATCCCCACACACTGCTCTCGGCGTGCCGAGGCCCGTCCTCACCCTATACCTCCTGCCCCTGCAGGCGCTCACTCTGCCTCTGTTCCTGTGCAAGGTAACTTCCTCCTCCAATCCCTGCTTGCTGGAGTTTAACCCATTCTTTAAGAACAATTGTTTTTCCTCTTAGTAACTACTGAGGATTATGTGTTACTAAACACTTTATGTACGTTATTTCATTCTATCCTCCCAACAATCCTGTAAGGTAGGAGTTGCTCTCATCCAGATTTCATAAATGGGAAACTGAGGCTGGGCCCCAACTTCAGCGCCAACTCTCCTCCTCACAACACAGTGCTCCAGCCCTCGCTCAGGCACCACCTTCATTCCCAGCACCTCCAGCACAACAGGATTCCTTCATCCTTAAAACCCGTAAGCCCTTCTTACTCTCTTGTTTAGGGCACCCGTCAAACACTGTTTTTTTTTACTACAGCCGTTCTTATGTTTGCTTTAGCCTAATGTTAGGCTATGAGCTCCTTAAGGGCAGGCTCTATTTCTGATTGCTATTTTTACGTTCCTGCGCCTTGTCAGAGTGTTCTGTGTGCAGCAAGCACTGAGTCAATATTTACCAAACTCGAAATTAACAGTAGCTTGGCCCCAACATTATTAAACACTGTTGACTCCCGGCACAATGAGCCAGCTGGGAGAAGAGCCAGGCTGACCCCAGGGCGCAGAGACAAGCCTGCAACACCCATCCCTCACATGTGGAAACAAAACAAGAGGGAGTCCAAGGTAACTATTCTCCAGCCACTACCAAATGACCTCAGTTACTGACACATTTCAGTGACAGGTATGATTGCTGTGACTCCAACACCCACACAGGGGACCTGTGCCCGGCTGTGCAGTCCTGTGGCCTCCTCTTCTCTAATGACCTTGTCCTTCATCCCACGTGCCCCTGCAGTTACTCTCCCCCTGGGTCACACCCTAGACTCACCATGACTTGCACGCCCTCTGTCAGCTCCATCCCAAGCACCCTCCTCTCTGGACGTCCCTCCAGTCCTTGTCACTCCTGTCTAGAAGTGCCCTGACTCCAACAAATCGTGGGCTGCACTTTGCCTGCAATCTACTGAACCTGCCCTTTCTGAATGCCCCTTTCCTCATCCTCCTCTGGAAGCAGCTGTAGATCCCGTGGTCACCCCTCTGCACACACCAGCTGCCCTGCCCCTCCTGCTTCTTCACACCTATTTAGCCAAACCACAGAGCTGGGTGAGCCCAGCTCCCTGTCTGCTTCGAGCCCGCACCCGTCCCACTGAGTGTGCCAGAAGCATAACACACAGTCATGGCCACCACCTCTCTTCAGATCCATGAGGGCCCCTGATGCTGTGACGACACCCCGTCTACCTCCCAGTTCTCCCGTCTCGTCTCCTTGTCCTCCGTCCCCACTCACCCACATCTGCCCGCCCCATTCTAGGCACACTGTGCCTCCTCTCCCACCCTCACCCTCCCTGTGCACTGGGCTCCTGTCCTCCTCCCCACTGTAAGGACTGCTCAGCGAGCCCTCCCCCCAACGCATCTGCCCAGGCCACCATCTTGGATTCATCCTGGACTCTTCCCAGCACGTCGGCAAGTCCTGTAGGCTCCACCTTCAGGATGTATCCAGAATCTGACCGACCAGGCAGGCTCACCGCAAGCTCTGAATGAGCTCTCCTGGTCTCAAGATGGCTGGGACTTGCTGACTTTTTTTTTAACTGCCAGTGAAAACAATTAAAGTGAGTTAGAGGTTCAATTTCCCAACCTCTACAGAGCCTGACCTACCATCCTGCAGATAGATTTTGTGTCCTTTGAAAACTTCGCAGAATACTCCTCAGTATCCATCCTGACTCTTCGATCAACCTCCTCCCGTTTGACTTTCTCTTTGAATTTTCTGAACGGAGAATGTCCCTGAATCATTTCATATATCAGACAGCCAAGTCCCCACCAATCAGGACTAAATGTATAGTTTTCATTATTGATAACTTCAGGAGCTACACAACAAATACAGGAAATTTAAATTAAATTAAATTTTGGTTTTAAATTTTCTTGTAATTAACTCCAAATAATACATTATAAGTTTAATGTCTGTTACAACATGGGTGAACCTTAAAAACATTACGTTAAGTGAAAGAAGCCAAAGACAAATGGCCAAATATTATATGATTCTATTTAGACGGAATAGAAAAACCCATAGAGACAGAAAGTAAATTAGTGATTGCCAGGGTTGGGGGTTGGAGGTGAATAAAGGGGAGTGGCTGTTAACCGGTATGGGTTTCTTTTTTGAGGTGATAAAAACGTTCTAAAATTAGATACTGATGAGGGTTACACAACTCTGAATATACTAAAATCCACTGAATTATATACTTCAAACTGGTGGATTTTATATATGAGTTATATCTCAACAAAGCTGTTATTTTAAATGTTTGCATTACTCCTACAGGACAAGCTGAACTGCCACAGAGTAACTACCACGGGAAGTGGTGCTCTAGTGCAGATGCCACCCCCAGGGCGGTCCCTCTAGACATGCACAGCCACGCCCCTGGTGCCCCAAGTGCATTGCCATCTACTCCCAAGTCAGCCAGAAGCCCCAGAAGCTGGTGACAGCAGAAACAGCAGGGAATGGGGTCTTACTACTGGATGCCATGAGGTGCTGAGGTCTCTCAGAGGCCACCCATGGGGGTCAGGCTGGCACTGCCCAAGGAGTACCGAGACTAGGATGATTTTGCGAGGGGTCTGCAAGACCACCATGGGGGAGGACACAGCAAAGCAAGGAGACCTGTGGTCTTGTCCTGGTTCTGCCCCCCAGAGCCCTCTTTGGAGCCCACTCCCCATCTGTAAAAAGGGCAGACTGTAGGATTCCTTAGCAGCTCCAACACTCTGACTGGTTAAAGGCTTCAAAACACCATTGCACATCCGCTGGTGTGTTAGAACTAAGCTCCAGGCGGCTCTGTTGTAATTTCCCTATGTCCCGAGGCGCTCGGGCATCCATATGCAAAGGACAAGGACTACTGAGAAGGTCTCTCACATACCCATGTAGCCAACTGTGCCAACTTTTCCTCGAACTGTCTTCCCTTCTGGGATCTCTATTGCTAAACCAAGGTCTGAAATCCGGATATGTCCTGTGTGTCCAAATACATTAAGTAAATCAAAGGGGGAAGTAATGACACTTTAACAACAATAAAATTTTGGAAAAAAATCATCTTAAAAACCATGGATGGAAATAATAGCATTTCATACTCTGGAACATTTAAATGTAAAATTACATTTAACTTTTTCACATTTAATAAAATTCCATACAGTGTGTTCAGTTTCACTAACAGCAGGAAATTAGATTTACGCCTGGCTATTGATCAGGAAGGCCATTAATCACAGACAACCACTTGATAAGATAGATAGAAGCATGGTATTTATTGTTTTATTTCTATACAGCTACCAAGTACATAAATTAAAATATGATGAATATTTTATCAACTACAAAATAGCAAACACTTTCTGTCAGAGAACCAGTAGGCTTACATACAGGGACAATTATACATGAATGATATGGGGTTTTTCTATGGAGAACAAATGGTAATACAGTTAGGGAAATAAAATTAAGGTACTTCTCTTAAAGAACTATATGACGTGTTAATGTCTGTAGTGGATTGACCTATGTCCCCCCAAAACTCACTGAAGCTTTAATTGCCTTCCAAGTTTTATGTATTAGAAACTTAGTCCCCACTGTGACTGTTAAGAGGGTGGGAAATCCTATTGTGGTAATTGAAAGTGGAGCCTTAAAGAGATGATTGGGTTGTAGGATCATGCAGTAGTGAATGGACTAAAAATGGTGGTCAGGGGTGTGGTTCTGAAAGCTTGGAAAGAGGAGAGTCTGTCTTTCTCTCTCTGCTTCTACCATCTTGTAATGTGAGACCCCTGGGTCACTGTCGCCACCACCAGATGGACTTTGGACTTCCCAGCCTCAGAAACTGTAAGCAATAAATTTTGTTTTTCTTTATAAATCACCCAGTTTCAGGCATTTTGTTATAAGCAATGTATTCAGGAGGGTTTAAGTATCCGTTGAGTTCCTATGAAAATAACAAATTACAGAACACATTCTTTTGAGAGCATAGAAAGATAAACCAGCCTGGAAACAGACACCCTCTTCAACTTAATCTCCACTTCTCCCCTTGTAGCTGGATGGCCTGGGTATGAGTCCCAGCTCTACCATCGATTACCAGGTCTCAGTTTCCTCCTCCCATGAAGACAGACTGTCTCAGTAATGAGCTTACGTGTCAATTATGTTTAAGTAAAGTGGCATGTTGTGACTTATTTTTTAAGTATCACTGTCTTATTTTTCTTTTAAAAAGTAATTTTTAATTTTTTTAACATTTACTTGTACATTTTTGTGGGGTACAGTGTGTTGTTTCAATACATGCATACACTGCACAATGATTCACTTAGTGTAAACAGCATAGTTTTGTATGCATTAGTCCTTTCTCCCCCACTCCCCTGCCCTCCTGGCCTCTGGTAACCATTATTCTACTCTTTATCTCTAGGAGACCTGCTTTATTTATTTATTATTTTAAGATTCCACATGAGTGAGATCGCACAGCATTTGTCTTCCTGTGCCTGACTTAATTCACTAAAAAGTAATTTTTAAACTGAGAAATGCAAATTAAAACTACACTGAAATACTAACTCCTGTCTAACAAACTGACAAACTCCCCCACGTTTGAGGACACGGTCTGCTGGCAAGGCCACGGGGACAGGTACTCTCACACATTGCTGCTGGGGATACTAACAAGGACAACACCCTGGAGTAGAATTTGGCACTATTTGACAAAATTGCACATAAATTTACCCACTTCTAGGAATCTACCCCAAGAAGACACTAGAAAAAATAGGAAATGACACGTGCACAGGGCTACTGATTACAGCACTAACTGAAATGGCTAAAAGACTGGAAATGAACCAGTATCTATCAGTGGGACCGGGCAGATACAGCAGGTTCATCTTTTGCAGGAGCCACAGGAGGAAGGAGGAAGATCTCCACTGGTGCTGCAGAGCCATCGCTGCTACAGAATAAGTAGAAAAGCGAAGTAGAGAAAACTATTCATGGTTTACCACCTTTTACCTAAGAGAGGGGTGGGGAACAATACAAGCACTCGTCTATGTAAATAAAGGAATGAAAAATGAGCTAAAATGATTACTTGGGGAGGCAGACAGGAATGGAATCTAGGAGTCTCTGAAGATGCTCTGTTTTGCATTTTGCCTCTTTGCACGTAAATGTTTTACATAATAGCCAAAGAAAAAAATTAAAAATTAGGTCACTAAAAATTGAAAACAAAATGAAGAAATTGAAAGTACAATAACTGGACTTCCGGTCAGGATGGTGGAATAGACGGTCCCTAGCATCACTCTCTCTCACAAATCAACCAATTTACAACTATAAAAAAGCAACGACAGCCAAGCTGGGGCCACTAGAGCTCAGGGGAAGAGGAGGAGAGACCTAGGAGTACATGAAGGTGGGAGAAGCCACAATGAAAGAAGAAACCTCTCCATCTGTTTTGAATCCTGGCCATTTCCAGGCTGGAGCTGTTGAGTGTGTGGAGCAGGAGCTGGCAAAAGCTGCAGCTGTGCCCTTCGGAGGAAGTTGCTTGGAGGCAGCAGGGAAGAAGAGGGCCTTGGTGGCCCCCTGGTCAGCAATACCACTAATAGGGTTCCCGTGGACCCACATAGGACCAAGGAGCCACAACAAATGAAAAAAAGGAGCCACTCAGAGGCCGGTGAGTCATCACAAGGGACTGGAGCATGGCCCGTCCCATGAGAAGTGTTTGGAGCACAGGCGGTGGGGGAGAGAGGCCCACCAGGAGAACACGGGGCACAACAAGGACAGCTGATCTGCCACCAATCAGCATAGGACCAGTCAGAGGAGACTGGTCAGGAATATGGAATTGCACGGGGTACAGCTTGATGAAAAGACTCAGACCCAGAGCAGTGTTTCTATACAACCCAGGAGCAGCGGGTCTCCAGAGAGTCAGAAGTACCTATAAGGTCAGCCATTAAAACCTGAACTGCACAAAAAGCCTTCCCCAGGGAATCAGCAGCAAAGCAGCAATTTAGCTCAACCACAGAGCTCAAGTACTGGTCCCCACAGGAAGTTCCCCCACTTTAGAAGTAAGCAAAGGACAACAAATTAGTTCCAGCACAGTGTTTAAGTAGTGGGAACAGCAAATAATCCAACATAGAACTGAAAGAAAAAACAAAGTACCCACTGGGGCCCGCCCAGGGTGCTGAGGCATGGATCCAGGGACTGGACCCTCTGCTCAGAACCAGGCATGCCACCAGTGCCATGGGGCCTGCCTGGAGCCCTGAGGCATGGAGCCAGGAGCCACCAGCAACTAGGTAAGGAGCATGCCAAAAACGTCTCCTCTGTGTGGGTGGCCCACCAAAGCCACCACAATAACCGTGGCTGCCATGAAAGCAGCTAGATATCACAACCACTGTGCAAATGGTCTGCCAGCCACTGGAGTGCACTGACACAAGAAGAGTCACCAGCAGAGACCAAAAAAAGAAGAGGATGTCTCTCTCCACAAAGCCCATTCCAGAGTGACGGAAGAAGCATCTGCTTTATGATAATACTGGGGGACCTGATCACATCTCTCAGCATTGGACAGATCATCTATGCAACAAATCAACAGAGTAACCATTACTCTTTCAGAAGGAGAGAAAAAAATCTAGGGTTATCAGAGGTGGGGGCGGGGAGGGAGCGGGGGTTGGGGAAGAGATTGGACAAGGGGCATAAAGAAGAAGAACGATTTGTAATGATATATATACAAGTAATATTGATTTGATCAACATATGTCAACATTGAACCCCCAAAATATGTATAATCAATTGTGATTCAATAAAAATTTAAAAGAAAATACAATAACTGAACTGAATACCCATGGAAGCAAAGAATACTGCTAATGACCAAAGGAACTTCAAAGAAAGCATACACTGTTTTCAGTAATCACACTGACATGATATTATTAACATTGCTACTCTAAAACTCTTTTATATGTGTAGTAGACAAGGTAAATAAGTAATTGTGTTGATGTCATTAGGAACTAGTATGTTCAGCATTAGGAGAAAAAAGCATAAGTATGAAATGAATAGGTTGGGTAAGAATTGGAAATATCAGTATGAATCCACGGTGACTTTTTTTTTTTTTAAAAAAAGGCCCAGAATGACACACAACAGCAACAAGCACCCCAGCACCCACCAGCAGTTTCCACGTGAAGACTGGGCTGCCTGCAGAAACAGCAGTTCCCAGGCTCAGTCAGCACATGCACAGGACAATCCCTGAATGTCTCATACGGCAGAAAACAAGTAAGTTATTAAAGACTACTGGGTGTCCACTGGCCAAAGACGGGACGATCAGAACGTCAAAAAGAATAATGATTCCAACAGATTAAAACCTATCGAATACGTTAAAAATCCTTGGTTCATAATGATACCAGAACAAAACAAAAATTTCACTGGTTGTCTTGGAGGATGATAGAGAACTAATGCAATATCCTGAAAAGTGAACATAAAGATTAGTACTCAAGTATTCACCCACTTCTCCTGAACAAACATGCAACCAAACGTGGACAAGGCAGTTTGGTATTTTTACAGATGAATCCCAGCAAATAAATGTAAAAAGAATGATAGAATATTATCACTTTACAATCCCAGTGAAACGATGTATCTAAACATTGATCATTCAGCCATTAAGTGAAAGGCTGGCAAGGAGGTGAATAACAACGGATGAGACCACTGATGCATCTTAACAGCATAAAAAGAGATGCTCGGCCATCATGTGCCTCCTGTTGTAACTGGACAGGAAGTGCACAAGAAAGATGCTTACCAAAAATCAAACCGAGATTTGTTGCAGCCTCCAGATCTAATTATGGGCTTATAGGAAATAAAAGGCAAAGGGCACACATTATAGCTAGCCAAATCCAGAAAGCAGGAAATTCTATAGGACAGATGACCTATGCATTAGTCAGCTAAGGGCTGCCATAATGAAGTGCCACAGACTAGGCAGCTTAAATAAGAGAGACTTGTTTTCTCACACTTCTGGAGGCTAGAAGTTCAAGTGTTGGCAGGGTTGGCTTTATTCTGAAGCCTCTTTCCTGGGCTTGCATCTGGCTACCTTCTCATGTCTTCACATGGTCTCCTCTGTGTGCACATCTGTGCCTTAATCTCTTCTTATAAGGACACCTGTCGTACTGCATTAGGGCCCACCCTAATGACCTCATTTTAACTTGATTACCACTATAAAGGCCCTGTCTTCAGATACAGTCATATTCTGAGGTCCTGGGGGTTAGGGACAACAACATATGAATTTTGGGGGGCACACAATTTGTCCCATAACACCTAGTTTCATGAATGAATAAACGATAAAAAGAAGCAGGTAGGAGGAATCTATGAAGTTAAGAAAGACTCAACAAGACATCAACTGAGTGTGGCGTGGGCCTTGCTGAATATTCAACACACAGCTGTGCAGACACTCACAGAACAGCGAGAGGACATTCAAAACCAATGGGTACCAGGTGATATTAAGAAACAGTTAAATAGTTTTGGATGTAATAGCAGTATTGTGTTTATGCTTAAAAAAAAAAGTGTCCTTATCGTTCACAGATATAAACTTTATGAATGAAATGATGTGATGCACAGGATTTCCTTTAAATAAAAATTGTCAATAATAAAATGCTATTGGTTTTTACAAAAACTCACTAGTTACACCTCTTTTTAGGGATATATCTATTTAATAAAACTGAAAGTACAAGCATGATACAGTTTTCTTTGTTATCTCAATCACCCAGCTGTATCTTATAAACCAAGTCCCCCTTAATATATAACTTTGCAAAAAAGAGTCCTGGCATATTCAGGATGGACAAATGGTAAATGTACCTCACAATCTAAAACATGATAACAGCTTTTTCACCTGATGCCACCACAAACATCAACTTCTGCTTTACAGATGAAAACAGAAAACCGACAAGCAGTCTAGAAGGAAAACAAGGAAGTGTTTAGACAATTATGTTACTCTTAACATGTCAATCTTGCTTACATAAGATGACTTACTTATGGCTTACTAGGGGAAATTGGCTGTTAGGAATTTTAATAGCATGATAGTAAAAATCCTAAAATCAGCTGCATTTTTTAAGTCATAGAAACTGAAGTATAATTCTACAGATAGGATTAGATTTTTTTAAAAATTTAGAAAGAGAACCTGGAAGAAAGGGAAATTAAAAGTCTGCTGAAATCAAGAAAAGCAAAACAAAGTTTTGTTTTTCCTTTGTATTCTTAATTGGAATGTGACCAGGCCCACGTCTATAAATAACCAGTAACAGTCATTACCACATAAACTCTCCTGGGCTCTTGCTTCAAGGCAGGAGGGAGAAGGCCCTGAAAGGCCAACGCTATTGCTGACTACAACCAGAAGAGCCTAACAAATGACAAACACCACACAGTTAAAAGCATCAGTAAGTCGACTAGATGTCCTAAGCCTCCAAAACGGGGAGAACACCCACTCAGAGGTGAGCTGATGAGAGGCAGCCTGTTGTCCTTAGAAACATGTGCACACTCCACACAAACCAGGAGCTACTGATGTGGGGGCATGACTGGGAGCCCTCCAGCCACCTCCACCTAGAACTCTCACACAGGCTAAAATCAAAACTAGACCTCGGGGGACTGCCACGAGGACAGAGACACCAGCACAGATTTTGGCACTCACGTGGCACAGGAAACCTGGAACTCAAGAGGCCTCAAAAACAGAACTGTTCTATCAGGAAATAGAATGTAACTAATCTATGTGAAAGATAACATATTATGCCTAAGTTGGATTTATTCAGGAATGGAAGGTAATTTAACATTTTAAAATTAATTTGTGAGTTATCTTCGTTAAAAGAAAAAATAGAACATCATAATCATCTTGATAAAAAAGTACTGACAAAATTCAATAGCCATTCATTCATTATTTTTTTTAAGGAAAATACTTAAATCTGATAAAGAATTCCTACAAAAATACTACATAAATTCATGCTTAAGGTGACATATTGAAAGGTTGATCCTGATTTCAGGAACAAGAAAAGGATTCCACTTACTACTTGTATTCAACACCATACTGAACGTCGTACCCAGTTATCACAAGACAAGAAAAAGAAATAAAAAGTGTAAGAATTGGAATGGCAGACATAGAACTGTCATCTGGCTATGGCATTATGGTATATGTAGAAAAATCCAAAAGAATCCAAAAACTTTACAATTAACATGGATTTAAGAAGGTCACTGGATTTAAAGTCAACTGCAATTGTAACCAAAAGCACAATCCATGAAAGAAAAAATTGATGAAATGGATTTTATCAAAATTTTTAAATCCTGCTCTGTGACCCATGGCTCACTCGGGAGAGTGTTGTACTGATAACACCAAGGCCACGGGTTCGGATCCCATATAGGGATAGCCAGTTGGCTCACTGGGTGAGCGTGGTGTTGACAACACCAAGTCAAGGGATAAGATCCGCTTACGGTCATCTTTTAAAAAAAAGAAAAAGAAAAGAAAATGAAAGACAAGCCACAGACTGGGAGAAAAATCTTCAAAAAATGTATCTGGTGATAAAGGACCAATATCAAAATACACAGAGTATTCTTAAAACTCCACAGTAAGAAACAATTCAATTAGAAAATGGGCGAAAGATCCGAGCAGACATCTCATCGCAGAAGATACACAGATGGCAAATAAGCACATGAAAAGTTGCTTAACATAACACGTCGTCAGAGAACTCCAAATTAAAACAATAATGAGATACCACTATACACCTATTAGAATGGCTGAAATTTGAAACACTGACAACACCAAACGCTGGTGAGGATGTGGAGCAACAGGAGCTCTCTCATTCACTGCTGATGGAGTGCAGAATGCTGCTGCCACCATGGAAGGCAGTTTGGTGGCTTATTACAAAACTAACCACACGCTTACCATTTGATCCAGCAATCACAATCCTTGGTATTCACCCAAATGAACTGAAAACTTATGTCCACATAAAAATCTGCACACAGATATTTACAGCAGCTTTATTCATAATTGCTAAAACTTGGAAGCAACCAAGATGTCCTTCTAGAGGTGAATGAATAATAGACTGCAAGACACCCAGACAACAGAATATTAACTCAGTGCTAAAAAGAAATGAACTATTGAGCCACAAAAAGAATGGAGTAACCTTAAGTACATATTACCAAGTGAGAGAAACCAATCTGAAAAGTCTACATAATGTATGAGTCCAAGGATATGACACTCTGGAAAAGGCAAAACTATGGAGACAGTAAAAAGACCAATGGTTGTGAGAGGTTTGGGGAAGAAAAGGAGGGATGAATAGGGGGAGCACAGGAGATTTTTAGGACAGTGAAACTACTCTGTGTGATACAGTAATGATGGCCACATCATCATACATTTGTCAAAACACACAGAATGTAGAACACAGAGTACATTCTAATGTACTCTTAGGTGAACAATGCACTTTCGTTAATAAAAAGGTACCAACATTGGTTTATCAGTTGTAACAAATGTACCACACTAATAAAAATGTAAATAATAGGGGAAACCATATTTTAAATACCAGCAACAGGCAAACATAATATGACATTTTAAAAACAATATCATTAAGAGCCGGCCCGTGGGTCACTCGGGAGAGTGTGTGCTGACAACACCACATCAAAGGTTAAGATCCCCTTACCGGTCATCTTTTAAAAACAAACAAACACTTAATATAATTCTCTCAAGGTCCATCCATGTTGTTGCAAATGGCAGTATTTCATTCGTTTTTATAGCTGAGTAGTATTCCATTGTGTAGATGTACCACATTTTCCGTATCCACTCATCCGATGATGGACATTTGGGCTGGTTCCAACTCTTGGCTATTGCAAAGAGTGCTGCAATGAACATTGGGGAACAGGTACACCTTCGACTTGAGTCAGGCACAGAAAGAGAAATACCACATGTTCTCACTTATTGGTGGGAGCTAAAAATAAATAAATAAGTTCATATACACACACACACACAAAAAAAAAAGACGGGGGGGGGAAGAAGACATAACAACTACAATTCCTTGAAGTTGATACGACAAGCAAACAGAAAGGACATTGTTGGGTGGGAGGGGGGAGATGGAGGAGGGAGGGAGGTTTCGGTAATGGGCCACAATAAACAAACACGTTGTATATCGACAAAATAAAATTAAAAACAAAACAAAACAAACAAAAAAACAGTACCATTAAAAAACATCAAATAACAAAATGTGTAAGACCTTTATAATGAAAACTACAAAGCAATATTGAGAGAAATTAAAGGAGATCCAAATATATAGAACTATATACACTATGTTCATAAATTGAAAGACTCAATACTAAGAGGTCATTTCTCCAAAAATCATACTATAGATCCAAAACTGCAACCAAATTCCCAGCACATTGTTGTTCTTTTCCCCCAGAAATTGACAAATTATAAAAATTCATATGGAAATGAAAAAGTCAAAGAATAGCTAAGGAAATCTTGAAGAAGGACTGTAATGCTGGAGAGCTTAATAGAATCAAGACTTGCTAAAGCTTCAGTCATTAAGAACCACAGTATTGGCCCAAGGATAAAACAAACATGCACACAAAAAACAGCAACCAAGGAAACAGAATGGAGTCCAGATCTAAAAACAGATCCATGCACATAAAGTCACTTGATTTATGACCAGTGTGGCACTCCAGAGCAACAGGGAATAGTTGACCGCAATTAATGGTGCTGGGTCAACTGGTTACATATATGAAAAAATGTACCTTGACCTCTACTTCACATCATACACAAAAATCAATTCCAGATGGATCACAGAAGTGAGTGAGAAAGATAACACAATACTTTAAAAGTAAATGTAGAACATCTTGTGTTGTAGGAGTAGACAAAGATTTCTTAAGCAAAACACAAAAAGCACTAGACATGATGGAAAAATAATTCATAAACTGGAATGTACTAAAGTTAAGAATGTCAGGGACTTCTGCTTCCAGCCAGGTAGGAGTAACTGATACAAAACTTGCTTTCTCACCAAAACAATTAAAATATAGCAGATGGCAGCAGAGGACTGTGATTCCGGGGAGGAGAGAGAGGAGTTGCTTCCTCTACCAAGGAGTACTTTTCAGATGGCGGCCCAGGAAGGGGGAACCTAAGCAAAGCAGGTGGTCTTGCTAAGTTAAGGAGGCAGATATTAGAATTCGGGAAAAATGGGTCAGCTCAAATTTGTAAGGTAAAGTTCTGGAAAGGAGGGAGCTACTCAGAGAAAAATCTACTAAAAATATATAACAAGTTATCAGTATCAGTGTAAGTTCTGCTCCCCCAACCTTGTTTTCACTTTTAATAGTTTCTTATGACTCTTCCTTTATGTTTCTTTATGTATATATAAGCAAATACAAATACACATTATTTTCTGTGGAGCATGCATAAAGCAAATGTACTTCATGGGGCCTGGTTTTCTAAAGCCTTGCAGTTTCAAATATTGACCTCGCAAAGGACAGGAAATTTTCCCCAGCCTATATGGTCTCTGTTGTAAGATAAAGAATTGTAACACAGCAAGGTTGCTGGCTCAAAGACAGGTTACTGATTGATATGTAAAGACACTGGGAAATTGCTGTAAGAGGAGAATGTTTGCTAAAATCAAGCTTTTGTTGCAAATTGCATTATGGAATGTGACCTTGCCTGTCTTACTGAATGTTACCAGTTTCTATTGTTAAACTTGTTAAACTGTACTTAGCAAAAACCCCACCTATGTTCTTCCTGGAACTTCCTGGTCTGGAGAATAAATGCAGGAAGAGAACCTCAATTTCTGGTTAATTTCCCAAATGGAAGGAATGCCTTGCTCTTGAGGGTTCCAGGAAATTAACCCCTTTTCAGGGCTTCTCACTGCTCAGAAGACACAGGCTTTGAGCAATCTTTGGCAACTCCATCACCCAGGGGAAAAGGGGTTACAAATCCATGGGAGGCAAAGCAACAATTTCCCCCCTTTTTTTACCCAAAAGGTAGCATACTGTACACTGCTCTGCACCTTACTCTTTCCAATTAACAACATATCTTGGAGATCGCTCCATTTTCCACAGAATGCGGCCTCTCCTTTTTAAGCTCCTTTAAGGCCACCTCTGGTTAGCAGCATGGCACAGAGAATGAACCACAGGCTAAGGGCCAGAAGCTATGGACACAACCCTGGGCACATTTACTTCCCATATCTTGGTATTGCCTTCCACAAAATGAGAATCTCAGTATGCTCCTTCCTCACAGAGTAGGTGTTTCACTCATAAATTAGATAACAAGCATGAACACATGTGGCATATGTATAAAAGGAGGTTACACATCAAAAGCACACCATGTTTACCTTCTGGACTCTTTACTTTAGACACCTGTTCTCTTCTCTGTAGGAGTCACTTTGGCCTTGCCATAAGTTCTCTACTAGACTGTAAGACCTTTCTTAGCCCAAAAAAAAAAAAAAAAAATCACTTGAAAAAAGCTCCTTCCCAACACTGCTTATGTAGTTACACATGAATATAACCAGTCATCCTAGCAGTGGCCACCATTCTTGCATCCTTGCATTCTTGCCAGAGAAAGCAAGGTCTGAGCAGGCACTCATGCTGCTGACAAGGAGCCAGCCCCAAAGGGTCACTCTCTATCCACTATCCCAAGGTCCCCAAGCAGCCACCATGCTCCTGCTGTGATACATGCTCTGTGACAAGAGGACAGCACCAAGGGCAGCATGACAATGTCTAGGGGATGTGGAAAGAAAAATAAAAGGAATAAAGCAAGATGTGGCTCAACAGCAAGAAGCAGGAGAGAGAAAATGTTCTCACTTTGAGTTCACTTTAATGTGCTCCTAAAACTCAACCTGTGACTGAAAATTGTTACCATCTCTGCTTCTGGCCCAAATAATGGGAATGACAATGTTGTCTATATTTTATTGTTTTAAAGAATACATACCAAAGAGTTTCTTTTTGTTGTTGTTTCCATTCTGCATTAATGGCTAAGTCCACAGTAACTTTCTGTATGCAAGTCCCTCTAACAAAGTCTATACTTTAGACATGAAAAGCTCGTTCACTTACCATGATCATCAAGGAGAATATTCTCAGGCTTTAAGTCTCTGCAAGGAAAGAAACAACAAAAAGCTCAGTTCTTCAGAAGTTGACACTGTGATTCCTGAGCACCCAACAGAAATAACCACAGATGTGTCTACAGTAGTGAGCCTCAGGGAGTCCCTCGAGTCGCCACATGGCAAGACAAGACTTCTACACAATTCCTCTCAACGAATGGCTTACACATGATGACAGTGTGAAATGAGCTGCTTGGTACAGTGGGATGTGAAGACAATTCAGGGATTAAATGTGCAGCCCAGCTGTGAGGAGAGCAATTATTCCTTAACGAACATGGCTCAATTTGTCTTAACATTAATAGACACACAGACAAAAAAAGAAAGATACAACAATCACAATAATTCCTTAAACTTTCAAAAGGAGAGAACAGAACTAAGGACACCAGAGGTGGGAAAAGGGGGCGGAGTTAGGAGAAATTGGTAAAGGGCCACAGAAAAAAGTTTACATTGTATATTGATTTTAAAAAACAAACAAACAAAAAAAGATGTTTCTAGCCAAAACAAAATAATAATAATAATATTTTTTTTTAAGTTTCAACAACTGAAAATGTCCCATATTAGAAGACCTCAGTTTGGGGGTCAGGCAGATACGATTCAAATCTCGGCTGTGTGCCCTTAACCTGTCTGAGCCTTAGTGTCTTCTCCTGTGCAATGGAGAGGTCCTGCTTGCCACACTTCATGGGGTCACTGCAGGGTCTGGCTGAGATCATGTCCCAGCACATAATAAACAGCCGTTACTGTCATCTGAAGCTCACTGTGAAGGTACAGGGATGCCACAACTTCTAATAATTTTAAATCGTAAAGACTAAAATATCTTAAATATAATAATTCAAGTTACTTATTCATTTTTTCCCTTTCAGAGAAAAAATATATTTTAAAGGACTTGTATTTAACTCTGATTCACGTGTGGCCCCAGCACAACATTCAGCTTCCCTGAGCATTACCCGCCAATCTGCAGACACATCACTAGAACCCAGGAGGAGGTCTAAAGGCAGCAGAGCAGAACAATCGCCCCAGAAATAACGCGAGAGCAACTAGGGAAGCAGATGGGAACAAAGGGCGATGCGGAGAACCTAGGCCGGCACTCCCCAGCAAGCTCAGACTCAGTCACTGAGAGATCCTCGGCTCAGCAACCACAACCCCAGCGCGACAGGAAGGCCTCTGCCTGGGAGCTCGTGTGGATGCGAGCATGCGCACATGGGCAGCTGCACAGGCATGACCTCCGGGAAGACGCCCGGGGAGAGGGGCTGGGGGGCCGGTGGAGGCCCCTGTCTTCTGTGCTGTTTGCGTTTTCTATCCAAGGGCTCCTGTCCTGCGCTATGTGGACGGTGGGACGACGAGCATTTTTGTTTTTTCCTTTATTCTTTTCTGTAGTAAAAAAATCCAATAAATGTTATCGAAAACTAAGCAACCCTTCTTGACATGGAATTTCCACTGCCGCCTTGACTATCCAGTCCTACGGTCAACATCAACAGAATACATGCCCACCCCTCTTACTTTACGTGTCTCATAGGACCACCTGAAACCTCACTGCTCAAAGTGTCCGGCATTGCTGTGGAGCTGGTCAGAATGCAAGCCTTGGGCCCAACCAGACCCAGGCTCCATCTGGCCCTCGAGGCTGGGCAGAGTGTAGGAAGCCCAGCCCTAACCCCGTCCCTCCAGTTCTACATTCAGCTGTTGCAATCAGCTGCAGGGGCTCTTGCTCTAAGAAGTACTTATATATATTTCACATAATAATAATAAGAGTAGTAGTAATATCAGCTAACTCACTGAATGCTCACTATATGCCAAGACTTGTGCATTCTACGTGTACTATCGCCTGTAACTCTCACAAAAAATCTTCAGTGTAGGTATAGACAAGAAAGGTACGCTCTTGAGGTGCAGTGAAGTTGATCAGGTCTCACAAATGCTAGATGACAAGCTAGGACAAATCCCAAAGTCACCCCGACTCATGCCCATCCCCTACTGCACACTGGGTTTATGTTAGTAAACAAGCACCACGGCTTTGGGCTGCAAAGTGTTCTCGTTTCTTGAAACTTCCCCCTAAAACTACTTCTCCAGGCTTTAAATTAACTTAACAGTTCTCTTCAATCTTCCTCCAAGCATGGGCACAGGGTGCATATTAGAGGGGACACCAGATGTCACATCAGGAGGCCAGGACATCAGCTTCATCTCAGGCCAAGTCACTCCACCCCCTTGGGCTCAGTTTCCTCAACTGTCAAGTGAAGGCTTTACTAGACAAACTTTTTTTTGGTTTCTTTTGGCTTGAAAAGTGATGATCTAATCACAATTTTAAGCCAGGAAAACTAACTTTAGCATTTACACGAGGGTCTGATCAGAGGGCTTAAGGAACAGGAAATAACGTTGTCTTCTTACTTTTTTACAGCTAACCCCCCCACGCTGTCTTCCTGGCTTGTATGTACCTTGTACGGACTCTTGTGGTCTCAGGCCGTTGAAAGGTCATCCTACACCTCCAGTGTTCTGGCTGGGCAGCAGCTCACTTTGCTGGCTCTGTGCTCCTTCTCTTCCTGTTACAAAAATTCTTTCCCTTCTGGATTCCATTGTTCAACCTATTATTGACTCTTGAATTAATCATGAGATGGCAAAATTCAAGATAATCTCTGGAGAGGAGGTGTTGACCCGCTGCCTGGTGCACAGCTCATCTGTTGCCTGCTCCTTCCTCATCCTGGCCATGTCTGCCATGCCTGCCATCCCTGTGACGCAGCCCTGTCACGCAAGGTGCTGTTTTCCACCACTGCCTCACTCCTGAGGTCACTGGTCCTGCCAGTTAGCCAGCCTCTCTTAGGGAGCGAGACTGTGCACAGACAGATAAGAATCAGACTGCACAGGAATCGCTTTGCATCAATATGGTGGACAATCTGCTTGGCACAATTTGGGAATAATGTGAAGAGAATTGCACAGATTGGCACAAGCACTCTGATGTAACTGCAACTTTAGTGTGGCCTGGATATTTAGAACATGGTCTTGAAAAATAGCTCTGCTCCAGTCAAAAGGCATTGAGAGCACTGGGGTAGGGAGGAAAGGAAGCCAAGGCAGACAGTAGCTCTGCTCCCTCCCCAGTGTTCTCTCAAATGGTCTTGACTAAGGGAATCGGCTCAGCAGGGTCAGGGCAAGACTCTAAGGTCAGAGTCAATCAGAGGCCCCTTTCCAGAGACAGCCAGACAGCCAGAGAGCCAGCAGGAAATGGGTTTGTCAGCTACTACTGTGTTTAGAGAAGCAGACAGCAAGAGGCAGAAATTTCCAGGGGAAGAAGGTGGCTCACATCCTGGTGAACAGTTCTTATAAACATTGAAATCTGCCATTCTTTACATTAATTTTAAAAGTTTCAGAAAGGGTAGAAAACAAAAGAACCTATCCTTCAAAGCACTCCTTGTAAATTATAACTAGGTCTTCATTTACATGTTCACTTGCATACAGCTAGCTCTTCTGTGCTACTAGATCAAAAGCTTCCTGAGGGCAAGGACTGTGTCTGTTTTGCTCCCCAGAGTGTGTTCACATGGCTCAGGATCCGGTATACATCTGGGACTCCATGTGTTTCTTGAATGAACATGTGAACCTTTCGGCTACCAATAAACCTAATGTGATAGCAGTACTCTGTACTGTCTAATGGCCTGAATGACCCAGCTTGCTGGTCCAAGTCTGAGAGGCCCAAGCTCACCACTCCTCCCTTCTCACACTATTCTCCTGCACATCACACTCCCTTCTCCTTCTTACAGTGGGGAAGATGTCATCTGCTCTTAAATCCACAATCCATTCACTAGAAAAGGAAACCCAGTGCACAGATAAACATCCACTTCTTTTAAGTAAAATTTCTAATGATATTCTCTCTTGATTATTTTCAACTATAGCATTCCAGATGGGTAAACATTTCATGGTTTGCATCTTATCTAATACAGGAAGGGTCAAGTTTCTTCAGAAATGAACACTCCAATGAGACTGCCAGCGAAGAGTTCAGGTTTCCCCTTTTGTTACAGAAGAGGACAGAATGCTAGACCTCCTTTGGGTACCTTGTCCCCCAACTCTCTCTCTGCTCTGTGAGTGGATTCATGATCCTGACCTCACAAGACTACGGGGAAGATGAAATGACAATGCATGCCAAAGTGCTCTGAGAATGCACATGAATGTTGTTGGTGTTGATTCTGACCACCTCTAGCAGCATTTCATTATTCACATCACAGTGTGTGGCTTTCTTTAAACACACTGATGCATGGAAAAAAAATAAAAGGGCATGCACCACAAGCTTAACTGGTTCATGTCTGAGCTCAGACTCTGCAGAGACCATCCTGATGGAGCAATTGCTTTCTGGTTGTTTACATTAACAGACGCTGTGTAACCACACAGAGGCAAGCCAGCTCCAGCTCACAGGAGAGGACAGGTGGGGAGTGCATCCAGCACACAGGAGGTCATGACTTTGACAGTCCCCACTGACGTGCTATTTGCAGAAAACAGGTGCCACAAGAGAGACATCACACTGAACACACTGCCACTCCCGAAGTGGTGGACTGACTCCTGCCTCCTGCCTTAAGTAAAGTTATATCTTAAAAAATCCAAAACCCTTCCTAAAAGTCAGCCTAATCACTTTGAATCTCACATATCCATCTCACTGCGTAACATCACTCTCTCAGAACAAAAAGGTGATTCTTGATCCTTCAAAACACTACCTGTCAGCTCTTTCCTCGCTTCCATGAGCAGTGCAGGGTCCACATACATTTATAACTAACAAAAGAAGCCACAATTTTTATAAGTACAGTGTCAGAGAAACTCCTGGCCTGAACCCTGTGAGAGACCATCTAAATTTACTTTTAGTACAAGTGAAATATCTTTCAGCATTTGATAAGTCTACAAATAATTATCCTACATTCCACAATCACTTTATAAGTTTGTAGACTTATTTGCAAAAGATTACACAAAGTTGACAATGCACAGACATGTCTTGTTAAGGTTCTGGATTATAAACTCTACTTCCACAAAGATAAAGCAAAATAATTAATTCAATGGTTAAGAAAAGCAGCAAAATTTAACTCCCAAATTGAGAACTGGCCTGGTAACCTAAACAATCCACACAAAGAGAGAATGCAAAACAGTGCCAAACCTGAGTAAGTGCATAACAACTGAAGTCCTTATTTATCCACTAAATATCTGAAATTGGTATCAGTTAGAAATTATAACCTCCATATTCCTAAAGATAAAAGAATTACAAAAACAGGCTTGACCCTCTATTATACAAACTCCAGCTTCTGCCTGATAGTGACATCGAGGACAACTTATGATGTTAGGGGGTGCAGGGGGCCTTCATGACATTAATCTGAAATTGCTTTTTCTCTGTACTCATTGTATATATCTACAAACAGCATTTTTAAAAGTCGTTTGAAACTCCAGAGGCAACAATTTCCTTTTAGACTTTTGCATGATAAGCAGGCACAAATGTGTCACAGAGAAGTTTGAGAGTGAAAGCACTCGGTTGGACTGAAATAGATGCACATTTGTCTTGCTGTTTTGTTTTACATGAAGGGCTGACTTCCTAGATCAGGAACGGCTGTGCACTGAGAAGTGTGACACTTGTGTTCTCTCAAGACCCTCTCCCCATACAAACACTTTATTTCATTCATTTGCTTTTTTCCTTTGACCACCTGAGATCTGAGCATTTGCTTTTTTTTCCATTGAATATTTTAGACAAAGTGTGTTACAGGTAGAGGTATCTGAGGGTATGACACAAACTACTACAGCCCCCAAACCACACAACCTCCGCCACCAACACCATGCACCCCTGCTCCCTGCTTCTAGCCCCTGGAGTGTTCCTGACACAGGAAGTCTGGCCCTCCTTTTGTGACTTGTTAATCTGTTTCAGGCATTTCATCTAAACAAATGGAGGAGGATTCTAGAGAAAAAAAAAGACAGAATACTCCGGGAAAACAATGCTCAGGATAAAAGGCCCTGTGTAACACTGTGGCGTGAACTAACTTCCTAATCTCTTCTCCATGTAAATGACAGGTGCTAAAGGGCACAGCCCAGGGCCTGGGAGGCCACAGAGAGCCTGCACATTGCTCCTCCTCCTGGCCTCCTGACGAGCCTCAGTTCAGGGGACTGCCCTGCCCGCTTCGTCCAGGTCTCTCTCCTGGAAGAGCCAGCCCTTCTCCTTCCCCCGCTCTCATCTTGGTAATCTTTCTGAGCTCCAGGTTAAGTCCTAGCTCCCCCAGGAAGCCTCCCATGATGAGGCCTGGGCCTCATTTAAAGCCTGAATCCTAGGAAGAATCTCAGGCATATTCCACTTAATTGCCCACAAAGTACAGGTATCACCTGGGCAGACTCCTGAGCTGTGCTGCAGCATCTGCCCCAGAGCTTCCAGGGGAGGCCCAGGCTTCACAGCTGTACTTCCCCTCACCACACCCCAGGCAACTGTGCTTCTCCAGGTAGATCCCTGGGGACAGTGAGGTGGCCTGAGGTTTACAATTCTGATTGGTAACATCTTGTTTGCTAACGATTGCTTGAAGCCCCTGCCTAAATGCCTCAGACAGATATTCCTCCTCGTTCCTGACCTTCAGACTGCTGAAAAATTAAAGCATTTTTATCTGTACTGCAATAGGGAAGATCATCTTTCTGGAACCTGGTTTGATAAAAATGGTGAAGTGGCAATCTCTCAAAACAGGAAAGGACGCAAAAAACCTTTCCTTGGAGGCACGCAAGTGAGGTTTTAAGAGGTCCTTGGAAAAAGGGGGGCACTATTAGAAGCTTAAAGCCACCAGTCATTCATTCAACAAATACTTAGTGATAACTGCGGATGGCAAGTACTGTGGACACAGCGGTGGACAGGCAGACATGGGCCAGCACATAATGAGTGCAGGTGACTGTGTCTTGCCTCAACCTGGAGGGCAAGTGAGAGCCAAGGTTAAAGGATGGGGGAAGTGGCAATACTCTAGCCAATCCGGTAATTCATCTTAAGACTGTAGGCAAGCACGGGGGGCTTAACTGTAACCACCTGTAAAACTGTGACTTACTCCAGGAGCAATGTAGGAATCAAAACTCCTACAGGTTTGTTCCATGCTTCAGAGCCACAAGACTCACTCTAAGTAACAGTGCCAAGGGATCCTCAATTCAGACGACTCCCTTTATCTCTAGAGGAATCTTGCCAGGGCAGCAATCCACCCCTTGCTCAATGACTCAAGGTGGGACCATGTCAACCCCAAAGCTGCACCTGGTATCTGGTCCTCTGCAGATATTTAACTTGCCTATGGGACATGTAAGACAAAGGAAAGTCGGAAAGCCCATCAGAATAGGGATAAGTAAGATCGAGGACTTCTAAGACGCTCACAGTGTGGCATGGCCTGCTCGAGAGAAGACAACTACGGAGTACTGTGGGGACACTGGAGAGGGAGCGTGCACTCTGCTCCCAGGAAGTGGGACATCACTAGGCTAACTCTGGAAAGACAAGCAGGAGTTTCTCATAATGACAGGAGACAGGATGAGAGGCTGCAGTGAAGAAGGGCACCCAGCAGAGGACAAGCACGTGAAAAGGTGCAGAGACCTGAGGACACATGAGGCATCCTGGAAAAGGCAAATACGCTCATATAACAGGGTAGAGGGTCCCATGTGGGAGCAGCAGGACACAAAAGAGGCTGGAGAAGTAAGTGGGGAGCCTCATCATAAAGGGTCACAAGGGCCTGGCTTACAAGGTGACAAGGGAGACACTACTGGGTCCCAGAGCGGGGTGATATGACAGGATCAGAACTGCATTCACAAAGACCTTGTCAGCAACCTCTTGGAAAAGGACTGGGGCAAGACTCTGTCAAGGAGACCCATCAAGTTTCTACCTGCCAGCCGACCTAAGGAAGACAGGAAATAAGCCTGTAGCCCCAGAAAATATGGTGACCAACTGGATGGGGAGGGGGAGGGCAAGAGATATACAGGCCCCTCTGGACTCTAGCCAAAAGGTTGAGACCAGGAATATCTATTAGAGAATGATCTGCACATAACTAGCAGATGAACCCACACAAGGGAATGAATGAAACAGCCCAGGGAGAGTGACTAAGAAGAGACCAGGAATGCCAGCATTTAAGGGATAAATGGAGGAACTGTTTTTCCTAAAACATAACATACTGATTACAACAAACTATTAAGTTTAATTTGATTTTCTTTACTGAATTTGAAGATGAAAAAAAAAAGAAAGAATATATTATTTTAAGAAATTTGTTATGTTATTTTGGTGGGACACACTGAACATCCTTATTAGAACTGTCAAATTATCTAAGAATCTTGGAAATAGGCTCTTCTCGTGCTTATGTGAGTAGCACTATCTTTATTTGATCAGTAAACTTCTGCTTCAAAAAGACAATTTATTAGAGATTAAAGAGAAACTGAAAAGAAAACCAAGGCCACCTCTGATTGGCCCTGTTTGCAGTGTGCGTGACCACCAAGGGGTTCTCAGCTGCTCTCCTGCCCAGCCCCTAGGTGGCCAGTGTGAGATGGGGGAAGCCGAGGGCCCGGGAGGAGCAGGCTTTGAGGCTCACAGGCTCCAGCAGGTAGCACCATTCTTACCTGTATACAATCCTTTCCCTCTGCAAATCTTCCAAGCCACAACACAGCTCTGCAGCATAGAAAACAGCTCTCTGCTCATCAAAGCCGGGACTGCCCAGGTTGTAAATGTGAAACTTCAAATCCCCTCCATTCATAATGGTTAGCACCAAACACAAGGCATCTTTGGTTTCATAAGTGTAGGCTAAACTAACCTAAAGACAACATCATAAAAAACAAAGCACAAAAAAGCCCTGCTCATTCCTTGGTAATTTACTCTATTTGCTAAAAATATTTCCATAATCCACGTTGGATTTATAATTAGAACACCCAGGGCTGGCTGGTTAGCTCAGTTGGTTAGAGCACGGTGTTACAACACCAAGGTCAAGGGTTCCGATCCCCTTAACCAGCCAAATTCCAAAAATAAATAAATAAATAAATAAATAAATTTCGAGCACTCAAATAATATATGCTTTAGAGAAATGTATACCGTGTGAAACGTACCTCTTGGATCTTTAACCTACGGAAGGTCTTACCGCAGCTCTGTATCAAAAGGAGAGAACTTTCTATGTCTAAGTGAATAGGTGGCAAAACTTCACAAAGACACTTCAGATTACAATTCCTCCAACTGTGCTCTAGTCATTTGCGCACCAACATTCTGTACATCAGTAGCACCTGCATTCAGCATTCAAGTTACACCCCCACCAGCAGTGCAAGAGATGTCCTGCTTTCCCACATCCTTCCAACACTTTGTATTGTCAATCTTTTTAGTTCGAGCTATCCTGATGGAGGTATAGAGGTATCTTATTGTGATTTTAATCTCCATTTCTTGGTATACGCAAATATATAAGACACTTTTCTTACACTTTTTCATATAGTTAGTAACCACTTGTATCCTCTTTTGTAAAATGCCTGTTTAAGTTTTTGCTCACTTCTCTATTGGTTTGTATGTCAATTCTCTCTCTCTCTCTCACACACACACACACACACACACACACGCACATGCACACACACACGCACACACACACACACACATATCCTACTGGGATTTTAACTGGGACTGCATTCAACTCATTTAATCTACAGATCAACTGGGGAGAACTGCATCTTCATAGCACTGAGTCTTCCAATTTGGGGGCATGGTCTCCCTCGTTTATTTGGGCCTTCTTTAATTTCTTGTAATAGCATTTTATAGTTCTCAGTTTAGAAGTCTTGGTCAATTTTGTTGTATCTTTGCTTAGACTTAGATGTTTCTTGATGGTATCAATAAAATGTCCATTTTCTTTCTTCTTTTTTTTTTTCGGGCAGTTGGCCAGTATGGGGATCCAAACCTTTGACCTTCGTGTTACCAACACTGCACTGTAACCAACTGAACTAACCAGCAGCCCAAATGTCTATTTTCTAATTGTTTGCATCTGATTCACATCCTTATCCCTTGCTAAATCCTCAGTTGGTTATCTAGAAAGTCTGGGACTATCTCCACATACAATCATGTTGTTTGAAAATAATGACTGTTTTTACCTCTTTTTCTTCTTTCTCTAACCTGAGTTGCTTTCACCTTTCCCCCTATCTTACTGCACTGGCTAGAAACTCCAATTTAATGCTGAATAGGAATGGTGACAGCACGTATCCCAGTTTCATTCCAGATCTCATGGGAAAACTTTCAATATTTCCACATTAAGTATGATGTGTGCTAGAGATTTTTTAAAGAAAGTTTCCTTCTATGCCTGGCTCGCTTATAGAATTTTTAATCATGACGTAGGATTAAATTTTATTAAAAGATTTTCCTGCACCTACTGAGACGACTGTATGTTTTTTCCCTTTATTTTAGCAATGCAATTTAATTTAAATTAGCTGGTTTCCATTCCTAGAATAAATCCAACTTGGTCACAATGTATTAAAACAGTAAGAAAGAAAATACCAGTTGCAGGTAGAGGGGGAGAGCGCTGAGTACAGGGGAGAGGAGGGGACGAGGTGTTCAAGGAGGCCCTGCTGCCCACTGTGGTCATGGGCTGGCATGGAACACACCAGAGTTATACCTCAGGAATTTCTCACTAGTCCTTCCTTTGAATTAACAAGGACCCCTTACTTTCTCTCCTCTTGTGAATATTCATTTGATATTCACTCAATACATATTAAAATAATACTGCCTTGTTCTAGGGATTGGGCACACAGCTCTTCTCGTATCATAGTTCGTCAGGATATTGGGCAGGTGACAGATGACAAATGAATGAACACAAAGAAAACATCGGACAGACATAAAATTCCTGGAGGGAATGAGATCCAAGACAAGAAAAGAGGCAGCCACACTTCAGGGAGATGGCACGGCCAGGTCCCAGGCTTGATGTGGGAGAGGGTGGGGTGACAGAGGCTGCAAGAGCCAGGTCCCCCAGTGCCTCAGGCCAGAGCTGAGTCTAACTGTACTGTTAGTGTGATGGGCGGCCACTGGAGAGTTTTAATCAGAAAAGTGTATGACTAATTCAACTTTTCCAAAGACTGCCTGTACTGCTCCATGGAGAACAGATCGTGAGGGGCAAGAACCCAGGCAAAGGCAGGGAGTTCCAGGGAGAGGTGCTGCTGCCATGGGTTAGGGTGACAGTGGGGATGAACGTGACACAGCATGGGTCAGAATCCACTAATCAACTGTAAGCAGGGAGAAAAAAACAGAATCATAGAGGAAGAAAAATATCTGTCCTTGGGAGAGGCCAACAATACAGAAACCAAATTATTTAAATAGAATAAACTGTAACTACTTCTTATGTCTCTTTCACAAAGCTAGATGTGGATTCCTGGGTTTTGAAGTAGTTACATAAATACGTGCAAAGCAACTCCAAGATGAGCCCATTTTATTGAAGATTTTCATGATGCTGCATGTGAGACTGACAAATCATACACACGAACCCGTGCTATTAAATTCAGATGCTGGCTGTGAAGACGTATTGTTTTGCAACATTTTTCCCCCAGCACAAAGTAGCTGACCTCAGTGCTGAGAAATAAATGACTTTGAGGAAGTAACTCCAACACCACAAATTATTTCACACTGTTCACACTCCCCTTCACCAGCCTTCTTACTGCAGTAGATGCTGCAGGAAATGTATAATTAGGCGGAGAGAAACGAGGTCTGGGGAAGAAAACCACACAGCACACAGCCCAAAGCCTGGAATTGCTCCTCGAAACTCACACCAGCTCGCCCAATGTTCTGTCCTCACCAGTAACAGGAACAGTGGAATTAGAGGGCTTCATACAATTGCGATATGCTAGTTGAGGGCCTAAGGGCAAACTTACCAGATGTCAGAGAAAGGAAAAAGATGGAAAACAGACTGAAGCCAAAGAGAGGAGGCCCACATGAGAAGAAGGCAAGAGAAAGTAATTTCGAGCACATCAAAGTCACAGTGCCCCACAGGCTGGAGGTGACAGCAAGCTGAGATGAGCTCTGGCTGTCACAGGAAAGGAGAGAGCACTTCACCAGGAAACACCAAGGCACTTAGAGCTTGACGATCCTCTGTACACTGGAAGGCATGAAGAGCAACTGACAGAATGAGCGGTGGTAGATACAGATCATAACAAGGCAGTGGTCAGAAGCAGGGTTTCATCTGCTTTATGTTTGTAGGGTGTGAATAGGAAAGAAGAGGCTGTTACTAAAAACAAAACTGTTCCCAGCACCTATCACCTGCTATCAGCGAGAGACAGCAGAACCCCACATAAAGTAAATCGAGAAAAACCCCAAATGACTTCTATGGCTTGACCCAAAGTAGCTTAGCAGCAGGTCAGCTGATAAAAGTGCTACTAATCAAGCAATACACAGTGAAGGCTAAAAGGAGACACTTACTACAAATCTACTATGCACTTTCTCTAGGATTCTCTTTTCATTTAGAGCCATAGCTTCACCTTTCCTCTTCTTTATTCTTTTTTTTTCTAGCTTTTTGCAGGCATACAGTTTTCCTGTAGCTCGCACTTGACAGGCACAAACCTAGTTAAAAAAAAAAAAAAATTTACGTACACCTGACATTTCTTAGGCCACACAAAGAAAACTGTTTTCTCGCAGATAACCCTCTGTGGTAAAGACCAGCAACAGTGTTTAACGAGCCTAGACCACATCAATAGTGGACACACGGAGCTGCTCCCTACTTCTCAGCTTGTCCCTTCTTCTCAGCTTCTCATCAACAAAGGCCACTGAGAGAACCAAGCGAGCATGACGCTGTGCTTTATAAACTCTAGGACAGGGTGCAACTGGAACTTGTTCAGAGGTGATCACGGTGCATTTGTTTAATTTAAATATGTCCAATATGTCTGTTTTATTTGTAAACGAGCAAAAGCTTTAAAATATGAAACTAAAAAGATTGTTTTTTAATTAAAAAATTCAAGAATACAGGGAAATACATTTCATAGAATTCATATATTTTCATACCTTTATTCTATTAGTTACTTCTTAAGGTAGTATTTATATATTACCTTTACATCATGAAAAGTTTCAAACATACACAAGTGGAAAGTATAACGAGCCCCCAGGGACCAGTCCCCCAGCTCCTGGGTTATCAATGAATGGCTATTGTGACTCTCACCCACTGCATGCCACAGACACACCCACATCAACCCCCCACACACAATACTCCACACAGAAGATTACTTTAAAAGCAAACATAGGATAGAATGTAATTGTATCCATCAATAAAATAATTTTGATGGTAAAAGTAATATGAAGTTCACTGTGGAAAATATTGGAAGCAATGAGGACAATGATAAAAACAACTCACCTGTAATTCCAAGACAACTATCATTAGTATCTTCCTAAACAGACTTCTAAGTCTACCTTGGTACATGTGTATGTAAGAATGCATACCTGCCCCCCACCCCTGCCTTTCAGGGCAAAATTGGGCTCATACTATAGAATAGGTAATGCTTTGCAATCTCCTTTTGTTTAAAGGCAGAGGTGGAAGGGAGCTAGACATAACAGTCATTTGCTTCACACAACTATCCAGTGATCAGGGATTATTATCCCCTTGCTAAGGGTGAGGGCAAGATGGTGAACCCAAGATCACACAACTGGAAGGGATGGCCAGGAACTTGACCTCGGGTCTGCCCAATTCCGAAGTGTATGCTCTTTCCACTATTCTCTGCTGCCTCTGAAACTGTGAAGGCAGACTCCTGCCCAGCCCTCCACTGAGCTTGCCGCAGGACCCTACACATCGGTTTTGGAGGACTCCAAGCATAAGCAAAAGAATGACTGTTGACAGAATAAGACCAATTACATCTGCCCTTTCAAGACCACCACAAGAGGTGTTAGCATCTGGAAAAGCAAGTGCACTGTGGGAATCTGGACTGAAAGAGCAGAATATCTAACAGGTCTCCAGGATTGCATTAGAGGCAGAAAACTGCTAATTTTCCTGAAGTAGTAACTATGTTGACCAATTTCTTGCCATGTCAAACTGAAAATGTATAACAGATCTCACTTGTACTGTAATGCCTCTTGGGTCAGATTTCTAATTAATTTTAAGGCAATACTGGCAGCTTTTGCTTTTAACTGCAATATGGGAGCATGCCTGATTTAGATCACATCTGGGCAGTGTAACCCGCCTCTGACTTAAACATACAACGTTAGTTACCCAACTGCTCTCCTGGCTCTTGGGGACTTAATACCCTTGATCTGAATATGATCACTCCAGATAATTAATGAGGTAACCAACAATCTCTTTACATCACCAAACCAGAACTGCAGGCTATTCTCTGTCTACTCACCCCAGACCTCTCTGTCTAGGACAGCCATTGTATTTAAACACCACCTATTATGAATCTGTAAGTTTCCTTAGGATTTTTCCAAATTGACACATTTTCAGACACCTTTTGATGTAGGTACAAGGTACATATGTGTCAAAACAGAGTTAGGTTAAATGAGCATATTTAATAATGTACTCTGTACTACATAAATTTTAGGGCTATTCCTAAATTATGGAAATAGAATAATGGAAATTCCACAACATGGAAACAGAATCTAGTCTTCTAATCTGACAAATGGACTGAGCTTGAACACCGAGCACGAGAAAACAGCTTCTGTCAGAAATATTAAGTAGAAACGGAGTCACAAAGATAGGAGATTTTTAAAAAAACTTGTAGCAAAGTACCTTTCGCTCAACGTTCCATCCTAATTCTCAGAGTTGGCCAAAGTCACTCCCACAGCGCACAGTAAGGACATGAAAGCGCTGGTGAAGCTCAGCGTTGCCGGGAGCCCACACCTCGTGATGGCCTTGTCGTCGGCCTATCTAGAAGAGCTGCATGCAGCTGGCACACGTTACTCACCTCTCCAAATCCGCCTTTTCCCAGAACTCTGTAATGTCTAAATGTGTTCTTTGTTACTGGTTGCCTAATCAATTAAAAAAAAAAGCTTCAGGTCTCACATCGCATTGTTATTTTAAAACAGAAAAGCCTATCTAGCTCCTGTCTTAGCCTTATTTATTGAACCATATTGCTCAAAGGGAATGCCCAGGACAAAGGGCATCTTTGCTCAGGGACTGTGACACTCCCGCCGTGGGACAGCTCTCGACTTGCACTAAGAAAAACATGAGCCCTTTTAAGATGGACTGAAAACATTAAAGCAAGATGCCAAACAGTCCAGTTATTCTTACTAACTAAAGACAGGTCTGCAACCAGCCCACACTAGGAAACATCAATGTTTTTAAGTCATGGCACAGTCAAGGCACACATCTTTGACCCTGTCAGCAAGATAGTTGTCGTGGAAAACGACACATATGCAGCATGCTGTCCTTTGAAAAAAGAACCTCAAAGAAATGCTTATATCCAGCATCTCAAAAGAAAATGTATGAAATAGAACTGGAAACTTAATCCATCAATGATAATGGTAATAATAGTAATTGCACTAGTAGCAGCTAACACATCATGCTAGGCATTTCACACATCTCTCAGGTGATTTTATAATTAACTCCATTGTACAGAACAAGGACCAGAAGCTCATAAAGGCTATGTTGCTTGCCTGAGGCCACAGCTGGCAGGAGGCTGAGCAGGGGCTTAGACTGCAAAGCACCACAAAGCCTCAGTCCCTGCACCGCGTCATGTCACTGTAGGTCTGAGACAAGCTTTACCATCTAACCATTGCACCAGCGGGGCTAACTGCCATTTTAAAAAGAGAGAACATACTTAATTAAATCAGAAGACAGTGGACAATACCTATTAATAATTTCTGTACAAAAATACCATATACAACTCCAAGTTTCCAACAGTATTTTGACAGTGCATCAATCAGTATGCACTACTATTGAGTTTAACATTAGAACATACCTTTCCAGCCATTTCCACTGTAAAAACTGGGAAAAATATGAGCTTTCTTGGTATTCTTCAAATGGTTTCCCACTTAAATAGTTATGAACAACTCTAGAAAAAGATTTTATGCAATTATATAAATTTGTTGCATTACAATATGAAAATCATTTTAGTGCATTAACGAGCACTGAATATGAAAATCAATCATCACACACAATTCAATATATTGACTTTGCATTTACAGGAGTTCACACTAGGTTCTAATGCCATCAGTGAAAACAGCAGCAAAACAGCAATGAGAAGAGCAGTAAAACAGGACAACTCTTCTTGGGGAATGTGTCCATAGGGGGTGCCAACTGCTCTGTCCTCAAGCAACATGCCTCCCCAGTGCAAGATTCAGTGAAAGAGTCACCTATAGGGCAGCAGAGAGGTCAAGAGCATGAACCGCCAGAACACCTGAATAGGCGAGTCCTGCTTCTGCCACTCACTGGCTGAGGGACCTGAGGTAAATTACCCAACCTTTATGGCCTCAGTTTCTCCTCCTGTAAAATAGGGGTAGTATTCATGCCCACCTCATACAGTCACTGAGAGGGGTAAGTGGATGAGCCCTTCCAAGGCTATCACTGTTGTTATTACTCCCACGTCTCTAGCGCACATGCACAAGGACATGTACAGACCCAGGAGAGGAATCTGAAGAATGAAGGAAGGACGGAAAGACGAGCCCCTCCTGGTTTCTTCAACATCCCAGAGCAAGGGAGGAAGAATTGTGATTTTCACCACAGTGCCCCAGGATGGTCTTAACCAGGGACCCAAGACCATACCTGTCCTGTCTGCCATACCAGAGAGAGGTGATCAGACAGAGCCAACATCTTTTTGCAGAGGAAATTTAAGTTGCAAATACTAGAATTCCATTAATGTGAATATCCAACAAGAATAAAAGATGGCTTGAAATTAAAAATACTAGAGAACATCTACTATAATCCATTTTCTGAGGAGCAGTCTGAAGGTCAGAAAGGAAGGTTCTAGTCCAATGCCACACACCTGGCTTGCAGAAAGATGAGATGAAATCCACTTATCTGTGGGACATGAGACTGGCCACTGGATTTCTCACCAAAGGGAATAAACTTCTAAACTACTCAGCTCCTCATTGTGCAGAGCACCTACGCCTCAGGAGGAAGCCATGGGTAGACAGGAAGCCTTGTTTTTGATTTCCAATACAGCCACCTTCTTAAAGTATCACAGGTTCCAGAACCAGCCCCCCACGCCCTAACATGAGCCAGGTGAGCCATCTCTGCTGCACGTGAGCTGATTGAAGGCAGAAGTTTGTCTGTTACATTCGCCCACATACCCCAAGTGCCTAGGACAGTGCTTAGCACATAATAGACCCTAAATAAATTATTTGTTGAATGAATGAATGAATGAATTCAACTCTCTGTGGTTTGGTGCCCCACTTGAAACATCAAGATAAGTCTAAGATAAGGTTTTAAAACCTCCTTGGGCATTAAAAATACACAGCCTCCACAGCAGCTACTACAGACACATCCCTTCTCCTGAAATGTCGCCCCCTCAGCCCCCCACTCCCGTGTCCCCAGCACATGGCCTCTCTTCAGGCCTGGGATCTGGCTTCTTTATCAAGCATCATCCTTCCTTCCACTAACAGTCTGGCACCTGTCCCCTCCCTCCACAACGCAGTTCTGACTGAGGTCACCAATAACCTCCAGTAGTGGAGGGAGGGGACAGATGCCAGACTGTGTGAGCAGAAGAGTGATGGGTGTGGAGAGGGCCCACAGGCTCTCCAGTTATCACTCTGTCCACACTTCCTGCCACTGGCCTTGCTGCCACGACCTCAGTCACACCTCAGCAGAGGTTATGACCTCCAAACCCAGTCTCCTATGCCTCTCAGATGAACACTCAGGATTTAGCTGTCTACCTCATGGCTTCGCTTGGTGACTGAAACACACCTCCAATTTGACACGTCCCCATGCCCACCAACCTCCTCATGGTTTCTGAAATCCATTCATTACCTCCACACCACTGTCATCGCCCTAGTGCAGGCAGCCCTCACACCTCACCTGAACAACTGCCACAGACTCTAAGGCCGGTGTCTTGGACCCACTCTTCCTCCTTTCAAGCCATCCTCTAAATTGCAGCCAGAGCAATCTTTAAAAATGCAATGGATATGTCACTCTAATTGCCCTCAGAGCAAAGAACAAGCTTTCCCACGGCTCCCGGGGCCTCAGCCTCCTCATCTGTGAAACGAGTGACTATCTGCGCACACACACAGCACTGCCCGTTTGAGACCAGAGCACCTAGAATCCGTTCTTTCTCCTGTGTGAATAGAGAAGCTGGATTTACCCAACGTTCTCTGCCTTAGAATTATCCTGTCCAAATCGCAAAGATCCAGAAAAAAGACATTTCTGGTGAGTGTTTAGGTTTAATAAAACATTCCATGGGAATCTTTTCATCCTAGACACGAGCATTTGAAAGGCTGAGCGGAGAGGGCCCGGAGCCATCACAGGGATGCTAGGACACAGCAGCGTGACCCGTTTCAGTGTTCCGCTTATGTACTGTACTTATTACTCTCCAGTCACCTCTTTCTAGTGAGAGTGGTCGTTTTAATTTGGAAAGTACTCTGGTAAGAACTTGTCTCATCCTGAGCAACCTCCTGCAAGCCCCTCTATCTTGGGGCTAGCCACAGATAACATGTACAGGGCTGGGCACCAGCCACTTACCCAGTGCACTCCTCAAAGACTTTTTTGGAAGGGTTCTGCTTCAGTCTTGATCTACATTCTCTCACAACACCTGGAGGTATTTCTGGTAAGGGGGCTGCCAACTTATTAATACAGTACAAACCAAATACACAACAATTAGTTATTTCATAATTTAGCACATACAGAACCTAATGCTTATTATAAAAAATGAAAACATAAGGTGTAAAACACAAGTTGAAATGCCATCCGCACCCTCCACCCAGTCCCCTCACTGGAGTTCAGCCTGTTGTGGGAAGGAGGGTCTCAAAGAAGTGTCTGCACACTCATGTCCACTGTGGCATTATTCACAGCAGTCAAAAAGTTGAACGACACACGTGTCCATCAACAGATGGATGGATAGACAAAATGTGGTCTATCCATGTGATGGAACAGTGTTCAGCCTTAAAAAGGAAGGAAATTCTGACACATGCTGCAACATGGACGAACCTTGAGGACATTATGCTGAGAGAAATAAGCCAAACACAAAGGACAAATCCCATATGATTCCACTTTTGAAGTACCTAGGGTAGTCAAATTCATAGACAGAATGCAGAAGGGTGGTTGCCGGGGGCTGAGAGGAGAGAGAAATGGGGAGTTGTTTAATGGGTACTGAGCTTCAGTTCTGTGAGATGGAAAAGTTCTGGAGACTGGCTGCATTAACAATGTGAATGTAATTAATACCACTGAACTGTACACGTAGAAATGGTCATGGTGATAAATCTTTTTATGTGCTTCTTAACTACAATTAAGAATTAAAAATCACATGCACACACACACACACACACACACACAACACACACACCCTCACACAGTTTCTTTTTCCTCATACAAATGGGAAAAATATACATGTATTTTTTTTTTTTTTTTTTTTTTTTAAAGATGACCGGTAAGGGGATCTTAACCCTTGACTTGGTGTTGTCAGCACCACGCTCAGCCAGTGAGCGAACCGGCCATCCATATATGGGATCCGAACCCGGGGCCTTGGTGCTATCAGCACCGCACTCTCCCGAGTGAGCCACGGGCCGGCCCCGGAAAAATATACATGTAGATTTTAATGCTAACACCTATAGAGTGACCACATTTTCTTTAATGACTGTGTGGTTTTCCAGTGTTTGGGTTTTTCTGACTCTACTGAACATTCTAGTTGCCAGTTTTCCCACTTCAAACACACTGCCATAAACATCTTTGTACACATGTTTCTACAGGATAGATTCCTAAAAATAGAACTGCTATCTCAAAGGATACACTCATTTTAAATATTGGTATTTACTGTGAAAATGCCTCCAAAGGTGCTACCACTTCACATTCCCACTCACAGAGGCCCTAGTGCCAGTTCCCATCCTCTTTATGAAATGAAAAGATAAGGATTGTGGAAAAAGAAAACACATGACAAAACCATTATTCAGGTTCAATGAAAAAAATACTGTCTCCATGTTCAGCTGTACACTTAATTTGTCATTAGAAACAACAAACGTATTGCAGACTGGTTTCTGACTGCGGTAGAGCCCAGTTACCACAGCAAAGCTTTGTGTTTTTTATAAATTGAAGCAGCTCTTTCATCAAAGAAACTGAACTACTGATAGAAATATGCAACAATGAGAAAACTTGCATTAAAAAGTCAACACTATTTTTATAATTAATAATGATTAATAGCTGTCATTTAAATTATCTCATACATTTGAGGCATTTTAATGTATGTTATTTCATTTAGCCTCACAACAACTCTGATGGATGAAGAGGTGTGGGAAGTTACAAAACATGCCAGTGCACCCACAGGAACAAGGGGGAGAGCGAGATTGAACCACACCCTGCCGGACCCCCTGCTGTGAGTCCAGTTTCTCTCTACACAGCACGGCCATGATAAGAACAAACGGGTCAATTCATTTTACCATTTAAGAAAAGAAGTCTAGTCATTCGTTTACTCAACAAATATGTGTTGTTCCAGGCACTGCAGACAGCAGAAACACCACAAAATTTTCTCAAAAACAAAGCCAATATTCCAACAGTATTATTTCCCTTCCAAAGGTCTCAATTTTCTGAAACTAAATGACAGGTTGATTCTATTAAAACTGTTTAATGATTTAACTCCAAACAGAGATCCGATTTTCAGTATCTTGGAAAGTTTTTGTGTTAATAGTTATTTATTCCCACAGAAAGGAAAAGCAATACTTCTAGTCTCCACGAGCAGAGAGGTGAGCGCAGAGAGGAGACTCGAGGAGCAGTCCCACTGGCCTGCTGCTAGACACAACAAAGGCACAACTGAGACTTCTGTGGGGCTTTAAACTAACAAACAAGGATCGTTTTCCAGAATAGGTGTTACCAGGGCAAATTTACCAAAGGACTCAGTGCCTTGCTTTTTACATTTTGGAGACAGGGAACTCTAACAGAAAAGTCTAATGGTGGGGGGTGGATTTTGCAGAAATATGCTTATTTTCCTGTGTTAAAAAATACATTTATTTTTCTATTTTTCAAAAAAAATGGGTTTTCCTTTTATTGTTCAGTTGTAAGCATTTTCTACATATTCTGGATATTAGACCCTTAGATATATGGTTGCAAATACTTTTTCCTATTCTGTAGATTATCTTTTCATTTTCTTGATAGTGCTCTTTGAAGCACAGTTTTTAATTTTGATGAAGTCCAAATTACCTACAATTTCTTTTGCTGTTTGTGCTTTAAGTGTCATATCTAAGAAATCATTGACTAATTCAAGGTCTTGAGATTCATACCTATGCTTTCCTCTAAGAGTTGTATAGCTTCCGCTCTTGCATTTAGGTCTTTGATCCATTTGGAGTTAATTTTTTGTCTATGGTGTGAGGATCCAGATTCATTCTTGTGGCTAAACAGTTGTTTGACCACCACATGTTGAAAAGACTATTCTTTATCGTTGAATGGTCTTGGCACCCTGATCATAAGTCAATTGACTGTAAATGCATGAATTTATTTGTGAACTCTCAATTCTATACCATTGACTTATATGTCTACCCCCTATGCCAGTACCACACTGTTGTAGTAATAAATTTTGAAATTGAAACGTGATTCTTTTTCAAGAAGTTTATCACTATTCTGGGTCCCCTGAATATCTGTATGAATTCTAAGATCAGTTTGTTAATTTCTGCAAACAAAGCAGCTAGGCTTTTGATAGGGACTGTATTGAATCCATAGATAAATTTGAGGAGTAACGCCATCTTAACAATATTAAGTCTTCTGATCCATAAACATGGGATGTCTGGATGTCTTTCCATTTATTTAGGTCTTCTTTAATTTTTCAATGTTTTGTAGTTTTTAGTGCATAAGTGTTGCACTTATTTTGTTATAATTATAACTAAGTATTTTATTCTTTTTTGATGTTATGTAAATGAAATTGCTTTCCTAACTTTTTAATTTTAATTGGTAGTGTACAGAAACACAATTGAATTTTGTACAGTAATCTTGTATCCTACTACCTTGCCAAACTCATTTATTAGCTCTAGTAGTTTTTTCTTTACATGTGGATTCCTTAGGATTTTCTACATACAAGATCGTGTCACCTGCAAATAGAGATAGTTTTACTTCTTCCTTTTCAATCTGGATACTTTTCTTTTTCTTGCCTAACTTCCCTGGCTAGAAACCTCCAGCACAACGGAAACTTTAGTCAAAAAGAAGTGGTGAGAGCGAACACCCTCATTTTGTTCCTAATCTTGGAGGAAAGCATCTAGTCTTTCACACTTAAGTATGATGTTAGCTGTGTGTATTTTGTAGATATCCTTTCTCAGGCTGAGCAAGTTCTATTCCATTCCTAGTTTGTTGAGAGATTTTGTCATGAAGGGGTATGGGTGTTGTCAAATGCTTTCTCTGTGCCTATTAAGATGATCATGTCTTTTTTGTCCTTTATTATATTAATAAGCTGTATTATATTTATTATAAATTATATTAATTTTTCAGATATTGAACCAACTTTGAATTCCTGGGATAAATCCCACTTGGTTTTGGTCACAATTCCTTTAAATTGTAAATTCAAATTTGGCTGAATTTTAATATTTGGGAATCCTGAGAGGAAAACTAAGAAAAGTGAGAAAAACTAAGAATGCCTGAGTGACAGGATAAAGAAATGCAAGAATCAACATACAGTCTTGCTTTACTTTTAGGTACTTTAGATATTCTGGGCTGTTGAAATTTGAGTGACCTCAAGGAGCTCCTTTTTCAGTATGCAAAAGAAAGAAATGTTTGTTGTTTTTGTTTTCAAAGAAAAGATAAGAAAAAGAAAAACTAAAAGGATGATGTGAATCATTGTTATTATTATTTTTTTTTTTTAGAAAAGCACAAGGGCAGGGCAACCAGGTGGAGAAGAGGAAGAATGTGGCAGTTTTCCCAGTTGATGGTAAGAAAAGGGAAAAAAAAGCATTCTAATTACAACATCTTCAGGTAGCCCATACACATCACTCACTATTACCAAATGCCATGGTTTGAATGTCTGTCCCCTCCAAAACTCATGTTAAAATGTAATTGTCATTGTGATGATATTGGGAGGTGGGACCTTTAAGAGGTGTTTAGGTCTTCATGAATGGACTTACTGTGAGAATAGGTTCACCCCCTCTTGGGCATGGGTGCTTGCTCACTCGTGCTCTCTCCCCACCCCCTGTCCCCTTGGGCAAAGGCTGTCCACCCCACTCTTGGGCACAGGCTCTCTCTCTCTCTCTCTCTCTCTCTCTGTGTCCCCTCTCCCCCCACCACCAACCATGGGTGCTCCCTCTCCCCCAGCTCTTGGGCACAGTCACGATCTTTCTATCTCTTGCTCTCTCTTTCCTCACTCTTGGGCATGTGTACTTGCATGCTCGCTCGCTCTCCCCTCCCCCCACCTCTTGGGCATGGGCATAGGTGATCTCTCTCTCTCTCTGCCCTTTAATCATTTGATGATGCAACAAAAAGACCCTTGAAAGATGCTGGCAACTTGAATTGGATTCCCTAGCCTGCAGAACTGTGAGCCAATAGATTCCTGCTCACTATGAATTACAGAGCCTGTTGTATTCTGTTATATATAGCAGCACAAAGAGACTAAGACACCAGGCTGCAGGTGTTTAATTGCGCCTCCCTTCCTCCTCTACATTTGCTATATCCACCGTAATTCAGGTCTAAATTATTTCTCTCTTCTTAATGACCTCCTTTGCTATGTAGGTATTTCTTCAGGAAAGGTGAAGGAAATAAAAGGAGCTAATAAAATAGGCAAGAGAACTAAATAAATGAAACTTCTCAATTCATCCCAATTAGTGTCCTGGGTATACCTACAAATATGCAGACATTGTAATGGCTGTATCTGAAAAGAATGATCAGCGAGGCTGGAGGCTGGGGAGACACAAGCTTTGGAGTCAAAACTCATTTGGGTCTGAATCACAAAAACAAAAACAAGACTATGAAGTCAGTACTATTAAAATCACCCCCAATTTTAAAATGAGGAAATACAGGCATAGAGATGTGTGTGTATCTTTCTGATTTTAGTCCAGGAGACTCATCTCAGATTTGTGACCTTAAGAACTAGAAGATAATAAATTTGTGTTGTTTTAAGTCATTAAAAGCTTAAGGTAATTTGTTACAGCAACAATAGGAAATAATACACTTGGTAAAGGTTTACTTCCAGCAATGTAGTAGAGTCTGGACCTAGCCTTGCTGAGTTCAAATCCCAGTCCTGCCATTTATTAATCACAAGAGCATGAGCAGGTTCTTTAACACTCTAATGGCCTACCAAACAGAAGTCACATGAAAGGAAGCAGTTACAGCTCTAACGTCAGTGACATACCAAACTCCAAGAACCTAGTGAGTCAGAAAGTATAAAAACAAAGACCCATTAAAGCTTATAGGAAAAAATGTTATTTTTAGTGCAAGAGAGGCAAAAAAAATTCTCTAGTTCTATGTTCTGCTAGAAGAAACATAGAAACTTTGAAATTCTTTGAATCTAAGAGTTCTCATTGCTAATTTCCTCACTGAATCAAATGAAAATGTGGAAGAGGAACATTTATAAGAGGTTAAAGCTTTTAGCATATTTGTTATATCTTACCTGACAAAGTAAAAATGGTTATGCACTGTAATTACTTAAGTTATTTACAAATCTTTATTATAAAGAAGAAAACATACCTCATTATTGAAGAATCTATCTAAGATTGACATTCCATAATCTCTTCGCTCCTCGTCATCAGCAACTTCATATTCTGCCTGATTGGAGAAATGAGAGGAGAGAACATGTTAGTTATTTGTCAACACTGTTTCACAACGTTTCAAATTCTCCGACTGGTGGAATTGACTTGGTACCCTCAGGACTACAGACCAGCTCTTTTGATCAAGTATTTACAGCCCTTCTTTGGGAAACTAAGGGCTATGGGAGGAGGGGACCAGTTTTTCAAAGGAGGTTAGTAAAGCAGCTAAGAGCAGTGCTTTCCATAATCCTCTCTACGCCATATTATATTTTCAGCTATTAAATGTGGCTAAATAAAATGCAATCGAAAACAGCTTGGGCTGTTCTAGGCAACAGTATTCTAGAAGTGTCCAAGAGTCACTTGGAAAGCTGAGTGCAGAGCTCCCGGGGGAGGTCAGAGTTGGTGATATCAAAGCAGGGGTCATCCACACACAGTGTCAGGGACAGACCATAAGAGCGGATGAGAGCATCCAGGCCAGAAAACAACAGAAGGGTCAAGAGCACAAACTGACAACATCTAAGCATATGCAGGAGACAGGCAAAGAAGAACAGCAGAAGAAAAGAAAAACCCGATAAGAGATCACAAAAGCCCAGAGGAGAGAACTTTAAGCAGCAGCTAGTCAACGTCAGCAGACATGGAGACTCAGCGTGAAAAGGTCTCAAACAAAGCCCTTGGATTTTGAAGTAGGGGCCTCAGAAGAGCAGAGAAGCCAAAAGCCAGATGGCGGTGAGGGGAGAAGTGAGGATGGGAGGCAAAGGCAGCTGACCCACTGACTGCTTCCTTCCAGGCCTACCCAGGGTCCACGGCCACCAAGCTCATGATGTGGTCAGAACCAGCTTTCCTTCTAGGTTCCAGGGCACCGTACTCACCACAACAAATAACTAGTATACTGTTTACTTAAAGATCCTTTAAATGTGAATTCTGGGAGTTCTGGATACTGTATGACATGCAATTAATGGAAAAGAAAGCAGCCCAATGCTGTGATGGTCTTTTGATGCATTAACATGGCAGGCTTTGGCCCCCAGTTGTTCAAACACTAATCTAGGTATTGCTGTGAAGGTATTTTTATACGCAATTAACGTCTATAATCAGTTGACTGGAAGTAAGGCAGTTTAGCCTAGGTAATCCGGGAAAGTCTGACCCCATCAATTGAAAGGTGTTAGGAGAACAGCTGAGGCTCTCCTGAAGAAATTCTACCTGAGGATAGCAGTTTCCACCCATTTCTGGAGAGTTCCACCATGCCCTCCCTGATGGTCCATTGTACAGATTTCAGACTTTCCTAGCCAGACCATACAATCATGTATGCCAATTCCTTGCAATAAATCTCTTAATATCTCTCTCCTACTTGTTCTGGTTCTCTAGTTGAATCCTATTGGATACAGATACCATTAATTCATTCAACAAAATGCTGGGCAAGGAGCAGGACAAACAACCATGCCAGGTGCCATGAAGGGGAAATGGATAAGAAAGATATGGTCTGTCCACTTGAGAGGCTCAAAGCACCTGCAGTCACCATGACAAGGATAGTGAAAGCAGTAAGCACTGCTTCATCAGGCTTACTTCTGAACCCACACACTGCTGTCGAAAAACAAAACCAAAATCTGTCACCACAATCACTGGCTGTCACCTAATAACTAATAGGTATCATGATAGTATCAGAAGACATAAACCTAAAATAGAGCTTTAACAATGCAGTTCAGCCATTTTAACATGAAGAAGAACTATAGGTACCTACACTCTTAAAATACAGCACCTTGGCAAGCACAACGCACCACATGAAAACTTATATCCACATCCCACCCCTGGAACTGAACAGGCATGCCCTGCTGCATCAGAATTCTATCTTTAAAAAGAATAGCTGCCCCTTTCTAAGACTTGTCTTATTCTAGTAATAGTGCCGGAAAGGACTGGGGGAGTCCCAGTGGGTAGAAAGAAGGTAACAAAAGAGCCTCAAATGTTTTTCTGAGATAATACATTATAAATAAATACATTTTTAAAAAGTTTTTAAAAAGCTATGTCAGAAAAAAATAAATACGAACCCAGTAATAAAGACAGTCCTTTGCATATAATAAGTGCTCAGTACATTTTTGCTGATATAACTAGGACAAGACAAAGCAAAGAGAGGAACGTTTATAACCTCGGTACAAATAACTAAAAGCAAGAGAGCTTTTCTGCCAAGTTCCACTGATTTTCTACTGGTCAGTTGCTTCTGAATTTTATAGTTTTGAAATTCTAGGCTTGCCAGTGGTATCCGTAAAGATCTGGAAACATAAAATTTCTTTACTAATAAGGAAGTCACAGTAAATCTCAAACAGGACACATGAGAATGTTGCACACTTTACAGAGCATAGGAAATTCCATCTAACATGATCATTCTCATGCTCACCTCATCCCTTCCATATGTTTCTGGGTTAGAGTGTTTTTAGTATATAGAGTATCTGCCAGTTGAGAGTAGGAAGGATAATTTTCAGGTGGCTGAACAAGCATATTGTCTTAACTAGCCCATCAATATTCATACAAATTAAAGCAGCATGTTTCAAAATCATTCAATAAGTGCATGTGACTCTCCAACACTTGAAATGTAATTCTACATGAAATACCACTTCATACTAAAGGGATTTCCACAAAAAGAAGATAACATGACACCAAGACAACTAGTCTATCCACTCTACATCATTGACGAGGTCTAGTTTTTGAATTTTCAAAAGCACAAGATTAGGTGGGCAGTTCAGCACTGAGATAAATCGCTTACCACTGCATCCAGGAACTCAATGCGCCTCTTTAGGTAAGGTTCTGTACCACAGAACTGCCTGAAGAGAAGTCTTCCTATTGGCTGCTTGTCACAAAGACTGCTGTAATCCTTTTCTGGGTGAAGAAAGGGGATAAGAAGCAAACAAAATAATCATTACAACACTCCACCAAGTGCTGTTCTGAACCTGTTTTCACTTGATACAATAAAAGCCAAAAACAGTATTTGCTGTATTATTTTTTAAACTACTGTTTTGTTTACTAATATAGACTGGGTTATAATGAACGTTTAAAATTCCCAGGCAGAGCATAGATAGCTGGCAGAACTCATAAAGGTGTATGACGCCTGACGTGAAAGGGCCTGCTCTTCTCCAAAAAGGAACACACAGCGGATCAGTACTCCCTAAGGAACTGGGCAGTCAAGGTCACAACAAAGGAAGAGAGGGGCAGAAAAGAGATCTGAGTCTGTCCTTCCACTACTCCGCCCACCCTATATATGCTTGGCACGAATTGCATGTATGTAAAATATACTGCAGGAGTATACTAAATTAGGTTTTTAAAACTCTTTTCCATTTTGCTACCTTTCTATACTTTCAAAAAGTTACAAATATTATATATGCTTAATGGTTTTTTTTTTTTTTTTTTTTTTATTAAAAAGATGACTGGTAAGGGGATCTCAACCCTTGGCTTGGTGTTGTCAGCACCGTGCTCAGCCAGTGAGCAAACCGGCCATCCCTATATAGGGTCCGAACCCGTGGCCTTGGTGTTATCAGCACCGCACTCTACCGAGTGAGCCACGGGCCAGCCTCTTAATGGTTTTTTTAAACTGGGCCAGCCTCTTAATGGTTTTTTTAAACTGCTCTTTACTTGTTGTTTTTTCTTTTCATAAGAAATACGTTACATACCTTACCTCAAACACTGATACTGTTTTGAGGACAAGTCACTGATATTTGGTAAGTGTGACAAGAGGGATATAAAACAAAAAATCTTACATCCAAAATAGTTAATCAAACTTCAGCAAGAAAATCATTTGCTCTCTTAGCAGTGACTCTCAACTGAAATAAACATGATTATGTTCAGGTACCCCTAAAGTGACTCTAAAGCTGAACAATTAAGATGCAATTCATGAAAATTAAGTGAGCCATAACAATCCCTCAATTAAAGGGTTTATTAATGCCAAGTAATTCTGGTAATCTAAACAATCCTGTTTTGGATCACTGAGTTTTGCACTTGAAAAAGTATAGGTAAGGAGTGTGAAGGTTAATTCTAGATGTCACCTTGGTTAGATGAAGGAATGCTGAGAAACCTGGTAAAGCAATCTTTTCAGGTGTGTCCATGAGGGTGTTTCCAGCAGAGATTAACATGAGAGTCTGAGTGGCCTGGGTGTAAAAGACCCACCCCCTCAGTGTGGGTGGGAACCATCCAATTCCCTGGGGGTCCCGAGAGAACAAAAGACAGAGGAAAGAGGTGAATTTCAATCTCTCTTGATCTGCTGGAGCTGGGATATACTCTTCTCTCCTGTCTGTGGACATCAGAACTCAAGACTCTTCAGCTTTTGGGTTCCAGAACTTATTACACCAAGGACACCATCAGCTTCCCTGGTTTTGAGGTGTTTGGGCTTGGACCGAGCCATGCTACCGGCATCCAGTTTATAGATGGCTTATTGTGGGACTTTTCTTCATAGTCACGTGAGCTAATTCCCCTAATAAATCCCTCTCATGTAATTATAACATATCCCATTGATTCTGTCTCTCTGGAGAACACTGACTAATATAGGAGATATATGTACAGATAGATAGATCTATCACCAGTGCAGAACTGGTTGTTTCAACAAACATCACAACAGTTTTGCAAAAATTCTGCAATCCACTTTGTTCAATTTTGCTGCTACATTTTATTTTAGGGATATTCATTAACCATACTTAGAAAATAAGAGACAAAGCCAGTCAAAAAGTTATGTTTTTGAAATGTTGAGTTTTTAATACTTTCCTCCCTAATTCAAAAGTCCCCAAATGTTCCTAGTTTTCCAACTGAGGATGGCAGACAGAGCATACATGTCTGCCTACTGAAATTACCAAATATTAAAGCAAAACCAAAACAGCTAAAAGAATGAAATCCTCAGGTATTTGAATTTTGAGGATTTCCTGGAAGAAAGAAAACAGATGGAGCTGGATCATTAAAGAAACCATCAGCTCAAGCCCCAGAAATAAGCTGGGCCTCCTAAGACAGTCCCTCCCCAATATCTATATCGTGGGCGCCTCTCCTCAATCCTGACACAATGGCTCGCTGAGAGCCTTTTCCTTTGGGCTGGTGGGCATCTGCCAAGAGAGATACTGGGACCTGAGAGGAAGCGGCAAAACACAGCTTGGAAGCTAAAGTGCTTTTCTAGCAAAGTAAAGCAATTCTGTCTGTGGCTGCTGGAACACATGCCCTGGCAGGATGCTGCCCATTGGCACACACCTACCAGGACCCCAATCATGAAAGAGGAGGCCCGGGGAAAATGGAACTGCACTACCACAGGAGAAAGCCATGCTGGCCGCCTACCTTAACAAATGTAGCCTTTAGTATAAACTCAAATAAACCACCTCAGGTCTCTGGACATAGGGGAAAAAAAGCAGCAGCTAAAAACACTAAAAATAAAAAAATAACCAGCAGAAACACTGAACCAGGAGAAAACAGAAAATGTACCTTTTAAAATCCTAAGTATCCTCTGAGATACTGAAGAGACTGTTAGAGCCATCGAACAAGAACAGCCAACATGAAAAAGCAATCACAGAACAAGAGAAAATTCTTAGAAGTTAAAAATGAGATTAGTAGAAAACACTGTGGAATGGGCTTAAAAATACTTTGCACGTGCATAAAAGCACAGATATTGATCTGAGTAATAAAGAAGAAAACTAAAATAAATGGTGAAAAGCAAGCAGAAAATATGAGAAAATTTTGAAATGTTAAAACAGATCCAGAAAGACAAATATCTACTAGAAGTTCAAAGGGGAAAGGCAGATAAAATGGAAGAGAGGAAGAGGTAGACAGACAGATAGACATATAGATAGACAAATACAGGGGGCATAAAATTTTCTCAGGCCAAAGATGTAAAGGCCCCACTGAGCACTGAACATAACTGATGAAGTATGACCCACACCTAGAGATACCCAGGACATGTCCAACGCTAAGGAGAAACAAGAAATCCTAAAAGCCTCTGAGAAAGAAATAAACATTAGCTACAAGATGTAGTGAATCAGAAGGACATCTGCATAAGTAAAGTTGAGGGGGCCGAGCCCGTGGCGCACTTGGTAGAGTGCTGCGCTGGGAGCGCGGCGACTCTCCCGCCGCGGGTTCGGATCCCATATAGGAATGACCAGTGCGCTCACTGGCTGAGTGCTGGTCACGAAAAAGACAAAAAAAAAAAAAAAAAAAAAAAATAAGTAAAGTTGAGGGCTAGAAAAACCAATGTTTTCAAAATTTGGAGAGTGTGTGTGTGTGTAAATCTTATTCAATCCTATAAATATCAAATAAGAAGGCAAAAAAAGGATGCTTTCCACAACTTAACAACTTGGAAATTTTACCTTCCATGTACCCTGTGTTAAAAAAAAAAATCACTTGAGGAGCTATAGCAACAAAATGAGAAAGAAATCAAAGAGGACAAGATAGAAACCAAGAAGGATGAACCAACAGGTATAACTCAGAAGAAGCAAAGAAAACTAGAAAAAGTAAATAACTGTATAAAGACATTTGGAAGATTATCCTTGGCAAAGTCTGGACAGAACATTTTCTTGCATATGTCTCCAACTATATCTACCTGGTTCTAGATTATATGGTATACGTACATAATAATACTATTGTACTACTGTTACTGGATTTCAATTTTTAGAACAAACTATGACAAAGATACATGGAAAGTAAGTGATTTACCCAACAAGCAGTTCAGAGTGCCTGAAAAAGGGACACAGAGAGCAAATGTACAGAAGAAATGAAGTTTTAAAGACAAGACTGGGAGAGGCTCTTCAGAAAGCCTTCATGTTAAACCAAAGGGTCTGTCTCTACTTTAGAAGGAACAGAAATAAAGAATAATAGTTATAGGTGACATTTGTCCACCTCTTTCTGTATGCCAGGCACTATCGTCAGTCCTTTCCGGGTATTACTTCATTTAGCCTTCACAATAATACTTATATGTCTGGCATTTTAAGGACATCAGAGACCTGCTGGTGGCAACTGCTCACTTCCCAGAACCTCCTCAATCCCAATCAGGGGCTACAGAGATGATCCCAGGGGGCAGGAGAGACTAGGGTAGGTGACCAAGGAAGAGCATGACTGAGGCCAGGGCCACGGCAGCAAGGGTGGGAAGGAGGAGGAAAGTTGGTGACAAAATGAATTTGGGGAGGCAATTCATCCAAACCACTCTGAGTCCCTCCTTTGTAATACAAATGACATGAGCCCCATTCTCAGGAACCTACAGAGGGGACAAAGGAGAAAGCAGGTAGCTAAGTACAACCGATGGGCAAAAAGGTAGAAGGAAGCACCGCTCCTTGAGAGGGGAGCCCGTGAACAACCCAGGTGAGAGGAGCAGGGAGCAGGGTGGTCACAGGCCCTGGCTGACCATGCGGAGACAAGACGTGCATGTGTAGGCAGCATCGGTGAACTGTGAAGGTCACGGCTGACACAGAAAGAGGACGGCTGGTGCGGCCACATGGGTAGGGGGAGGGGCTGCAAAACAATGGCCAGGGTTAAATGTGTTGAGTGGGACATAGATACCTTTGGGACATCTCGGGCTTAAAAACTGCTCTGGAGCTCACAGAGACCTGGGAAGGACACCAACACAAGTCAGGAAGAAGCCAGACTACAGTGGGTTAAGAGTGAACAGGCCGGCAGGGAAGTCAAGGTAACACTCTGAATTCATCAGCTCATCTGGTAAACCCAAACATCTGAACATTTTTTGTACATATTTCAGTTTATTTTGCATTTTATACTTATGTTATCAGTCACTCAAAAATAGTTGTCTATTAGGAATAGATTCTATTCCCACTTTTCAAATTTATTTGATTACCCTTAATTTCATCCAGAATTCTGCTAGATTTGAGTCCTTACTAGTAAGGAAGCAGCTTAACTGGTTCCAAAAGTCTTATTTTAGGTACAGCAGGAAGAATGTAAGGTTATTCGTATTATTTTATTTTATTTTATTTATTGTTTGGGTTTTGGGCGTTTTCTACTTTTTTTATTTTATTAATATTATTTTTTTACATTCTATGATGTTGCGGAAAAGTTGGGAGGGAGGGAGAGAAGGGAAAGGGGAAGGAAATGTGATGGAAGGAAGAAGTAGGAGGGGAGGGATCAAGGCCTGTGGCACCCCCCTCATTCCCACAGGGGAGACCAGGGGGATTCCAGCAGTGGCTTGGTCATTGCCGGGCTAAACGCAGATGTCAGGGGTTGTGGCAAAAGCCTCAGCTCAGGAACTATGGGCCCTTCTTCCTGCAGTTCAGTGGTTGTCGCTAGGCTGGTTGTGCATGTTGAGGTGATGTGGCCAAGGCCCTCAGCACCCATTGCCCCAGCTTGGGAGAGCCTGGGGTACTTCCTGTGGTGGCTTGGTGGTCATCACTGGGGTGGTTGTGCGTGCCAGAGGGTGTGGCCGAGGCCCGAGGCCCCCACCCTCGGGACTGGTTGTGGGTGTCGGGGGGCATGGCTGAGGCCCCTGGCCCTCCTCCCTTTCTGGCTTCAGAGCCCAGGAGACTTCTGGTCTTCCTAGGTGTTACAGGTGTTCTTTGGTGAAATGAGAATTTTACTGGTAAATATCAAACTTTGTCTCTGGTTGTGGGTATCTGTTTTTTCTTCCAGTTCTGTGTTGGATTATTTGCTGTTCCCACCACTTAAAACTCTGCACTAGCACTAGTTTGTTATCCTTTGCTTCTAAATGGGAGAACTTCTTGTGGGGACCAGCACTTGAGCTGTGTGGTTGAGCTAAATTGCTGCTTTGCTGATGATTCCCTAGGGAAGGCTTTTTTGTGAAGCTCAGGTTTTAATGGTTGACTTTCTAGGTATTTCCAGTTCTAGAGAAATCTGGTGCACCTGGGTTGTGTAGAAACTCTGGTCTGGGCCTGAGTCTTTTCATCAAACTGCACCCCATGCAATTCTATATTTCTGACCAGTCTCCTCCAAGTGGTCCTACGCTGATTGGGGGGCAGATCAGCTGTCTTTGCTGTGCTCCAGTGTTCTCCCTGTGGGCCTGTCACCCCTACCGCCCATGCTCCAAACACTTTCCACAGGACAGGCCATGCTCTGGTCCCTTGTAATGACTCACTGGCCTCTGAATTGCTCCTTTTTTTTCAGTTGTTGTGGCTCCTTGCTCCTATGTGGGTCTACGGGAACCCTATTAGTGATCTTAATGGCCTGGGGGCCACCAAGGCCCTCCTCTCCCCTGCTGCCTATGAGCAACTTCATCTGAAGGGCACAGCTGCAGCTTTTGCCAGCTCCTGCTCTGTGCGCTCAGCAGCTCAAGCCTGGAAGGGGCCAGGATTCGAAATGGTCAAAGCGGTTTTTTTTCTCATTGTGGCTTCTCCCACCTTCATGCACTCCATAGGTCTCTTCTCTTCCCCTGAGCTCTAGTGGCCCCAGCTTGGCGGCTGTTGCTTTTTTATAGTCATAAATTGGTTGATTTGTGGGAGAGAGTGATGCTGGGGACCATCTATTCCACCATCTTGACCGGAAGTCTATTTGTATTCTTTTAAGTCTATGTCCTAAGGCTCAGATACTATATAAATTTCTGTCATAACTATAAATGACCATATGATACAATCTACATTTTCTGAAAGATATTTAAAAACATAAATACAGGGTAAGAGCCCCTTGGGTTTTCCTGGAAGGAAGCAGAGCATAATTAAAGAACATGAGTTCTTTCAAACTAGTTCTACCTCCTGCTCTACCACTGAGGAGGTATGAGACCATGGCCAGGTTATGGCCAGCTCATATTATGCAAGCCTCACATTCCTTCTCTGGAAAATGAGAATACTGTCCTCTACCCCACAGGGTAAGGTATGTGAAGGAACTAAAGGTACACAGGACACAACTGGGCAGAGTAGGTCAGTAACCAATGTTAGTTTCAGATTCTGGGGATAGGAATTGTCCTGAAGCACAATGTGGAGACAACAGAAACTTTTAGACTGCACAGCATTTATATGGACACCTTACAGGTAAACCTCCAATTCTTATATTTGCTCAGGTATAAGAGCAAAAATGATGCATCATTCAAAAAATCCTTAATTCTAAAATCTTCTACTCAAATTTGGGTGGTAGGAACGTGGGTGATTATTACTTTATTCAATAAAGTCCTTTACATATGTTCAAAATATTTCATCTGACACACATAGTCTTCATTGTGCAGTAATTTACAATTTTCACATTGATGGCATTAACAAAATCTTGGAGAAATAAGTGACAACAACACCACAAAACTAACAGCAAGTAATTTAGTCAGGGAATTAAAAAATTTTTCTAAATCAATAAAAAATTCTGACATTTATATAAATACAAATATTTTAAATGTTTCTTTTTACTTTATCTGGTTTACAATTCTATTAATGATCTTACATGCATCAGATTTCACATGCTACAAAAATACCACAAACCACAGAAATGTGTCACAAAACACAACATCTCTGAAGCAGTAGACAGTGAGTCTCCCCACCAGAGTCCCCCAGCCTGCAGGAGCTGCAAGACCCAGCCCTTGTCCTCTGATCGCTCAGAGGCTGCTCTGGGTACCAGGCATGAGTGAGCAGAGACGGGAAGAACTGGTGTTTGGAGAGAGGGTGCTGGTCCTTACCAGGGAAGATGAGCTTACTGGGAGAGGAGGAGCCCTGGTGCAGTGGACACAGGGAAGCTTCTGAGTGCTGAGTCCATGGTGCTGAAAAGTCAAAAGAAGCACTTCTCCAGATCCACCTGCTCATAAGATAACCCACTAAAAAGAGACTGATTTCTCTACCAAATTCTGAGGTAAGAATGAGCTGCTTACCAGAAGCTCTCTCGTTCTCTTTCTCTCTCTCTCTTAATCTCAAAGTAATCCTCCTGGGCCGAGCCCGTGGCACACTTGGGAGAGTGCTGCGCTGGGAGCGCAGCGACGCTCCCGCCGCGGGTTCGGATCCTATATAGGGGTGGCTGGTGCACTCACTGGCTGAGTGCCAGTCACGAAAACAGACAAAGAAAAAAAAAAAAAAGAAATCAAAGTAATCCTCCTATACAAAGAACACTAACTCAAAGTTTTATAGCTTGCTTATTCTGAACCATCTACAAATTCAGAAAAACCAAAGGATAAAAATTAGAAAAACCCAAGTTATGCTTACTACCACACTAAATCAAATGTTATGTAAACTAATAAAGAAAATAAAGATCTGCATGCAAAGTAGAGAGTATCTCAGTAGAAACACTGTTTTATTCAGTGAGAAACTTCTGCTTGTACATCTTCACAGAAACAACACTTGCGAAGGTCACCAGTTCATTCACTTAAACAAACTGTGGCCAAGTAGTGTTACAGGCATGGAAAAAAAAATTACAAAGACCTTGAACTTGTAACCAAATTCAGTGGCTCCTTGGCCTCTCTGACATGCCCACCCACCTGGAACCACCCCAGCCCCTACTTCTATTGACCCCGCCCCACAACTTAACACAGATCCATCTGAATGCTCCTTCTTGGTCCACCTGGCCAGAACCTCCTCTTCAACTGGGCCATAACAGGACGGAAGGTCTTCTGAGCTTGGTCAAGGGCCTTTCCCTTTTCACTCTTTGTTCGCTCCTGTCCACTTCCAGTCTTGTGACTTCTCGATGCTATCTCTACACACTTATCCCCCAGGTTCCTATCTACAGCCCAGACTTCTCTGAGCTTTAAACATGAATATACAGCTTCCATTCCAGCAGGCTGGTCCCCATGTGCCCACTCTCAGTGAATGGAGAAGATCTGGGCATCATCCTTAATCCCTCCCCTCTCTTTACTCCCCACATAAATCTATCAGATTCCACCTCCTAAGTTTTTTCCATCCCCAGCCAAGTTCACGTCATCTCTTGCCTGGACAATGGCGACAGTCTTCTACGTAGTCTTGCTGTTTCCTGCAATCCCATCCTTCACACTGAAGCCTCAGAGACTTTCCTAAAATGTAAATCTTACTACGTCATTCCTATGCTACAAATCTGGCAATGTTAACTTTTCCTAACTCTAATGAGAGAAAAGCCTCTACCAGGTCTACAACGCCTGCCACCTGCTTCTGCCCCATCCACTGTCACCCTCTTCCTTTGTCTTTGTTCCAGCAAGACTGGCCTTTCTTAAGTTCCTGAAAATTACTGTTCTTTTTCCCCTCTTGTGGCCCTTGTGCTTGTGAACCCTGTTGCCTGGAAAATTCTTCTCCCATCTGTCTCACCCCATCCTCATAGCCTAGTTAGGATGCCTTCCCTGATCCTCTCTGCCCTACCTCCAACAAGGTTAAGCTGTCAGGGGTTCGGATCCCCATACCATCCAACCACAAAAAAAAAGAAAAAAGGAAAAAAAGATAGTCCCAAAGAAAAGTTCACAATATCTTAATTACAATGCAAATGTCACATGTTAGAATCAACCTCCATACTAATCTATGTTATATTCAGAAAAAATTACTATTAACACTATGGATCAAATATCAATTGTTCCAGCAAAGATATACACATGGCCAATAGGCACATAAAAAGACGCTCAACATCATTAGTCATCAGGGAAATGTAAATCACACCCACGAGGATGGCTATAATGAGAATAACAAGTGTTGGTGAGTATGTGGGGGAATATTGCTGGTGGGAATGTAAAATGATGCCATTATTTTGAAAAACAGTTCCTCACATTCCTCAAAATTCCTCAAAAAGTTAAACACAGAGTTTCCATATGTACTAGGCTGAGTAATGGCCCCCAAGATATCAGGTCCAAATTCCTAGACCCTGTAAATGTTACCTTATTTGGGAAAAGGTCTCTGCAAATGTGATTTAGTAAAGGATCTTGACAAGGAAATATTCTCGTGGATTATTTGGTTGGGCCCTAAATGCAATCAGATGTACACTTACAAGAGTCTAGAAACAAACCTTCACGTTTATAGTCAGCTTATTTTTAATAAGGGTGCCAAAGACAATTCAACGGTGAAAGAACAGTCATTTCAAGGAACGGTGCTGGGACAACTGGATATCCAATAAGAAAAATGAAGTTGGATCTCTACCTCATAACTTATACAAAAATTAACTCCAAATGGATTAAACACCTAAATGTAAGAGCTAAAGTCTTAGAGGAACAGGACCTTGGATTAGAAATGATACCGAAAGTACACAAACAACAAAAGAAAAAAATAGATAAATTGGATTTCATCAAAATTAAATTTTCTTAAATATGGAGAGTGACTGCCAATGGGTGTGGGGTCTCTTTTAGGGGTGATGAAAATGATGTAAAATTAATTGTGGTGATGTATGCACAACTCTCTGAATATATTAAGAACCATTAAATATATTAAAAGGACATCATCAAGAAAGTGAAAAGAACACACAGAATGGGGAAAAATATTTGGAAATCAAATATCTGATAAAGGTCTAGTACCCAGAATATATAATGAAAACTTACATCTCAACAACAAAAGGACAACCTAATTTTTAAAATGGGTAAAGGATTTGAACAGGCATTTATCCACAGAACAAATACAAATGGCCAATGAGCACGGGAAAAGATGCTCAATATCACTAGTCACTGGAGAAATGCAAATCAAAACCCAATGAGATACCACTCCACACACAGTAGGATGGCTGTAATAAAAACAAAAAAGAAAATAAAAAGTGTTGGCAAGTATGTGGAGCAACTGAACACATTGCTGGTGGGAATATAAAACGGTGCAGCCACTTGGAAAACAGTCTGGAAATTTCCTCAAAAAGTTAAACACAGAATTGCCATATGACACACCAATTCCACTTCTGAGTACATACCAAAAGAAGTGAGAGCAGGGACGCGAACAGATATTTCACACCAATGTTCCTAGCAGCATTACTGTCATAGCCAAAAAGTGGAAACTGGGCTGGCCAGTTAGCCCACTTGGTTAGACTGAGGTATTAGAACACAATGGTCAAGGATCTGGATTTCCACGCTTGATGACCATCAAAAAAAAAAAAAGTAGAAATAACCTAAATGCCCACTGACAGATAAATAAAAAAAAGGTGGTATATATCCAACCTAATGCCACTGAACTTTGGTTAATGAACACAAAATTGCAGCTAGATAGGAAAAATAAGTTCTACTGGAGTACAGCAGTGCTAGGCATCTATAAGTAACAATAATTTATTGTATGTTGTCAGATGGCTAGAACAGAGGAACTTAAATGTTCTCATCACAAAGAAATGATAAATTTTTACGATGATGAATTTGCTAATTACACTGATTTGGATCACTACACACTGTATACAGGTATTGAAATATAATTCTGTACCCCATACGTATGTACAATACATTACAATTAAATAAAAACAAAAAATAAAAGGTAACTTTTGTTATGTATATTTTACCATGACAAAAACTTGTACACAGCTCAGCTGGTTAGAGTGCAGCCTTACAACACCAAGGTCTCGGGTTTGGATCCCTGTACCAGCCAGCACAAAAAAATAAAAAAATCTTGCACCTAAACTCATAGCAGCATTACTCATAATGCCAAAAACGGAAACAACTCAAATGTCCATCAACTAATGAAGAATGGATTTTAAAAAAGGGAATATTATTCAGCAACAAAAAAGAGTAAAGTCTTGATTCATGCTACAGCATGGAAAAACTTTGACAACATTATGCTAAGTGAAAAAAGCCAGTCACGAAGCACCACACAGTATATGATTCCCAATTATATAAAATGTCCAGAATAGTTTGGAAAGCCAGAGACAGAAAGCAGATTAATGGTTGCCTAGGGCTAGAGGCAGCGGGAGAGCATGGGGAGTGACTACCAGTGGGTGGGGGTTTCTTTTGGGGGTGATGAAAATGTTGTAAAATCAATTGCAGTGATGGATGCACAACTCTACGAATATATCAAAAACTTTAATTGTACAAGTTACATAACTGAACTGTATGGCATGTAAACTATATCTCAATAAAGCTGTTGTTTTAAAAACTTAATGAGGTTAAAACAATGGGGTAGTTCTCTGGCGGGGGAACTACCTCTTTCTTTATACCATCTGAAACTAATTTTGATAGTTAAAATATTTAGACTTTCCTAAAAAGGAACAATAATAGTACTAAAAGAAAGATGATGGGTTTATAAAAATAATCTTGGAATAAAGGTGTCCTTCCTAAGTATAACACGAAGCTCAAAAGCAAAGAAGAAAAAGATTAATATATTTGCCTATGTAAAAAATTAAAATCTCTGTATGGAAAAAATACTGTAAGTCAAACAGTAAAAAGCAGAATTATAAGATATATTCACACTGGATACAAAAGGATAACTCCTTTCATACATAAAGAGCTTTTACAAATGAATTAGAAAAAAGTGAAATTGGAAAACCTAATGAAAATGCTCAACCCCATCCAAAATTAAAACGAGACCATTTTTCAAATTACAGTTTAGCAAAGACTTAAAAATACTGATAACAACCAGTATTATAGCAAAAGCATAAACAAGGAAAACTTGTCATATACTATTGGCATGAAGGTAAACTGATCCAAACTTTCCAGAGCTTACTTTGGCAACATCAAAATTTTTAATGTGCGTACCCTTTGAACTGGAAATTCTATCTTGAAAAATATAATTACGACTGCCTTATAAACATGGCTGTATATCTGATTTGTGCTCATGTCAGGACATGTAGCTAACGCTCATTCTTTGTAGCTGCAACGTTTTCCATTATACTGATATACCATATTTTTATTTGACTAATCCTTTCCTGAAGCGATCATCAATAATTTTTCTTAACATGCACAGAAGACTGTCTAGAAGGATATTAAGAAATATTTAACAGTGTTTACTTCTGTTAATAAGTAGAGAATGACTGGCTGGGTCATGATGAGGACAACTCTTACCTTATTTCTCTTCTGTTACGTACGGAACGATGAGCATACATTACTTTTCTAAAAAATGTTTTTAATGAAAAAGTCAACAGCCATATACTTTATAACTGCACATCAGAAAATCTAAAGGGTTTTTTTCCTGGGTAGAGTCATGAAGATATAAGGAGAATTTATCATCAAATTTTTGAAACGTTTGAAGAACTCAAAGAGGAATAACACCTGATGAATGGTACAATGCTGGATGTCCCCTCTGCACATAAGCGAGCACTACTTACTCACCGAGGGAATGTCTAAGCTCGCTGCACTGGCTGACAGGGGGCAGCTTCAGCATCTCCCTCCATTTTTTACTGCGACCACTTTTTTTGCCATATCCTCCTAAATTTGGGGGGAAAAAAAGGCATTTTTTTTAATGGTCAGAAATATTCAATTACAACTACTTCCACTAATGTATCTTACTATTTTTGTTTGGGTAGTTTGGGTAACTATGATGAGTACAAACACAAGCTTATAGTTATTCATCTTATTTGGAAAGCAACTCCGTGAAGTATAAAATTCCAAAGCGATGTCATCACCAGTTCTGTCATTAAGAAACCATGTGATGTTGGCTTTTTGTAATTAGCTCTGTTGAGCCTCAGTTTCCAAATTTATAAACCAAATCTAACATGACATATTATATAGGGCTGCTTATAAATATTTGTTGAACAAATATTTTTTGAGCACCTACTATATACCAAACACCTTCAAATCACTGGGAATACAATGGTAAAAAAGACAAGGTCCCTCCCCTACATTGAAGTGAGGCAGAGAGATTAACAAGTCAGATAATGATAAGTGATAAGAAAAAAATTAGCCAATATATAGTGATAAGCAATACTAAAAAAAAAATCAAGCAGGGTTAAAACAAAAAAAGGTGCTATTTTGACTAAGGTTGGATCAGAGAAGACCTCCCTGCCAGGGTCATGTTTAGGCAGAGACCTGAGGGATGTAAGGGAGAAAGTCAAGGGAAGATCTGGGAGAAGAACATCCTGTGGTGAGACAAGAATGATGAGAAAGGCTGTACTTTTTTTTTTTTTTTTGGCAGCTGGCCGACATGGGGATCCAAACCCTTGACCCTGCTATCATAACACCACGCTCTGACCAACTGAGCTAAGTGGCCAGCCCTACATTATAATAGTTTACAAAGACCTTTTTAAACAAGCACCTTTGTTTCCCTTTAATTTAATACAGAGAAATTAAAACCTTCAATTTCAAACATTCTGGGCAGCAGAAATTTGACTGAATTTTATCGAAGAGAACATCATGGCTTAGGCTGGGGGACTAAGACTCCAGGACAATTAGGAAGAACCGGGAAGTCAGGAGGAATGCCACATTTCCTTGGGAGATGGTGTGCTCTGTTTTAAATATAGTGAGTTTGGAAAATTCCAAATATGAGGCAGACATCTGGGAGAGGGATAGACTGGGATGAGCTCAGGAGAGAAGGCTCAGCTAGAGATACAGATTCTGCAAAAAAGATAACAGTCAAAGATGTAGGAGCTTCTTCCCCAGCCGCCTTCTCCTCCTCTGCTCCCCCCACTCCATATTTCGACTGAGATCATGACCTCTGGACTCATATCCTGCCGCCAGCCGTCCAGAGCACCTTCTGTTCAACATGTTCAAATGAGACTCTCTCTCACATGCACTCTTCCTTTTAAGATTCACTAATTTAATAAACGTGTAACAAGCACCTGCCAATGTCACAGAATATGCTAAGTGCTACTTCAGGGACAGCATGTCCCACATCAGTGAAGGGCTGAGGAAGGACAGCCTGTCTCTCCCACCCCTTCCTAGGGCGTGTGGGAACTCACTCCAGAGAATCGGCAGTTACTGAACAGAAGCTGTCCTCTTTGGTTATAGATTCCTTTTATGCAGGGCTATTGTTGGTTCTCCCTTCAATTGAAACAAGAACTGTTCTTTGGGATATGCTACTTTTATTAGACCCTTTAAAGGATTAGAGAGCTGAGATGTCACTTGCCAAAAGTAGAACCTTTGCCCTCAAGATCCCACGTGGATGGTGAGTATGATCTGAAAGTGCCTGAGACATGGCTTACATCTTCAGGGGTGCTCATGTACCCCTGAGCTGCTGGATCATTGAGCAGGTGAGAGCAAGTCACTCTTGTTCCCATTCACATTTCACTCTCAGCATTCTCTTGGTCTCTGGCCTATCCCAACTTTTTCTTACTCAGGTAATTAGCAAGTCTGGCCACTGCAACCTTTCTCCTAAGCCTGACACTGTCTGTAGACTTGATGCAGGAACGGTGAAGCTGGAAGGCCTTGATGAGGAGGCACGGCTGCCTTAACTACAGTGTGTTTGCACTCACAGGTGTGTGGCACTGACAAATGGGGCAGGTGGCAGCAGGAAGAGGGCTGGATGCATCAACCTGGACCGGCATGTCAGGGAAGACTTGGGTCTGGTCTGTTCCTCCAGACACGCCCAAGGAAGACAAGGCTTTCAAAGAGACCGTGCCTCGTCTTGGAGGTGTTCCTGGGTGGCTGCACATTCTCTGAGATCTCAGCCCTCCAGTTCCTAACAGGATTGTTGTAGAGATCAAGTGGGATGCCTTGTCTAGAAAAGTACTAGGCCCATGAGCAGGGTTCAGTGTTCTTTCCCTTCCCCTTAAGGGTATGGTTTCCCACACCTGAATTCCCACCAAAGATCAGTTCCCAGGCTCACTTCCTGGATGAGCAAGGAAAACAAGTTAAGTTGCTAGGCTTTTTTTTTTTTTTTTGTCTTTTTCATGACCGGCACTCAGCCAGTGAGTGTACCAGCCATTCCTATATAGGATCCGAACCCGCGGTGGGAGCGTCGCTGCGCTCCCAGCACCGCACTCTCCCGAGTGTGCCACGGGCTCGGCCCATGTTGCTAGGCTTTTCTACTAATTCTCGCCCCTGCCACCCCACAGCCAGCTCCATGTGGGAAGGGCTCTGGGGAGGCCAGGTGGCCATGCGCTCCCAGTCCTCTTACCATACCAGGAATCCTGGCTAACAAACTAGTGAGTGCCTCATTTGTTTATTTGGAAGACATCTGCTGTTTGCATCCTTTGTGCCAGGCACTGTCCAGGCTCTGGGCACACTGAGAAGTCAAGACAGCTGGTCCTGCCCTTGAAGGGACTCACACATCCCATTTTCTCCTTCCCACTACCACTGTCCCCTTTCACTCTACGGTTACAGCTCTCCTCGGCCTCTCTTCTAATTAGCCTTCCTACCTCCCACCTTCAGCCCAAGTCACCTTCTCACAATGCAAATAAAAGCTCCCTTCTCTGTTGCTTACAGCTCTTGACAGGCTCCCAAGTCTAAGGATGAAGTGGTAACAAAGAGCAGCCCTGCCTGATATCACCTGATAAGTGCCCAATGCTCAAGCCACACTATTTACAAAAGCCCAAAAGAAGCAAGAGCAGGTTCCAGGAGTCATTAGTGCCGGTATCTGCCTAGACTGTCACTCCAGCCTTATCAATCTAGGCAAAGCTCTACGTGGCTCAAGCAGAACCCCCTCCACGAAGCCTGCCCTGTCTTTCCTGGTGAGTCGCAGGCTCATCCTCATGCCTTTTGTACCTTGAAAACATCTTCATTCAATCTCAATGAGGGCAAGGTCTATGTTCACTGTCATATTCTCGGTGTACCTCCAGCATGCAAACAAATTACTGAGAGGATGAATAAATGGACCTTTATGTGCCCAATGCACTAAGAGTAATACATTACGTACAGCAGACCCTAAAAGACTATTTGCTAACTTTGAGTAGAGTCGAAAAACTGGGGATACTGACTACAGGGAATGGGTGAGAATTAGAGATGAAATTATCAAGGGCTGAGGGGAGGAGAAGGAGTAAGAATTAATATTTTAGGTTTATTGAGTATTTACCATGTAATAGGCACCTTTCCGGGAGCTTTACACATACTGACTCATTTAATCGTCTCCACCCTATGATGTAAATACTACTATGATTTCCTTTTCTCAGACAAGGGAATAAAGCAGAGGTTAAATAACTTGCCCAATGTCACACAACTACTGAGAGTAGATCCAAGATCTAAACTCAGGTCTGCCTAACTCCAAGAATCCCATTTTTAACCATTACTGCTAATAAGAAGCAACATGATTCAACCAAAACTTTTTTTTTAAGTGCAAAACCTCTTAAAATAAATATATGCCATAAACATGCTTAGAAATTAAGGTATATTGTGAAATGAAAATAATAGTATCACATATAGGGGAATCCCAATTAGACTAAAAGCAGACTTACCAGCAGAAACCTCAAAGGACAGGAGACAATGGGATGATATGTTCAATTTGCTGAAAGAAAAAACTGGCCACCAAGATTACTATATCTAGCAAAGCTATCCTTGAAACTCACAGTAAAGCAGGTACACAAACAGGAAAGAAAAAGGAATCAAATCTTATCACTACACAAAAACAACAAACTGCACTGGTAAACAATAAGAGGGAAGAAAGGAACAAAAGAAACAGAAAACTACCAACAAAATGGCAGGAATAAGTCCTATCAATAATAACCTTGAATGCAAATGGACTAAATTCCCCAATTAAAAAATATAGACTGAACAGATTAAAAAAAACAAACAAAAAACCAAGGTAACTGGCCACACCTAGGAAGGTATTTAGGAGAGAGAGAGAAGCTCTGCTAGAATTAGTTGCTTTGCAAGTGGCAACGAAAAGGAACAGAAACAGACCAGAAATTTGGGCCTTCAGAGGCTATGGAAGACCACCTGTTACTAGGCCCCAAACAGTAGAAAACAAGGCTTTGAAAGAAAAAAGCCCTACGCAAAGAGCAGATTAAGGGTGTGGCTTTCCCAACCAAACTGCTGCCTCAAGACAATCCCCATTAATTTGGGAAGTAGAGGCTTGACAGGAAAGAGAATCCAGGCTTGAGAATGTGTCTGGAAAAGAAGGGCAGGTGTGACTGCTGTCACATGGAACGACAGGAAGCAAAGAGACTGTCACAGGTTTAAAGATCTACTTGGCTTTTATTTGCAATTCTAGAATTGGGCTATGCCTCATTCTACAAAACAGAATGAGTGCTCCAGAGAACTGAGCAGAGGAGGTTGGTTTTATAGGCAGAAAAAGACTGAGCCAGCAGAAACAGAACAAAAAGCAAATTGATCCGTTCAAAGTTACTTTCCCTGTAAAGGTTAAAGTTCATGGGACTTCCTTAACATGTTAGCTAAAACTGGCCTGTTTGGGGATTTGCCTATCGTCTCGCTCTATCCTGATTTCTCAGAAGGTCAGATAAACAACTTAGTTTCAGCTTGGCATATGGAACTTTAGCATAAGTTTGGTTTGGTCTGTTGGGCCTTGTGCAGGGGCTCAGTCCAAACCAACGGCCTTCCATCAATTTTATTGATGAGAATTATTGAAAATTCTAAAATATTAATATTTAAATTAAGTCTATTCTCTAAATTAACTCAAGTTTTATAAAAAAAAATGTTACATTTAAAATTTTAACTAATGGAACTATTATGATTGTAATTTCTCTTCCTTTCTATATTTGTTACTATATTATTCAAATAGATGGATAATGCAAAATGAAGAAACTAGAAAGCTCTTCATACACAACCTCAACTACATGTCCTTTCTATGAGGTGAATAATAATTAAGAATAATTTTACAAATCAGAAAAAATAGTTGTGAAAGAATCTAGCGTCAGAGAGGATCCCCTGGAAAACAGACCTTAGAGACCAGCTAAGACGTCTGGACAAACTACTTGCTCCATTCACCCCTCTCCAAAGGTGTCGTAGCTCATCTCTAATCTTTCAAACCCAAGTTTAGCAAAGAAAAGATTCCTTTGAACTAATTTAATTTTGAAAATGTTTCTGCATTGATTATAAAATATAGATGAAGACTACTTAACTGCTTTTTTTGTTTCAAATAATTTCCACATAGATTCAGAACTGAACATAAATGATCAATATTGCAGTTTTCCCCAGCCTTTCTTGCTTGTGTTCAGTTGGCATTATTACAGACTGTAGTAATCATAGTTTTGGAAAACTTTATATCATATACACATCCTATAGGTACATATTTTCTCAGACAATACAGGCATTTAAAAAGGCACATGATTAAGAGTAGAGGACTTGGGCCGAGCCTGTGGCGCACTCAGGAGAGTGCAGCGCTGGGAGCGTGGCGACGCTCACGCCGTGGGTTCGGGTCCTACATAGGAATGACCAGTGCACTCGCTGGCTGAGTGCCGGTCACAAAAAAGACAAAAGAAAAAAAAAAAAAAATAAGAGTAGAGGACCTGAAGCTGGACTGTTTGAGTTTGTCAGGATTTAATGAATTATTATATAAAACCACTTAAAACAGTGCTTTATAACAAAAATGAAAGATCTAAGCTTGTTTTAAGTTATAAACATAACCAATGCAGATTTTTTTTGAGGATAAAAGAATTTAGTGATGGCCTGTCAAAGTAACTTCATCAGAGAAACAAATAATTAGCTATTTTCATAGAGGTTTTGAATCCAGTTTTCTCGTTCACATTTCCTATATTATGTGAACATGAAATGTCTCCTCAGAGGACAGATAACCTGAGTGAAAAACAGTGCACACTGTACTGAAACATTATTCCTTCCCTTCAAAACACAATACAGAATCAGCATGCATAATGTTCACTGTGAACTTGAGTACTGAGCTACACGTTCGATACATTTAAGATCCTCTACAACTTTAAAAAATTCATTCTGTAAACCAACTCTTACAGTACTGCCATGCTTACCAGGCTCAGGAAGGTACAGCTATGTTATATCTGCATCTCTCTGCTTCCCTAAGCTTCAGAATCTTTATGCTGCTGCCACTGCCATGAAAACCATGTGTCTTTTTCCAGTGGACACTTTCTAAACAAAGTCATTGTAGTGTGAATGCATTCTGGAAGGCACTGTAGATGGTAAGCAAACTCAGTGACAACTTAATGGTGAAGTGTAAAAGGTCACTTGATGGCCTAGTGACAAACAAAATGTCTCTAAAGACCTGAAAGAGAAAAGAGCAAAGTGTCTTTTGTAGCTAGCGTCCTTCATGTAACAAACTAGATGGACTCTTAAAACATGATTCATGTTCATGACACATGATTATTCTCTATTCCCAGTACAAGATTTTAAATAGTGATATGACTATACTGATAAGGTGGAAAGAAAATGGAGGAATTGGTTTAAGTGAGCTAACTCCTCATCTAACACAGCATAAAACTAATAGAAGTCTAAATTGATAAACACTGTTCTTTAGAAATGCAACTGTAATCACCAGAGTAACTAAAACTGAAACTATAGAAGGAATTAATGTGGCTGTATCTGGGGAAGAGAAGGTAGGGTGGGCTAGGGCTTTTTGTCATAATCCCTTCTAGACTCTGAGTTTTCAAACTATGGATTATTTGAAAACTTTTTTTAAATTAGTAGAACAGAAGCACCTTGGAGATGATTCTGTCCTCAGCTCTATGACGGGGCACTGAAGGACTGTCCCTCAAGTATGGCCCATGACAAATGAAGGGGCTTGTATTTGACCTGGAATGGAGGTCCAGGGTCAAATTTTAAACACAAGGCTAAAGTGATTATATGTTTTCAGAAAGTGTGGTCCAGCAGCACTGAGGATGATAAAAGGGAAAAAAGACTGGAAATAGCAAGATCAGCTGGCAAACTCCTGGCCTTAGTCAACTTAAGAAGTATAGAGAGCCAAAATATGGGGGTACTGGGTGAAGACAGAGACAAAGAAATGGACATGAGAAATAATGTGGCAGGAGGATAAATGGGATTCAGAAAGAGGAAAGCCCATGCTTTCAGGAAGTCTAAGAATGAGAACAGATTGAAGACAAAGAACCAGGTTCAAGATCAATTAAATTTCTACAACTACAATGTTAAAGTGCCAGCTCCAAAATCTACAACCACAGCTATCACTAGTTTCTGAGCACCAAGCACTGTGCCACATTATTCCAGGTAATCTTTTTACCAACAGTATGAAGTAGAATTCTTCTCAGTCTGGTTTTACAGATTAGGAGAATATGGCACAGGAATAGCTGGAATAATGCCTGTAGAAAATTCAGCATGCTGCCTGGACAGAGCAAACCCTCGCTAAGGTTAGCTGTTCTTATTTCAAGTCTATTTAAAACCTCTTGAAATTTTCTCTAGGATGATACTAATGTATAGCCCATATTATGGTGCTGGAAAGAGTGGTTGAATTGAATCCTCATCAGCCTCTATTTTATGTTGAAGATGTGTGTGCCTGTGCCTGCAAACTGAACTAAAATCAACCTTCCTTCTTTCACCAAGGCAGCACAGCTCATCTTACCCTTTTTCAAGTCTCTCCTAATCTAATCAGCTGTGATTTCAGACTTGGTTGCACCTCACTGGAACTAGGCCTTCTTAGCCTTCTCTACTCGTCTTTCAGCAGGCTTGTGGAAACTGGAACTTACAGTGTAGTTCAACCTTTTCCATTCTCCCTAGGCCTGAGTGCGGGAACGGTAGCATTTTTTGTGGAGAACACTACCATGAGTCAAACGATATTTTTTCCCCTAATTTTTCTATCACTAAGCTTTGAAGATGAATAGAACATGTCTGATAACATAATAGAATTTTAAAATCAGGACTTTCTCAGAAACTTTAGACTCTGCTATTACTGTACCAACCTATAGTACTTTCTTCTGCCCACAAGCCTGTCTTAGATATTCTTATTAACTACCAGCCTCTGTGGCCAAATTTGGAACATGCTTTACTCCTTTCATATTGATCCAATCCTTTCATTTCAACATGTATTTCACCTTCTCTTTCTTGAATTTAACAAAAATAACAAATCGCCTCCTTACTTTCCAAGTGTTTACTAAGTGCCAATTATATGGTTCGTGCTGAAAAGGATAAAAAATAAAGGTAAGAGCTATGCCCTGACCTTAAACAGATTACAATTTAGCCAGAGAAGGAGCCCCAATTCCAAATTCTCAGATGGCAGAGAGAGTACCTCCTAGCTGGAAGATCCAAATTCCCAGATGGCAGAGAAATTACCTCCTACCCGGAAGAATCAGAAAAAGCTACAAAGAAGAGGATGAAGTTAAACTGGACCCTGAAGGACAGAAAGAACTAAATAAGAAAAGAGCAAGAAGGCCCACTACACGGAAGGTTGGAATAGTAAGTATACAAGAACGTGTCCACAAGAACAAAAAAGTTGTTCGTTTATACAACCAAAACGCATTAAGTAGCTCTTGCGTGTGGGAACAAATTAAATGCAATGAGGGAAACAAGCTAATAAGTGTTGATAAACTACTTCTAGAAATAAGAAAGAGCATTCTTTTAAGTCTCAACAGGAGTTGTGGAGGGAGCTTGCGGATTCTCTCCAGTCACTCCTCTGTCCTGTGTCTTCTACCTTCAACATCTCTCTCATCTGCTCTTTCCTCTACTCCACCCCTCTGGTCCTACTGCATGTGGCACATGGCTGCTTACTATGTTGTATAAACACACACTTGCACTGACCCTTTGTGGCTTTATCTGCAGCCCCTCCTTTATCTCTCCCCAACTGTGTGTGTTTTAGTGGGACTGATAGTCCAGGTGCCTCGCCAAGGGTGAAGGGAGGGGACAGGAGCCAAGATAGCTAACTGATCCTCTCCCAGGGCAATGAATCTTTTTTTTTTTTTTTTTTTGGTCTTTTTGTGACCGGCCACACCGCGCTCAGCCAGTGAGCGCACCGGCCATCCTTACATAAGATCCGAACCCACGGTGGGAGCACTGCTGCGCTCCCAGCGCCGCACTCTCCCGAGTGTGCCATGGGGTCGGCCCAGGGCAATGAATTTTGAAAGGAGTGAGGAAAATAAGAAAAAAAGAAAAAAAAAGAGGAATCTGCTCTGTCACAGCAGCAATGACAGCTGAGATGTGATTATCAATCAATTGTCAGTCTCCTATCTAATACTGTCTGAAACTGTAACTGCCAACTCAACCTGGACACCTCCTACCCTCACCCCTGCTTCAGTTTTCCCTTGACACTTGTTGCTCCCTAATATACCATATACCTTATTTATCTGTCTCACGCCTGTCTCCCCTATAAGTGTGTTGTCCATAATGGCAGAAATTTCTGACCATTTATTGTTTATCACTGTAGGCGCAGCACCTAGAACACTCTTAGCACACAATAATAGGTACCCATAAATACCTGCCAAATGAATGAATGAATGAATGGATGGATGGATGGATGAATGGGTCCTGGTTCCTGTCCTTTTCCAACCTGGTTATTAGGTTCCTGCTTGATTCTCTGAATCACCTCCATATCTTTTCCATACATGTCCTATTTGTTCAAGTTAGTTCCTTATAACCAAAAATCCTAGGGAGAAAGCCTCAGCAAGAGGCAGCATTAATGATAACAGGTGTATTAACTATGCTTCAGGTGCTAAAGAAACTCCTAAATAATACTACAACCTGAAATCTGAACAGAATTGCTACATATAAGACCAAGATCCACATTAAATGCACATATTATATATTTCTTTCCACATTTATGCAGTCAATTTCTCCAAGAGATAAAATGCGGTTAATGTCTCCTCGGAAGTAGGATGTGAAACAATTTAAGCTTATTTAAGACAATTAAAGGTCCTAAGTCACTTAACAAATGTATTATATGGGGGGAAAGTCCTAAACTTTAAAAAAAGCAATTATTAATGTGTTTCATTTTATTAACAATATGATCATTTCGAACTTCCTCAGTGTCCCTGGCACAGTAACACACAAATACCACTTTCAGTGTAGCATCATCTGCCAAAATTCCTGAGAGGAGGAAAGGTTCCAACAATCTTCTGTTTGAGGCCATTTGTCTTAGTCTGTTTTATTTTATACAGAATACCACAGACTGGGTAATTTATAATACACAGAAATTTATTTGGTTCATGTTTCTGGAGGCTGGGAAGTCCAAGAGCATAAAACTGGCATCTGGCAAGGGCCTTCATGCTGTGTCACCCCATGTGGAAGGCAGAAGAGCAAAAGGGGGCCAGACCCACTTTTATCAGGAACCCACTCTCAAGATAACCGCATTAATCCATTTAAGAGGGCAGAGACCATATGTCCTAATCATTTCTTAACAGTCCAATGGCAATTAAGCTGGAGGGGAACATTCAGACCATAGCACTATATTACTCTGTTCAGGGCTGCTATAAGAAAATACCATAAACCTACGTAACTTAAACACAACAGAAATTTATTTCTCGCAATTGTAAAAGGTGGGAAATCCAAGATCAAGGCAGATTCAGTGCCTCGTGAGGGCCCACTTTCTGGATCACAGATGGCGCCTTCTGGCTGTGTCCTTCATATGGCAGAAGGAGTGAGGATTGCCTCTCAACCCTTCTTTATAAGGGCACTAATACCATTCTTGAGGGCTCCACCCTTATGGTCAAACTGCCTCCCAAAGGCCCCATCTCCTAATACCATAACCTTGGTAGTTAGAATCTCAACATACAAATTTGGGCAGAGAGAATGACACAAACATTTAGACCACAGCAGCAGAGACCAAAGAGAGAGCAGAAGACATTGATTCTATCTGAAATAAATCCAGGAAATGACTGAACTCACTAACAATATTAAACCAACATTGCACTTCCCAGAGCCAACATACAACTCTTGTGCTACATCCATTAATTTCAAAAGTTAATTTTCTAATATATGAGCCAGAGAAACTAAACAAGGACCTACCCATGAACAGATATGTATCAACACACTGCCTGGTATTTCCTGGGAGATACTCTACAGCAAATAAAACAAATACAGTTATCGACTTGGAAAAACAAAATTATAACTAATATTCAGCATATATCTATATATTTCTGATATTTCATATTCAGCTTCTCTAAACAGTTAACCAAACTGTACATAACCACCCCTTTCCAACCCAGGAAAAAATACTCTTGCTGACTAGAGGCAGACCTCATAACAATCACAACACTATGAAGTTGATATGAGATACTTTAAGGAACAAAAATCACAACTCTCATTTTTGAAACTATCACTGTGGTCCTAGGCTTTCCTGGCAGAAAATATTGGTTTTGTTACCTAATCTCTGCAACACTGTAAAGAAGTCTGCTTGGTACAGTATTCATTCTTTTTTTTTTTTTTTTTTTTTTTTACATTCCTAGATATGAAGGTAAGGTAAAAAGAAAACAAGTTTAACCTTGGTCAAAACTGATTTCCAATGAGGATGACTCACTTCCATGACCACTATAGAGTTCACCGTGAGGGACACTAGGCAGTCAAATGCTCCACTGAAAGAGAGGTGAAAACAGCGCATGCTGCTCTGAGGATTTCCTAACTGCCTTAGCGGAAAACCAAGAACCGGTTCTCTTCCCTCCCATCCTCAGCTCCTCTGTGCACAAAAATATTGGGAGAGTGAGGTCGCTGCTCTCAGCTGTTAATACAAAATAAAAGTTTTGCAAAACAAAACAAAAATAAGAATGATAGTTTCACAAAATAAAAGTTCACTTTCTTAACTGTAGATCCTTCCAAGCCCCAGCTTTGGTATCTAATTCTCCACACCACTCACTGCTGCTTCAGGAATTCCTGTACAATGTTTCTGGCTCAGGGTCTCCAATGTGTGGAGAAGTCACGCACCTTCTAATCGAGCTCTTTCCTCCTGATAGGCACTTAAGACATAAATGAGATTGGGGGTGGGGGAGCTTAAAAAGGGGGGGGAAACACCCTAAATATCTGAAATACTTCTGTTCCAGAGTAATTTCTCTCACAGAACATTGCTCACTCTCTCAAGTGCAAGATGAACTTACTGATGCTACTCAACTGCACCGCGTGTCACCAGGCACGCCATTTCCCGGGCGTCTCTGTGAGAGAGAGGCAGGGACGGGAGACGAGCGGTCTGAGACAGAGGACCGCAGGGGTCTTCCCGCACGAGGGCCGGACCAACCGGCGCTGGCATACGGACGAGTTGTCACCAGCGTGTTCAATCTGTCCCCACGTCGCGCTAAAACCCCCTCCACGCACCACAGAGCTTCAGACCAAACCTCAACACCAAGCAGCTACGTTAAATCAACAGGGTCCTCCCCAGGCAGTTCCCGGGCCACTACTATCGCCCGCCCTCGGAGACCGCAAAGGCGCGGCTCTTGTCGCGTTGTCGCTCTCTCCCTCCCCGGACGGCTAACGGTCCAACACCAATAGGGCATTGCTCGCCCCTTGTGAGGCAAACCCGGGGCCGAGGTCCGGCGAGAGCGCAGTACCAGGAACCGGGTGGGACAAGAGCGCAGCGCAGGCTGCCCGCCCGCGGGCCACGGGGCGGGGTGCGGGATGCGGCGGCGGTGACGCCCGCCCGGGCCGGGCTCCCTGGGGCAACGGGCTCCGCGGGGGTCGGGGGCGCCCGCCGCGCACCCACCTTGGCGCGCTCTCAGCAGCAGCATGTTGGCCACGAAGTTCTCCATCTGCACGGACCGCCGTCCCCGCCGGCGGCCTCGGCGTGTCCTAGAAGGCAGGACGGAAGGAGCCGGAGCCGGAGCCGGAGCCGCCGCCGCCGCCGCCGCCGCCGCCGCCGCCGCCGCGCATCGCTCGCCGGCCGCCACCCGCCACCACCCCCAACAGGGCCCCGGGGAGCTGCCCCGCCGCCGCTGGCGTCGCCACCACCGCCACCACCACGGGCGCGGGCGCCGCCGCCGCCGTCGGCGCGGGGGTCCCGGGGAGGCCTCGCCGCCGGCCCCAGCCAGGGGTAGCGCGGAGCGAGGGCAACGGGCCGTCGCGATCACCGCCGCCGCACCACCGTCCGGGCTCCTCTCCACCCCATCGCCCTCGCCCAGCGCGCGCAGCTCTCTCCTCAGAGCCCGGCCCCTGGGCGGCCCCGCGCCTCCGCCGAGCCCGCCCCAGCGAGGGGCTCGCTGGCAGGGACCCCGCCCCCGGAGGCGACGGCCACCGCCGCCCCACCCGCTGCTCGCACACCGGCCGGCTCCCCGCTAACGGCTTCCCACCGGAGGGCGCCCGAGCGCTGCCCTCGCCCAGCGCCCGACGAGGCCGCGGGGCCTCGCGGCGCACTACAGCTCCCAGAAGGCCCCGCGCCTGCTGGGAGTCGTAGTCTCGCGGCGTTCTCGCGATGTCGGGGGGGGGGCCGCCGGCGCAGTTATCGCGAGACGAGGCGGGGGGGTGGCTCCGCGTCCGGCGCGTGTGCGCTGAGGGGTGTCCTCTGCTGCCGACGTCGCCGGCCGTCTCCGGCCGCAGGGCTCGCGCGGTGTCTGACGCCTGGGGGAGGCGGGCGCCATGGGAAAGGCCACGGCGGCCAGCGCGCGGCGGAGGGCCCCCGGGGCGCGGGCGGCAGCGCGGGGCGGCCCGGCCAAGGCCAACGCCAACCCGTTCGAAGTGAAAGTCAACAGGCAGAAGTTCCAGGTCCTGGGCAGAAAGACGCGCCACGACGTGGGGCTGCCTGGTGTGTCCCGCGCTCGGGCCCTCAGGAAGGTAAGCGGGGACGCCCCGGAGCGCCGCCCGCCGCGCGACCGGACGGCATGGACGCCGCGCGGTGGGCCACGCTGGGTGGCGGCGAGGGCCTGGGCTGGCCGCGTGCTTCCCTGTGCCTGTTTCCCGAAGTGAGGTGGAGACCGTGCTTCTGCTCTTGCGTGGGCTGGAACGGCCTCCTCGAGACCCCGCACACGTGTGCTTGCTTGAAGACCCCCTCCGACGGCCGCAGACAGAGGCAGTGACTCGGGAGCTGCCCTGGCGTCCTGCGCGCGTTCTGGCCCTTCCTCAGAGAGACGCTGAGCTCTGCCGGCTTAGGGACCGCGGGGAGGGGGTTATTTAGGATTCCGCTGCGTAGGTGACGGATGCCCCCTTCTGTGCACAGTCTCGTGCTTCCATTCTTCCTGTGCTCTTGGTCCCGTCCCGGAGTGTCCTGTACCCTCCTTTCAAATTCAGTTAACAAAGGGCACCCTGTACGCGACTTCTAAGACATGTTCATTGGTTTGGGTTTTTTTAAACAATATTTATTAGTCTGAGGGAGGTACATTAGCAGGTTGGTTGAAAACTTTAGGCAGATAAAGGATAAGTAAATTTCGTAAGGTCACACAACTGGTGAGGACTGGGACTTGCATTTGGGTTTCAGTGTCTGCAAATCCTTTTTGCTACATTCAGCGCTTATGTTTAAGCTCTTTCCTAGCTACTGGGGAGATAAAAGTAAGACAGACTTGGCCCCTGCCTTCAAGAGCTCGTAATCTGTATTTTCTCACAATGTGCAGTCCTTGAATGGAATCAAAATCATCCTTACTGCGCAGGGGTGGAAGGGAGGGCATGGCGAAGTGGGATGGTGTGGTCTCTAGAGTAGACACATTTGTCTTCATCACTTGAGCCTCTCATTTCTAAAGTGGGAATAACAATACTTCCTTCCTCTCGTGGTGGTTATGAGAATTAAATAGTGCATTTAGCACATAAGTATTCTCTAAATGCTACCCATTATTTGTTTTTGTTTTTGTTTTTTTCGTGGCTGGCCAATAGAAGGATCTGAACCCTTGACCTTACCGCCTATTATTATTAAACTTCTCGGCTTTTCGTTCTCAGATTTCTTCAAAATCTGGCTCCAACCTATTGTCCTTGCTTTGCCTCTTGCAACTCAGTTTGTCCAAAAAGGATTGCCTTACCTCCCAAAGTCTCTATAGGACAAGATCAAGTCACCACTTCTGATACTGTCCCAACCCCACAGCCCAAATAGGACAGGTTCCTCAGACCTGGTATCTAGCAGGTCCACCTCCCAGCTCTGTGCTGAAGGCCTGGAGGGGGACATTGCTGCTACTCTTTGAATTCCCAGTATTTGACTCATGGGTAGAAACTCAAATATTTGAAGGAATCAGTAGTAGAACCTGAATGCTTTGGGAGATCACAGTTCAGAAGAAAGTTTAATAATTAGGAAAGTCGGGAAAATTCTTCACAGAGGGAGTCACAGTCAAGCTTTGCAGGGTGAGTGAGCTATTTAACGGGGAGAAGGAGGTGCATGGGGACACAAAACATTGTCCAGTGTGGTGAAGAGTGTGGGTGAGGCATGGGATTGAAGAGCTCGGAGCTGTCTGAGGGACAGTAGGTCAGCCAGTTGTGTCAAAGCTTGATATGCATGTAGTGGCACACACGGTGGCACAGTTGGCCTGGATCTTGTGTGCCAGTCCCTTGGAAGTAAATGGGCTGTCCTGGTTGTCTTCTCTCTACTGGTCAATTGTAGTACTTCGGGGCAGCATTTCAGTGTAGCAGTAAGAGAGGTGGCTTTGTGTCGAGACTGCCAGGTGCCATTCCCAGTGCCATCATTTTATTGTTGTGCCTCAGTTTCCTCATTTCTGAAGTCTATAAAATAAGTTGTCGATATAGTTATTCATCTTTTACAGTGGGTAAGGCATTGTGCTAAGAACTTTACATTTAATCCTCACAGATTTATGAGGAAAGTACTGTTATTATCCCCATTTTATGTCTGAAGAAACTGAGGCAAAGGGCAGTTACATAACTTTCTTCAGGTCAGAATTGATGGGGCTGAGATCCGAACTCAGACTAAGTGCTTGACACCTACACGCCTAGAGACAATTTCCTGGTGCCCAGCACTGTGCTAAGTGATTTCTTTTATTAACTCATGTATTCCTCTCAACGACGGCCTGAGGTAGGTGCTACGTTACCTCCCTTTTATAGAAGTGGCCACTGGGGGACAGAGAGTGTAAGCATCTTCCAAAGTCCTGGCTATGAGGGGGTGGAGCTGGTGGGATTCCATGTCCACACTCTCGCCTACACCTCCTAGGCCTTTGTGAGGAGGCGGTGGAGGTACAGGAGCTAGTTCCCTCTGGAGTTCTGTTCACTGTTAGTGAGGTGTCCTGGTGAGAATGTCCCCTTCCCCATCATAGGTAACTTCTCCATGCCCCTCAGGTCCTGGTCTGAAGCCTCTTGGAGATACACATGATCGTCTTCTGCCAGCTGTGCTGCCCCTGTGTTGTAGACTTCAGGGACCTTTTGATGGTGGATGTGTAACTTGTTTGTGGAGCTGTAGTATAAACAGTATCTGTCCTAAAGTTGGGCCTCCTTTATGTTTTGCTGTGTGCCCTGTCTCCTCCCTCTTGAGTTAAATATAACTTGAAAATGTGTATACCATTTCTTGTCAAATATTTTACCTGCTCCTTCCCCACTGAAGATCACCCGCTGGTGATTGTACGAGGTGCTCACAGTGTGCATCCTGCATCTAACACAGAGGCTGCGCTTGTCTAGCCTAACAAATGTTTAAAACAATTTTTATTATTTTTGCCTCATTACAGAAGAATTACAGGTTTGTTAATATATCACACTTAGCAAACATATGAGCAAGTGAAAGAAAATAAAAATCAGTCTTAATCCCATCATGTATTTTGGGAGGTTACAGCAGTGGAGTCATATTAGACACTATTTTCGTATTAAAATTTTTTCTACCACGTCACTTTTAATAAGAGCGTATGAATATGCCATTTATTTAACCAATTCACTATTTGTTGCAATTTTAGATTGTTTCTATTTTTCCCTGTAAAAACAGCAGCTGTAGTAGCTATTAATCCTTGTGACTAAGTGTGTGCATGCAGGATTATTGCGTTAGAATGAATCCCTGGGAGAGGAGTTGCTAGGTCAAAGGGTATCTTTTTTTAAAAAAAACCTCTGTTTCCCATGTGCCTGGCGGGGATACTTGCCACTATACAAACAAGGAGGTGTGCCTATTTTTCACAGTCCACTGGTGTTTACCTAATGAGGGAAGGGGTGCTGTCCAGTTCTCACTGTCTCTCAGCACTGTGGTCACGCCCACAGTGGTGAATTTGTGCAGGTGAGGTGCTAAGGGTGAGGCCTGTGATGCAGCTTATTTGGATTAATCTCTTGAATCTTGAAGCTGGAGTCTGTGAGTGAGCCTACCACTTCTGTGTCCACAGTGATCGTTCTGCACCCATGAGCCGCCCTAAACATTGAGGGCAGAGATGATGGCTTGAATCTAAAAAATTACGCAGCAGATGTTGTATTTCAAAGGAAAACAGGTTTTTTCTTCCCTCGTGTGAGGAACAAGAAGAGCGAGAAAGGAGAAGCCTTTTTTCTTTTCCTACTTACTTCTGGGAGAAAAGAATTGAAGTGGGATTTCTTCATTCTAGGCTGGAGCTCCAGAGTGTGCGCCTTTCAGCTCCACCTCTGCTTTTTGGGATATTATCAGGTTGCAGGTAATAAAGACCAGGTGGTTTATACATCAGTATGTGCATGATCACCGGAGCAAATCACTTTGGGGGTGTCCACACCTGTGTGCAGCAACTCAAAATCCAGTGTAGACAGAATTGCACTCTTAAGTATCCCCACATTCCACGGAGCCTAGAGGTAATGTCATATTTAACATGTATAAAGGCTGCATACCAATAAGTAAGTGGTTACAGACCTCTGAGGCATAATCCTAACCAAAATTGCTAAGGAAAGTTTCTTTTAAATCATTTTGTGTTCATATGTGGAAGAGCCTACCTTGGAGGTCAATAGAAAGAATCAGGAATGATTAGAAATGGTTAAATTAAAAAGGAAAGGAGATCATGATGGAAAACATGCAGAGTTGTTGAGCTTTCCCTTAGAAGTTCAATCCCGTTTTAAAGCTTGCTTTGTCAGACTTACCCAGCAGCTGCAAGCACTGCTAGCTCCTAGGTTACCCTACATTTCCTTATTTCTTTCCTTTCCTAAATTATAGTAGATGCTATGACATCATACTGAATTTACATACTTATGGCGAAAATGATGCTCTCCAATAAGATTTACCCATAGAATCTGCTGTGGATCAATTGAATTGTGTCCTCCAGAGTTCATATATTAGAAGCTTAATTCCGACTGTTAACTGTTGAGGGTAGGAAATCCTATTATGGTAACTGAAAGGTGGGGCCTTGAAGAGGCGATTAGATTTTTAGGACCATGCTGTAGTGAATGGATTAATAATGGTGGTCAGGGGTGTGGTTCTGAGGGCGTTAAGAGCATGTGAGAGGTTAGTCTCTCTCTGCTCCACCACTCTCACCATGTGACACCCCCTGCATCACTGTCACCCCCAAAGCCTTCACCAGATGTGTTCCCTGGACTTTGGACTTCCCAGCCTCTGAAACTGTAAGCAATAAGTTTTGTTTTCTTACAAATTACCCAGTTTCAGGTATTTATGTTATAAGCAACAGAAACAGACTAATACAGGATGATATCCCAGATTATGAGAACTAATGTTTTTACAGGCACAGAGATGGCTGACGCCTTCCCCACCCACCCTTTCCTGCTGGGGGTGTATGTCACTGTCAGTCACAGCTCCCTCTCTTTGCAGAGACAGACCTCAGAAGTCTTCTCAGAACAGCATCTAAGCACTTTTTGTCCATCCAAGATATTCATCAAGCAGGATAGGACAACACGTAATGTCAGGGTCATCTTCAGTCTGTACAAAACAAGTGTATTCCAGATCTCATGGTCACTGTAGATCTGGTATAGAGTTTGTCTGCCATTCTGGTATTGAGTTGGGTGTGTGTGTTTTCCTGTGTTTGTGTTCCACTTACATTCTCCCACCTGATCACACCAGAGGTTGTAATTTAAATAGTGAGTTAATTTTTATTCAGCAAAGGAGGAACAGTGCACCTTCGTAGAGCTTAACCTGATATGGTTCTTGTGTGTGGCACCCAGCAGGATCTTGTTCTGCCTCACTCCTTCTCCATCCCCATTGAGCTGAACTGTCCATAACAAAAGAAGTGGCAGAAAGTGAAATGACAGGCCAGAAAAGAGGTGCCAGCGATGGAACCCTGTGGTCCACATGGGGCCACTTAAACAGTTTTTGGGCTCTAGTCCAAAAAGCATCAGGAAATTACACCCAGGGTATTTTCAACAAATTTTGTTTAGCACCTCCCCTAAATACCAGAGTAGGAAATTACAAGGATTAATAACTTAGATCTTTGCACAGAAATTGGTTTCTGAAACATTCTTGGAGAAAATGATGAAAATTGCCTTGGAAGTATTTATTGAACTAATCGATGGCTTCCTGCTCTTTAGGCAGCAAAATGTTTCATATCAATTTCTCCTTCCACCTTATTAATATTTTGGTTGGAATGCGGTCTTTGGTTGCCAGAACTGGGAGAAAAGGCTAATTAAAAGGAGAAGCCAATGCTTGCTTTTGTCGGATAAAGCTCTAATTAGGTAGCTTCTGCCCCTGCCTGACTGCTGCTTGACTCCTTTCACTGTCCTCTCCTCGCTCCTGTTTTTGACCTTAAGCGTGGGTTTCTCAGTCTTCATCCAACCCAGGTGAAGTGCCTGGAGCAAAATCTGGTCTGTCTAGTCCTGAATCAGAGATGGTTCAGGTTCAGAACTGGAAACCAGAATGCAGATGAGCAGTCATCCATATACTCTCCCTCCCTGTCACATGCATGCATTCTTTCCAAGTGACTTTTCAAAATTGGGAGGAATCCCTGAAGATTGCAGGAAACATTCAAGTCTGGGTTTAGGTCGGGGGCTTTAAATATCTGCCAAGATGCCTAGTTTGGTGGTTTTGTAAAACCACAGAGTTGGATCATCATTCCAGGGGTCTTTCGTTGCGTGATGATTCCACTTTGGTACTGATTCCTTTCATCACTGGTTGCTGTATAAACTCCAGTTAAATGGCAGCCCATTAGCAAACATAAGAACTTTTATCCACTGAAGAAATCCTTAATGTAGCTAACGCCGGCTGCAGAGGCCACAGTCATTCCTCACCCCCTCTGTCTTTTGCCTGCTTTAGGGAATTCAACCTCTAGGACTGCCAACTTTGAATAATTTTGAGCTGGTTCATTGTTGCTGCTGAGAAAGTACCAAGCAGCAGTTATTTGATACTTGCTATTAGTTGTTGAAATCTGTATTTAAAATATTGCTCCTCTTGATGTTCTAAAATGTAAAGTCTATGACCCCCACCTTATAAACTTGTTTATGATCTTGTATCACACATGAAGGCACAAGTATATATTTCCTAGGAATATCTTTCATGAGAAATAAGCCCCTTCCTACATGATGAAAGGGATCTAAACGTAGTCTCCTTTTCCAGGTGAATGTGACTTAAAGCACACACTTTATTAAATCATAGGGGAGCTGCTACAGCTGGAAAAGCAGCCTCGTGTTTTTAGCTTGGCTCCTGTGCTCTTTTACCCTTCCTTTCTTTCAGCACCGACAAATAAACTCTAAAGAGAAAGTAAAGTAATTACCCCATATCATTGCGAGTAAGTTGGTTTTCTCTTCTCACAATTCTGTTCCTAGTAGGGAAGGCCTATTTTGGTTGAAAGCAGATTGTGTACGTACTTTGACATCAAAAGTGTGCATAGCTTAGCTCTGAACTTTAAAATATGTACGGTTCTGGTGTCCCCTTTAGTGGAAATCACAGGAAGTTTTTTTTTTTATTTAATTGAAACATAATTGATTATACATATTTGTGGGATCAAATCAGGATAATTAGTGTATTCATCATTACACAATGTAATCATACTTTGTGAGCCTTACCAATTTCTCGCTAACTCCCCTCCGCCCTTCTAATTTCCAGTGACTTCAGTTGTGTTTTCGCAGGAAGTTTTTGTGAGATGTTTTATGATCCGTTTTTTCAGCGTACCCAGACTTTACTAAAGGAGTACAAAGAAAGGAATAAGTCCAATGTATTTACTGATAAACGCTTTGGGGAGTACAGTAGCAACATAAGCCCAGAGGAAAAGATGATGAAGAGGTTTGCCCTGGAGCAGCAGGTATGGAGAAGAAACTGCAGGAGGTATTTGCTGTACGTTTTACACAGAAGTCAAGCCCAAGGAGAAGGCTGTTTCTCCTTGTGGTTTGTTTATACCTTCGTGGGCACTCACCCTCTAGGTACAGGGCATAAGTTTTAAATCCTGTAACTTGTCTGGCTCGCCAAACGGGAAGCAGCCTTCTGCAAATATTCTGTTTGTTTGGGTTTTTTTAATAAAAATTTGCAGCACATCAGCAAAGTCCAGTGTTAAACACATTCTTTCTTGTGGGCTCTGATTAGGAATCTGATTGCAAATATTAGTTGGATGGGTAAATTTCTTAGGACTAACCAGCAGCAGTGTATACTGCAGTCCTTAATGAACCGCTGCCTTCAGCTCTGTCGAGTGGAGAGTGAGTGGACTGAGGAGCGTTGCTGGTGGGTCAGGTGCATGATTTACCGGTAGCTGAGCCTGGCCCATTGATTTGTTTAAAAATTCCCCCTGTGAGTTCTGTTTGTATCTGAATCATTGCTCAAATGACCCAGAATAATCTTAAGGCTGCTTAGGCTATATTATCATATTTCACATGTAATGGAAAAATAATTGTTTTTTTGCTGTGACCTGAATGTGGCAATTTTTAAAAACTGATTTTTTTCCCTCTCTTCTGTCAGCGACATCATGAGAAAAAAAGTATTTACAACCTAAATGAAGATGAAGAATTAACTCATTATGGCCAGTCTTTGGCAGACATCGAAAAGCATAATGACATAGTGGATAGTGACAGTGATGCTGAAGAACGAGGGACCTTGTCTGGTGAGGCTGGGAGGTGCCACTGCACGAACCTGAGGGGGCAGAGGGGGGACAGTCTGTTCCCTGTTGTTCTTTCTCCTGCTCTTCTTGGAGACCTAGAATATGTTGTCACATGAAAGTTTCACTGATCATTAACCTCTCAATAAATTCAACATGATGGGTTTTTTTTTTTTAATTTTCTTAATTTCAGAACTTTAAGGTGGTATGTAGAGAGACAGACACTTTTATGTGCTGAAAAACATTTTAATATTCATTATCTTATGTGAAGTTCACAATAACTCATTTTACTCAGGAGCTCAGAGAAATAAGGTGCTTTACCTGTCCCGAGAGTCAGAGCTGTCGGATAAAACCAACCTCACTGACTCCTGAGATGGCTCTTTTGCACTGAACTGCTGCACTGCTGTGTTATCTACTATTGTATAAATTCTGGCCTAATATTTGTGCCAATGGTATTTATGTAGTTCTTTTAGTCTGTATTTACCGGGGAACCAATTATGGCAGTTGTGTGAAGGAAATAATACTGAGCCTCACATCTGTAGTTTAGGACTCAGTTCAGGTCTGATAATCTTGGGCCCTGTTCATAAAGTTGTAGTCATGTCATACTTTGTTTGTATCCAGCATTTTCAGAACAAAGCTGCTCAAAACTTAAATTGACTCTCAAAGTTTTTGTCTTTTTAATGTGTGGAAAGCCGTGGTGGCCTGTTAATATTGGGTAACTCAGGGCGAAGGCTTAGGGATTGAGGCAGCACAGCGTGTAGAGGCCTTCCTTCTTTGTAGCAGTGCCAGGAGCAGGACCATGACTCCACTGGAGCTTCATGGTCATAAAGGAATGGCCAGGAACTTTAGCTTCTGTGCCTGTCTTTTTGTGCTTTTCATTGTTCAAGACTTTTTGTGCACCCCTAACTATCAAGCACACTCACTTGTGGGATTGTCATTTGCTGTGACTGAAGGTAACCTCCTTGGCTGGTGTCTGTTGAACAGTGTTGTGCTCATCAGAATGCGACGCTGTGGTGCTTGGATGACTGGAGGGGAAGTAGGATTCTATTTCTTCCAAGTAACTTGTCCTGGGAATTTAACTATTCATTCGAGATTTCCTATCATTCTTTGATTTTGAGTATAAGCTCGCCAAAATCCAGATAATTGATGAAAGTCTCTAACATTTACTGTAATTTTTTATGAGTCATGAGGAAACTAATTCTATTTTGGTCAGCTCTGTATCACAATATGTCCTCTTAGATTATAAGAATTTCATCTTTAAAATCAACCCTGTGAGGTAGTTGTTACCCTGCATTACAACTACAGAAGCTGAAGCTAAGGACAGGGATAGGAATTGGTTCCAAAGCTGGGCTTCACATCCCCGTCGGCCTGACTCCTAAACTGTGAATACAGACGTTTAGCATACTGTGAAATACACTGTGTTCAGATTGCAAAGTACATGGGACTCTAAAAAGCTTTCTGACTAAATCCTAATATAAACCACTAAGGGAGGATTTTATTTTTTCTTTCTTTCAAGAATTCTTTTCTGAATCTTTTATGTAATGTTACCTTATTAGTTGGTGTTTTGTAGACTTTATTTTTAGAAAACATTAAAAACAGCCTTGAATTACTAGAATACTGAATGAATAGTGTTTTCCAATATGCTAAATTTTCCAGGAAACAGAGCAATCATTCATTCATTCTTTCTTTCTTTCATTCTTCTATTAGTGGTTTATGTGCCAGGCACTGCTCTCTGTTCTGGGGAAATGGCAGTGAACAAAACACAAAAACCATACCCTCCTGCAGGTCTTGCTTTACTGGGGAGACCCAAACAGTCAGTAGAATGATGCAGACTGATCAAAGGCGAATGTGCCGTGGAATAAAAGTAAAGCCAGGGAAGGGCTGGGTCGTGCCACTGGGTAGTCGTGATTAGTCTCACTGAGAAGGTGGTGTTTGTGCAAAGACTCAAGGCTGTGTGGGCAGAGCGTCCGCTGGAGGGAACAGTGAGTTCAAAGGTCCTGAGGTGGGCGGAGTCGGGGCCTGGGGTGAGGATTTGCAGGGAGGGGATGGTAACAGGCAGGTGGACCAGGGCCTCCTGAGCCACAGGAAGGATTTTTGGCTGTTGCTCAAGAAGGGGCGCCATTGGAGGCATATGAGCCATGGGACTACACAGTCTGATAGAAAAAGGCCCACAGGATTTCCTAGTGAACTGGGCGTAGGTATGGGAGAAAGAGAGGAATCCAGGATGCTTCCAAGGGTTTTGGCTTGAGCGACTGGATTGATAGAACCGCCATTCGTTGAGACGGTGGGTTAAGCAGATTTTGGAGGGAGTTTGAATCACCTGTTGGACATGCAAGGGGAGGTTGGAGTCTGGAGTTCAGGGAGCATGCAGGCCAGATACGGGAATGGAAAGTTGTCAGCACGGAGACTGAATGAGGGCCACCAGGTGAGTAAGAGTGGATGGAAAAGAGATGGCCAGAACTGCTGCCACCCTAGGAGCTGAAGAAGAGGACACGGAGAGTTAGGAGCTGCCAGCGGGGTGGGCGTTGGCCACAGTCAAGTAGAGGAAGTATGTCCAGCAGGGAGTGGTGAATGTGTCAAACTGCAGACGTTAAAAGGAGGACGGAGAACTGACCTGCAGATCAGGCAAGATTCCATCTCATAGGAGAGGCAAGGAAAAGCCAGATGGGAGTGACAAGAATGGAGAGGAGGGGGTTGAAGGCAACTCGGGGGTTCACTGCAGGGGAGCTGAGAAGTGGAGGAGGGGGTGAGGTGGGATCGAGAGTTTGGTTTCTTTTGACATGGATCCAGTAGAATGAGAAAAATTGGTGCTGGAAAAGGGGGTGGACTTGCCTAGATCATTTCCTCAAGTAGTGGAGAAGGGTAGGAGCGAGCATTCGAAGGGAGGGTCGGCCCTGGGCAGTTCTGGGTAACTGGGGGAGGTGCAGCCCGAGGACCCAGAGCTGCTCTGTGGTCGGCTGGACAGCAGAGCTTCAGCAGCTTTCACTTCAAGGACTTCTGTTTCCTCAGTGGAGCAGAAAGCAAGGTCCTCAGTTGAGCTGGCCCAGGATTTGTGGGGGTGTGAAGAGACAGGAGTAAAAGTCTGGGGAGTGAGAGCATGGACTAGGCACATGTGACTAAAAGGTGGTGTCACGAGCCCACCCAAACTGTGCAGTTCTGAGAATAATGTGAGTTTTCTTTGCATCACACATTCACCTGCACAGGTATCAGCAGGAAACCTGTAGAGTTTGATTTGGCCAGATGGCAGCTTCAACAAGGAAGCAGTATTGGAGCAGGGAGGGGCTGGACCATGATTGTAATGGTGGGCCAGGAACTGAGGCCTTGGGAGGAGGACAGGGAGCCCATGCGAGCCATATTAGGGCTGCAGTGGTTTGAATGCTGCAGGCTTGAGCTGGAGAAATAATCTAAACATTTTGTTTCTCTTACTGGTATGTGATTTTGGGCAAATCACTTCACGTCTGAGCCTGTTTTCTCATCCGAGAAACTGGATTTTTTTTCAAGGTTTCTTTTTATTCCAAACTCGATAATTCCCACAGTGTTTTGTTTCTCTTCTGCTCTGGCGACTAGGGTAAATTGAAGATCAGTGACTCTTGTTGATGATTCCTGCTCTTGCTGTTAGCTCAGGGCTTTTAAATCACTAAGCCCCTACCCGAGCAGGTGTGAGGAATCAGATGGGTCCTGTCGTGCCGCTAATCCTAGACTCCTCTCCCTCCCAAGACTGGTTCCAGCTTATTTTCTTGGGTTTGCCAGTCTTTCACCAGAATGAACGTAATTAAAAAGCAGGTGTTTGGTGTTCCCAGTCACGTGGATTATGGCCAGTTAGTAAATTAATTGGTCTGGGTTTTCTTGGCATGGCTCATCTTGGGGTTTGTTTTTTTGTCTTTTTGTTTTTAGCATATTCATTATTATAAATCATACTTATTCTTTATGCCCTTTATCTTATTTCTCCCCTTCCCCCGCCCCCTCTAATAACCATAGATTTGTTCAGTCCTTTTGATAGATTAACTGATTCTCTGTTGACTTGTTGCTTAGATGATCTGTCCAGTGCTGAGAGGTGTGTTCAGGTCCCCCACTATTATCATAAAGCAGATGCTTCTTCTGTTACTCTGGAGTGTGCTTTGTGAAGAGAGAGGACCTCTTTTTTTGCAGAGGGGGTTCTTTGCTGGTGACTCTCCTTGTGTCAGTGCAGTCGAGTGTCTGGTGTGCCATCTGCACAGTGGCTGTTGACTGCTCCTATAGAGACTAGTGGCTGCCGTGGCAATTGTGGTGGTTATGGTGGTGCTACACTGGTAGAAATGGTGTTTTTGGTATACTCTTTACCTAGTTGCAGCTGAGTTGGCTTCCCCCGGCTCCTGCCTCAGGACCCCAGTGGGGTCCCAGGTGGTGGCAGTGTTCCTGGTTGAAGCTGGGTTCGATTTCCCCTGGCTCCTGCCTCAGGACCCTCGTGGGGCCTTGGGGCAGTGGCAGCAGTGTGCCTGGTTGCAGCTGGGCCCATCTTAGGTATTTCTGAAGTGCCAATATGTGTGTGGTCTCATGGCAGCTATTGTGTGTGAGGATTTTTTCTTTAATGTAGAATCTCTGGACTGCTCTTGGAAACGTTGGCAGAGTACTGTAAAAAAAAAAAAAAAAATGCTTACTGAGCCAGGGCCTGGACTTCATTGTGGTGTTTTCTGCTTTTTGTCTCCAGCTGAGCTGACTGCTGCCCACTTTGGAGGTGGCAGTGGACTCCTTCATAAGAAGACCTCTCAACGGGAAGAGGGGGAGGGAGAAAAACCAAAATCACGGAAAGAACTGATCGAAGAGCTCATTGCAAAGTCAAAACAAGAAAAGGTGGGTTAGTTAATATTCTTGATGTGGGGCAGCTCTGTTGTAGGACATGCTGGTCTCTTTTCTTCTGTTGATGTATTGGTGTTGAGTGGGTGGTCATTATGTGCATGCTTGGCACTGACGTCGGGCTGCTCGGCTATAGCCCAGCAGTAATGGTGTACCGTGTATGTCTGTTGTTTTCTCCCCAGAGGCAGAGACAGGCTCAACGAGAAGATGCCATTGAGCTCACGGAGAAGCTAGACCAGGACTGGAAAGAAATCCAGACTCTTCTGTCACGCAAAACTCCCAAGTCGGAGAACAGAGATAAAAGGGAGAAACCCAAGGTGGGAATCAAGTGATTGGAGCAGAAGCTGGACTTACATCTGTTGATGTGACTTTTCTGTGAGAGAAAGGCCAAGGCTGGACACCTCTTCTGGCCTGCTTCCTGTTAGGACAAGTTTTCTGTTTTATATTGAATTATCTGATATGTGTTTTATCCCAATGGGAGTAGACTCAGTTACCTCAGTCTCTGCTCCAGGTGAATTAAAGAAAGGGTGAGAAGTACTTCAGGGTGGGGACTCGATGACAGGTGTTGGAACTTCCCTGTTACATGTCTGTATATTGGTATATAATGTATACATTTAATATACATTTATTTATGTTTCCCTCTAAATAGTAATTGTTTCCTACTGCATTCTTTTTAGTCAAATTTGTTGGAAAATGTTGCATTTTTCTTGAGTAGCTGGATTGTGGGAAAAATCTAAGATTTCACCAGATTACATTGTCATGTGACCATCTGTACATCTTTGTGAGTGACCCTTACTATTGCTGTTACTTTACCTAATTCCCCATGTGTAGGGTTTAATGCCCACATAAGCAATGTTTAGTTTTGTTAAAGCATATATATTTTGATAAGAGTTTTCTAGAAGAAAAAAAAAAGTCCAATGTGACCAAGTCATCCACTCATTTCTCAGTTCGTTAAGACTAATAGAATAGCTTTCCCTCTAGAAGAAAAGTCTTAGATGTGGTTCAGCCTCTTCCGCAACGCTGTCCAGCCGTTACTGAAATGTGCCAGGAAGCTAGCAACACAGGTCTTTCATTTTGGGAAATATTTATATGTATTGAAAACAAAAAGTGTCTTTTCCCCTTAGCCCGATGCCTATGACGTGATTGTTCGTGAGCTTGGCTTTGAGATGAAGGCACAGCCCTCTAACAGGATGAAAACAGAAGAGGAATTAGCCAAAGAGGAACAGGAGCGGCTCAAGAAACTGGAGGTAGGGTGGCCGTGGTCCCTTCTGTGGAGCTGTGTCACCGCCTTCTGCTTATAGCCCTTTGTGTTTTATTTTGTAAGATTGGTTGAAGATGTAGTTTCATCAATGGATCTTTTTTAGTCTATTTAAAGTTTGCATTTATTCTACTGTAAATTTTTTTGTGATTATAAAAGCAAAAACATGAAATAAAATGCAAATAATACCCAAGTACACCAAACAAAAAATGGACATTTCTGTAATTCCTCTACCCCAAAACAGCTGCTAAATCTATAGTAAATGTGTTGCCTTCTAAATTTTTTCTTCGCATTTTAAAAAACTTCACTGCATTTAAACAAACAAAATAGAGACGTACTGTTCTAAAGCTGGCCTTTTTAATGTAACCCACATCATAGGCCTCTTTCAGATAATGAAAACAGTGGAGCTGCTGGGTGCCGTAGGTGACGAGTTACAGTCAGGGCTGGCTGCATTTGGCCACAAAAACCTTAGATTCTAACGGATTTCCTTCCACTGTGGCTGGAGACTATTTCTGCCACAAAGTCGTCACAGTTTACCTTTGTCATGTGAGGAGGCCTTGCATGCAATGCTGACCGGTTGTTTGCAATGCTCGATGCATGATTGCAGGCAGAGAGCAGGCTTGGTGCACAGTGCGGACCTGGGAGGACCACGGGCCTGGCCCAGCTGCCGGGACATCATGCCTCCGTTCCACGTGTGTGAGGAGCACACCGTGTGACTTCTCTTCCCTTCCTGTTCAGGCTGAAAGACTTCGGAGGATGTGTGGAAAGGATGCGGATGAGAATATTGAGAAACCAAAACACATGTCCGCAGATGATTTAAATGATGGCTTCGTACTTGATAAAGACGATAGGCGTTTGCTTTCTTACAAAGTAAGATGTTTGGCTTCATTTTCTTTCTTTTTTTAATTTAAAAACACATTTTCTGGTATTCATTTAAAGGGTTAATCACAGGTGGGAATTTTTAATCCTTTAAAATAGTTTCTGTAAAGTTCTTCACCTGGGTGTCTGTGGTGTGCCAGATACCAAAGCTTTATAGAGAAGATCCCTCCCTGTCCCTGGAAAAGGAGGACAGATGATAAAACTACACAGTCCGGTGATTAACATCAGCTGCCTTTGTTTACAGCTGTATCGTTCCCTGCCTGACTTCAGCATAATACTGAGTGAGCTAACTCAGGGTTACAGTTTTGAATATTTTTGAAGTAATTGAGTTTCTGGGACTGGTGCAGTTTTTAATTCAAAAACTTTGTAAGGTCTACCCCCATCTCTCCTTTTAGAGTGTGTCAGGGTTCAGGGCAGAAAAACAGGCAAGCCAGGTGTTTGGAGCAGAAAAGGGTCCAAGACAGGGAACCGGGTGCTGACAAAAACACCAGGTTCCCTGGAGTAGCAGAAGTCAGGGGTCACCCCCAGGAGCAACCCAAAAGCTGGGAAGCCACTGCTGTCCTTGCTGTTCCCCAGCCCCAGAACCAGTGGAGGGCGCTGCAGACGTGCAGCTATGAAACCCAGGCCACTGTGAGCCTTCCACATCTGGAGCCCATGCAGCACCCTGGCAGGACCCAAACTGTGCCCGAGTCCTGGCAGCAGGCCTCTCTGGGAGCCCAGCTCCCATGGCTCAGGGTTGTCAGAGAAGAGGGTGGGAAAGGAGGCCCAGTACCAGCGCACGAATGGAGTGCACGGGGTCGTGTTCCTCGCAAGCGGGTCAGAAAGCACTGGTGCATGTGTGCGCTGTTCTGAAGTTCCAACTGTTGTCTCCACCCTGTGGCCTCCACGCTCATCCTAGGATGGAAAGATGAATGTCGAGGACGACGTCCCAGAAGAGCAGAGCAGGGAAGCCAGCCATGAGAGCGAAGAGGAAGGGGATGAAGGATCATGCGGGGAGGAGCCCGAGGAGAGGGATGGCCCAGATAGCCACTCAGACCTAGAATCTGATGGCGACAGTGAGGAAGGCAGCGAGAAGCCAGAGGACAGGCCGCACCAGACTCCTGGAGAAGGACTGATAAGTGATGATCAAAAAGCCGCTGGAACTGAGCTGCCCTACACGTTCACAGGTAGACAGACAGTTGGGTTTTTCTGTGTCTTGGCACAACTGCCATATCCTGGCCATAGTGTATACGTGTCTGTCTCCCTCCCTGGGCTTGCATATGTGAGTGTGCGGACACATTCCTGTTTGTGACATCTTTGCTGTGTGGACAGGTGGTGTCACCGTTCTGCTTGGTGTCTCTTGATCCAAGTCCCAGCACGAGTGTTAGCCTCGGTTGCTTGACCATGGACAGCTCTGGGGACCACCATCCAGATGACGCTGACACGTCTTGTAGCAGCATGTTCACGTTCCCGTTGGTAGTCTGCCCTCTGTGGTGGCCAGTAGGCCAGAGCCTGGAAAGTCTCCAAGAAGACTTCCAGCATCCGACGTGGACGTCCCTGTCTGGCCACGTAACATCTTACATAGAGTATACTGTGTTATTTTGTCTGGTACATAGAGAAAAGTTGTCCACTTCTAGTAAGTAGTCCCTGGTTGTCCTGTCTGAAGGTTATTTTAAGGGGATAAATTAGCAGGTGAGCTGGCCTGCATGGATGGGACCTTTGATGGTTGAGTCTCACGAGGTGACATGACTTAGCTCACTGTGGCTCCTTTCTGCTCGTTCTCATGCAGTCTGGGCACTAAAATCAGCTCTCTGTCACCTAGACTCATTGCATGTTATGGATATTTAATTCCTAACCAAGGAAAGGTGAGAGGTTGTTTCTTCATTGGGGCTGTTCTTAGGTGCATAGTCATGCCCAGGTCAATCAAGTCTCAGACTCCTTGGGGTGAGACAGAACAAACATTTGATGTGTTTATGGTAATATGGGGTAAAATAAATATTAATATAAAATATAAGTTAAATTATCTTTTGCTGTAGGAAAAGAAGTAATTTTACTTACATTGTATTTAGTTTTTACCTCTGTGTTAGCAGAAATGTGAGTAGTTCTCATTTTAAATGTTAAGTGTGGAGTGTGTTTTGTTTTTTTGATAGCTCCCGAATCCTATGAGGAACTGAGATCTTTATTATCAGGAAGATCAATGGAAGAGCAGCTTTTGGTGGTGGAGAGAATTCAGAAATGCCACCATCCAAGTCTCGCAGTGGGAAACAAAGCAAAATTAGAAGTATGTTGTAATAAGTACATGTGCTGTGTGTTAGAAGAGTTAGTGTAACCCCCAGTCTCTGTGAATGTCGGAATTGCCTAACGTCGTACAGTAACAAAGTGCGCCTCAGGCCGTGGCCTGTGGGTCACTGGTTATCAGTATGATCCTGTGGAGGGGAACCCTGAGTTTGGAGCAGGCAGAGAACCAGCTGTGTGGGCATCTGGTACCTCCTTTAGCCTCACAGCAGACCAGGAGGATCAGGCATTGTTACCTTTGTGTCACAGGCAAGGAAACTAAGGCTTACATAGCCATCAAGCGGCAAAGCCAGACTTTAGGTAAATAGGAACTGTGAACATGCCTTTTTCTCTTAGTAAATGATTCATATTTACTATGAACAGGGTGCAGTGCCAGGTGTGTTCCTGATTTTTTTTTAATAATTGTGTATCATCTGCCATTTTGCAGAAGTACGCACCTGACCCCTAGCTTTTTCTTCTCTGCACTTCCTGGTGCTCAGCAGGTTCTGGCCATGTCTTCACTTGCTTTTGTGAGGTACTCAAGTCTGTGGTCCCAAGGCCCCTAGCCCCCCCCGACCCCCCCCCCCCCGGTTTTCCCCAGAGTGTAGGTGATCTGGAAGGTGTGTGCTTGTGGCTTTGTTCTTGGTGCTCTGCACTGAGCTCTGTTTCCCGATTCATGTTCCTGTAGAAGCTGTTTGGCTTTCTTTTGGAATATGTTGGAGATCTGGCTGCACGTGATCCACCAGACCTCAGAGTGATTGATAAGTTGGTTGTGTAAGTAGAAATGGTGTGTTATCTGGGGTGTGGGGCTGAGTTGAACAATTTTTCTCTGATTTAGTCGTAAAAAATACATTTCTACCTTAATAGGTAGACAAAATGGTGACATGAACATGGCAGGTCGGTGGGTTACCCACAGAGGTCGTAAACAGCAGTGACTCAGTAACGACTCCTCCACTCTAACACGTGCTACTCCGGTCACCAAAGATACGAGACTTACTTTTAACCACAGATAGGTTGAATTCAGAACAGTTGAGCCCTCAGATCTGGCTGGCTGTTCGCTTTTTTCACTCACCAGTGAAGCTTCAAGCCCTGGGCAGGTCGAGAGATATCAGGAGTGCAGGGTAGACACGCTCCCTTGTTACCCCGGGAATCTGAGGAACTGGCTCTGCCTGGGTCTGAGAGTTCCTGCTGGGGAAGCCTATTCCTCTTGTCCTACAAGCACAGCCGGGGGCAGGCTTGTGACCTGCGGGGTGGCTTCTGGCCCCCAGTGCTGGTGGCTGGAAGAATGCTAGAGGGGCAGAGTTCACCGTCAGGAGGCGCGTGCTGGCATCTGGGGCCAGTGAGGGTATGTGCATAGAGGTGCCCCGGAGGGTCTTGGGGGGCGTCCTGCCCTGTGCACCCTGCCTCTCAATGTCAGCTTCTGCATTATCGAAGAGACACTGTCAGAAAAGTACTTGTGGTGAGGAGTAAATTAATTAATAACGAAAGAGCCTTAGAAGTGTCAGCCACGGTTGGCACGTAGAATGTGCTCCCAGCAGGTTTATTATTACAAATACAGCTACTTGTACCACCATCACCATGAAAACATTATGACCATATTTTTAGGAAATGGCAAAAATGAGTATAGACCATTATAAAGTACAATTGGAAAAGTTAATCTGCATCACCAGGAAAGCCAGCCAGATGTCAGTGAGAGGAAAGGTGGGTTCATCCAGGGCTTCTGGTTCTAACTTGCTCAGTCTGTGGGTGACCTCTCAGAAAAATGGTCTGCAGGGTTTTTTCTGTGTTTCTGTTATCTGGAGTCATACTCTCTTGACTTATTTTTCTACTTAATAGGCAGTTATATAATCTTTGCCAGATGTTTCCTGAATCTGCAAGTGACTCCATAAAATTTGTCCTGCGGGATGCCATGCATGAGATGGCAGAAATGGTCGAGACCAGAGGCCGGGCGGCGTTTCCAGGGTTAGACGTGGTAAGCAGGGGCAGATTTAATTAGACCATTGCCCCACAGTAACCAGAAGTCAAGTTCTCTTTGACATTACGTTGAAGGACTGGTGGTGGATACCGTTCCCGTGGCTTTTTAAGAGGCTGGCCTTGCCCTGGAGCTTCCAGAGGGATCTGGGAGGGTGGTTCATCCGTTAGTGATCAGCTAAGGCGTGTAATAGCAGGAGATGCTTGTTTGGTTCCACACAAACAGGGCTGTATTTGGTCTTAACGGCAAAGATGTTTTAAAGCAGATAAAACCACTGTGTTTTCCCAAGGACCTGAGCCTGTGGGCTGGTTTTGCTTGGTTTCAATTTCTTTATCCATTCAGATGTTGAGAGACATCTGAACCACTCTGAGATTTTTAAGTTTTATACCAGCCTTGTGCTGTATTTTCAACTTTAGTAACTTTGAAAAAATACTTGCTTAGAAATGTCTATTCCATTTTCTATGTTTGTGTTGAAATGATAACAATAGGTAGCAGAGGCTTAAAAATATAGGATTTGTGTTGATGGTTTTAATAGACTCCCCAAAATATGATTTGAGTCAGTGTCCATAAACTGTGGCTCTCTGCTTTGATTACCTCTTCATGAGCCTCAAACCAGCATCCTTTATTATACATTTACGTGATTGACCAGTGATTGTTGCGCGTCCATTATGTGCCAGGCGCTGTTCTAAGACTCTGAGGCTGAAGCCATGGGCCAAGGAGATCCAATCTCTGCCTGCCTTGAGCCTGTTTTCAGTCCACAGGTGTTAGTGGGGAAGTTGTATAGTCAGAGCATAGTCATGCTGCCTGGGCTTAAATCCCAGGTCTTTCTTTTAAGCTGCATGGTCCTGGTCTTTAAAGGGGGGATGATAATTATAATCATGATACCTACCCGATAGGCTGATATGAAGATATGTGAGTTAATACACGTCACATGGTCATATCACTGCCTGGACACAGTTGTCAGTAAACAGTGGCCGTCACCTCCACGGCTGTTCTTTGGCTCACGGTGTGGTTCTTTTGCTGCTGAGATGGGAGCAGTGGGGCGTGATGGGGGTGTGGAGCTGGCAAGAGTTCCCTTTTCACCCTGCCTCCCGGAGCCTCATTTTCCTTAGAGCCCTGCGTTGGGTGGGGCTTGGGGCTCTTTTGCAAGCCCTCCCTGTGGGTCTGTGGAAATTAACTAGAGCCCTTGCCAGGACCAGAAAGGAAGAAATGGGGCCTGCTAGGTGTGTGCTTGACATTTCTGCTCTGGGTGCTTTGGAGGATTTCTTTGTGCCTCTGGACAAGGTAGAGGATTCCTGAGGTCCTGCAGAGAGCCGAGGTGGCAGGACAGCCTCACTGTTCTGTTGACCAGCCTTTTGGTGCCTTGTGTCGCTGTTGCCTGTGGACTGTGCCTGACCCACAGCAGGTCTCCTGAAAGCATAGCTTGCCGTCATCATCCCCTAAGACTAAACAGCCACATGATGTACTACACATGATTTTGGGAAAACATACTCAAGGCACCTTTGTGTCATGGAGATTGGACGGTCTCCCCACTTCCTAAGGGCCTTTGGGGCTCTGCTTCCTTGTCTCTAAAACAGCAGCGAGTACTGGAGTGTGCTGAGTGAAGCTCTACCTTACCTGGCACTGGCCCCACGCTTCTGTGTTGAGTCCTCACAGCACCCGTGAGATGGGCACTTTTGTCAGCGGGAGGCCACAGAGGCGGCCACAGTCACAGAAAAAGAAGTTCTCATGCCAAGGTCCAGGGTTCGTGTCCCTGTACTCGCCAGCTGCCTTGTCACTTGTCACCATCCATTCAGAGCATCCTCATTGATTTACCTCCTCTTCCCGCTGCAGAGACCAGCATGGCTATTGAGATCTGCATTCCTGTGTCCCCACACCCTTGCCAATTAAGTCTCACCAAACTTGCATTTGTCAATATGAAAAATAAGTAATGGTATCTTTACACAGCTTTGTTTTATGTTCTCTTACTGAGAATCAAGCTAAGAATGTTTTCACATGTTTAAAAGAAATCAGTTTCTCTGTGCAGGCTTTTCGTGTTCTTTGCAAAATGTTTCTATTAGGTTGCTGGTTTTTGTTTTTTTCTGTTGACTGGCCGGTACAGGAATTGGACCCTGGACCTTGGTGGTACCAGCGCTATGCTCCAACTGAGCTAACTGGCCAACCCCAAACCTTTGTTTATTTATTTGTTTATCTTAAAATTCTATTTATTTATTTATTTTATTGAATCGTAATTGATTATACATATTTTTGGGATTCAGTGCTGACATATGTTGAGTAAATCAATATTACTAGCATGTATATTGTTACAAATTGTACTTATTCTTTGTGCGCTTGGTCCAATCTCTCCCCATCCCCCTCACCCTCCCCCCTCCCACCACTGATAACCCTAGATTTCTTCTCTCCCTCTGAAAGAGTAATGGTTATTCTGTTGATTTGTTGCCTAGACGATCTGTCCAATGCTGAGAGGTGTGATCAGGTCCCCCAATATTATCATAGAGCAGATGCTTCTTCTGTCACTCTGGAATGGGCTTTGTGGAGAGAGACATCCTCTTCTTTCCTTTGGTCTCTGCTGGTGACTCTCCTTGTATCAATGCACTCCAGTGGCTGACAGACCATCTGCATGGTGGTTGTGGCATCTAGCCACTTTCACGGCAGCCATGGTTACTGTGGTGGCAGTGGTGGGCCCACATGGAGGTGCTGGTGGTGTGCCTGGTTGTGGGCTGGGGGTCCGGTCCCTGGCTCGATGCCCTGGGCCAAACCTTTTTGTAATGAATTGCAAAAACTTTTCCCAGCTTGTCTGTGACTTTGCTTATACCAGTTTTTGCCAGTGTGTATTGTTGTAATAAAAACTAACCAAGGAAACATCATTATTTGTGGGGCAGCGAGGAGTCCTTGCAGGCAGGACTTTTCCCTCCTTCTGTGTAAAAGGCTGTTCCAGCAGCGAGTCTCTGTCTGTGATGATAAGACTTCCTCTCCACACTGCACCTCAGTACTGCACTCTGGCTTGTGAAGCCATCTGCAGCTGGGGAAGGGCTCCATCTGACAGGCTGCTACTCATAGACCCTAGGGTGACAGCTGACAAGCAGTACCAGCAACTATTGAAAATAACTAACGCCTTCTTATTAGTCCTTGGTGAAAAGTTCAACACTGTTGCTAGGGCAGTTTGTGAGATGCTTCTGCGTGGATACTTTCTAACAGGTGGAGGTAAAAGCAAATGAAGAGCAGCACGTTTTGCATGCTCAAAACACGAGTGTGCCCAGTGACAGGCTGGACGCACATGACATCTTCTCTGATCCTCACGATGACTCTACAAGGTACAAAGTTTAGTAAACTTATTAAACGCACAAGGAAACTGAGAGCTCAGGTGATTTGACCAGGGCCACTGGACCAGCGGGTGGCTGTATCAGGCTTGGTTCCCAGGTAGGCCCTTGGCCGCTGCCAGTAGTGCTGACTGTTTTCTTTAGTTGAAGAAGTCACAACCTCTGTACCCATTGTAGGTGATAAAGTCCGGTTCCACCTTTTGATGAAGAAAGTTCCTAACCTGAAATACTAGAAGCTGCCTCCTGCCAAGCAAAGGCAGATTCTTCTGGTAATGGCTGTGTGGCCACTTTGAGTGTGGCTCTGCATCATCTCTAATGTCACAGTGTGACATGGGGACCAGGTCTGTGCCCAGGGCCACAGGGAACTACTAAATGCTTGCTTTAAAAAGTGGAAATAGAGATGAAGTTTTTCTTCCTTTGAGTTAACAGGCGTAGAGCAGAAGTAGTAGTGCTGGGCGCCAAGACTGTGCACTGCCTCAGTCCCAGCTGAGGCAGAGGGGACACCAAGCATCCAGCTGGCGGTCATACCCCCCAGCCTAGTGAGACGAAGCCCCAGGGCTGCGGGCTGGGGACAGGCTCCTGAACCCTGCGAGCTTACAGGACGGGCTTCTAGTTTCTGTTTCTAGTTACAAATCTACCAGAGAAATGTCGCACATTCCAGAAGAGTCCGGCTGTGTGTTGTTGCAGGAGGGAATGGGAGTGCTGGCTGTCTCCAGAGAGGTGCTGAGGGAGAGCCCGACTTGGGGGATGTTGACAGCCACAAGGGGTCAATGGAAGTCTGGTGTCTGTGTTTCTCTAGGAGTTTCAAAACTGGCTTTGCTATTGGACCCATTTTAAAGGCATATTTTAAACTTTATTTTTCTTTCCTTAATCTGTGTGATATCACTTTCTTTCCAGCTCATATATTTGAAAATTACTGGGCTGTTGTTTCCAACCTCCGACTTCTGGCACCCAGTCGTGACGCCTGCCCTGGTGTGCATGAGCCAGCTGCTCACTAAGGTGTGTCCCCTCTTCCTCTTCCACAGATGGGCTTAGCCCCACTCCACTCTAGACCTGCGTCTCCTTAGGGCCATATTGAACAAGAGTGTGGCTATTTAAGGGTTTTGGAGACTGACCGCTGAGTTCAGGCATAAGAGGGCTCATCTTAAAAGGGCCTCTGAGGGACGGCTGGGTAGCTCAGTTAGTTGAGCCATGGTGTTTTGACAGGGCCTGTGAAAACCTCTGAGCGAGTCAGGCGTTCTGAGACCAGAAACAGCCCCAGCTCCCCTCCCAGAGCTCCCAACTTGACCAGCCCCAGACAGGAGTGGGGTGGAGTGGGGTCTGATTTAGAAACTCAAGGTTACAGACCCCGAAAGACAGCCTTTCAAGTTAGTGGTGAAGGTATCGAACCCAATAGGGACTTTTGTTCCCCCTTGGCTTAAAAAAAGTTCGTATAGTCGCCCCCTGCTTTCTTTTGTTGTTGTTGTTGTTGTAGTTGGCTGGTTCGGGCATCTCAGCCCATGACCTTGGTGTTACAAGGCTGTGCTCTGAGCAACTGAGCTAACTAGCCAGCCTAGTCCCCGTTCCTTTGTCAGGCATATGGTTGGTGCTTGCTTGCTGCAGGAATCATACCCCACCTGTGGGTGGGACTTTATCATCAACAGGCTCTTCCTGCCTCCATCTCACTTGATCCTCTCAACACCACTGTGAGAGGTTCAGGGGTTCCCTGAGTATGGATCGAAAAGTGGGGTGCACAGTTCATCTGGGAAGCCAGGCTGTCTGCCTCGCACAGTATTCCAGAACATTGTGCTGCAGCAGTGATCGTCCCATGTGTTCATTTGCAGTGCCCTATCCTGTCCCTTCAAGATGTGGTGAAGGGCCTGTTTGTGTGCTGCTTGTTCCTGGAGTACGTGTCTCTGTCTCAGAGGTTTATACCTGAGCTTATTAATTTTCTTCTTGGGATTCTTTATATAGCAACTCCAAACAAGCAAAGCCAAGGTGAGTTGATTTGAGGGAGGTATTTTCAAAAATATTGCACTTTAGAATTTTTAAAAATTCATATTCATTGCAGAAGACTTAGACTATGGAAAAGTGGAGAAAAGACAAAAAAACCCTGAAGTCCTACCATCCAGAGTAGCATCCTTTGTCCTCTGTGTGGCTGTGCGTTCACCCTACATGCTGAAAAATCAGACTGTGGCTCATCCGTGCTGTCCAGGGCAAGCTGAACTGGAGCAAGCCCCGGTGTGCAGTGTGCCCTGACAGCCGAGACTCAGTGCCGGTGTACGTGGAAACATCTCACTCACCTCTGTACTGATTGTGTTTGAAATCATATTTTCATATTTTGACTTAAACATATTTTTTAACTTAGCTTCCCTTCTTACTTTTTCTGTGTGACAACTAGAAAGTTTTGTATCCCTCACACAGCTCACGTGGACAGCACTGCTCTGCGTTTCTGCAGTGCTCAGAACGTAGACAGGCGAGGTGGCCCGAAGCGGCGCTCCAGCAAGGAGGGGGCTGCACGTTTGCTGCTCTTCTGAGTGCCCCCTCCCCTTGCTCCCTCCGTTCCTCCAGCAGCTTCCCGCAGCGCTGACCATGCTCCTCTGGCGCCTCTTCAGCATGTGCTGCTGCCCTCTTAGTTTCTTTTTTTTGGCGGTCAGGTTGGGGATCCAAACCTTTGACCTTGGTGTTGGTGTTATAACACCGTGTTCTAACCAGCCGAGCTAACCAGCAAGCCCCTTCTGCCTCCCTCTTGGGATTGCTGGTGAGCTGCTTGGTCTCTGTTCCCAAATTCACCCGTGTCTGTGGGAGGCCTTTCCTGACCTGCTTGGAGATGGGACCTTAAGGCTAAGACCTCGATCCCCCATTTCCAGCTCATTGTGTGGTCTGAACTCCTCCTCGATGCCTGCCGTGGTGGCCTACAGAACAGGTGTTGTGGTAGCATTTCACGCTGTTGATAGTGTCCCCACCCTGAAGAACTGTCTCGGCAGATCCTCCGGCTCAGTGCTCCAGCTCTGCCACCCACACCTTGGCTTCCTCCTCATGGTGTGACTTTCCCGCATGCAGCTCCCTGACTGTGCTGATTCCCTGGACACCATCTGCTCCTGTGCGTCAGCCTCGGTGTTGGGCACTGGAGAGGCACAGTCACCTAACATGACCCTTGCCTCGGGGATGGTGCAGTTCAGTCTGCAAAATGCCCACATACAAAGCGTTGGGGGAGGGGTGGGCCAGCGGTCGGCCAACCACTGTTCCCTGTGCTGGTCCCTGTGCCTCCTCAGTTGCTCTTCCAGGCAATCACTGGGTTAACTCCTGCACTTCCTCCGGGTCTCTGCCCACTGCCACCATCTGGAGAAGCCGTCTCTGTCCCATCCGCCCAGCCCTTCTCTGCTCTTCTGTCCATCCTTCTTTGCTTTCACGTATTCTGCCTAGTTCACTTATTTCTATGGGTGGTATTGACTATCTCCCCCATGAGGGCAGGGACTTTGGCCTCTTCTTAGACATAGCCCAAGCACCTAAAGCCACTTGTGGCATGTGGTAGGCCCACAGGAAGTCTGTTGCAAGCAGGGCACCAAGGCACGGTTAGGAACTTGGCCATGACTGCCCCTTGCCCAGGCTCTCCCCTGTGTCAGCATCATTTCCAGGCCCATCTCTGCCCACATTGGAATAAGCTCCCTAGTGTCTGGTACCACCCAGGGAATATGGTAAAAAAAAAATCAGTACATGTTAAAAAATGAACTTTCTAAGGCTTGGCACTGCAGAGCCTGCCCATGAGCTCATAATATGTAGGTCATCTCTGTCCTGTTGCACTTGGAATTCAGGTTACACTCCGGTGCACCCTTTCAGAGCACTGGGGAAGAACTCCGAGTTGCTCTTGGTCTCCGACAAAAAAGATATGGCCACGTGGCAGAAGACAAGCCTGTCCCTCCACTGGGCGAGTGGACTGAGAGCCTGGACTACAACAGAGGCCAATCACACCAGGTACGTGTGGGGACCCAGGGCTCCTGAGACCCTGCCCTGAGTGTGTGCAGCAGGTGCGGGCACAGCATCCCAAAAGACAGAAGAAACAGCTGATGCTTTTTGATTTACTGCCAGAAGTTTCCTTGTTTTTACTTTATTTATACCCATAGCCATTTGTTTTATGTTGAGTTAAAAGCCTTTCAAGGTGTTGGTATGATGGCTGTATTTCCCCCCACCGTGTAAAAAAAAGACTTTCCTAAATTGTGCATTATTTTCAAAATATATCTGCTTGATTTCACAAATAGTGATTTGGAAATTAAAATGGAGTCATTGCTACACTTCCCACAGCTTCCCTCTGATCAGGGAACGTGGGGTTTTTCTTCAGTGCCTCGCATGCTGAGCTGCCAGCCACTGCCCCCACTGCTTTGCCGTGGGCAGGTATTTAGCCCCAGCCAGCCAAGGCAGCCCACACTCGACTTTTCAGAGCTATGGGAGAGGGTTGCAATTTTGCCAAGTTTGTCAGTGAGTGAAACTGAACAAACTGATGCCCTCTTTGCCTCCTGCCCTTGCAGATTGTCCTGCCTAGCTGTGTGTCTGGCCCTGCTGAAGCGCTGTGTGCTCATGTACAGCACGTTGCCGTCCTTCCATGCCATCACCAGGCCCCTCCGAGCCCTCCTGTCAGAACACCTGGCGGACTGTGGCCACCCCTGTGAGCTCCAGGTGAAGCCTCCTGGTTACTGAGGTGCTCCGCCCTGGGCCTGGACATGTCCATGAGCCAGGACCAGATCAGTGGGCATTTTTGTCATTGAGCTTGCAGCTCCAAAAGTTTAGGACACCATCTTAGCAAAATCATACACACAAATAGGAAATACACTATTGAACAATACTGACCATTGCTGGGCTGGGTTAAAACAGACTTTGGATCCTGGGTTTTATCTAAGAACCGTTATGGTGGTGCCACCTTTGGAAGGCTGCACAGAAGGACAGCTAACACCCAACTGTCCATGGTCCCTTCAGCCCCCTGCAGGACCTGCACCACCTGGCCACGCAGAGCACCTTAACTGTGCAGTTATCCAGTGGGCTTTCTGAAGAAGGTCCCACTGTCTTCCACAAGCAGACAGGAGCCCTGAGGGACATCCTGATTTGGACCTGGAAGCTCTTGTGTGTCTCAATGAGTCTTCAGTGCTGCGGCACATCCAGTCATCAGCAGGTCCCCGGTCCTGCCTGTCTTCCGCCCACCCTCCCTGTCTTCTCTCATCTGGTCTCTGACGGGTCTTGTGCCCGCACCTTGCCCCTTAAGTCACCTCACACCAGCCCCGGGATCCTAATAGAGCAGAAGGCGGCCCCATGTCTGTTCCACACCCCTCAAGTGCTGTCCCCACATCTCAGAACAGCAGGCAAATCCCAACCACCGTGCACAAGGCCAGGTGACTGGGCCTCGTGTGTGCCAGCCCCCCGCCACCAATCTCCCCGTTCTGGGTCTTCTCTGCTTGTGACTCTCTGATGCATGTGGCTTATCCTGCACTCCCTGGAAGCCAGGTGTCCTAGCCCTCACTGCTCAGCACTCACTCGCCTCTTCTCTAGCATGCTGGCCGATCCTGGACACAGTACCCTGTCCTTGTCTCTGCCCCACTAGGACATGAGCCCCATGAGGACAGTAACTCGGTGGTCCCGTTCCTGGCTGCATCCCCTAGAGCAGAGCAGCCCCTGGTCCATCCCAAGTCCTGGCACCTCGTCAAGGGTTGCTGAGGTCGTTGCTGAGGATGAGACCTCAGCACCTGCCTCCTCAGCCTGCATCCACTCCCTGGAGATGCGGCTGTGGCTTGTCCCTTTCATGTAAAGGACAGGGTGGCTCTCTAGTCCTGCAGAATTTAGACTAGTCAATGGCGGTGAGCACAGCCAGGGCAGCAGCACACAGTCTGTCTCCGGGTCAGCCTTGAAGCCACAGAGCCCATGGGAAGAGCTCGCAAGGGCACATGGTGGCAGGCCGCCCCAGCGTCAGCTCTGCTCGTGTTGCAGGAGCTGTCTCAAAGCATACTGACAGAAATGGAAGATCAGAAGCAGCTCTGCCGGCCGCTGGTCTGTGAGAAGAGCAAGCCCGTGCCTCTGAAGCTGTTCACCCCCCGCCTGGTCAAAGTGTGAGCGTGGGCAGCCGCTGGGAGGCTGGGCGGGCTCGGATGGCAGCCAGAGGCCCACATGAGCAGGCCCAGGCTGAGGGCGGCACAGGCTCGCCCCTTGCCACCTCGACACGGGCTTTCCAATTTCAGCCTCGAGTTTGGAAGGAAACAAGGCAGCAGTAAGGAGGAACAGGAGAGGAAGAGGCTGATCCACAAACACAAGCGCGAGTTTAAGGGCGCCGTCCGTGAAATCCGCAGGGACAATCAGTTCCTGGCTAGGATGCAGCTCTCGGAGATCATGGAGCGGTGAGGGCATGTGCGCGTTGGCATGGCTGGGTGGGCACAGCGCTTGGCACTGCGTGCCCGGGAAGAGGTTTGGGTGCTGGTCCCTCCTGGAACTGGGGGCAGGGTGGGCAGCTCTTCCCTCCTTTTTGCCGTGTTTGGACCTGCCGTGGGAGCCGCAGGCTGCAAGGTTCTCGCATGAAAAAGAGCAAACATCTGCCAGGAACTAATCCAGAACTGAGCGTTTGCTTGTTTTTTCTTCAGGGACGCAGAGAGAAAGCGGAAAGTGAAGCAGCTTTGCAACAGCCTGGCGACGCAGGAAGGGGAGTGGAAGGCGCTGAAGAGGCAGCGGCACAGACGCTAGCCTGGCTGTGGGAGCGACGCGAGGGGACACTGTGCTGAAAGCAGTAGGGGACGTGGTAGCATCAGCGTGGCTTTTCCTGTGCTCTAGTTCTGGTACAACGTCTCTCCTGGTGAAAGACGCAGAATGAATTCTGCAACGCACCTTTGGAGTGAGGAACGAACCCACGAGGCTCTGTGCTAATAAACTGTACGGAGCTGCCGGCTCACCGTGTCCAGACCAGCCTCGGTTAGCTGCTGCCAGGTTTGAGGAGATTCTGGCTAGTGTCATTTTTGGTCAGCTACGACATTTGCCTTCATGTATAGAATTCAGGGTGAACATGTGTAAATTATACTTTCAACTAGAAACAAGTTTGCAAATAGTTTAGAAATCAGAGAAGAGAAAAATCACCCAGAATCCTCGCACCCCAACAGCCACATAAGGTGCTGGGGTTGACGCTTTGGGGTTCCAGGGTCCTCGTTCGCAACACTGTGCTGTGGGAAGGGAGGAGATGGGGCTGCGTCTGCAGTGACTGGGATGCAGCCTTTAAGCTCGGGGTCAGAATAAGTTGGAAATGTGGAAGTCATGGTTAAGGCCATAAACTTGTGAGTTAAACAACACAGTGTTGACTTATCACCCGCCCTGCACTCACCAGGAGCGAGGTCAGCACTTGGGTTATCTGGATGCAGAAGGGGCCGGGAGCTGTGGGAAGTGAAGGCCCACCTCAAACTTCATAGACCAGCTGGGGCCCACGGCCTCAGGCAGAGGTGTACCTGAATGCTGCTGCCACCTCCCTGCACAGGTGCGAGCTGTGTCAGGACCTGGCTGCCTCCCTGGGGAAGGTGCTGGAGTGGGAGGTCCCCCTGTCCCATGCCCCACCCCAGTCTAGGCTAAGGCACTCCCTACAGCACTGAGACTGTCCTCTGAGCCACAGCCCAAGGGAAGATGTTCAACATAGATCAAGTTCATACTACACCAATGCCGTCACACTGTGACCAGCCCTGCCAAGGTCCCTAGAGCTTGCATGGAGAAGCTCATCCCTGAAGTCACACTTGCAGCCACAGCAGTGACAAGGAGGAGATGTGAGGATTAACTGGATGGCATTTGGGGGGTGAGAAAGAAGGTGATATGAGGAAGAGGGTGACAAGGACCCATTTCCTTGCTTCTCTAATGGGGTGGGGGGTCTTTCACCAAAAAGGCTGGTGGGAAGAATCAGGAGTTTGGTTTTGGACATGTTGGCAGGTGTTGAGGCCACGGTTGGAGTGCAGAGTGAGTGGTGAGGGTGAGAGGTCTGAGAGGCCGTGTCAAGGCCACGGTTGGACTAAGTCAAGCTCAGAGTGAGTGGGTCTCCTGTTGGAGAGCAGAGGTGAGGGCTGAGCAGCCTTGGGATTGTGGGATGAACACTGAACCAGATCACACATCGTACCTGGCCTTCCCTAGGTCAGAGACTGACGTTTGCCAGGTGTGTGGCTCCACAAACCTAGAAGGGCCCAGGGTTATCACCTTGTCACTGTGTACGCCTGGATTGCTGTTAACATCATATAGCCTCAAGACTATCCACCTAAAAACGCTCTCTGCCACATCAATGCTGCAGGTAGTTTAATTCACCAAGCCCTGCACTCTAGACACCTTCTCAGCTGTCCCTGGAGAGAGAAGAGAGGTCCAGATAGGAGGAAGGGGACAAAGTCAAGTGCCCAGCTCTGGCCCAGCCCCTGCTATTCAGTCCTTGAGGGTGGAATGTACCAGCAACAAGCTCATAAAGCCCCAGCTTTGGGTCTCTGAAGGGGGGCAAGACCCTGAAGCTGAGTCGGGATCCCATTTGGATGAAGCCCCTCAGAAGTTTTGATGAAATGAACTGTCCTTAGTCCCCCAAATCGCAAGTGGTTTAGGACCTGGGAACTGGGCCCTCCAGTTAAGGAGCTAAGACTTAAAACTGGCAGTTGAGGAAGGGGTACAAAGGAGGCAGCTGGGCAGCTGGGATGGTACCTAAGTGATGAGAAGTGCCATTAATCAGAGTCGCTAAGTCCCCAGGCCCAGGGATGTGCTGACCGGGTGTGGACCGCAGGGGCTCCGGATGATCGGAGCCAAGCGCTGCCCAGACTGAGCGAGTCAGGAGCGGCCCACGGGCTACTCAGCAGCCCCAGCCCCAGCCCACACCTTTTCTCGGCAAGTCCTTCCTGCCAGCTTTAGGGCAGCGCGGGGGCTTCCAGCATCGGCTGCCCCTGCCCTGTCACTTGGCCTTGCAATTGGACGCCGGTGTCCTCCCGCAGCACGGGTGGGCGGGCCTGGTTCGGTGCGGTGACAGCCAGCTGGAGAATGAACGTCGCCAGCGCGGGCGGAAGGACGTGTCCCCTGTGGAAAATCCCGCCGTGTCCTGTCGTCTCGGCTGAACACAGGGGCCATGACTGCGTCTGTGACGAGCCGCGTGACCTTTACCTGGCGGTTCGGCAGGTCTGAGGAGGGGTGTGCGTGTTAAGGGGACAGGGCACCGGCGGACGGCGGTCACGTCACAGGTCAACGTGGCGACAGCTTCGTTTCCCAGAACACCCCTCCCCGCGTGCTTGTGGTCAGGGCCGGTCACGAAGGACCCCGCGGGGCTCAGACAGGAGGGCCCGGGCCCAGCTGCGGCCGGAAGCGGAAGCGCCGAGCGCCCGGCACTTCCGGGGCGTGGCTCGCGGCTGGCCGGCCGTTCCGCGTCGGTCACTGGGTGGGTCGGAACGCGCGGCCGAGGCAGGTGCGGGACGGGCGGGCGGTGTCCTCGCCCGGCCGCCTGGCCTCGGTGGCTGCGGCGTCCTCGCGGCCCCGTGCTGGGCGCTCGCCGGCTGTGGGTGGGCGCGCGTCCCCGGAGGCGCCCTGACCGGCCCCGTCACGCCCCAGCCAGGCCGGGTCGGAGCCGCCCACCATGGGCTGGGGCGCGCCTGGAGGCTGCACCCCGCGCCCTCCCATCCGCCCGCGGCCGGCGCCCGAGCGCCGCGTGGTCACCGCGGTCTTCCTGGGCCTGCTGCTGGACCTCCTGGCCTTCACGCTGCTGCTGCCCCTGCTGCCCGCGCTGCTGGAGAGCCACGGCCGCGCCCACGTGAGCCCCGCCCCGCCCCGCCGCACGGCCCGGCCGTCCCCAACCCCGGGGGGCTGCCCGGCCCCGACCGCCCCACCGCGTGCTGCTTCCTTGTCCCCAGGACCCTCTCTACGGCTCGTGGCAGCGCGGGGTGGACTGGCTTGCCACCGCCATCGGGATGCCCGCGGAGCAGCGGTACAACAGCGTCCTGTTCGGAGGTACGGCCCCGCCAGGGCCCCGTCTCCCTTCTCGGTCCTTGTCGCCTCGCTCCCTGGGCTCCGGGCTGGGCGTCCTGGTCCGCGCGTTCGGGCTTCAGGCACAATCTACCCGCCTTTCTTCTCTCTCCGTCGGGGCCACCTCTGCCCGAGGTTTGTGGCCCACACCCCGGGCAGCTCCATGACAGCACGACGGGGACCTCTGTCCCCCAGGTCTGATTGGCTCAGCCTTCTCCGTCCTGCAGTTTCTCTCGGCGCCCCTCACCGGCGCCGTCTCTGACTGCCTGGGGAGGCGCCCGGTGATGCTGCTGTCCCTGGTACGTCTCTGGGGCTGGGTACCGACAGGGTGGGAGCGTGCAGCCTCATCCCACCCACCCAGCGGCCGTGGGGTTGGGCTGGGCAGTGGGGAGGAGGGGGTGGCTGCGGGCCCCCATGGCCACTGGCTGGCCTTCCTCACTTCCTGGAGTGGGGGGCTTGCGGCAGCAGCGACCCCTGTTGCTGAGCCAGGCTGTCCGAGAGCTGCTCCTGTCACCCGCGGAGCATCAGGAACACGAGTGGCCTTTAGATGCTTCAGAACAGAGCAGAGCCCGAGGGATGTTGCCTGAGTTTGCTGGTCCACTCCGGGCCCCTCTTAGCCTCAAGTGACCACACCTGCCCCTTGGCCCCTGCCCCTCGGCAGACTGGTCTGGCCACCTCGTATGCCGTGTGGGCCACCTCTCGGAGCTTCAAAGCCTTCCTGGCTTCCAGGGTGATTGGGGGCATCAGCAAGGGGAACGTTAGCCTCTCCACAGCCATAGTCGCTGATCTGGGCTCGCCACCTGCCCGCAGCCGAGGCATGGTGAGTGCACAGGCTGGGAGACAAGGGGCCGCGGGGCACTCCTGGGCCTGGGTCTCCCTGCCCAGCTCAGGCGGCCTTCTCTGTAGGCAGTCATCGGGGTGGCCTTCTCACTGGGCTTCACGCTGGGCCCCATGCTCGGCGCCTCCCTGCGGGTGGAGACAGCACCCTGGTTTGCCCTCCTCTTCGCGGTCTCCAACTTGCTGTTCGTCTTCTGCTTCCTGCCTGAGACACTGCCCCCAGAGAAGCGGGTAGGGCCGGGGCCCAGAACTGACAGCGCTCCGAGTTGGGGGTGCGGGTCCATGGATCTGTAGGAATTTCCCATGTGTGCCAGTCGCAGATGCCAGGGGATGCCAGGTGGCCTTCTGGTGTCCAGAGGCTTTGGGGCCACAGTGGTTCCTGGAGCCCCTGTGCTCCTCAAGGTCCTTGTGTGAGGCCTGGAGGTAGGACTGGTGGGTGCAGGGGTCATGCCCGTCCTTAGGCTGCCAGGCCAGCAGCTGCCCCAGCCTCCTGGCAGGCCTCTCCACTGCCCATCCTGCAGGCGTCCTCTGTCTCCCTGGGGGTCCACGCCGCTGCTGACCTGCTCAGTCCCCTGGCCCTGCTCCGCTTCTCAGCCGTTGCCCGAGGCCAGGACCCACCCACTGGAGACAGTAAGGAGCTGCCCGCCACCCTTTCACTCTCTGGGGCCACCCCATGACCCGGGCCCTTCCCTCCTGCAGTGGCCCTCATGGCGCCCTCCCACCTGCTCCCCAGGGCTGGGCAGCCTGCGCCGCCTGGGCCTGGTCTACTTCTCCTACCTCTTCCTGTTCTCGGGCCTGGAGTTCACGCTGAGCTTCCTCGTGCACCAGCGCTTCCAGTTTAGCAGGTGGGGACGCCCTGTTGTCTCCCCCTCCTGTCACCCTGTTTCAGGGATGACGCCCAGCCCTCACCCCCCAAAGTCTCCACGGCCACTTCTGCCCTGGCCCGTCCCTTACGGTGCTGGGCACTGACTGCCCCCCAGCCTGCAGCAGGGGAAGATGTTCTTCTTCATCGGCCTCACCATGGCCACCATCCAGGGTGCTTATGCCCGGCGGATCAGCCCTGGTGGGGAAGTTGCAGCCGTGAAGCGGGTAGGGGACTCTGTCCAAAGTGGGTGGCGGGCAGCGCCGGGAGCGCTGTGGGAAGCAAGGGGAGTGCTGAGGCCACCTGCATCCCCTGCAGGCCATCTTGCTGCTGGTACCTGCCTTCCTCCTCATTGGCTGGGGGCACTCTCTGCCCATGCTGGGCCTGGGGCTGCTGCTCTACTCCTTTGGTGAGTGGCCATGCCAGGGCTGCAGGGGGCCATGATGGGGGGCTGGGGCCGGGTCACACTCCCTCCTCTGGGCTGACAGGCACCTTCCCAATGTTTTCCCCACCAGCCGCTGCGGTCGTGGTGCCCTGCCTGTCCACTGTGGTTGCCGGCTATGGTGAGAGCCCTGTCCCTGAGGCCACCCAGGGTGGAAGGCCAGCAGGCACCTGACTGGGCCTCTCCCTACAGGCTCGTCAGGGCAGAAAGGCACTGTCATGGGCACTCTGCGGAGCCTGGGAGCCCTGGCTAGAGCAGTGGGGCCCATGGTGGCTGCCTCAGGTGAGACCCGTGGAACAGTCCTCAGGGGCAGGCAGGATGTCCTGGGGGCCTCCCTGAGCTGCCTGTGCCTGACCTGGCCTTTCCAGTCCCAGCCCATCCAAAGCCACCGCTCAGTCCTGCCAGCAGAGGGCCAAGGGCCAGGTGGGAGCGGATGGGCGGCCATGCCATGGGCCTGGGCGAGCGCCCCCCCGTCTCTCTGCAGTGTACTGGTTGGCTGGGGCCCAGGTCTGCTTCACCGTGTGCTCGGGGCTCTTCCTGCTCCCTTTCCTCCTCCTGCGGAAGCTGAGGCCTCCAGCACAGACGCTCAAGGCCGAGTAGCTGAGCTGCCGGTGCCCAGGCAGCAAGTGGAAGCTGGGGCCAAGACCACTACCCCCCTGACCTACTTCTTTCCACCCAGGGAGGCCCCGGGGAGGAGGGGCTAGGCACTGCCCTGGCCCTTCCCTCAGGGTGTGGCACCCCAACAGGAAGCCTGGGCAGCTCCCCCAGGCAGCCTTATCTTCTGTCCTCTCACTCCTGGAGCTGCGGCTGTTTCACTCCAAGCAGGGTTAGTGACTCCAGGGCCCTCAAGGTTTCTGTTCGTCAGCAGCACAGGCCATTGGCCTGCCTTCTGAATGACACAATAAAGCAGCTCTTTTATACCACGTGCCTCTCTTGTGTACGGGACTGTGCCTCACCCACCGCCACCGGGAGAGGCAGCTGGAGCTAAACTGCTTTTATAGCTCCACTGACCAGAAGAGCATGAAGCTCTTCAAAAGCCTGTTTCCCCTTCTGCACAGTGGAGTGTGAGAGTGGATGCAGGATGCTCCAAGGCCAGAGCCTGCCCTTATGAGGTGGTTTGGGCACATGCCCTGCACCCTGGCAGACTGGAGAGAGAACCTTTCTGCTGGAGGGACCCTCGGCATCTCTGTCAGACGTGGGCACACTGCTGTCTGCTGCAGCAGTGAGGCTGGTTTAGAAGGCCCTCCCCGGTCCACAGCTACAATTGACATTTGATCAAGCAATAAGCTCTTGGGGGATCTTCTAAAAATCCTACAAAGAGATAAAAGAGTAAAACTGCTTCCCAGATTTAGACAAGGAAACTGATTAAAGAATTTTATTTGTGAGTAAAACATGTTACAATGAAGAAAGGACATATAAGACCTGTCCTCCCAAGTCTGTGTCCATATATGCAACTATAGTTCATGTAGTAATACAAAGAAACTACAAAAGTGAAAATTAAGTCATTGCATATGTGGGATAAAAGGAAGGGATACAAGGAAGAGTCCATGGTCAGGTGGAGTAGGTGAGGTGCAGAACTTCAGTACCACCTTGGCAATGTAACGGTACACAGAAGAGAAGCAGCTTGCTTACGAGTGGAGCAGGCCCTGCAGGGTCCAGGGAAGCTCGAAGCAGCGGTCAGTGCCATACAGCCAGCCTCAGGTCTTGCTTGGGTGTTGAGTCAGTGAGATCAGAGGTGGCCCAGGACCCAAGCCAACATCGGGCACCAGCTCTGCCAGGGGCCTCCTCCCACTGCAGACCTATCTGGGGCTAAGGCTTGCCCGCTGCTAGTCAGGCTGGAACCAGGCAGCTCCTGGAGTGGGTTTCCCTCAAGGACTCCACATGGCCACCTGCCAGTTCCCTACAGGCTGCTTCAAGCTCTCGGCCAGAGATGTGAAAATTCACAAATGTCAGTCAAGGAGAGCAAGTTACAGTGCCACATATGACGCAAGATGTTAGGGACCGTCAGGGCCAACTCTACCTTGAACTCCCTTTTATCAACACCCGGGCATCCCTACTCAGTTCCGAAACCTTCCCCAGTATAGGTAAACAGTGCTCAAATGCAGTCTGCTGCAGGCTCTAGAAAGAAAACAAAGCAAAAAGTGGCCCATTGGTGTTCACAGTTAAAAACGCAGGTTGAACTGCAAACTCACTGAAAGAAAATTCAAGCAAGGACTCCTCCCCTCCCGAAATACCTTCCCTATGACAGGAATCCAGAGACCCCCGTGGGTGGAAACTAGGAGCTCCTGAATCTGCTTCTGGTCGAGGGGTAATCAGTCAGACCGCGCACAGTGTTGGCTGGGTGTGCACAGGCCTATGTGCCACACTGGGTTTCCTGCCCAGCGTCCAGCCCAGACCTGCTACCTCAAAGTGACCATGGTGCCCAGGGCTGTTGGCGGGCATGTGAGTATTTTCAGGGGACCAAGCCTACGTGTACAAGAGTAAGATGATGCCAGCGGGAAGCCACGAGTCTGACTGAGTCACCTGAGACGCTGTGGGTGAAGGGGGAAGCCGAGCGATAGGAAGTCAAGGCTCTGGGGGTGAAGCCTGTAACCAGAGTAGGCAGAAGCCTCGGGGACCTTCCAGCCAGGACCATGACTCAGCACCCCCCTCCACCCATGGCGAGAGCAAGTGGAGCCCAAGTCTCCCCAGAGCCTGAGGCCGAGGGCCCGTGGGGGCGCAGCGGGGCGGCTGAGCACACACTCAGTTGGCACCGGTCTGCACAGGGCTGGGCACGTGGGTCGGACGCTCTAGCTACGTGGGGGGCGTGGCTCTTTGCATTCCATTACACGAGGGGACAGAACACGAGACGCAAGCGGGGACTCCGGCAGAGCCAGGGAGGCCTGGGACACGACGGTGCCGTGTGGCCTTCAGGAATCACTCCTCTTCTTGCTCTTCTTCAGGAAGGACGGGGTGCGGAACTTCTTCTTCTTCTTGGATGGGGACTTGCCCGGGGACCCCTCACTGCCAGGGTCCACGGCAGCCCCCTCCTCCACAGTGGCGGAGGCAGCCTCTCCAGCCACCGGGGCTGGCGCTGGCTCAGGGCTGGCCTCAGTGGGGGCTTTGGTGGGGCTTGGGGGTCCAAAGGCTTCCTCCTCCTCCTCCTCTAACACCGGGAAGCCAAGCGCTTCTGAAGGCTCGTCAGGGGACAGGTCAGGGAGAGTCGGCTTGAAGGTGGCAGCGTCACTGTCGTCTCCAGAAGTCGGCTCCTGTGGAAGGTCTGGTGGGAGGGGGTGACAAAGACGGGGTTAGGGCTCCTGCCCAGATCTCAAAAGGACAGCTTGACATAAGTGCCCAGCACAGGGAACTACCTGTCGCTCTATGGATTTTTACCAAGACAAAGATCTTCAAATATGGTCTACTCGACTTTAGGGCTGGACGTAGCGAATGCTACGAAACACAGACTCAACCTCAGGGCGGTTTTTAGCTCCTTCTCGTGGACAGCAAGCGGACAATACCAGGCTTCACCGCAGGGTCCTGGTCCTCAGTCACAAGGCCAGCCTACAGCAGGGCAAGCTGCGAGCGCGTCTCACAGGCTACACCCGGGGGGAGGTTTCCTCCAGGACCCCAAGGGCACATGTTAGTAGTCCCAAAGGGAAGCCTAAACTTGGGGCCACGACACCTGGTCTCCACCTCAAGGCAGTCAGTAGAAAACCGTGAGAAAACCCCCAGACCCACATGCAGCATCAATATCCAAGAAAATAAAGCCCTGTAGGCTGGAGAGTTAATCAGAAGAAACAAGATGGGCTGCAAGGCAAGGAGTAGGAGCGAAAGAAAATCCAGCCATCTTAACCATGGGATTATCTGAACAAAAAAGAGCAATAGGTACTTGTTTTAGAGAAACAGCCTGCGGACAGGTTCCCATCTAGTCCCATTGTATGCTTTCTACATGGACCCAGGGGACGCCAGTTTTTAATATTTTTAAATAGCCTACAAAGTTAGAAGCGACTGGCATGTTAGGCAACACCAAACCAGTTAGTACTTAAACATCAAGCCAGACATCAGGCCGGGGAGGCGTGGAGCTAAGCGCGCGTTAGGAGCAGCCGCGGGAGGCTCTGGGCCCGGACACCTAGTGCTTCAGCTGTGGGAGGCCGGAGTGCCCCGCCCCTGCCCCGTTAGCAGCCTCTACCCCAGGATAACGCAGCGCCACAGTTCACAGGCAGGAGGGAGGGCTGTGGGTGCACAGGCGCCCCAGCCAGGGTGAGGGTGCCCTCTGCCAAGCGTGCTGCAGTTAGTGCTCCAGACAGGCTGCCTGGGGGTGCACAGAGTAACTGCCACCTGACCAAATGTCACATGTTTTTAAAAGGACCCAATATCACTCTTCTGATCACCTCAAATGACCAGTCCCAGCTTAAGCAAAGGTTCATACAAATCCAACTCCATGCCCATGTGGCAGAATCGCCCCCTGCCTTGACTTGGTCTGGATTTGTCTGAATTTACAGCAAAACCTTCCCACCAAGCAGTCAAAAGAGATTCTCAAAGGCTGAAGATAGGATCTGCGGGGGCCCAGAGTGCAGCAGCACTGACGCGTGACGCGGGAGCCACAGCGGAGGCAGCCCTCCGCCCGTGCAAGCTGCTCACTGCACAGCACCCAGGTGACCAAGCCACTGCCAGGAAGGCCACTGAGGAACTGGGTATAAAAAAGGGGCCTCTTTTTATTTTGAATAAACAGAAAACAATACTTAATAAACAACAAAGAAGCAGGAGAATGAGGCAAAGCACAGGGCATTCTGGTAAAGAGCAGAGGGCCAGACGCGGGTGGTACTTACTAGGGTAACAGGTACTCTTTAGCACATCCATCTCCTGATTGTGATGCAGCCACAAGAAGAGAAAAGCACAAGTAGAGAATCTATGCATTCAGTCACAGCCGCAGGTTACATAAGAAGAAAGGCCGAGCCATTCTTGGAGGACACAGGACGGGGTGGGGAGGTGAGCCACAGGCTTCACAGGAGACAGGGATGTACGAGACCGAAGGACAGACACATCTGATCACACACCACAGACATGCGGTGGTCTGAGAGGCGAAGGGAGTACAGCACTCTCGGTGGGCTGATTAATACAGCAAGTCAAAAGCCCTGCAGCCCAAACACCAATGGAAGGCACGTCCAGCGTGTCATCTAGACACAGTAAGGTATGAGAAGTGTGACAGAAAGGGCAAAACTGGCATCAGAAACAACCGTGGCTCTGATCCCTGGAGTGTGCCCTCCCATCTGGTCACAGCAGCTCACCACCAAATCTGTTTTGCCTCAAGTTACCCAGGACAGAACCAACGCAGGAGGAGAAAAGGCCGGGGAGCGTGCTGGTCTCGATGCAAACGTGCACTTTACTAGTGCTAACAGAACTACTGCCACATTCGGCTGCCAGGGCACACAGGCCATGCCCCCTCCCACAGCGGGGCAGCCACACAGCCGCCAACACCCCGGAGCTCACCTTCCTCGAGCTTGATGGGCGTGCTGGGGGGCGTGTGCGGGACAGCGGACTGGTCTGGAGGACTCTTTTCTTTCTGCTCTGTCGTCTCATCCAGATTCTCTGCAGACATACACAAAGCAAGAGCACGGTAAAGAGCCGCGGACTGCAGGAGCCTTCGCCCTCCTTGATGGCAGACGGGTCGGCCCTCCCGCCAGCCTCCGAGGGGGCACTGGGCTTCTTGGCGCATCCCGAAAAAGCAGGAAGGGCTCACAGCCATGGATGAGTTCACCCTTTTCCTTACTCTTCTCCAAAAGAGGATGAAGGAAGAAGCTAACTATGAGTGGACTGTTGATTCTGAATTTCAGAAAAATTTAACCAACTTTGGATAAAAAATTAATTTCTATTCTTATTCCAAAGAGCATCTACCAGAGCTGCCTCTGTAACAGGCTGTGACTGGTGAGCCCTGGACTGTCCTCCCCTGTCCTCTGTAAGGAACGCCTCCCTCGCTGCCTGGCCTTTCTCACGGCTGAGCGAGAGGCCAGGGGTCCTGAGGCCGCACTCTCTCACCACCTCAAGGGACACTAGCATTGCTTTCATTTTACTTTCTTATGTAAGGTGTCTTCTACCAGTAATGTAAACTTGGCAACTGTAATGCACAGTTTTATTTTCTAAAGTGAAATATGCGGATAAGGACCAGAGGGAAAAAATGCAGGAACTAGGACCCCAGATCCAGAACATTTCAAGTCTACTTCTCATTTAGGGAAAAATGTGTGTCAATATTATCCTAATTCCTTAAATCTCCTTCTTTCATTCAAAATTTGTTAATTAATAGCTTAGGATCACTAGGTCCCATACTTTGAACAATCAGCTACAACCACCCTTCTGAGCTCACCAAGGCCCCTGATCTCACAGAGACTCAACTCCAACAGGTGACCTACCTTCCTGACCCCCGAGTCAGCCACTGCCTTTCTGAAGCAAGTGCTATAAAGGCCTTCACATCTCTAACCTGAGTGAACAAACTGCCTCCACCAGGAAAAAATGCTGACTGTTAGCCTGAGCTTTACCTGCAGCACACACCTCTCCCTCCCCAGTCCTGTCCACCAAGGGCCAGAGCAGCGACAGGGGTCTTCTGGCAATGCACTGGTGGCTCTCCCACTGCTGGCAGCCCTGTGGTCACACAGCATGGTCAGAGCAGTCTCCACCCACTCACTTGCCACATCTCTTCTGTGAGAGCCTCACACACAGGGGAAACTCTGAGTGTCTCATCTGACTCAAAAATAAAGATAGAAAAATCCAGGTACCCAGATCCCGGAAAAGTCCAGAGGGCAGATGCATATGTGTGCGTGTGCACAGGCACTGGGATTAGGCCACGTGACCAGTAGTTCAAGCTGACACACTACCTCTAGTCCTCACGCTGATGCAGGTACTGATGGCAACAGCTCAACGCTTTCTGCAGACAAAGCTGCCTGTGCCATTCAAGGGGGACAACCGGAATCAGAGCTCCACATGACACAAAGATTTCAAGAGCAAGTGACAGTGTAACACACACTGAAAATCAACTCAGCAACAGTTTTTGCACAACTCAAATTTCGATAGCAGCTACATAACGAAATAGTTGGTCCAAGACAAGACTAAAAAACAGTTCAGTCAGGGCAAATTACTGTCATAGGAGCAGTGCACAGTTCCCCAGGATGACCCCAATGGCCCAGGAGGGCAATGGTCAGTCCCATACACCAAGCAGCAGGGCAGACCCTGGAGGGCGAACTGAGGAGCACACCAGGTTTCAGTAGAAAGGTTTGAGGTAGAGATTAAGGCTCTGAGGACTCTGGCATGAACCTCCTTGGGGATCACCTGTGCCCCAGGGTCTTCGTGGAGCCAGCCAAGGGTGCTCAGGGCACAGTGGACAAGAGGGATGGCAGCGGGAAGCCCAGGGAGAAAGTGACAGCCCTGCAAGAGCCCTCACAACAGAGGCAGTGGGAGGCCTGCTTCCCCCATTAGTTCTCAAAATGTTTGGATTCCCTGAAACCTCAAGTTTGAAGACACCTGCTCCATGAGCTTCTGACCCTTACAGCCATTTATTTTCATTTGCTGTAAAATTGTCCCATCACCTTTTACAAAAACATGACCACCTTTCTCACTAAGTTACCAAGAGAAATAAAGGCTGCACCAGCATACAGCCACTCTTGACGTGGTCTGGAAATGTGCCAGAGCAGGCAGCACAATGACCCACAATCACCCCCACACAGAGAGACCCTGGGGGTTTATGGATAAAGAGAGTATGTTGGAAACCCCAAGCCATAAATACAACTGTAATAAGGACGATCGGGCATCCATTTGCAGAGGCCAACTGGACACTCAGTGATAAAGATGACAGATTGTCCCCAAGTCCAGGCTCTGCCACACACATTCTTGTTCTTGGGGGGCTGCTTTGTTTCTGAGCCCAAGTTCCATGTTCCAAGTGGTGTGAACAGGCCCATCTCCCAGGTTACTGTGAGGATGAGATGAGATGTATGCACAGACAGCATGTAGCACGGTGCCTGAGCCAGCACGACAGTGCAGTCAGGATTAGTGAGTGTAAAAGAGAGAAATATCTCTTAAAATTAATATTCAGGCTAGCTTTCCAGCTAACTAATCCAAACCAGTAAATTCTCTTATGAATGTTCTGACCAACCCACGTGATGGAACTCCACCGGAAGAATAGCCAGTTCCCCTTCACAGCACAGAGCTCTGTGGACAGCAGAGCGTGCCTGGGAGCACCGCCAAGGTCCCTCCGGCCTCAATACAGATTCTGGCAAACAGGCCAACCTGGGGCTCAGCCTCGTGGGGGCAGCACCCCCATGTCTGTGACAGCACACACACTGTCACCGTAGAGCTCTCTGACATCGTCTCTTACAGGTGTTGCTCCTGGCCAGGACCACTCACAAGTGTGTTTAACTGTGCAGCTCCTTCAGGTCTAGCCCAGATGATTAGGCTGCAGATGCATTCCAAGTAATGTTCTGCTCTCACCCAGACACGCACAAGCCTGTTCTCATGGGCACCTGCAGTCCGCAGCTGGACTGCAGGGACGTTCCCGCAGCACTCACCTGCACAGCCCTTCCGCTTGCGCTCCACCTCCCTGCGGTATTCCTCCAGCTCCCGGTCCGTGAGCGTGTTGAAGGGGTTGGGGCCCGTGGTGCTCACAATGACGTGGGGCTGGTACTCTTTCTCAATGATGGCCTTGGAGGCCGTCACCAGCTCCCCCTGTGGATGAAAGGGAGGCCCAGTCTGCAGAAGCCTGGCCCAGCGGGGCTTTCCCTCCCTCTTCCCAGGCAGGCTGCAGCAGGGGGGACCAGAGGCTTTCCAGGAGCAGACAGACACCCCTGAGACTGCACTGCTGTGGGCCGAGGCCGAGCTGCAGCCTTCAGTGATAGAAGACATGGAAACACAGTTCAACGCTACAACACAAACACAATGGAGAAGAAACCCTACGTAAGTCCTTCAGGTTTCAGAAACAAAGGCACCAAAGTATAGACCCAAGAGCACAGACCACCTTGAGGAGGGTCCCATTTCCTCACTGCCAGACAGGAATGGAAGAGGGCCCTTTCCTGTTACTGTTTAAACACCTATCACCTTCCCTCGTGACATCAGAAAATGTCTCCAGTTACGACACTCAGGGTAAGGTATGCTCAGAGATGTGCTTATATTCTAAAGAGCACAGTCAAGTTCTGTTCTTTTGACTATGCATTTAGGTTATAACTAGGTCCTGGAACTTATTTCAAAATATCCAGAGATTAAAAATGTCCCAAGAAACTAGTGTCTGAGGAATCTGGAAAACTGTGAGAATCTGTATCAAAGAAAAAAAGGACAGAGAGCAAAGCAAAAGCACTCAGGCGCTCCCAGACCACGCCGGTCTGAGGTGACCACAGCGTGGCAATGCCGCAGGGTGGGCCTCGGGGTGTGCCTCCACCCCACACTCACCACCCCAGCACAGCTCTGAGCCCACGCTCAGCCTGGTTAAGGCTGGGGACAAGCAAATGGCCCCCAAATGCTCTCTGGGTTCACTTCTGAGAAAGTTAACCAGAACTCACGCACATGCACATTACTTAATGACAGCCTTCAAAATCAAATAAAAGCAGGAGAATACAACATCATTTTGATGCCAGGCCTGTTCCTTCAGTGCTCACTTCCGCAAGGGGCCAACACCAGAAGTGGAGAACATCCTAACCAGGCCAATTTCTGGGGAAATTCAGCTCACATAGGCCAATCACTCCTCAGGCAAAGGCCACAGAGCCTGGACTGACTGGTCGGTCACTGCCTGGTACATTGGGTACAGGGTGTCTGGAGTACTCTACAACTGGCCAGTGACAAAGAGTCCCAGGACAGAAGGAAAAGCCTGCTGGAATAGGCGACTTTTGCTCAAGAGAGCCTGGAGACTCCTGATAGTCTGCTTGGTCATTGGTCAAGTGGAGCCCTCCTCTGACAAGGCCTGACCTGAGATCAACTGGCTTTTCATTCAGAAGCAGCCCTGCCTTACCAAGCAGGAACCTGAATCCTCGTCTGCCACTGGTTAGCTCTGTGGCCCAAGACAAGCCCATTCTTGTCCACAGGCCTCTTTTATTATCTGCAAGAGGAGCTGCAGGGCTGACAACTGCTAAGATCCCTTCATGCAACAGCATTCTATAAATCGATGGCAATTTGGCTAGCTGCATCTGCATCCCGATATCACTGCCAGTAAAATGAGGTGATATGAGGTTTGAGATAAATGTTTAAATTCATTTAAATCAAATGTTCGAAATTAGTAGGAATACAATATCAAGAATCGATTGTCACAGATGTCAAAGCCCTTGTTCCAAGTTTTAATGCCCCAGAGACAAGGAGGGCCCTTCCCATGCTGGGACAGCTGGCCCTCAAGGCACAGCACATGGGTTCCTGCCTCCACTGGAACTGGGCTCCCTCCTCCAAATACTTCAGCGGAAGCCTGATCTGCTGTCAAGACCAGATGTGAACAGACACGGGGACAAAGTGACCTGGTTACTCTGCAGGGAAGGAAACAGAGCAATGCTTGAGACGCAGAGAAAGGGCTGCCTGGGCAACAGCCCAGGTTGAGAAGTCAGGCTATGGAAAAGCTGCCCACCAGCAGGCCACGTAGAGGCTCTTGCTGCCTAATCCCCTAATGAGGCCTCTCTGCTGAACAGAGGCCTAGTAACAGTTTCCATACCTGCCTGAGGCAGCTGGGGTGGAACCAGCCCCCCGCCCGAAGCTGTGCAAAGCCACGCTGGTGACCAACCTGCTCTCTGAGCATCAGGTTTTCATCTCTAAACAGGTCCAACTCAGCCCTGAATTGACATTCTTAGTGCTTAATGCTGGGTGCTCAACACAAGGTCACTGATAGAGTCCAAGAGGTGGGCTCACTGCCCCTTTGCGTTTCTACCATACAGAACAAAGGTGGCACGGCTGCGGCCTCTGGTGAGGTGCAGATGTGGGAAGCTTGCACTAGACAGAGGGACCACAGAGTCCTTTCTGGGCTGGACAGTTTGCAGCATAAACTTTCACACCCTCGTTTCTAACCACTCAATCCACTTGTAATAAAATCCAGAAGGCAGCCAAGGTTACTTCGGGTTACACACTGGGAGGTGCAAAAGCTGAAGTCATCCTTTCTGAACTGATGACTCGTCCCTTCTGTTGGAAGATGGCACCTGCAGTGTGAGCAGCACCAGAGGGGAGAAGAGGACAGCCGAGAAGGCCTTCCAGACAGGCCCCACACTCTAAGTCCCAAACACACGTTCCTCAGCTTCTCGCGTGGGAAGCAGGCATCTACACACTTGTCTCTCTGGGAAAAAAGGAGTTTTTAGGACATGGTCCTCTTCCCTTGGCCAAGGAGAAATTCAACTTGCCAACAAGCAGTGCCACGTTCCAAAAGGAGCAATACTGCCTGCATTTTGAGGTCCACATAAAAGGAAATGGAATAACTGCCCCAGTAAAGGACATCTGTGGGGTCAAAGCACACACTCACCATAAAAATAAAATATGTATAGTCAGATTGGGATAAAGATCCAGGGTGCTAATGTGAACAGAGAGAAAACAAAAGCTGGAGCAACAGCTATATACAGGGGCAGCCAGCATCTCTTCCATGAGTCAGCGTGTAGTGGTGTACTCTGTTAATTACAGCTGGATGTGTCCTCGCAGACAGCATGGTGTTCAGACAGTGGGGACTCCGTGTCTAGCCCTCATGAAGCACCCAGGTGACTGAGACACACACCCATGTCTGAACACCGCTGGGATGGAACAAACAAAGCTATAACTAGATGAGCCAGCCAAAAAAGCACCCTTTAACACAGCTAACCAGGCTGCTCTCTGGACAGCCCTAACAAGGTCAAATAAAATCCATTAAATGCACTGCAATGCCAAACAGACAGCCTGCAACAACGGTCTAGGACCCTGCTCTTGCCCCACAAAGCTAGAAGGCTGTCCCCGCAGGCTGTCCCCACAGGGCAAGCCACCTAGGGCTCACCGACCACAGGTGCCTTCACACATCTGGGGCTGAGAACCATTAACCAGCCAGGTCGCAACGGCTTGCGACCCAAAGCACCGAACACAAAAGCCAAGCTGACAGGGAAAAGAGTACAGCTCCTCCCCTTGCTCTGAGAAGTTCCTGCAAGAATGGCAGCCAGAAGTAAATTCTAAGGACAGGGAAAAACAGGACCTGTCAAATTAATACATACATATGCAAAATAATGTTATTAGCAGGGATCCGAGAAAGGAATATAGAATCTTTGGTACAAACCTGCTTCTATCTGGCACTTGGAACATTGCTAAAATGATAACTGGATCTCACTAGAGGTGTATGAGGAAAGAGAGGGAGACATCCCCTAGCAAAGTGCTCTGAACAGGGTAAACATCACAGCTGAGACTCTGAACCATGTGGTCAGCCACTTTCTGCCTCAGGCACCAAGTCTCACACACTAGTAACCTAAATGCTTACAGAAGGTTTCCTTTTCTACCCTACCAGACAAGTTATACCAGACAGATCTTCCACCTGCTATACAAGGTAGGTATGCACATACACAGAAACTACAATTTTGGGGTTCATATTTTCATAATTCTCTCCTACAACTGTTAAAGAAAATTACCTAGAGCATTTTTTAAATATGGTAGGTAAAAATAAATACATTTTGGGCCGGCCCCAAGGCTCACTCAGGATAGTGCGGCGCTGGTAGCACCGAGGCCACGGGTTTGGATCCTATCTAGGGATGGCTGGTGCGCTTACTGGCTGAGCGCGGTGCAGACGACACCGAGCCGAGGGTTGCAATCCCCTTACCGGTCAGGGAAAAATAAATAAATAAATAAATACATTTATCAACAAAGTCTGACAAAGATGGCCTTGTTTTATTTCCCATTCCTCTGAAAAGACATCTTTCAATGATATGACCTCCAGTTGCTACATTTACTCCATTTACAGTCCAAGCTGAACAAGAGAGAGCAGAGGTCACACAGGAGAGCTGGCGCCACTAACACGCTGCCCAGATGAGCCCATATGCAATTTGCATCTGGGAAAGGCATACACTGAAACCCAAAAACATGCAATAACCAAGGGCACATGCAGAACTTCAGAAATGCACCACATCATTCAGACTGGCCATTTCTCAGCAATAACATAGAATTACAAAAACTTAAAATACCTCATACCAAAGGTTTTAATTGAAGAATAGGCAGAACACAACCACCTGTACCATGTCACAAATGGTTTAAAGATCCATTTCAAGCTACTTCAGTAAGACAATGCCTAAAGAGAGGAGATGGGGGTGGGGGACGGGAGCAGCGCGAACCGACAGGCGATTGAGGGCAGGGCAATGAGTACCTTTCTAAAAGAGAGAGATCTAGCGGGACTAAAGGTCTGCTCTGTAAGCTCGAGCCCTTCGATAGTTTCCGTACAGTCAGAGAGGGGTGCGTCCTGCAACAGTAAACTGAGTCATCAGAGCACACCCGGCCCAAGCCTTTGAAAATCAACTGAGCACAGGATGGAGCCAGCTAAGAACATGCAGCAGGGACGGTCGTCAACAGTGAATGCGGGGTGATGACAGAGGTACGTGCAGACATCAAACACAAAACCAGATCACAGCTGGCCAAACTCAGAAAACGCAACAACAGTCATCTACCCCTGCAGTCAGGATTTAAAGCATTAGGTGGCATATTAATTTTCAGAGATAACTACTTACACAATTATCTTCAATGTGCCACTATATACGGTCATTTTATAGAAATGCATGTAAATGTGGGCCACATTTACAGGTACCCAACCCTCTGCAACCCAAGCAGCAGTCTGTTGCAGACAGCAATTTCTCAGAAAAAAGTCTACTAAACCCACCCTCTTTTAGCACTTTACACAGTACACTGCTGAAACCATGGAGAACCCAGGTCCCAAAGCTTGCAGCATGTGTGCCCCCCTCACACAGGCATGCATTACAAGGAGCAAGGAAGAGAGGACAGACACAGGCCATGGCATGCTTATGTCTGGTCTAAAACTCAAGGAAGAGTGCCTGGGTTATTTCTTACCACAAAGATTTTTTAACAAAGGTAACTGGTCATCTAGAAAACTTACCTTATACAGTCATTCTCTCCCAATTTAAGTGTAACTCTGGAGCAGATGGTCACAGAGCCACCACCCACTAATGCCAGAGACATTCTGAGCTCTCACCTGGACGAGGCTCCTGTCCATCACTACACCACACAAAACCTGGGACTGAGGGCCAGCTGTTTTAATGTCCTGTAAGTTCTGCTCTCGGATCTGAGGATGGAAGGAAGGATAAACACACATCAACAGTACAGAGAAGCCGTGCACTTGGACCCCAGTGCAAGCTAGGCTTCCACTCCTCCCCAACCCCATGATGGCAGGACAGCCCGGTGCGTCCTGAGTGCCTGATGGTACTGGTCCTACCTGCTTCACAGGACATGGGTCTACAAGGATGGAGGGACTATTACTGACTTTCCACACTTTTCAGATGGCTTCAACAAGGCCTAGATCACTAAGTTGGGGGAAAATATTCCCTTTGTGCCCATCTTCTAGTGACATTGTGATGTTCTGATATACCAAACGCTGTTCACAACTCTTTGAATGAACCCTGAAAGGCAGGGGCAATTGTTCTACTCTTGCTAGAAACAGTCTTTGCAGCCTCCAATTCCGACCAGTGAGCAAGCATCAGTTCAAGAGGAGCAAGGTGGCCCAGAAATGTCTGCTGCTCACACTTCACAGTGTTGACAAAACAGTAGAAGCAGTACAGAAAGATGACTTCAGTTGCAACAGTGGTGACAGCAGACATCCTCTGCTCGCAGCTGGCACACCCTCCACCCCTGAAGTAGCCAGCATCCTCTCCCACCCAGTGCTGACAGCAGGACGCACCTTGTTCCTCATCTCCTGGACCTCTTTTGGGTTAGTGTTCAATGGAACAAACAGGTTAGGGACAGCAGAGGTGGAAGTTCTATGACCATCCTCTTTCATCCACTGTAATATCAAGAACAGTTAGAAAGTCAGGATTATCACAACAAGAAGTGAAACTACAGCATCCAATTTGTCCAATTTCTCTCACATCTGGTCATGCACTGAACATCACAGAGAGGACTGAACCAATGACTGCATTTCCTGGGTCACTCAGCAGAGTTGTCACGTGGCAGAGCGGGACATGGCCACATAAAAACCTGTTAATAATGGAACGAATCAGAGTCATGACTGATCAGAAAGGGCCACCTAAAAAGCCCTGCTGAAATGTGGGGCATGATGCAGGCTGACGACAGAGTGGAGCCCCATCACCCCTCGGGCCAGCCAGGGAGGCCCCTCAGAGGCCATTGGTTCACTGCTCTGAGTCACCCAACACCAAAGCCAACCGGAAGCATGAGATGACAGATCATGGAAAGCGATGTGATGCTGCCACCCAGGGGCAGGGAAAGGATCTGCACTGTGAGGCGAGAGTGGGCATCACCAAAGTTTTGCATCAAAATAAATGACAGCATCGGAAAGCACTGTTTGCGTAACTGTTGCAACCCAAGAAAATTACTGTATGAACGTAGCTACCAGAAGAGTTTGGTGATGTCAAATATTTTCTACAGCTTAACACTTTTGAGTGCTATAAAAATATCCCAAACAAACTTGAAGCGCTTCATGAGTCCTTAATTAAAGGCCATTTTAGGTATCAGTGCCTATGGTCAGCAGTGCCTTCGGGGGCACAGCGTGTGCTTACTTCCCCTCATAAATCTTTTTTGGATCTCTAATCAAATACGAGATTTTTTTTTTTTAATCAAATTCTAGTTCTTAGGCATAAATAGGCACTGAACATTAAAACAAGCCCATCTTAGCAAATGTTATGCCTTTCAAAATATTTTCAAGAGGCAAAAGATAGCCATAGCCCACACGACTGTGAAGAAAGCAACAAAGCCGCCAATGCTGCGCCGCCGTGAGGAGTGTGTGCGATGGGCATGGGGCCGGGTACTCACTGACGGTTCTCTTCTCAGATAAGAACAACTCCAGCGTTTTATCAAAAATAATTCTTAGTCAAAACATTAAAACAACAACCTCAGAAATGTAAACATATTTAAAAATGAATAGCAATTATTATAAATTAAAATATACCGACCTGGGAATACTGCATGGAATGTGTATTACTCCACAAAATAAGAAAGAAATTCAAGTAGTGAACAAGGTCTCCCTTCAAAGCAGACATTGACTAAAATGCCTCAAGTGATTTCATTTTTTTCAAGCTAACAATAGATAAAGCTCAAAGGTGCTGCTGCATACACACTTTGGAAAAATTCATCGCAGCAATTCAGCACTGTGTATTTACGTCATCAGCAGAACGGTGGGGTTTTTTTTTTAAAGGCCCACTACCTTTAACAAGTAATACAAGTAAAAAATAAATAAAATGAAAAAAGAATAAAAGGGAGATGGTGGGGGCGTGGGCAGGAGACAGAGAGGGTGAGAGGAGGGAAGAGGAGAGATGCACTCCCATGCTCTGAGCCTGGCCACAGTCACGCAGGGTCCTTGCCCACGTGACAAAGCTGCTCGGGAGCACGGAGGCTTCTCACCAACTGTGTATCAGGAAACACCAGAACCACCTGGGGAAGACAAAACTTTTTTTTTTTTTTTTTTTAAATAAATCTATAAAATAAAAGCACTGTTATAAGGGGAAAAGAAAGTCCCACTTTGCCTATTTGGTGGCCTGCTGCCTTAGAAACATCTAACCTGATTTCAACTAAACTCTAACTAGTCCTGCATAGATGACTCTGTCTGTCCCAGCCTCTGTCTCCTCACAAAAGAACTCCACTCCAGGGCTTTTGAGCCACTCCTACATTTTAATGCAGGAATAGTAGCAACCAATCTTGAGAGGAACGTTTCAGCACCAGGACATCGGAGCGCCTTTCAGAGCAAATGGGACTCTGAGCAGCATTAGCACTGAAACGAAGGAGCGCCTTGCAGCATCTGTCACTGGCGCCCGCAGGTGGCCTGCACTGCTCTCGGGTCATGCCGCACCCAGCAGGAGTCAGAAGACGACTCACCACTACGGCCGTCTACTCACATGCAACAGTCCATGCAGAGGGCAGCTGGCTGTGAGCGTTCGGAGGCTTTGGGATAGAAAGCAGGGGAACAACACTAAGGAGAGGGGACAAGGGCCAGTGAAAACACACAGGTGAGCCACAAGGTAAAACTGCTTAAGAAAACGCTAAAGACTTAAAGAAGAGACTTTACTGACTTGATGGAACCCCTGGAGTTCACAACACTAAAATATCAGGTTTATGACTGAACTACCTTTTTGTGCATGAAGTATTAAGAGTACTCAAATACAATTTGAATTAAATGAGAGCTCCTACTTTTAGGTTAATATATGTTAGTATTTTTGCTATGTATGGAGTCAGGTTATATTGGAATTACTGAAGAGGTACATTCAATCTTAAGCAGTTTCAAGCAGACAGTATTATCCGAATTTTAGCTAATGCATAAAGTTGATGATTTTAGTTCAGACTAAAAGGAAGTTAATGAGGAAAATTTACTTTATATCTGGGTCAGAAAGGCTGGATTCCCAAAGCCTCCGAAGCCCCAGCTACCCAACTTGCTCTACATCATCTAACTATGAACAGTAAGGTAGGCACAGACCAAGCAGTTGGTAATACAGCTTGGCACGCAGACACCGGACGAGAGAGACTGCAGCAAGGGTTTCACGTGATCGTGTGTAATGTTCGTCCACACCTTAGTCTTCGACTTGGGACTGCTTCCATTCTGCCCTTCTTCAGAAGGTTCGTCACCCCGGCCAGAGTTCAGCCACCTTGTCTTCTCTCGCTGCTGCTTCTGAAAACTGTGTCTGAGAGGGGAGCAAGTGCCTGATTCACCATCACTAGCAAAGGAGTAGCCTGTGACACTAGCAGGAACCTCCACATCACTGTACTTTTTAGATTTCTCTCTCAGAGCAGGGTATCGATAAGGGTAGCCAGTTCTGTAGCCCTAGGGTCCAAAAAGAGTAAAAGATAGTCAGTATTCCAGATCTCAAAACAGGGTTTCTCTTTGGAACTTTGCATTGAAATACATACAAAAGCTAAAACATATGCATAACATACAACTCAATTCCACTCCTAAGTATATGCCCAACAGAAGCACACATCTTCACCAAAATACAGGTACTAAAACACTGATAGCGCTACTTCTAATGGATCAAAAGTAGAAACAACCCAAAAGTCTGTCAACAGTAGAATAAACTGTGATATATTCACATAATGGACCATGACAGAGTCATGAGAATATTCTACTACTAAGTGTAACAACGTGGATGACCCTCACAAATATGCTGAGTGAAATAAACCTGTTTGACTCCAAATATAAAAAGTACAAAAGAAGCAAAAACAATCTTTGTCATTAGAGACAAGATAGTGGTCACCTGTGGGAGGGGGCAAGTGACTGAAGGGGCCTGGGGGTGTCCTGAGGTGTTATTGATTTTTTTAACCCGGGTGCTGACTACACGGTGGGTTCAGTTTTAAAAACTTAACAAACTGAACAGTTATGACATGTGCACCCTCCTGTTTCTGTATTGTATTTCAACAAGAAGTTAAAACTGAAAACACAAACGGGGCTTACTTGCTGCTGGCTACCATACAGGTTGTATTCATCAACCTACTTAACATTTTTTTTTTTTTTACCTTTTAAGTCACTGTTTAAATATTGTGATAATCTTTAGGAAAGACCAAACGAGTACACCTCATAACAAGTGGTTCTCAGCAAAATTATTTTACATTTGAATATAACAACATTCAAGTTCAACCTTCCGCTCTGCCTCATGGCCGTCTGCTGTGCTTTCACAGATGGGTACCACTTAATCCTGCCTCTGCTGAGCAACTCGTTTGCTAATTCCCGCCACATACAGCGTCTCCAAGAGAGAGGATGGTGTCTTACTCATCTCTCCCATCCAGTGTTCAGCATTTGGTAGTTGTGGCAGATAGACTTTACAGCAGCCCCCAGGTCCCCACCTCCTGTAATGCCCTCCTCCTTGAGCATGGGTGGGGTCTCTGACTTGCTTCTAAACAGTGGAATTCACAAAAGGTCCTGGGTGTGTCACATATGAGTGGAGAGCCTATCTTGTGAGAGTCTGTCTCTCCACTGCTGGCTCTGAAGAATCAGGCCACCAAGAATTCGACAGTGGTAAGAAAATGAATTCCGCCCCCAACCTGAGGGAGCTTGGAAGTGGATCCTCCTCCCCTCGCCAAGCCTTCTGATGAGAACACAGCCCTGGCCAAAACCCTGACTGCAGCCTTGTGAGACCCTAAGCTGAGTTCAGCTATGCGTGGACTTCTGTGTGCCAAGGTATTCTAGAAACATTTCTCTCAGTCCAGGAATTTCCTCTCCCTTGGGTTCTGTTCCTCTTTGGGGGCCACCTTCATTACCAATCACTACTTTAGTACATGAAAAAAAAAGTAATAGCAATCACTAAAGGAGTTGTCTTTGGTTCTGTTTTCACAGCTATCCTCAGAAAGACAGGCAAATGTCTGTACTGGCAATTTTTCCACTTATGAGCATCATTTGTTGAGGAATAATAGGAGACAATGACACAGCCACAGAAAGACTGTCTTCTGAAAAATGCAATTCCTATTAATTCGGGTTTCCTCTTGCTTAGAGGGCTAGGACTCCGTATTCTGTATAACGCAAGGATAAACCACCCAGGACTCACTGTCATCATTTTATCCTGACAGGGTATGGATTTTTCATCCCCTTTAAATGCTGTCAAACCAAAATTAGAGGTAATACTCAGACCTCAGAACTACTCTCTGGCTTGTAGTTAAAAATACAAATTTATTCCTTCATTGAGAAACTGAAATTATATCTTGATTTCTGGAGAAACAATTCAGCACTTATTGTAACTGTAAGTGTGAAAAAGAAATGTTTCTTATAGAGTGGGAATCGTCCACTACTCCGCACCCTACTCAGTTATTAGCAACAACAACATATGCAGCTGACCAGATGCTAAATTAAAACATGGACTATGATCAGTGATTGTTGTCCAGTTTACTTCTCATAAACTACATGCCTCTAAAAAAGAATGATGACAATCTGTGCACGTGAAGGAAACTGAAGTTTTTTTTTTTAGTAATAAACGTTTCAATTATTAGTTGTTCATCTTCCTCCTTATCCAATCAATTACTGCCCAATTTTGATTTCCCTCTACCTTCTAGAACATAATGCACATGACGTGATGGGCTGGGGTTCATTCTTACCTCCTTTCTTCTCTTCCACACTTGACTTTTAGGTAGAACAACAGTGAAGTGTCAAAGTATCCACCAGGAGGAAGGGGCTGTACGACTGGGCCACCCTCGGCTTTCCTCCCTTTGCTGGCCAATTGGAACGATCTGACTCCTGACGCAATGTTGGACCACCCCGCCCCACTCTTAAATCTTCTCCAGCTGTGACTTTCCTGAGAGTTACACTATCCCGCCTGCCACTAACTCCAGCTGCTGCTTCCAGCTTGTTAGCTTCTGCTCCTCTTCCTGCTTTCTTTGACCAATCCGGGACCCACTCCCTGCCCCCACAGCTCTCACCGTGCCTCTGCCACTGCATGCATCACATGGGCGCAGTTGAATTTGGGATCTGCATGACTCCTGAGGGCAAAAACTGTGTCCTGTTCACGACTCAATAGTAGACAATCAATCAATATAATCAATCTTGATTGATGAAGTGAATTCAGAAGTTAAGATTCTGGGTAAGGGCCCCAAGGCACGTGCCCACGTGCGGGCCAGCCCGGACCAGCGCAGGCTTTATAAGTCATGCTCCTTTTTGCTCAGTAACTTAATCTTAAAAGAGACACATAAAAAAAGTCATAACTTCCGGTCAAGATGGCGGAATAGACAGTCCCTAGCGTCACTCTCTCCCTCAAATCAACCGATTTCAACTATAAAAACATAACATCAAGTGCATATGGAAAGGGGAAACGTCCAGCGGAAAAGGCAGAAGCTCCATGGAGACCACATGCCCTGCGGGGCCCACCGTCACACGATCCGGCAGATAGGCTTCACCGCCGCCAGCCGGCTCCATTCCCAGCCCAGCGCGCACAGAGTGGGGAGACGTCCGGCAAGGGAGGCGGAGGCTCTGCAGAAACCACACACCCTGTGGGGCCGCCCCTGCATGATCCAGCAGGTAGGCTTCACCACAGGCACCTGGCTCCATTCCCAGCCCGGACTAGTGCGCTCAGAGAAGGGAGACTTCCGGCAGTGGAGGCTGGAACTCCACGGGGACCACGCTGCTGCCGCGCAATCCAGCAGCCCAGCCCAATGCATAAAGAGCACAGAGACGTCCAGCAAGGGAGTTAGAAGTTCTGTAGAGTCCACACACCCTGTAGCGTGGGCCGCCGCCACGCAATCCAGCAGCAGGTAGGCTTCACCGCCGCCACCCAGCTCCATCCCAAGCCCACCCTAGCACACACAGAGCAGGGAGACTTCCTGCAAGGGAAGGGGAAGCTCTGCAGAGACCACACGCTCGGCGGTGCCTCGGCGCATCCCAGCAGCCCAGGCCAGAGCGCACGGAACAGGGAGAAGTCCAGTATGTGAGGTGGAAGCTAAGCAGAGACCACACACCCTGCAGTACCGCCCGTGATCCAGCAGCCTGGCAGAGTCCAAGCTGACCAGGGAGGTGGCTCCCTGGAGAGGACCAAGACCCGAGGCAACCACACACACAAGGCACTAGCGGCCAACTGAGCAGTCACTGAAGTAGCCATACCAAATTGGCAACCACAGCAACATCTTAGTCAGTCAATAGTGTCAAACCTGTGCACTGTGAAACCCCATGCCACAATGAATAAACATCAAAAAATATACCAGAGATACGAAAAATCAAGAAAGTACACCACCAAAAGATAATAAATCTCAAGCTCTAGATCCTATAGAACAAGGAGCCCTTGAAATGACTGACAAGGAATTTCGAGTGATAATTCTAAGGAAACTGAATGAGATACAAGAAAACTCAGCTAGACATCATGATGAAATGAGAAAAAGTATACAGGACCTGAAAGAGGAAATGTACAAGGAAATCAATGTCCTGAAAAAAAATGTAGCAGAACTTGCCAAACTGAAGAAGTTATTCAGCGAAATAAAAAACACAACAGAGAGTTTGACCAGCAGGCTTGTGGAAATTGAAGAGAGAACCTATAAACTTGAAGATGGGCTGTTTGAAATAACACAAGCAGACAAAAAAAAAAGAAAAAATAATCAAAGGCATTGAAGAAAATCTGAGAGAAATAGCAGACAACCTTAAGCGCTCAAATATCCGAGTCATGGGTATTCCAGAAGGGGAGGAAAAAGGAGATTGCATTGAAAACATATTCAACAAAATAGTGGCAGAAAACTTCCCAGGTATAGGAAAAATCACAGATCTTCAGATCCAGGAAGCTCAACGATCTCTAAACTTATTCAACCCAAAAAGATCTTCTCCAAGACATGTTATAGTCAAATTGGCAAAACTCAAAGACAAAGAAAGAATCTTAAAAGCTACAAGAGAGAAGCGTCGAATCACCTATAAGGGAGCCCCAATCAGGCTAACATCAGACTTTTCATTACAAACCCTAAAAGACAGAAAGGAATGGGATGAACTATTCAAAATACTAAAAGACAAAGATTGCCAGCCAAGAATACTCTACCCTGCAAGGCTATCCTTCCGAAATAAAGGGCAAATAGTATATTTTTCAGACAAACAAAAACTGTGGGAGTTCACCACCACACGACCACCCTTACAAGAAATTCTCAAGGGAGTACTGGGTTTGGTTCCTGAAAAATAACTACCACTGCCATAAAAACCCAAGAAAAATCAAAACCCACTAGTATAATAAAAATGGCATTCATGAAGAGAAAACAAACAAACAAAAAGGCTATCTACAGCCTAAGGAACCAACAAACACAGAAACCAAACAGTAAATCAGAAAGCAAGGAACAAAAGACACCTAAGACAACCAAACAACAATCAATAACATGCTAGGAATAAATCAACACTTTTCAATAACAACTCTGAATGTAAAAGGCTTAAATTACCCAATCAAAAGACACAGACTGGCTGACTGGATTAAAAAGGAGGACCCAACTATATGCTGCCATCAAGAGACCCACCTCACCCATAAAGATTCACATAGACTAAGAGTGAAAGGATGGAAAAAGATTTACATGCAAACAGAAAAGAAAAACGAGCTGGAGTAGCTATTCTTATATCTGACAAAATAGACTTTAAACTAAAAACCATAAAAAGAGACAATGAGGGACACTACATAATGATAAAAGGACTGATCCATCAAGAAGACATAACAATCATAAATATGTACACACCCAATGTTGGAGCAGCCAGATTTATAAAACAAACTCTATTAGACCTAAAGAAGGAAATAGACACTAATACCATAATAGCAGGGGACCTGAACACCCCACTGTCAATATCGGACAGATCATCTAGGCAAAGAATCAGCAGAGAAACACAAGATCTAAACAATACTCTAGACCAATTGGACTTGGCAGATATCTACAGAACATCCCATCCAACAACCTCAAAATATTCGTTCTTCTCATCAGCACATGGATCATTCTCCGGGATAGATCACATATTAGGTCACAAATCAAGTCTCAACAAATTCAAAAAAATTGGAATTATCCCATGTATTTTCTCAGACCACAATGGATAAAAACTAGAAATTAATAACAAACAAAATTCTGGAAACTATACAAACACATGGAAATTAAACAGCATTCTACTTAATGACATGTGGGTCCAAGAAGAAATCAACCAGGAAATCAAAATATTTATTGAAACTAATGAAAATAATGATACATCATACCAAAACCTGTGGGATACTGCAAAAGCAGTACTAAGGGGGAAATTTATTGCATTAAATGCTCACCTCAGAAGAATGGAAAGATGGCAAGTGAACAACCTAACACTTCACCTTAAAGAACTAGAAAAACAAGAACAATCCAAACCTAAAGTTAGCAGACGGAAAGAAATCATTAAGATCAGAGCGGAACTGAATGAAATTGAAACCCAAAAAACAATACAAAAGATCAATGAATCGAAAAGTTCGTTTTTTGAAAAGATAAATAAAATTGACAAACCATTAGCATGGCTAACAAAAAAAAGAAGAGAGAAGATTCAAATAACAAAAATTAGAAATGAAAAAGGTGATATTACAACTGATTCATCTGAAATACAAGGAATCATTCGAGACTACTATAAACAACTATATGCCAACAAGTTTGAAAATCTGGAGGAAATGGATAAATTTCTGGACACACAGAAGCTCCCAAAACTGAGCCATGAAGACGTAGAAAATCTGAACAGACCAATAACAATAAAGGAGATTGAAGCTGTTATCAGAAAGCTCCCAACAAAGAAAAGCCCAGGACCAGATGGATTCACAGCAGAATTTTACCAAACATTCAAAGAGGAATTGACACCGATTCTTTACAAACTATTCCAAAAGATTGAAACAGATGCAAATCTTCCAAACTCATACTATGAAGCAAACATCATCCTGATACCAAAACCAGGTAAAGATATAACCAAAAAAGAAAACTACAGGATGATATCCATGATGAATATAGATGAGAAAATCCTCACTAAAATACTAGCAAACAGAATACAGCAACACATACGTAAAATTATTCGCCACGATCAAGTGGGATTTATCCCAGGGATGCAAGGTTGGTTCAACATATGCAAATCAATAAATGTGATAAACCATATTAATACAATCAAACACAAGGACCATATGATCGTCTCTATAGATGCTGAAAAAGCATTTGATAAAATTCAACACTCATTCATGACAAAGACCCTCTATAAATTAGGTATAGATGGAAAGTATCTCAACATAATTAAAGCCATATATGATAAACCCACTGCCAATATCATCCTGAATGGGGAAAAGCTGAAAGCTTTTCCTTTAAGAACAGGAACTAGACAAGGATGCCCACTCTCACCACTCCTATTCAACATAGTGTTGGAAGTACTAGCCAGAGCAATCAGAGAAGAGAAGGAAATAAAGGGCATCCAGATTGGAAAAGATGAAGTCAAACTGTCCCTGTTTGCAGATGACATGATCCTATATATCGAACAGCTTAATGTCTCTACAAAAAAACTCTTGGAGGTGATAAATGATTTCAGCACAGTAGCAGGATACAAAATCAACACACAAAAATCAGTAGCATTTCTATTCTCCAATAGTGAACATGCAGAAAGAGAAATCAAGAAAGCCTGCCCATTTACAATAGCCACCAAAAAAATAAAATACTTAGGAATTGAGTTAACCAAGGAGGTGAAAAATCTCTATAATGAGAACTACAAACCACTGCTGAGAGAAATTAGAGAGGATACAAGAAGATGGAAAGATATCCCATGCTCTTGGATTGGAAGAATCAACATAGTGAAAATGTCCATACTACCCAAAGTGATATACAAATTTAATGCAATCCCCATCAAAATTCCAATGACATTTTTCTCAGAAATGGAAAGAACTATCCAGACATTTATATGGAATAACAAAAGACCATGCATAGCCAAAGCAATGCTGAGCAAAAAAAATAAAGCTGGAGGCATAACACTACCTGACTTTAAACTATACTACAAAGCTATAATAACGAAAACAGTATGGTACTGGCATAAAAACAGACACACTGATCAATGGAATAGAATAGAGAATCCAGAAATCAACCCACATACCTACAGCCATCTGATCTTTGACAAAGGCACCAAGCCTATACACTGGGGAAGAGACTGCCTCTTTAGCAAATGGAGCTGGGAGAACTGGATATCAATATGCAGGAGAATGAAACTAGACCCATACCTTTCACCATACACTAAACTCAACTCAAAATGGATTAAAGAATTAAATATACACCCTGAAACAATAAAACTTCTTAAAGAAAACATAGGAGAGACACTTCAGGATATAGGACTGGACACAGACTTCATGAATACGACCCCAAAAGCATGGGCAACCAAAGGAAAAATAAACAAATGGGATTATATCAAACTAAAAAGCTTCTGCACAGCAAAAGAAACAATTAACAGAGTTAAAAGACAACCAACAGAGTGGGAGAAAATATTTCCAAAATATACATCTGACAAAGGATTAATATCCAGAATATACAAGGAACTCAAACAACTTTACAAGAAAAGAACAAGCAACCCAATTAAAAAATGGGCAAAACAGCTAAGTAGGCATTTCTCAAAGGAAGATATACAAATGGCCAACAGACACATGAAAAAATGCTCAGCATCACTCAACATTCGGGAAATGCAAATCAAAACTACACTGATATACCATCTCACCCCACTGAGGATGGCTAAAATCCAAAAGACTCTGAATGATAAATGCTGGTGAGGTTGCGGAGAAAAAGGAACTCTCATACATTGTTGGTGGGACTGCAAAATGGTGCAGCCTCTTTGGAAAATGGTACGGAGGTTCCTCAAACAATTGCAGATAGATCTACCATATGACCCAGCTATCCCACTGCTGGGAATATACCCAGAGGAATGGAAATCATCAAGTCAAAGGTATACTTGTTCCCCAATGTTCATCGCAGCACTCTTTACAATAGCCAAGAGTTGGAACCAGCCCAAATGTCCATCATCGGATGAGTGGATATGGAAAATGTGGTACATCTACACAATGGAATACTACTCAGCTATAAAAACAAATGAAATACTGCCATTTGCAACAACATGGATGGACCTTGAGAGAATTATATTAAGTGAAACAAGTCAGGCACAGAAAGAGGAATACCACATGTTCTCACTTACTGGTGGGAGCTAAAAATAAATAAATAAATTCACACACACACACACACACACACACACACACACACACACACACACAAACGGGGAGGGAGACATAACAACTACAGTTCCTTGAAGTTGATACAACAAGCAAACAGAAAGGACACTGTTGGATGGGAGGGAGGAGACGGAGGAGGCAGGAGGGAAGAGAGGGAGGAGGGAGGGAGGTTTCGGTAATGGGCCACAATAGTCAACCACATTGTATATCGACAAAATAAAATTTTTTTAAAAATAAAATAAAATAAATAAATCCTAGATCATTGTAAAAAAATAAAATAAAAATAAAATAAAATAAAAATTTTTTTAAAAGAAGTTAAGATTCTGCTTTCTCTGTTCATTCCTCCCTCACTGATCGAATCTACTCCTATGACTATCACTTTCAGGAAGAAAACTCCCAGTTTTCTCTTTCTAGCAGGCAATCTTCTCCCAAGTGCAAAGAATTTCAGTGAGAAGAGGACGCTTGGCATACCCCGAATCAGATCCATGAATTTATTTTTGCTCCAAAATCTCCAGGAAAGTTAAACTTCCTGTCTCCTGAAGCCACCCATCCCATCTGTGACCTGCTCCAATAACTGGGACTTTCTTCTTTTAAGCTGGAATATGCCCCACTCGCCCCAGCACTGCCGTGGCAACGGTCAAAGACACTGGCCCTTCTGAAGGCTCCTCTCCCATACTGACATGTTTTTTCCTTGCATCTCCACCTCTTAATGTCATGTGGCATTAAGACGGACCCTCTTGAACCTCATCTAAGAGGTCTGAGGTACACCATGGCAGGGGCCCTGCTGCAGATCTATTTGTCTGATGATGTGGCTGCAGGACTGCAACTCCAAGGACAGTGTTCTAATATGGCTCTGGGAACTGAGTATTTAACGAACCTGGTAAAATGAGAGACAGATCTGAAAGGTCTACCTTACAGTGCACGTTCCTGCCTTCCCGCTGCTGCTTCAGCTGTGCTGTGGCCTGTGCTTTGGATACCTTCCTTCTCCCAATTCGGTCTGTCGTGATCTTACCTATTTATGTGAGGTTATTTCCAAGGGCCACCCTCTACATAAAGGTTTCCCTCCAATCTTTGCAAAAAGATGAAATCCCTCATGGAAACCCCCGACATAGACCACATCCTGCCATGTATTTGTACCATTGGGTGGTCTCACTCTCCCACATATGCTGAAAGCCCCACAATTCCAGCAGTAAGTAGCTCAGGGTCTCCCGCACAGTAGAAAGGCAACAGATATCTGTGGGAAGGAGTAATCAGTCCCCGAACAGCTAGAATTTACTGTTAAGACAGAAACCCAAACACTTCACTGACTGATTTAGAAACTGCCCCCTCTCTAGCTGGCTTGTGGGATAATAGACACTAAGCTGATTCTGCTAGTTGTCCAGCACCCTACTGCACTAATGTACCCACTAAGTCCAAATGCAAGGTTATCTTTAAAAAACAAAACTTTCACCTCTGTATTTTATCATGATTTAGCTTAGCCATTGAATAACCCTGGTGCTTCTTGATTTTTGAGAATGAAAGCATTCAGACACTACATGAAGATAACAATTCCACCTGCTATAAGAACATAAACACTTGTGCTTTTATTTGTTTTGTTTTTTTGGTGGCTGGCTGGTACAGGGATCCAAACCTTTGAACTTGGTGTTACAACACCTAACGTCTGTGCTTTTACAACAAAAGCTTTGTCATCATCAAGAGGTGGCAGCATTCTTACCAGATTATCAAGCATCCGCATGAGGGCTTCAAATTCTTGCTCACCAATCTGCCACTTGGGAGGCGATCCTGTGCCTTCTCCTGCTGGAGACTCCGGAGCGCGGGATTTGGCTTTGTACTTCCCAGGATCTAGCAGGACTAAGTTGTCTGGTCCTCCGGCGCTGGCCAGAGTTCGAACCTTTTCCAAAACAAGCAAACACTGTGGCTTGAGTTCCTTACTAAAGCCAAGAGGATCAGATGACTGTGAGAGATCACTTGAACAGTAATGTAGGTTTCAACAGAAATTAAATCACTAGAGTATAAGAATAAAAAACAGGTGGATAGTGATAAACTGATCATACGGTTATCTGCAGAAGTTTTTCTTTAGCATGACAAAAATATTGATTGGGCACTCATACTCAGCAGAGAAACAGGAAAACAAAGCACCTGTCGGGATCTTGTGAAGGACTTGAGACCTCATCGTTCCGCAAACATAAGTCAGGGAGCAGTGGGGAGAGCATGCACTTAGGGTTCAGCAAATCTGGCATAAGGGGCACTCACAGCTGTGAGACTGTGGGCAAGTATCTACCCCTCTGTGCCGGCTTTTTCAAAATAAGCGCTGTGAGGCTCAAATGAAAGTGGGCAAGGACATACACACAGCACCTGACCCAGCCTGGCACTTACCATCACTCAGAAGTGGTAGTGACTTATGTATTCAGAAAATAAAAAATCAGAAATGAGAAGCCCAATAATCTTTTGCCAACTTAAATCAGTGAAATGGCATTTATCCTGGTCAATTTCCAAATCCATGAGCTCATCTTTGGCAAAGAGACTGCTCAAAGACTCATTCCCGCAGACAAATATCAAAAAAAAAAAACTACGTGAACCCTGAAAACATCTAAATGTACTGCAGACCAAATGGAACGGCCATCACCTACCTGGATCTCACAGGCAACCACAAGGTTATGGATGTAATAGAAGGCCTCCTCAACACTCTCTCCAACTGATACGAGCCCATGATTCCGGAGAATCAGAACCTGAGTGGGAAAGCATGAAAGCTCTGTGGAGCTGGGCAAGGAGACTGATAACTTTACTTTTTTCTTATTTCCTCTATAATTTAAAGACCAGATTAGATACCTACTGACCTTGCTTTTAGGCCCCAAATTTTTCTGAATCAAAACTTTTTCCTCCTCATCAACCAGAATGCCATGATATTCATGATAAGCCACTTCTCCAAGGGAAAGCGCCTCCGGCGAGATTGGCAAGAGGCCACATTTCATCGCAGAGACCTAGAGACCAAGCAGTCACCATGAAGGAGGGAAAAGCCAGAATTAACACCGTGACATGGCAAATGCTTTCCTCACAGAAATAAAGGGGGAAATATTTTATTTGGTTCTCTTCTTGGAAATAAATGAACCCATGAAATTAGGATAAATTTGACTTCTGGGGCTTACTACCAATCCACACTTGAAAACAAAAGCTATCACTAAGCTGGGAAAGCCTTCAGAAGAAAATCTACATCTTTCTGAATTTTATCCCACTGATTATAAATGCTGAGTGAGTCTGGATTTAGTGACACAATGAGCCCTGGGTCTCGTGCCAGGAGCAGACAACAGGCTCCTATGAGGAGTCACTGTTTTTCAAAAGAAGGTTTTCCAAGAACTGCAAGGCTTTTGAGTACTTTTCATCTTAGGTTGTAGGTAAGATTAAACAACCTGAACATCAGATAAAAGCAAATTTGTAAAAGTTTGGGATAACTATACTGTATTTTTCTATCTTTATTTAAGTAAAAATTTTCTACCTTTATTTAAGCAAAATTAAGTCTCAAAGTAAAAAAAAAAAAATCTGAGTGTTCATATAGCCGTTAAATTCCCCAAAGTGGCTTTAAAATATTTTGAAAGTCTTCTACAGACAGCAACATTATGACTCTAGACTAACAGGCTCCAAAAATTTGAATAATGTCTACTGGCACAATTCCATAAAGAAAGGTTAATCTAAAATGACAAACCACATTTAATTCCTTTCATAGTATCAGTATTCACATAAAAAGAAATTTCCTTACCAAGCAAAGTTATTTTGATAATTTTAAAAACATAATATGTGGTAACTGTTCATAACCATATTCCCAAAAGTGCCTCTAATGATTTTTAAAAATCCATGGACATTTTAATGGTTGGAATAGCACTCATTCTTTTTTTTTTCTTTTGACCGGTAAGGGGATCACAACCCTCAGCTTGGCATTGTCCACACCACACTCAGCCAGTGAGCGCAATGGCCATCCCTATATAGGATCCAAACCCGTGGCCTCGGCGCTACCAGAGCCACACTCTCCCGAGTGAGCCATGGGGCCGGCCCAGCACTCATTCTTTTAAGAAAAAATTATATCATTCAAAGAATGATATGTCTAATTAAACTCTGATGCTGACATCAAAAATCATATGTTCAAAGTGAAATAAATGAGAGCTAACATTTGTCCGAACTATCCAATTTGCATGGCATTGAAACATCAAGGTAGATTAAAATACAGCACCACTGAATCAATAAGATCATCTGTTACACGATAAGACCAAAAAGTCCTTGAAATATAAAATGTGTAAAGAGCAAAGCTCTAGAGCACTGCATTTCATGCTGAGAGGTATGGGCTTTGCTGCAGTGGCCCATTCACCAGAAGAGACAAGGCTTGGGGAACTGCTTGGACAGGCTCCTGGAAGTTCTGGACGTGGCAGCCAGGTCTCCTGACAGCCTGTACTATCTATGCCTCTGCCCCTAACTGCTCTTCTTACTCTACCCCATCATGATCCAGCCTGGGTCCCACCGGCTCTAGAGAGAACCTCTGTGGGGAAGCTAGACAGGTTAGTTTCCAGGCCTCAACCTTTCCCTATCCCCCAGCTCCTTCCCCACAGCCTGTCAACATGCTCAAGTCTCTTGAACCCTAAAAACCCTTCCCTGGGCCAACAGCACCCTCAATCCACTCTCTCCTTGTCTTCCTCTCCTTTACCCTCCCTTTCTCTTCTCAAACAAGGAGCTCTGCTCCCTGCTGCCATTTTGCACTTCCCACAGGCTTTGAAACACTGAAATCCGACCTCCACCCTCTCTACCCTCTAAGACTTTCTAATTGTTAAGTCTAATGAACATTTTTAGACTTATACAGGTTTTCCAAAATTAGATAGTATATGGATCTCTTAAGAACAAAAGAAAAAAATTCTCTCAAGAAAGTCAAACTTAGGAGTAAAACTTGTTTTTTTAAATTGAACAAAATTAGGTTTATTTACTTCTTACAACAAGGGAGGACGATTCAGGCAAATGTGAAGGGCTTCTCACTAAACAGCTTTAGAAGGGAAGATGCTACCAGGGTAGTACACTCACCGCGGCCCCTGCGGGTGTGTGAATGTGCACAACACACTTCACATCAGGTCGTGCAGCATAAATTGCAGAATGTAACGTGAAGCCAGCTTGATTCACCCCTAGATTAGTACTTCCACGATCTACTATATCTCCTTGTAGGTTGATCTTAACCTAAAATTAAAAAAACAAAAATTTTAAATGTCAAGGGGACCTCGAATTACCCCAACTAGAAACTATTTGAACCCAACTTTAAAATGTTTATAGCTTCTTTCAAAGGTTTTTCTCTAACTGAATTATTCACATTAAACATGGACTATTTCCTATTTCTTGGGCTGAGTATGTTTAACCGGATTTGAAGGTGTCTAATAATCTAATATAACCTACACATACATGATACCAAAGACAAGGACATTCTTACCAAACTGGATGCAGTCACTTCACTGTAAAGAAGTCCAAAAGGTACAATGAGGAAGTGTTCCTGCTCGGAGTTCACTCTGGTCTGTGGGGAAAATGACCGCGTTAGCTCAAAAATCCAACTGAAATTATTTCTTCTCTTCCAGGCCACATACTCGCAGGAGTGAGAGCATGAAGTGAGCTGTGTGGGGACGCACATACGCACACCGCCTGTCACAAAGCTGAGAGGCACTGGAAGCTTTCCACTGTCCTATCGCAATCTAATTTATCAAGTACATGAAGTGCTTCTTGGTCACATATACAATCACTGACTTTATAAAGAAACAGTTCTACATTAGCCCTCTGACAGGTCAATAAATTACTGGTTGGTTATTCTCTTGCAGCTTCTGGTGGTTACCAAATAGTATCATGGGCAAAAAGGTGTCATTCCTCAGGGGCATAACAATGAAAACCAAAACTTACTTTTTAAGAGTCAAAATGGATTTTTTTTTAACACTCAAAACCTGTAGCATGATGAACAATCATAAAAGCCATAAATGACAGCAATCCCTTACTGCTTGAACAATCTTAAAAGTTTCTACACCACCACCCCATCGTTCTCCCAGCTTGTTTTCCCCTTCCTCAAAACATTTTTCTTTCCACTACAGTTCATTCAATACAGATTCGGTACACATTACACACCAAGCATATGCTAGATGCTAGGACTATAGCAGTAAAAAAAGAAGAGTCTTGCATGCACAAAAAATTCAATCTAGTTTTTATAATGATTTTGAGATAGACTCAAAAGACATCCTAAAGATCAAGTTGAAATATATTTACTACTGAGTTAAGAAACCCAGAATCCTAACTAAGGTTAGGTATATGGAATTTAGCACTTGTTGAAAAGTACTTAAAACTTCCTAACCAGCATAGTGATGTCTTCTGTAGTGGCCCAAACACACACCTCAGATCTGCTGGGGCAGTTCTAGTGATGGGCTTGCCTCAGCTCTTCACTCAGTGAATACTTGCTGAGAGCCTACTACATCATGGGCACTGTGGTACTGCAATAAGTACACGGAAGCTGGAGAGACCTAATCATTGAAACGTTCCTTCTCACACTGAGCAGAAATCTGTCTTCCCATGGTTTTCACCGCTGCTTCTAGTATACAACACAGAACAAGTTCTATCCCCTTCTACAATTTAGTTCTCAGACATACGAAACCACCCTATCTCACTTTATGTCATCTTTATGCTAAACTCACCTGATTCTCTCAGTATAACGGGGTTAAGAGCACAGAATCCAAGGTCAGATAAGACTCAAGTTCAAATCCTACCTCTGCCAAGAATTGGCTATGCTGCTTTGGGCACCCTGAAATCCTGTTTTCCTCATCCATCAAGTGTGGATGATAAGGGCTCATACTCAAAACAAAGCTTTCAATAAATGGCATCTCTCCACTAATTACTAGCATTAGTGGTAGTAGGAGCAGCAGTAGTAAATTATCACTAAAGAGACTATTCTGTATAAACCCGTCTCAATAATACCCAGTCTCTACAACTCCCTATTACCCAGTTCTCTGCTCTTTTAGGTGTTTCAAAAATATACATGTGTGTGCAAAAATGCCAACATTTTAATGTAGGAGAGGAAGAACAAGCCAATGTTGAATCTCTTAAATAAAGGGTCTGGATGAAGAGGCCAATGGAATAATAGATGAGGGAAAAGAAATTAATCAGGAAAGTTCTCAGTTGGAGAGTCTTTCTGAACTTCAGGTGTTGGTTTCTCAAAGGCATTCAACCCCCAAAATAACAGAGCCCTCAAATCTGAACTGTAGGGGCTGGCCAGTTAGCTCAGCTGGTTAGAGCATGGCCTTATAACACCAAGGTCATGGACTGGATCCCCATATGGGCCAGCCACCAAAATAAGTAAATAAATAAATAATAATCATCATCTGAACTCTAAGGGCATAATGAAATCATTAGCTCAAACATTTGCAACTGCAGAAATCGACAAATGGAATGAAGAAAGAAAGAATACCACTGGGCTGGCCAGTTAGCTTAGTTGGTTAGAGCGTGGTGCTGATAACACCAAGGTCCAGGGTTCAATAAGTCTGGTGACTGTGGTGGTAGTTATATCATGATGAAGAGACCCCAGTCACAGGTGCCAAGGAAGACATCAGCAGTGAAAGAAATGTGGATTTTGGATGTGATACTTTGCAAACTAAACACACCTGAGCTCAACACGTCTCAGGATAAAGACGGTTCTGCTTTTCTAGTTTTCAGCAGTGATAAAAGCCAGCAGTCTGAGAACAGTGAGAATGAAGAGGACACTTTGTGGTTTGTTGATAAAAGTAGACAATGGGAGTCTCCTTTAGTGGAGACTTGGGAAATATGTTACATGACAATGCATAGTTTGTAAGTGACAACTCCTGGATTAAGCACTGATAAAGATTTTTACTTGGAAGAGGAAGACAAAGCCACTGAGGAAGAAAGAGAGGAGGAGGAAGAGGAAGATGATGCAAAAGCATCAGACCAACGAATATAAAATTAGTGAGTTCAGTGATGAAGACAACTTATTACATAGCACGAAGTCTACACTTCTGAAGTTGACAGGCAGCAGCGCAGACCCTGGTCTGAATATCAAACAGCTCAGTGGTTTGCATATTAATTTCAATACAACAAACTACAATCTAATAAGAGAACCCTAAAACAGATCAAGGAGAAAAAGAAAAATGAGCTCCTGCAGAAAGCCATCATTACACCTAATTTTTTTAAAAAAACTACTGTCCCCCACCATACAGTGAATCCAAGTATCAACTGCAGAAAAGAGCAACAAAAACCAGCAGGCGACAGCTGGTTTGGTATGAAAGCTCCAGAATTGACAGATGACTGAAAACTGATCTCACAGCACTGAAGATGAGCATGCATGGACCCAAAAAGGTTTTACAAGAAAAACAGTAGAGAAGGCCTCCCTGAGCACGTCCAGACTGAACCACTGTTGACAGCCCAGGTGACTTTGACCATTCATGAAGTCCCAAGAAGCAAAGGAAAAGAACTCTTGTGGAAGAACTGCTGGCTGATTCTGAGTCCAGAAGATACAACCAAAGGAAGTACTTATAGATCATGGCTGAAAAAGCAGTAAATGCAGCAGGAAAATATTCCAAAAGAAGAATTTCACAATTAAGACTCACCAAGCAAACCACAATATCTACATCTCCTCTTTATGTAGTTACTAAAGATGTTTTGAAAACTAATACTCATTGTATAAATTAATTTAATGTAGACTGGCCCTATTTATATAGGGATTTCTGTTTAGAAATAGTTCGAGAGAGAATCAATCACATACCCCTTGGAATAAAAATAGGTGTGTTTACAAAAGACAAAAATAAGTACATGTGGTTTCCACTTTCCCTCAAAACATTTCCCATCAAAGGTGAATTAGCAATGCTTTTCATATTCTAAAGTCAGCTCTTTTATCTTAAAAAAGCATGCTGACCTTTTTAACTCTCTAAAGCAAAACTAAGCAATTGCCTTAATTCCCAAGTTGGATCAAAACAAAACAAAGAGTCTGAATATTGGCTGAAATGAAGAAAAATAAGGATGGAAATAAGGAAAAATTCAATGGCAGACTTTTTCTTTCTTACTTTAATAGTTTTTATTTTGCAAATATACATACAAAAGAGTATTTAGAAGGTAAATGACAACTTAAGTATAGTAATAAGCCAAATACCCATGTACCTATCAATCAGTTTCAGAAATAGAATAGGGGTGGGGCTAAAAAAAAAAGAAAAACAAAAAGAAATGGAATAATCCTAGTATCTCTGGAGCACTGTTTCTCTTCCCCCATACCCTAGAAGTGACGACTATCCTGAATTTTACACACACACACACACACACACACACACACACACACACACACATCCCAAAGCAATATACTGTTTAACTTTTATGTTTATGAACTTCATATAATTGGAATCATACTATATGCATTTTTCAGTGACTTTCTCAACATTTTTTTTGTGATTCTTCCAGATTATGACATAATGACTCATTTATATTTTTTCACCGCTGTATAGTATCCAATGAATGGATAAAATTTATGTATCTGTATCTATTCTCCCATCAATGGAAATGGTTTCAGTTTTGTTATTAAAAACTATGCTATGAACATTCCTCTGTCTGCTGGTGTACACGTTCAAGTTTCTCCAAGGTAATAAACTAGGAGGTGATGCCAAGTTATCTTCCAAAGGGCCTAATTAAATGTACACCCCACAAAGTAGTATATGATAGTTCTGTGCTTCTACAACAGTCTCTTTAAAAATTAAAATCTGATGTCTGTGAAATGGTATTTCATTGTGGTTTCAATTTACAATTTCCTGATGACTGAGTTGAGCAACTTTTCATATTTTTACAAGACATTCTTATTTCCCCTTCTGTGAAAATTCCTTTCTTGTTTTTTGTCCATTTTATACTGGTTTGTCCTTTTCTTACTGATAGTTCTTTATCGATTCTGGACATTAATTTCTGTTAGCTACATGTGGGACAAAATCTTCCAGGTTGTGGCTTTTATTTTACGGTATATTTTAAAAATGAGAAATTTGATCGTTTAAAATGTAGTCAAATTTACCCATCTTTTCTTTTATAATAGGTGCTTTTTATTTTTTAAGACATCTTTCCTTAGGTCAGTGGTTAAAGGCCAGTGATTTTCACCTACATTGGTCCTAAAAATTTTAAAGTATTACCTTTCATGTTCAATTTTTTTTTTTTTTCTGTTGGTGGCTGGCTGGTATTCACATTTAATTTCTTAATTTATTGAAATTGCTTTGTGAATGTGCATAAGACAGAAATCCAATATAATTTTCTGATTGTGATTTTTCAACCCAGTGTTCCAGCGCCAGTCACTGCCCAGTTCATCCTTCCCCTGCTGATCTGCAATGCAGACTCTTGTGTCTACCTGACTTTGATACATGTAGATCTGGTTCTGGGCTTTCTGTTCTGTCCCACTGGTCTGTCTCTTCCTTTGCCCAAAGCACACTATATTAATTACCATCACTTTAAGTTTGACATCTGGTAGAAAAAATCTCCTTGCCTACTTCTTCAGGAGTGTCTTAGATATTCTTGGCCTTTTGCTCGTCCACATAAATTTTAGAAGCATGTTGTCAGGTTCCACATTAAAATAATTACACAGCCGCTTTTAATCCTTTTTTATCTATATGTATACGTATTTCATACAGCTGTAAATATACATTTCATATTTTCTCATTTCTAATAATTAATGTTTATTTTTCATGTTTTCATCTGTTTCACATGGCCTTTATAATTATTTTCCACAGTGTATGACATTCTCTCGAACTGATGAAACAACTGAGCCACTACTGCTGGATATTTAGACTCAATTTTTCGTTATTATAAACAATGCCGTAATTAATATATTTGTACACAATGTTTTCTTCCTTGACTTATCACCTTAAGATATATTTCTAATTGTAACCTTCACAGATCTACATACTTTAATTTAAAAAGTTTACAATAGGCTGGCCGGTTAGCTCACTTGGTTAGAGCGTGGTGTCCATAACACCAAGGTCAAGGGTTTGGATCCCCTTACTGGTCAACTACCAAACAAAAAACGAAAAGCTTAAACCATACAATTCTCTGAGTCTGAAGCAAGAAGGAGAAAGTGTAAAATATGGACATCGAGTAAAAAGAGAGAACGGCAGTCCTCAGCGGTGGCCCTCCCCAGGGCACTAGCACTGGTCTCACTGTGCCTCTTCCCACACATCTACTGCCCCTTCTCTGTGTTCGAGGAATGAGACTCTCCCGTCACAGATCTTCAGGTCACTCACTGAAAACCAAATACACTCCAACTCAGTACTTCTAACAGACATCACATCCCCAGAGCACAATGCACTGGTAACAAAGGTGAGGTCACCTGGAGGTTTGATATTCCTTGGATTCCAGAATGGAGCTGAATCAAGCACCAGCCAGGTTGTATAGGTATTAAGCCTCAACAACATTCCACTGACACCAGGATGGAAAGGCCTAGCCATCAACTAAGTACCTCAAGAGTAGTCCCAGCCCATTGTGCTAACTGGGCCATCCTGTTTTGTGCTCCGGTCCCCCCAATACCTTCTCTAAATCCAATGCAATCTTAAAACAAAGATATAATTCAGATAATCATCTCGGATCCTCTAACACCTATCAGTACTTTTAAATCCCTTTAGCAGAATCTCTATGACCCTATTTCAAAGAAAGGGCTGAATGACCTATTAAGACTTTGTTGCACTGATAAATAATATTAACGTGTGCTTTCCTGTTAAGTGTCTATGATAAAACCTCTACTGTAAAACAAAAAATGGATAACAAATATAGTAAAAACAAAAAACCAAAAAAACCATTCTTCCTTAAAGATTCTGTAGATCTAGTTCACAAAATATAGGCAATATTTCTCGTAACTTGGATTTCTTTTTACTCAGTATTAAGCCCCAAGCAGATCACTTAAAGAAGAATAAACACTCAACTAACTTTTTAATTCTGCCAATTCCTAAACAATGAAAGAAAAAAATAAATAAGCAATTTACGCATTTCAAACTTATTTAAATAGTATTCATAATAGGACTAGTGGTAAACAGCACTTTCAAACCCCTAAAGAGTGTGAATCTATTAAATCCAGGGATTACATTTCCTATTATGGCTATAACATTTTCATGGAACTAGTTTTTAGGCAACCATTTAGTATTAAATCTCTAGTAGAGGAGTTCTGGTCAACATGGTAGAGTAGTTGGTCCCCAGCATCTCTCTCCCACAAATCAACCAATTTACAACTATAAAAATGTAACAACCCAAGCTGGGGCCGATGGAGCTCAGGGGAAGAGGAAGAGAGACCTACAGAGTTCATGAAGGTGGGAGAAGCCACAGTGAGAGAAAGAAAAAACTGCTCTCAGCGTTTTGGGCCGTGGCCGCTTTAAGGCTGGAGCTGCTGAGTGCATGGAGCAGGAGCCAGCAGAAGCCACAGCTGTGCTCTTTGCATGGAGTTACTTGGAGGCGGCAGGGGAGAAGAGGGCCGTGGTGGCCCCCAGGACAGCAAGACCACTAATAGGGTTCCTGTGGATCCACACAGGAGTGAGGAACCAGAACAACTGAAAAAGGGGAGCCATTCAGAGGCCGGTGAGTCACTCACTGCAAGGGACTGGTGCACGGCCTGTCCCATGGGAAGTATTTGCAGCACGGGTGGTGGGGGAGATGGGCCCAATCAGTGCAGGGCCACTAAGAGGAGACTGATCGGGCATGGGGTGCAGTTTGATGAAAAAACTCAGGCACAGATCAGAGTTTCTATACAACCCGGGTGCAGTGGGTATCTGGAGAGCCGGAAATACCTATAAGGTCAACCATTAAACCCTGAGCTGCACAAAAAGCTTTCCCTAGGGAAACAGCAGCAAGGCAGCAATTTAGCTCAACCATACAGCTCAAGTACTGGTTCCCATAGGAAGTTCCCCAGTTTTAGAAGTAAACAAAGAACAAAAAATTAGTTCTAGCCCAGGCACACCACTAGCACCTTGGGGCATAGCCTAGGGGCCGGACACGCCCCCACACACAACCAGGCACACCACCAGCACCAAGGAGCATGCACAAAACATCACCTCCATGCAGGTGGCCCACCACAGTAACCACAGCTGCCATGAAAGTGGCTAGATGTCACAACCACCATGTAGATAGATGTTCCACCAGACACTGGAGTGCATTGACACAAGGAAAGTCACCAACAGAGACCAAAGAAAAGAGGACGTCTCTCTCCACAAAGCCCATTCCATAGTGACAAAAGCAGCATCTGCTCTATGATAATACAAGGGGACCTGAACACACCTCTCAGCATTGGACAAATCATCTAGGCAACAAATCAACGGAGTAACCATTACTCTTTCAAAGGAAAGAAGAAATCCAGGGTTATCAGTGGTGGGAGGGGTGTGGGGGAAGGAATAGGGAGATATTGGACAAGGGGCATAAAGAATAAGTACAATTTGTAACAATATACGTACTAGTAATATTGATTTGATCAACAATGCCAGCACTGAATCCCAATCATATGTATAATCAATTATGATTCAATTAAATAAACAAACAAATAAATAAATCTCCAGTGGAGCATTCTGTCAAGTATAGTTAGCCAGAGGGGCCAGCATTTTCCTGCAGGCATCAGGAAGGGAGCTGGTACTTACGTCAGGCTAACTGGGCCCACTGAGCAAATATCAAAAGGCCCCAGCGAGTTCCTGTTCATGATTTTACTGAGGTAGTTTCAGCTCAGCTAGGGATTTCATTCAGTCATTAACCTGACAAGAGTTGATTACATGCTTACTTTGTGCCAGGTCCTGGGGCCACAGTAAGGATCACAACAAAGGCTCGCTTTATGGAGCTGATACTCCTGTGGGGAGAGACTGACAATAGGGAAATGTACTGAATGGATGCAGGTAACTGCTATGGTGGAATAAAGCAGGAGTAACTTCCACACAGGAGGAGGGTGTGCAGCACACACGGGTACGACACAGTCAGGCTTGCACTCTGAAGAATTCACTTTATGGCAAGTGGAGAGCAGACAGAGAAGGCAGTGCAGTATCTCTGGCAGAGACCATTATCAAGTCCCAGAAGTACAATGCACTGGTCACAAGGGTGGGCTCCAGACCATCACCTCAGGAGGTTTAACCTTCCTTTGAGTCCAGAATGCAGCTTTACTAAGCGCCACTGGTTATGAGCCCACATGTGGAAAAACCTACATATGTGTGTCAGAATGGGGCAAAGGTTTAAATAATCTAAATGGCTGTAAACACTCAAGAGAGGAGTATTGGCAGGGCTACGACTTTTTCTTTAGACACCTGCATAAGGTACACTTGATACAATAAGCAGGCAATATATTAATACTTTAAACTATCCAATAAAATAAGTTAAATTTAAAAAACAGGAGACAACTTTTAAAAACCAAAGCAAGGAAGCAGTTCATAGAAAAGAAGCTATCTCTACAAAAGAGTGTTCTGAAAAAAAAAGAAATGTGCCAATGCATTAGGAATCTGGGAAGGCACGTAGGGATGGAATTCCAAGCCAGGAGAGCAAATTTTGGCCACAGGTAGGAGGTAGGATTTTATTACAGGTGGTCAGGAGTATGGAATGGCACAAATCTCCGTAAGGGTTCCCCCTTTTTCTGTAATGTGATGAGGTCATTTGCTGGGAGGAAGTCAGGAGTTTCAAAGACAGTAGAGAAAACTTAAACATAAGTGAGGTTGTAAGAGACATCCCACAGTTGTGGGTCTATTTAAGATTAGGGTTATAGATCAATGGAGAAAGCCAATGGGCTCTATCGTGAGGTTTCTGCAGCAGGACATGGCTGCTCAGATGTAGGGAGGGATAGTACAGAATTGGAAAAGAATGTTACTAAAATGATTGACCATGAAATGCAAGCTGAACAAAACAGGAAGTAAATAACAGGCTGCTGGACTGGGATGTAGAAGGGACTATGCATACAAGGGCAGGACTCATGTCATTCATTACATAACCCCAGAGTTAGAACAATGCTTGGTATAGAGAAAGCAGACACCCACTGATATTTGTTACAAACAAGAGTGAACTGAAAAAAAAAAAAAAAGACAGGTCCTGATAATGTTGAAAAATGGTTAAAACTAAAGTAGCTAAAGAAAAAAGTGTGAGAGGCAGAAGCGTTGGTCAGAGTCAGAAAAAAAAATCTTGATTCTTAGGTTTTTAAGCACGAAAAGAATTTTAGGAACTGCCTATGATTTGGTAAACATTTATTTAATATGCAAGAAAGAAGGTTTCAAGAATTACTGTGCTCCTAACTCTTAACCCAAACTGGCTAATTCTCAGATTACTACACTCTGTAGTCAGGAATCAGAAGACAAGGTGTTCTAAGATTTACTGAAGCTCAGCCCATGTCCCTCTTCTCCTGAAAGAGGTGGTGCCAGACACATAATATTCCACTTACCATTCAGTTACTACCCCATTTAATACTCACAGTGATATGATTGTAGATAAGCTGAGACCACCCAAAGAGATCTGCTAGTCTGTAAAATGCTGCCAATTTACATCGCAATAACTTCTCCCCTTTGTCATATGCAATCGAATCAGATCCTCTAAGGTCATTTACAGGGGTCACCATACCAAGACCTGAAATAAAGAGGAACAAAACTCAAATATTAATATTTCTTACCAAATATAAATCAAATAATAATGGTTTTGTGATGTTTACCTTTCACATTGGGACATAAAGTATATCTCAAAAACTTCAAGGACAATTTCATAAAGACCATATTCTCCAACATTAATACAATTAAGTTAGAAATCAATAACAAAAAGGTAGCCAAATTTGAAGGGTGCAGTAAAGCATGCTTACAAGGAAATTTACAGCATTAAAAATATATATATTTTTAAGTATATATAAAAAAAGAATAAAAGTTTTTTTAAAGATTTTTTTGATTAAAGCAAAAGCTGGTTCTTTGAGAAGATTAATATATATATATATATATATATATATATATATAATATAAAATAAAATAAACCTTTAGCCAGACTTAACAAAAGAGAGGAGGCAGAAATAGCTAATATGAGAAAGTGGAGAGGGGACATCACTACATATCCTACAGACATTAAAAGGATAATAAAGGGATAATATGAACAACTATGCCAGCAAAGTCTTTAACTTAAATGAAATAAACCAATTCTTTGAAGGATATAAGCTACCAAAGTTCACTCCAGAAGAAACAGATATCCTAAGTAGTCCTATTTCCATTAAGCTAAATTTACAGTTAAAAACATTCCCACAAAGAAAACTCCAGGCCCAGATGACTTCACTGTGAATTCTGTCAAATATTATGGAAGAAATAATACCAATTCTTCACAAACTATTCCAGAAAATTCTACACAACTCTTCCAGAACACTTTCCAATTCATTCTATAAGGCCCAGCATTACCTTAATACTAATACCACACAAAGACATTACATTTTAAGAAAAAACAGACTAATCTCTCTCATGATCAGAGACTAAGTAGTACTTAATGAAATTTTAGCAAATAATCCAGTAATATATACCAAAAAAAAAAAAAAAAAACCACATCACAACCAGTAGGATTTATCTCAGGAATGCAAGGTTGGTTCAGCATTAAAAAAAAACAATATAATTCACCACACTGAACTAAAGAAGAAAAACCATGTGATCATTTTAATGCAGATCACAAAATTCAACGTCCATTAGGAAAGGAAGGGAACATCCTCAACTTGATAAAAGATATCTACAAAAAACACCTCCACTAACATCAAGCATAATGATGAAAGACTCCTAAGATTGAGAGCAACACCATGATGTACACTCTTGAACTCTTACTGAATATTACTGAGGTTACAGCCAATACAATAAGGCAAGAAACACACAGAAGAAAGTAAGGAAAAAAGTCTTTGATTGCATGTACTCACTTGGTTATGACATATTATCATCTTTATATATTGCTAGATTTGACTCTTTTCTTTTAAATTATGAAGTATCTCAAGCATACAGAAAAATACAAAGAATACAAGAAATTCCATATCCACCATCTTGATTGAAATATGTCAATCTTCTACTTCAGATCTTTAATTTTTAAAAATTGGTTTTTTTAGGAGATTTTCAGAAGACGGTGGCACTGACAGCAGTTTTTGAATCTCCCTAAATCCCTCTCCAAACCACCCCCCACAAAAAAACTAACTGGAGCAACTAGGGCAGCAGAACCAAAAAACCAAGGATGATACCTATAACAACAAAACTAGGTAATGAGCTGGACCCACAAAACTGAAAATATAGGTAGGTAGTATGATAAAGACGGGGTGCTTGATATCATCATCTGTGTAGGAAGATGCAGAGGAAAGCTACAGACCATTTGCCAGACTTGAGACTCTCAAAAGAACCAGCAAGAACTCACTGGAAAGCTCAGAGGGTCAATTTGAGAACAGCAGCTGAAACCAAGAGGAGTTCTGCACACTTTAATCCTTACAAATACTCCAGGCTAATCATATGAAACTCTGCTCCAGGACGAAGTCTCACACTGAGAAATTAGTGGAATTAGAATCCAAACTGAGCAATACAGGACTATCAAGAAAAGGCCCAGATCCAGATTTCATTAAATAAGCTGCCATATTTTTTAACACTTCTCAAAAACAACAGAAGACAAGGCTCTAGAGCCATGACATTAGAAAAGCTTTCCTGAACCAGCTTCCTTCAGGAAAACCAATTTCATATAAAAATGAAAAGAAAAATATCATGATCAAATACCATACAGGAATTGTTATAAGAAAAAAGAATGAGCAGAATAACTTCCATACAGATAAAGAAAGCAGAAGAGAAAACATGTCCACAGAATAGATGAAAACTATAATCTATTATTTCATAACAAGTTAAAAACAATAATAACAAAAGATTTAAAAAACATTACATAGAATTAGAAATATTCAGAAGTGAGGTACTAGAACATAAAATAATTACATATAAAAGAAAATTTTAAAATACTAACCTAGAAGTTACAGAAGAATTTTAAAAACACATAAATAACCTAAGAGAAAAGTAGGCAAAAAGAAAAGAAAATTTTTTGTTGGTGGCGGTGGTGGTAAAAAGGAAAGATAACTTCATTCAAGAAGTCATCAATCCTGAGGAGATGGCAAACTAACGTCCCCAAGACCATCTCATATTCTCATGCTAACCGAGGTTTTTTGTTATTTTTTTTAATGACCGGTAAGGGGATTTTAACCCTTAACTTGGTGGTGTCGGCAGCACGCTCTCCCAAGTGAGCTAACTGGACATCCCTATATACTGGATCTGAACCCATGGCCTTGGTGTTACCAGCACCACACTCTTCCTAGTGAGCCACAGGCCAGCCCCTAACCACGGTTTTTATGGAGTAAGAAGCAGAATGTAAAAAACAAGAGGGGGGAGGAGGATGTATAAAGGGCCAGGCACAAAATCTTTCCAAGGCTCCGTCTGGTTTCTGTTCTTGTCGCTGATATTATCTTAGGGATTATCCTGAAGGATCCTGACCTGCTTTGGGCTGGAATCAGCACAGTTTTATTGATGTCTTCCTTGGTTTCTCAGGATCTGAATAGCACATGCCTCACTGTAAGTCTGCAGTTCCAGGCTGACTGGAAAACAGCCTTACACTTACGTAAATAATGTCATCCCGTCCAGTAACCAGATTCAAAATATCAAATAACCATGGGAAAAGAGGGAACTCAGAGAAACGCATGCTCAGCTAGACTTTGTTATCTTATATTCTGCTAGATAAGCATACTCCTATTTCTGGGGATTTAGCCAGCAAGTCTGCCTTGCAAACTTCCTCCAAAATTGAGGCCTGCCCCAGCCCTAGGGGAAAAGGATCAAACATAATCAAGTATAGCAGGTCCTGCTGTTATACCTACACTCTGCATTTATCAGGGTTCTCCAGAGAAACAGAACCAATAATTTATATGGACGTATATAAGAGAACATTCATTACAGGAATTAGCACACTTGGTTATGGAGAAGTCCCATGATATGCTGTCTGAAAGCTGGTGGCAAATTTCAATCCAAGTTTGAAGGCCTGAGAACCAGGGATGAGGTGGGGAGGAGTGCTGGTTTAAGTCCTGGAGTCCAAAGGCCCAACATCCAAAAGCTCTGATGTTGGAGAGCAAGAGAAGATGGCTGGCCCACCTCAAGAAGAGAGAGCAAGAAAGAAAATTTTTAAAAATTATAAGGAGATGAAGAAAGAGATAAAAAAGGATTTGAGAAAAAGTGATGGTTACAGAAAGCAAAGAAAATCCAACATGCATATAACAGGAATTCCTGAAAAAGAAAACAAAAGCAAAGGAAAAAATACTAAAAGTCAATTCAAGAAAATATTGCTGAACTTAAAAAACGTGGAAGGGCACACCTTCTGAAAATGAACCCAGAATGACCAAAATCTAAACCATATTCTGCTAAAATCGTTGGACTCTAAAGAAAAATATTTTGAGCATTCAGGAAAAGAGACCAAGTTGCCTATATGAAAAGATTACTCTCAAATTTTAATAAGCAGTGCTTTGGGCCAGAGGAAAATGAATTATGTATTTAAGACACATAAAAAAGGAAAATGTAAGCTATGGATTTTATATCCCAATTAACCAAACCAACTTGACATGACATATAAAGGCCACAGCATGCAAGAACTTAGAGAATATAATTTCTACAAATGTTTTCTGACAAGTCCACTGTAAAAGAAACTTCAGACTACCAAAATAACTAGGAAGACATCAATGTAAGGACTGGCGGTAAGCAGTAAACATGTATTTATTACAGAATTAAGTTATTAGTTATAACACTATATGAGTGTTACAAGGGAGAGACAATGATATGAAACAGTTATGTGCTCTGACAACATAACAGTATAACTACTTCAAAACATGAGGAAAGAAAGGGGAAAGAACATACTGTTGGTACAGTACGGGTATCGAGTGTAATAACGTGAGAAAAAGCAAATGAGTAATTACGTAATATTCTAGTTTTCTCATTCCTGGTGTCCTTGAGAACCAGAATTTTTGGTGTCAAAGGAAAGGAGAACAAATGTTAGACAAGTGGTTAAGAAAAAACCCCTTCGTCATAAATTTTAATTGGAAGTATCAGTATAAACTCATGAGGTAATATATATCTCCTATTCTATCCACCAAAAAGGCCTAAAAAGAATGACCAGCCAGGAGCAACGTGCATCCCTAGCACCCATTTCCCATAAGAAGAAATCAAAGTTTCTTAGAGAAATGGCTGGTTCCAGATCTGGGGCAGGAAACACACAAGATGAGCCTAAAACATTACCTCATGGGAGACAGTATGTAAGCTGAGAAAGTCTACAAGGCTCAGGAATCAGCCTGAAGAGGCTCCTAGTGGTAAAAGATGGGACAATTAGAGCATCAAAAAGGATAATAACTGCAATGATTTGAAACACATTAAAAATGTTTAAATCTATGAATTCAAGTGACATTTAAAAAAAAACCAAACTAATTGGTCACCTTTGAAGGATGATAGGAAACCAACTTATTCTGAAAAGGGATCATACCTCTCCTATTCAAACTGTACCACGGGGTAACCGAAAGAGTTGAGGGGATATTTCTCCTTCTAGAAATATCTAGCTAATAAATACAGAAGGAACGACAGAATTAAATATAACCATCTTGGAACCCTTATTAAACTAATGGATCTAGGCATTGAGCATCAATGGCTGATAATATCAGGAAGAGAAACAACCAGACTATGTGCCTCCTGATAGAAGATAGCACCACTTATGAAGGAGTCTTACCAAAACACTAAACTCAAAGATGGACAAGCTTCTAGGTGCAACTACCAATTTACTATAAATACAGAAGGCAAAGAACATGTTAGAGGTACCATGGAAATGGAATTAGCAAAATTTAAACTGTGGGTAACTCTACAAGTCAATAAATCCATCTTCTTCAAACTTAAAACGTAAGGGGGTAAAAAGAGTAATGGAAGGGTAACTTGTGGCTTAAAAAAGGTTTAACATACACTAAGTAAAAAATAGACTAAAACTAAGCCATAATATTTAGGGATGACCATGCTGGTAATGTGAGAGGTCGGGGAATAGGGCAAAGGACAAACAAACCTTTATTTTTTGATGTGGGTGGTGGTTATAAAGGCGTTAACCTTAAAATTATTCTTAAGCAATACATCATTTGTTCTATGCCAATTTTTGTATATATGTTATATTTTACAACAAAGGTTAAAATTTTGTTTTTAAGTTTTTACTTTTAGGAAATAAACTACTAGATACAATTAAAACTAATTGGGTTTATTTCTGCCATATTTTCTTTCTTCCTCTCTTTTGTTTGTGTGTGGCATTATTGAAATAAAATTTTCTTTATCTCTAACTAGAAGACAATGTGCAAGTGAAATGCATTCTTTTATTATCTAACTCATATCAAATTTCACTGAAATCCATTAAGAATCCATGAGAAAACATGAAAATCTTACTAACAGCCATCTGATTTCAGGATGGAGGTTTCAGGTAGTAAATCACATGGGATTCCTAATACTCTGTAGACATGAATGATATATCACATCTGGTGAACACCAGTCAACTTCTAAGAATACCATAGAACAGAAAGGTACACAGCAAATGTCAGGTGATTCTAATGGAAATCACTACCTTACGTTGGCCAACCAGACCTGACTATCCAACCAGATTCATCAGAGATTGACCCAGGACACAATACACAGCAGATAAGATGAGTTGATGTTCAAGTCACTCTGTGCTCCTCTATTTAACTCCACATAACTTGTAAGTCATGTTAACACTTACAAATTAGACAGCCATGGCAAAGCTCTACCCCTGCACAGCTAACAGTTCTTTGGCTCACTTTCACTCACCCAACATTCTCCCTCTGGCTTTTCTTTTGGAATTTTTGTTTCTCACTAGTTTGCAAGCATCAGTGAGGAATGGTAGGAAAGAAATGTTGGTGGGTAAGAAATGTTGACCTGGCTGAAATAAATTTAAGCAAAACTGATGTGCTACTCCCCGAGCATTATCTCTGATTAATTTGTAAAGGGTCTGAGAAGCCCCATAAAAAGTCATCTGCCTTGGAAATAACAGAGTATAACTGGCTTTTAAAAAAAGGAGCCCTCTACATTCAAGACATTTTCAGGTTTACAGCCTATCGTTTACTATGACTGACTAAAACACATTAATTTTCAAAATACTCAACTCTATGTATTACTTAGTTGCATGCCCATTACTTTACATGAGGAAGCTTCAGAAAATTTTACCTGGAAAGTTACAGAGCATATATAAAAAGTCAGGAACTACTCACTCATGTTTAAGGCAGCCATCCCTCCTTGTGGACCTGCTGGGTAGACGTTCGGTACATTTGTGGTCATAAAATCTGCAATCTGCTGTAATGCCAATAGGCCTGTGGGATTCTTCCCCTTCTTAAATTGTTCCTGTATCATTGATTCCAATTCTTCACAGAAAGCCTAATAAAAGACATATTAGAACATTAGGATACACTTCTTTTCTGTTCTGGGGAAGGGGTGGGGATAGAGGAAACTATCACACAGACCAATTTTTTTGTCTGTTTTCATCCAGGGCTGGAAAGGCGTACATTACTTCTGGGAATATAAACTGGTACATTCTTTTCTATAAAGTAATTTAACAATATAAAAGCTTAAAATTTTGAACAGGAATTCTATTCCTAGGGGTCTGTTTTAAGGAAATAATCAGGGATGTGCTCAAAGATTTATTCATAAGGATGTTCATTCCAGAAAAAAAGCCTACGTTTCAAACAACAGATGACTGATTAAATACAATAGGAATTCTATGCATGCATTCAACGTGAAACACCAAAAAAATTAAATGGCATAAAAATGTTCTTCATATTATTTTTGACTGAAAAAAGTTATAAAGCAATATAACCAGTTTTTGTAACAGTAAATACATATCTAAACATAGAAAAAGACTAAAAACTGGCTGGTTAGCTCAGTTGATTAGAGCACAGTATTGATAACACCAAGGTCATCCAGGTTTCGATCCCTGTTACTAGCCAGCCAGCAGAAAAAAAAACAAAACTGAAAAGTATGTCAAAATACTAATTGTAATTCTCAGCGCTGCTGGTTAATTCAGTTGGTTAGAGTGCAATGTCAGTAACACCAAGGTCAAGGGTTTGGATAGCCATTACCAGCCAGCTGCCCCCAAAAAAGAATAAATCTGTAATTCTATAAGTGATAGAATTATTAGTAAGTTTTCATATTCTACTTCATGCTTTTCAGTATTTTCTTCAAAATACTTTTCAAATTATTGTTAAAAGTGGGAAAAGAGGGGCCGGCCCATGGCTCACTCGGGAGAGTATGGTGCTGATAACACCAACGTCACGGGTTCGGATCCTATATAGGGATGGCCGGTTTGCTCACTGGCTGAGCATGGTGCTGACAACACCAAGCTAAGGTTTAAGATCCCCTTACCGGTCATCTTTAAAAAAAAAAAAAAAAAAAGTGGGAAAAGACATATCCATTCTTTATCACATAATCCTAAATTAGGCAAATAGGTCCAACTGGATTGATGGTGATTTTAATATAAATTCACTATTGTAACAATACAGATAATTTAGTTTCTCTAAACTGTATTAAAACAATTTTTCACATATCCTACAAAGAAACTATATTTTTGTCAAATAATCATAAATGATATCTAATACAAAAATGTGAGTTCACTAGATGATAACCCACATCTGATTATAAGTGAAAGAGGACTCTAGACAGTTCCATATTAAACATTTTTCCAGTTTTTCAATGCTTGAGCTGAAAAGATATTGCAGGAAATTGCCAATAGGCAGTGTAAATATACCTATCACTTGGGGAAAGCATGCAACAGACAAATGTATTGCTGTTAATTCAATGGTAGAAAAAAATGTCAGCCAAGGGCCCTTTGAGGAGCCCCTATCTGCCATATCATGATTAATGTCACAGATCATATTCTGTGGTAGTCAATGAGGGAGGGAAAAGTTGGGAGGCACTTTGACTGCAAGCAAGAAGTAAATCACCAAAACATGGTTATTTAGCCATCTCTGTTATCAATGTGTAATGCACTCATATATAGATATAGATACACATGTATCTGCACAGATAGAAAGATACAGATGGCCTCTACTAAACATTATCGACAGTGCTGGTCACATGGGATGCAAAAGCAGAATTAAACAAGCTCCCTGCCCTCATGGACCCTCAATTTGAAAATTCAAACAATTATTTCAATGGATTTCAAATCCATATATGTATCTATGTGGAAGCTCAATTCAATATCCACTACTGTACTAAGTACCAGGTATTGTTTTAGACACTAAGGATATACAGATAGACAAGATCGTCCTTGCCATCAAGGAACTTAAAGCTTAGTAAGGAAAATACAAAAAGAAAAAGCACAGTACAGGGGCCTATGCATCACAGCACTCCAGACAACCTGTCTTTGCAGTAAGGACATACGGAGAAGAGCTGACTCAGAAGTGATGAGTGAGGGCCTGGAGCCACCCATCTGGATCCTCTCTAGCCAGCAGCCACCAGCCTAAGGACTGTGCGTGCTACTTTGATCATAACTCCTGATGTTCAACACCCATACCCTCACCCCTCAGCTTCCAGACCTCCTCTCCTCAGCCTCCCACTTCCATGGTCATGCCCTAGACCTGCTCATTCCTAGTAGCTATGCCCACTTCAATCTCAAGGATAACTATGTGCTCTCCCACCACCCCCTCCTAGCATCCAGCTCACTCTTTCTTCCATCCATTCGTGTCCCTAACACCTTCTCATGCCCCCACCTCCCCTCTGTTCTTACCCTGCTTATACAGGTTGGGTTGTAATGAACACATTGTAATTGTTTCCTTGCTTCCACCTTCAACAATATCATTTCATCTGGCAAAACCCCAACCCTAGTTAAATTCAGCTATTCCTCCCTTCTACTCATACTGCGCAAAGTGGCTGGAAGGGTGATGGAGTTTGGATGTGCTCTCCCCTCCAAAACTCATGTGGAAATTTGATCCCCAATGTGGCAGTGTTGGAAACTGAGTCATGGGAATGGATCCCTCATGAATAGATTAATGCTCTCCCTGGGGAAGGAGGGGTAGTGAGTGAGTTCTCGCTCGATTAGTTCCCACGAGAGCAGACTGTTTAAAGGACCCTGGCACCTCCTTTCTCTCTCTCGCTTCCCCTCTCTTGCTTCCTCTCACCATGTGATCTGCTTGTACCCACCGGCTGCCTGCTGTTTTTCTGCCATGAGTAGAAGCAGCCTGAGGCCCGTGCCAGATGCAGCTGTCCCAGAATCATAAGCCAAATAAACCTCTTTTCCTTATAAATTACCCAGTCTCAGGTAGTTCTGTTACAGCAACACAAAACGGACTAATACAAAGGGAATAACAAGGACCAGTCCACATGCCCATGCTGGGTTGTCTCAGTGCGAGTTCAGGACCACTGACTGCCCTTCAGTGCACCCTGTGCCTGAACCAGTGGCCATGCCCTTCTTCCCTTGCCCACTCCCTCTCCTACTCTTCATGCCTACTCTCTCCTCCAACCTCCTACACTACTGCCTGTGCCCATTCTCACTGGATGACTCCATGTGCTACTTCACTGAGAACAGAGTATCTGTCAGAAGAGAACTTTCCCAAGTTCCCTCTCGAATCCACCCAACCATCAGCATCTATGCCCATAGAGTCCGCTTTCCCTCTCCTTGCTGCGGATAAACTATCCACACTCTTATCTAACTAACCCCTCCACCTGTGCACTGCATCCCCCCTCCCACCTACTCAATGACTTCTGCCAACAATTCTTCCCACTCCTGTGTCAACTTTCCTCCCTCTACTGAATATTCCCATCAGCATGCAAATACATTATCATTTCACCCATCTTATAAGAAAACTTATCTTTCCAATCCCACATCCCCCTCCAGCTAACTGCCTCATTTCTGTGCTCCCTTTACAGCAAAAGGCCTCAAAGAACTGTCTCTGCTGTCTCTGATTCCTCTCCTTATATCCTCTTTTAACTCCACTGAATCTGCCTTTTACCCCTATCTGCTATGCTCATCGAGTTTACCAAAGACACCCACATTGTTAAATCCAATAACTAGTCTTCACTTTCCTGGCCAATCAGTAGCATCTGACACAGCTGACCTCTCCCTCCTCTGGAAAGACTTTCTTTACTTGCCTTCTCCTGGTTTCCTTCCTATATCATTGGCTGCTCCTTCTCAGGCTCTTTTGCTAGTTCTTCCTCATCTCCCAAAATTTAAATACCTGATTGTCTGGAGCACAGTCCTGTTCTCTGTTGACACTCAATTTCTTGGTGAGCTCATCTACACACATTGATAGGCTGAGGACTCCCAAATTGAGATCTTTGCCTAGAAATCTCCCTGAATTCCAGACTTACAAATCCAACTCCCACAAAACATCTCCATTTGAAGATCCCTAAAACTGAAATTCCTGAGCTTCCCTCCCACATATCCTGTTCTACTGACTTCCTCAGCAAATGCTAACTCCATGTTTCCAGTTGCTCAGGCCTAAAACTTGCAGTCTTCTCTAACAACACTCTCTCTCCTACACCACACCCAAAGTAAAAAGAATCAAAGTGAACACTTACATGTACTCACTGGGCTCCGG